>NC_138371.1:45979829-46248751 GCF_054177405.1 Leptonychotes weddellii | reverse complement strand
ATTTCCTTTAGTAAACCCTCTGCCCCCTTTTCTCTTTCCTCTTCTGGGACTCCTATAATATGAATGTTATTATGCTTTATAGAGTCAGTGACTTCTCTAAGTCTACTTTCATGATCCAAGATTTTCTTTCCCTCTTTTGTACAGCTTCACTATTTTCCATAACTTTATCCTATATCACTTATTCATTCCTCTCTTTCTTCCATCTTTATGGTCATTACATCCAATTGGTTTCGAATCTGTTACTGCATTTTTCATTTTGCCCTGAATAGTTCTTAGCTCCTTTATCTCTGCAGTAAGGAACTCCCTGGTGTCTTCTATATTTTTCTCAAGCCCAGCTAGTATCCTTATGATTATTGCTTTAAATTCTGGATCAGGCATATTACCTATATCTGTTTTAATTAGATCCCTGGCCATGACCTTTTCTTGTTCTTTCTTTTGAAATGAATTCCTCCATCTTGGCTTTTTGTCTATATCTCTGTTTTCTTCTGTGTTTTAGGAAAACTTGTTATGTTTCCTGCTCCTGAGAGTAATGGCTATATGAAGTAAAAGTCATATACCTTCCAGGGCTTCAGGAAATACCTCTGGTGTATGCTGCATACCCTCTACTGTTGTGTTTTGGCTCTATCCCTCAGGTCAGTCCTCTGCAGAGTTTCTCCTTGCCTGCAGTGGGGAATGTTTGGATCCAGGCCAGAGTTTGGTGAGTTTTAACTAGGTGTGCTCTGGTCTGCTTGTTAAAAGAGACCTGATGCTATTTCCACTAGAGCTGAAGCTTTGCAGAACTCTATGGTCAGTAGATGTGGTTCAAGCAGGGCTTTGTACTGGTCTTCTGGGGGAAAGGCCTGCTGCTCTGGTTCTCAGGCACACTTGCCCAAGAAATGCAGTACCAGCAGAGTGCAGGGTGGCAGGGCTTGATGTAAACAGTTTAAGCCACCAGTGTTGGCACTGTGCTATTTACTGAAGTTAGTTTATGCTGAGGGACAGGGGAGGGAAATGGGACCAGTCGGCCCCTTCATCCCCAGAGAGGGGAGTTCACGCCTGCTGCTTTCAGGGAAACCCAGAAGAGTGAACAGTTTCCTTCATGGCTCCCAGGTGTCCTTCAGATCACCGCCTTCACACTGTGTCCGGGTTGCTTGCCGCCTGGAGCAAAGCAGTGCACTTTGGGCTCTATACCAGTCAGGCCGGCTGAGTTTTGAAACTCCAAACTTTAGTGACCTGGTGTGGCAGGGACCTGTGCCCATCTTCTGGGGGAGGGTCTTGTGGCACTGGGATTGATGCAGGTTTGACCCAGAAGGGCCAAAAAACCACAGAAGCATGGGATTTGGTATAAAGCACAGTAAAGATCCAGTGTCCAGGTTAGGAACCCTCAGCAGGTGTCTCTATGCCTATGCTGGGGGGCAGAGGAGGGAAATGGCACCCACCCTCTCCTTTGTCCCCAGAGAGGCAATGCCATCTCTCTCACATGTGCTCCTAGAAGGGGTAACCATTCTTCTAGTGCATCCCAGGAGATCCTCAGAACATGCCTTCTGCCCCCGGGCTATCTGCCTGTCTTCTGTACAGGAATTTTAAAAACTACTTTTTAAAATTGTCCTAATTTTTAAAAAATGTTAAGACAAAACCAACAGCTCAAAATTTAATATTGTTAGATAAAACTAAATTATAAGAAAGTCATAAAATTCTTACTTAAAAAAAGAGCAAAAAGATAAATTGAAAAGTGAAAGTAAAATGAAGTATCTTAAAAACAAAAAGATAGAAGGCAAAGATACACTCTTATTTAACAATATAAGCTATTAATGCTATAAACACTAAGAGAATAAAATGTATAAAAGTTGTTCCAAAGCATTTCATATACCAGAACTAAGGAAAGCAAATGCAAGCTCAGTGCAGACAATGTCAAGAGTTTTTGGTTTTTTGACCACTTACTTGTCATCAGAAGATACAAATCTCTTTGAAAAGATTTCCAAGTAAAGTCTTTAGATTAGAAGCAAAATCTGAGGTTATTAGAGCCTTTGGAGATGAACTTTGTCACATCTGTCCCTCCTTTCCTCACTACTCCATCCAGGGCACACCTGACATTTAAGCAGTAAACGTGGCTCTACCCTTATAATGCCCAGTTTCCTCTGTGTCTCTCTGTACCTCCAATTTCCTGACTTCCATACTTAAAGTGCACAATTAACTGATTCAGCCCACTGCCAATTCCAGGTACTGCCAATTTGAGGTGCTGTGTAACAGAATTACTCAGCACCTAAAATTCCAAATTTTCACCACCTACAATGTGGGTGTGGGGGGGGGAGAGGGCTGAGAAGTGGGCAGAAACTAGGAAAAATAAGCTTCAAGATAACACTAGATAAAAGTGACTTCAAAGAGAAGAAACACCTTCCCTCCAAAAAATATGTCTCAAATATATATGCCAAAAGATAGATTTGACATAAAGTAATCCCAAGCACAGTATTCCTTTGTTATACTTTTCATCCGTCTAGTCTTCTCAACCAGTATCAACAGTCAGCAAATTTAAATTTCAATTCATTTTCCATTTTGCTTGAAATAGTGGATTCCAGAACCGTAAGACTAGTAGATTTATTCCCCGGCCTTAAACTACAACCTAAAGAACCCCAGAAAAATCTACCATACTATTAAAGATTTCCAAAGATGGTGATGTTATAATTTCCCTTAGTAATTACTTTTAAATTTAACAATTTACACTGTCAAGAAATATATATTAGGAAAAGAATGAAGGGGGGGTTGGAATCAGGTCTATTTGAAAGCAAAAGAATTGCAAAGTACAAAAATAACCAAATATTAGGAATTATATTTGAAACTGATGATTGACTTCAGGTAACAAAGTTAAATATAAATGAATGATGATGTTTGCCAAGCCACTCCTTTACTCAAAACAAGAAATAGCTAGGCCTGCTGCTCAGACACTTTCCATGTCCTGCTGACAAAAATCTCAACCTTAACACTGACCTCTGTGTCAAACCAACAGCTCCATATTCTCCAGTTGCTCATAATGAGATGACAGAGTCAACTCAAAATACTTTGCTTCATGAAGACTGCAGCCCAGTACTAATTTCACCCAAAAGAAATATGTACAGTATTTTAATGTTCAGAACAAGCTATAAATTAATATTTAAATAATCTCACATATAGGAATTCTATATTCTTAATGAACATGGTTAATATTTAATAATTTAGTCCTTGTGAATTGTGTTATCAGGTGGCTTAGACAGAAACATCAATTTCATATGTATTCAGGACAGGAAAATATTAGAAAGAAGAAATTTTATGGATTGAAATAACTTTTTATAGGCTATTATTCAGAAACAGGGTTGAAGTAAAAAATGAGAACAAGCTCTAATACTTAACTCTTATAAATTCCACATATTTATGCTTCCATACACAAATGCATCCACAGGAATTTATTTTGACTTTGAGCACCCTCGGCTATGTAACTGGAACATGCACATCTTCAGTGAAATCATATCCAAGTATGGAAAGAGAAAAAAAAAACATAATATAAAGGTTTTCAAATATTTTGTTCAATTTCTATATAAATTAGTTGTAAGCCAAGAATTAAAAATGGTTCTCACTGTACACAACTTTTCATTGATGACTCTGCAAATTCTTAAAGGAGCAAAAAAGTAGGCATATTATATTTCCTATTTCTACATGTCAAGATGTCAATTAATTTGAACAAAAAAAAAAGCAAGACCAATCTAAAATATTTGCATAAAAATTAAATGAAGGGGCGCCTGGGTGGCTCAGTCAGTTAAGCGTCAGACTCTTATTTCGGCTCAGGTCATGATCTTAGGGTTGTGAGACTGAGCCCCGTGTCAGGGCTCTCTAAAAAAAAAAAAAAGTAAATGAATACAGACTATATTATTTTATAAAATTTTCTTCTAGCACAAATTGTGTACCTCCAACAGGAGAGAAGGGAAAAATCATTTGTGGAATCAGTTTCCTTTATAAAGCACCAATATTTTTCATTTCTGAAGTTTCACAATCATTTTTATGAGTTTTATGATCATGAGCTTTTACTCTCACAGCAAATCTGCAAGAAAAATCTATTTGGAAATGCATAATTTTATGGTTATAAATTTTCACATGAGAATTCAACTTGAAAAATTCACAATAAATTTAATATCCTAGTTTAAATAATCCTGGTTTAAATGAAATGTAAGAGATTCAAATGAGATAAATCATATGCATGATACTATTTTTGATAGTTGTTTTAATGTGTTTTTAAAATTATATTGTTGACAAAGAATTATCAATGACTCATTCATTTCTTCTACACATGACTTCAAATGACATCATCAAATAATATTTTAAATTTACTTAGTTTTTAAATAGAATTCCATTGAATGATCTGCTGATAAAGTCTTAGTCAATAAAAAATAAAATATTATCAGTTATTAAGATATTTTGAATGTATAAACATACCATGGGTTCAAGTTCTAATTTCAACACTTACTAGCTATCTCCTTTTGAGAAATTACTGAACCCTGAGTGTCCCAAACTGGTGTGATGACATAATTCCCAAGGCACATTTTCAAGGGAAACATGATGATACTTGACATCTTTTCAACACAGTGCAAACTACTAGCTCAAGCTAGTTTACATTATCAACATTGGATCATGCTACATGTCTTTCAATGATGTCGTGTCTTTGCAAAGCTGAGTTTTCAGCAATTGGTGTGATAAAAAGCAAGTATCACTTGAAAGTCAATGTAGAACAGGAAATGAAAGTGATAACATGCAATCTGTGCTGTTTGCAAAGTTGTTCAGGGCCCAGCAGGCACACACATCCTACTAGTAATTGTGGGTATTTAAGAATGAAGTAAAAATATTAATTTTGGTTTTAATTTATGTATATTTTATTTTCAAATGGGTACTAAGTTGCTAGAACCTAAGTTGGGACCAACAACTTAATAAAGGAAACTTTTGGGTATGTCTTTTGGCAGAGTGATGTCATGAAAAATTACTAAGACACAAAGGATACTGCGAACTGAAAAAGTTTAGGAACCTCTGACTTAATCCCTCTGAGGTGTATTTTCTTTATCTGTAAAATGAATATAAAACCAACTTTATTTGTGAAAGAGTTTATGATTTATGTAAAAGTGTCTAAAGGAACAACCAGAGAAACTCTACAAATTTTCATTCTGCAATCTCCTGAATGATTAACTGAGTTTTTCATTTTTGCAATACTATTATGTGAAAACTTTATGAAGTACCACTTTAATATATAATATTTAAAATAATCTAGTTTATCTATTCAGTTATGCCTGAGGAGATGGTATTCTGATTCTAAACCATAGCAAGAAACTGTTTTACAAATTAGCAAACATAAAGTACAGTATGTCCTATAGAGTTTTAATATTGAGGGGATTTTTAAAATAGATAAATCCTATATGACATGTATAGAAAGTCTTGGTTAACCAGAATACTTGATTAACTAGAATACTCTATTTTCCTGAAAATACATTTGTAATTGAGTTCAGATTCATGCCATTTTCACTATTTCCTATAATGAGGTGGCTATGACAAATAATTTGAGGATGTGTGAAATTATTAAATAAATTTCTTTTCCCATTTCCACAGAAGTAAGGTCCAGTGAAAGCCTCCTGAACAAAAGCCAATAGATTGAGGTTCTAGTCCCATTTCAACAAGTAACTTTAAATCATTTGATATCCCTAGGTATCAATTTTTTTCCCTCTAAAATGACAGGATCAATTCCCCTCATGCTCCAAGAGTAGTAAGGGATGCAAAAAAATATGAGCTGGTAGCGTTATTAATGAAAAAGCCATGAACATATTATTTAACTTTAATAAGTCCTATTTTCTCAGCTATCACAAGAAAATTATAATGGCATTTATTTCACGGGCTGTTATAAAAATTAAATGAATTAATTTATGTGTTAAGTTATGGGTTAAACTAAACAATTTGGCACTGTGGCTAGAATAAGGTTTCCATCATTTAATCCTAGGACAATTTACAGGGTATCTACTAGTGTCTCCTTTTTATCAGTGAGGTAGCTGGGACTCAAAAGATTAACTAACCTGCCCCAATAGATGAGGGGCAGCAGGCAGAGTATTACGTAAATTCATTCAGATTGCACAGCACAAAGACAAGTTACCGCTGATGATAGATGTCCACTCTAAGGATAGGTTACATACAAGAAACCACCTTAGCAGTAGTAGAGTAAGGCTCATGAGAACTGGCATGTCTCTCTGGATACCTCAGCAATTCCAGTTGAAAACCATTCTCTCTTTTTTTTTTTAATATATTTTTTTTAAGGTTTTATTTATTTATCTGAGAGAGAGAATGGGAGACAGAGAGCATGAGAGGGGGAGGGTCAGAGGGAGAAGCAGACTCCCCGCTGAGTAGGGAGCCCGATGTGGGACTTGATCCCGGGACTCCAGAATCATGGCCTGAGCCGAAGGCAGTTGCTTAACCAACTGAGCCACCCAGGCACCCCGAAAACCATTCTCTTGACTCAGCTTCTTTGCTTATGCTTCTTCTCCTGAAGCTGCATCTTTGTGTACATCCACTGCCAGAGTTATGATAGAGAGCATCATGCTCCTGAGAATATCTTTACTAGGCAGAATTCTCCCAGCTATTTCATGTAGTTGTTCCCATAAATTAGAATTACCTGGAGAACTTAAAACATACCAATCCTGGATCTGGCCCAGACAAATTGAATCAGAATCTCTGGGGTCAGGGGATGTAGACTTAAATCAGCAATATTAAGTGCCTCTAAGTAAGCCCCATGTGCAGCTAGGGCTGAGATTCACTGGACCTCAATGAATGCCTTTGAGTCAGGAGCTGACCCCTGGTCCATTGAGGGATGTCTTATATAAGACTTCCTCTGACGAAAATATGGCTGGAATTTCAGATTTTTCTGATGTGCAATAAAGTATTAACCTTGCCCATGGGGTTCCTGGGTGGCTCAGTCAGTTAAGCGCCTGACTCTTGGTTTCAGCCAAGGTCATGATCTCAGGGTCGTGAGATTGAGCCCCACGTCCAGCTCCCTGCTCAGCATGCAGTCTGCTTGTCCCTTTCCCTTCTCCTCTGCCCCTCCCCACACACCCAGGCACACATGCACATTCGCGCACTCTCTCTCTCAAATAAATAAATAAAATCTTAAAAAAATAATAAAATATTAACCTTGCCCAAAGAGAAATTTGCCTTTGCCCTCAGGTCCTGAGAGCTAACCTCTCAGGTTGTGCACTTGGAATTTCTTGCCTATTAAGAGTATTTCTTTGTTTTCTTGGGAACAATGGGCCATGTCAGAAAGTCTGTGCTAACAATGTCCTTATGTTGGAGGAGCCTTGAGCCACAGAGTGTCAGCTCGACCTCTGGAGGAGCTAGAGACTGAGATCACCCGTGTGGGTGGTCAAACATATTTATGTGACCAAGCCCCAGTAAAAGCTCTGGGCACCAAGTAAACTTTCCTGCTTGCCAATACTCTGTCAATGTTGTCACACAGTGTTGCTGGGAATAGTTAGTGCTGTCCTTAAAATTCCCTTGGGAAGGGATATCTGGGAGCTTGTGCCTAGAACCCTACTGGATCCTATGCCATGCACATCTTCCCTTGTTTCATTTTAATCCATAACCTGTGCGATAATGAACTGTCACCATGAGTATAATGGTTTTGCTGAGTTCTATGAGTCCTTCTAGTGAGTTACTGAACCTGAGGATAGTCTTGGGAACCCTCAAAGTTGCAGTTGACATCAGAAACGAGGGTGGTCTTGTGAATTTCCGGTACTTTGTGTGTGGCCTATCTAGTTCACCCAGCTCAGATGATCTCTATGAAGACCCCAACAACACATACTGTGTAATTCCCCCTTTGAGTTGCAGCAGCATCCTCTCACATTTCATGCTTTTATGTCAGCTTTTCCCTTTGTGAGAATGACTTTACTCATCTTCATCACAGACTCACTCCTCTTCATTTGTCATAAATTGTCTCAAGTGTCACTTGCTTCCAGAAACCTCCACAACCCATCTGGACTACATGTTAGCCTTTCATGTACACCTACCATACACTTATCATAGTATAGTATATAGTATATATAGTATAACACATATGTCTGAAGTTTGGTGTTTTTGTTTTCTTCCAAGTTCATATATCCTTAATAGAACTTTGACCAAGCTCTAATTTTAACATCAGAGGAACTTCAGTATTCATACCCATCTTACTCTCTTTCTCATTTCTGCAGTGCTCCCTGCTCAATGTCTCAAAGTCATGGACATTGTGTTTTATGCTTGAGCTTTTTATTTGTGAGAAATTGCTGGGAAAATAAAAATAAGTACAACCAAGAGAAGGAATTAGAAAAAGAAAAAAATGAAAAGACTGCAAAATATCTTACTAGTTCCAAGTGAAAGTAGAGGCAGTGAAAGAGTTTGATGAATAAGGAAAACAATACAATAATAGTCAAAAAGTGATGGGGCCAAACAATTTATAGTAAGAATCATAATAAAAATGAAGATCATTTACAAAAAAATGAGTAGATGTAAATGAGAATTTAATAAAGATAGAATTGAAAGGTTTTTTTCTGCATATTGGCAATAGGTTTACTACTTTAAAAGATGACATGTATTATATTTCTCTTTTATGTATTTTCAGTATACATGGCTATTTCCAGGAACGTGAGTCAGTAACAGGATTCAACTAAAAAAATATCTGTTAACAGACTGTGAGTTTCAGGAGGAGGGACTTTTATCTCTATGTCCCTGGCACAAAGCACAGGCCTGGATTGTGTTTGTTAAATAAATGAATGCCCTACAAAGAGAAGATAAACCTTAGAGAAAGACAACCCCTGTTCTGACACCATGTTAGAATTATGGGTGCCACTGAAATTGTCCATAACAAGGGGGAATTATCTAGGGCAATGACTCCCACATTCCAGGCTGGTGCAGCACCAGTCAGTGATTAAGCTGTCATTGATTTCTCTGGGGGGAAAAAAAAAGATACTATAATAAGTTTAACATAAAGCTAAATTAATTCCACCTTCTTAATTTCTGCCATTATGTTTTCCCTATTTCCCTTACAAAAACATTCATTTATCCACTATAATAAAAATGGGTAGTAATTGGTTCATTTTATTAACATACTTACTTGGCCAAATAGAAAAATCCCACTATGATAATTCTCAAAAATTGAGGGGAAATACTGCTGATGTGTGAAGTTCAAAAGTCTAAGCATGTTCAGAAAGTATTATAGATGCCTCAGAAGATGAGAATGAATAAGCTCTGAGAAGGGGCTCCTGGGTGGCTCAGTCGTTAGACGTCTGCCTTCGGCTCAGGTAATGATCCCAGGGTCCTGGGATTGAGCCTGCATCGGGCTCCTTGCTCAGCAGGTAGTCTGCTTCTCACTCTGCCTGCCACTCCGCCTGCTTGTGCTCGCTCTATCTCTCTCTCTGTGTGTCAAATAAATAAAATATTAAAAAAAAAAAAAAGCTCTGAGAAGACACCATGTGACCCAAACAAGCAGAGAAATGTGCAGCTAGTTATGCTCCCCAGTGACCAGAAGAGCAGTCATGTGAGCAAACCACAGCAACAGAGGGAAATGCTGCAGACTTTGTCAGAGCCACACACAGAGTGGCTACATGATCCTGCATGAAAAAAATCTTCAGAGAGGATTTTGACATTGGGAAATATCCTTTGTGAAACATTGATATTCTAAGATTTTACATCACTGTAAATAACTTGTTATGAAAAATATTTTTGTTCCTTTTATCAAATTTTCCTTGAGAATGTATTAGAGTTATCACACATGTAAGTTCAGGAGATTTTCATGCCCCTGGGCTCTCAGAGAAGATTTGCTGGTATTTTTAGTGGCAATTAAGCCAAGTGCAGGGTCCCAAAAAATGTAATTTTTTAATGTATTTCTTTATTCAGTAGTAATTAGATGAGTCTATTTGAGTCTCTTAATGCATTTTTATATTAATATTAATTTTAATTATTTTATTTGATGATTTTTCAAATAGTTATTCAGTCTTTATTATTTTAAAATTCTAATTGAAATCCATTTTTCACACAATTTTTTTATTTTGATCACAGCATCCATAAATTTATTAAGATGTATATGGGAAATTACTCTGTCAAAAATATTGTAAGATTGTACCTTTCTCTTGTGGCAAAGTTATCTTCCATTGTTATCCCCTATGCCAGAATAAATAGACCAAGGATTTGAAAATTATTTAGTAAGTTTTACAAAGCTCCTAAAACAGGAAATAGAGGCTAGCATACTATGAAATTGAAGCCTTTTACAGTTACAAGATTGTTTAATGCCATTAAAAGAATGTGAATGGTAATAAACACTCATCTTTTTCACATTCCTTAAGAATTTAATTTCACAGACATATATACAAAACTATAACTTTATTTACTTGCCTGAAACTCAATTTCTATTTTGAACATCTATCTCATCAGGATGAAAAACCTTAATCTTAGCTAATTTGAGCTCCCAGTTTTTACTTTTCTGGGGCTCTAAATCCTAGGTGTTTACATACTGCCAGAGGATGGGGTAGAACGCATTTGGACATCAATTGATAGGATTCTGTAGACATTCCCTAGGATGTCCATCATCTTATCCAATCATCAGCCCACACATGATACTCTTAGGACAATCTTCATTCCCGCTTGGGTTCAGGTACAGAAGTTCTCTCCATTGCCTCTATATTAATCTTAGTGGTTTTGTACTTCAGGGCTGCTATAACAAAAATACCATAGACTGGGTGGCTTATAAACTATAGAAAGTTATTTCTCACAGTTCTGGAACCTGAAAGTCTGAGATCAGAGTGCCAGCATGGTCAAGTTCTGGTGAGGTCCCCTTCCAGATTGTAGGTTGCTGACTTTTCACTGGGTCCTCATAAGGTGGAAGGGACCTCCTATGGTGAGTATCTCTGGGGCTTTTTTATAAAGGCACTAGCCCCATTCATAAGGGCTCCACCCTTAGGATTTAACTAACACTCAAAGGCCACACCTCCAAATGCCATCATTTTGTGGATTAAGTCTCAGCATATGAATTGGAAGGAGGGGGAGTATAAACATTCAGTCCATAGCACTTAGGGACCAGGAATTGTCTCTATAAGGGCTCTCTCTGTTCTTTCTGCCCAGTTGCATCAAACATCATTCCCTCTTTGAAGTTTTGCCACATCCCAAAACTCTAAGTTTGATAATTGAAGATTCTATCTCAGAAGCAGGGGTATACATCCCCCTCTCTGTGACCAAAAACCACAAGCTCCTTCAAGCCTGGGAGAATATTTGGCTATCTCCACTGGAAACTTCCACCCTTAATCTTGTTTTGAGAGTAGAAGAAACTTTCTTTTTCTATCAGATGTTTTTGCTTCAAAGAGCACCTAATGTAATCTCCACAGTGTGGCTGTGCCTTTTGGAAACACAAAAGCCAGAGACTTCAGTTTTGGTTGTTTTTTTTTTTACTTTCCAACCTAACAAACACACTCTCCTAAGGGGAAATATCAGGAGAAAACATCAATTTTTTAAAATGATATTGTTATTTCTAGGACACCTGGGTGGCTCAGTCGGTTAAGTGTCTGCCTTCTGCTCAGGTCATGATCCCAGGGTCCTGGGGTTAAGTCCCACATCTGGCTCCTTGGTCAGCGGGAAGCCTGCTTCTCCCTCTGCCTGCAGCTCCCCCCTGCTTGTGCTCTCTCTCTCTCTCTCCCTCTGACAAATAAAATCTTTTAAATAAATAAATAAATAAAATAAACATACTATTTTCTAAACCCATCAAATATTTTCAACCATTTAAGATAACTTTTCTTTCAATCTTTGATTATCATTTTACAGATAATCCATTGTTGGGCGCCTGGGTGGCCCAGTTAGTTAAGTGTCTGCCTTTGGCTAAGGTCATGATCTCAGGATCCTGGGAGAGAGCCCTGCATCAGGCTCCCTGCTTCTCCCTCTCCCTCTGCTCCCTACCCCCACTCATGTTTTTGCTCTTTCTATCTCAAATAAATAAAGAAAATCTTTTAAAAAAAAAAAAAAAAGAAAAGATAATCCATTGTTTCTCCCTCATATTAGGAGATGGGGCCTCTGGGAGGTAATAAGTTTTACATGAGGTCATGAGGGTAGATCCTCCATGATGGCATTAGTGCTCTTATGAGAAGAGACATGAGAGCTCCCTCTCTCCACCATGAAAGGATACAGCAGAAGGTACCCGTCAGCAACCCAGGAAGAGGGTCCTCCCCAGAACCCAATCATACTGGTACCCTGATCTCAGACTTACAGCCTCCAGAACTGTGAGAAATAAACTTCTGTTGTTTAAGCCATTCAATCTATGATATTAGAGCAACTGGAGCTAAGACAAAATCTTAGAAATACCATGGAATGAAGGCAAGGTGAAGTAGCTCTTTGAGGGTACATGTTCTGGTGCTCTGACTGGATACAAGTATAGAGATTAGAGATTAGAGATTAGAGATTTAGGTAGTTAGCTTGACTCTCTTTTACTATTTCTTCCAAATATCTGTTACCTCCTCTGGACTTTTAACAGGTGAGATTGAGTTTGAGGCACCTGCCTAAATGCGGGAACACCACCATTAAAAGAGATCTCTCTGTTTTAGGGAGCAGAATTTAGATGAACCCAATTTACATTGGGTTTGGGAAATAACTCTTGGCTGGCTAACTGGATACAGGACCATCTCACCAGTTCTAGGAGAGGCTAAGTCTTCCAGCTTTCATGTGAGAACACTGAATAAGAGAAAAACATGAAAATGTGAAACCAGTTTACATTGCTTTTAACTTGTCAATACCACACAATATCATAAACCCAAGATATATTTTTGAAGGACCCAGGGCTAGAAAGGCAAGCTATCATGTACTTCTAACTCAAAAGAAAAGAAACCCAAGCATTTATGTTTACGAATAAACACATCCTTCCTCTTGTATAGTAACATGTGCCACATTGCTGGCATCTATTGTGACTTATATGTGAGAAAAACAAAAGGGAAGACAGGGAATTAGGAAGACTTACAAAGATAAAATTCAAGCAATGACTGAGATCAGAGATAAAGAAAGAAAAGTTACCTCTTACAATGGTAGGTGGTAATACTGACAAAGCATGAATGGGGGAGCTGATCCTGCTCACCTGCTGCTCACCATTGCCTTTGAAATCTGTAGGGTATCTGCATATGGGAGATATGTAGGATGACTGAAAATGAGACTCCAGCTTGAAGCTCTATTTGGTATGCTGTCACTGATTTCTGAAGCAAAAAACAAACTTCCAACAGCAGATAGCTTCAGGTCACTATGAAACAGGAAATGTAAATAAATTCCTGGCATTCTAGTTAAAGCTTTTTATTGATGAAAACTAGAATAGCACCATGAAATTCAATTTCAGAAGAAGGTTAGAGAAAAGCTTTGAGATCTGCAAAATATTTAATGGAAGCAAAGGACACTTGAAGTTTTCTAAAGCCTAAGAATATAAATATAATGCTGTCTGTAATTTTTTAAAGGTCGCAATTTAGTCTGTTCCTTTTGAAAATTCTAATCATTTCAAATACTTCTTAAATATATTAAACTAATTTTAGAGCTTGTAATATTAATCCTTGTATGGTATGGAAAAAGCATGACAGAAGTCATTCTGGAGGATGCTATAGATATCATATACAAATTTAGCAGCAATGTTTTTAAAATACAGGAGACTTGAAACAAAGAAATGGCCAAAGAGCAAATCTCCTTCATTTTAAAAATTATAATCTCTTTCAAGCAAATCAAGTCACTTTCAGTGCATTTGAAATTACTTTAAGATATAGTTCATTTGAATTACTTTTCAAGTTTGATTAGCATTCATTTTATCTAAGGAAAAACATTGTTCATACACAATATTATAATTACATCAATTTGCCATGCTAAGCTAAAAGATTTTCCAGACATCTGCGGCTGATAATTAAAAATTAATTAAATTTTTTTCTTATACTATTTTCACCTTAACAGTACTTCTTTCTACAAAAAAATGAAAAAGAAAAGAAAAATATACATTTAGAGAGTTTGTATTTGTTGCCTAGAAATAGAATCCTAGCGCCCTAGAATCATTGAATGACTTCAGAGGAATTTGCACTTACGAAGTATCTTACTTATCCTTGTCTGGCCTAAATCTAATTATTGTTATTCCTAATTTACATTTTGAGAAAATAGAAGGATTTGAGGCAAGCAGTAGCTCTCAGCAAGCAAAGTCAGGGAAGGAGGTAACCCACTGAACTCTTAAGGTCCTCCAGCAGGAAGCTAAAGAGAGCTTTCCCAAGGAGAAAATGCCTCCAAGTAATTTTTATCAACCCTAAGATACTCGTATCTTTTAAATTGGCATATGTCTCCTAATAAATGGTGCTAGGAAAGCCTAGTTTAACCAGCATTCTATTTTCTTTAATTGTGGAACACAAAATAATGGGCCTCTGACAATTGAGGGCATGTTAGGATGGGTGAAATATGGAGGAAAACAACAGGGCACATTCTTCATGAAGAACACAAACAAGTAACATGGTGCCACATATCATATTAATGGTCTATGAAGAACCCACGGGAATGCATAATACTAATGATATGGCAGTCATTTTCTTTTTTTTTATACCTTTATTTTTCAAAATTATTTAATACACATGTATGATTTTATATAGTATGATTATATTAATAGTTTATTTTCTATTAGCTTTTGGTCTTTTTGAAATATTATTTATTTTCATTGTTTGGCTCTCTGTGATGGACACACTCTAATTTTAACCCCCTCCAGTGATCCATGTCCTTGTCATACTCCCCTGCCTTTGGGTGTTGGTGGGAACTTTCTCCTAATCAATAGAATATGGCAAAGGTGATGGGATGGGATGTAACTCTTCTGGTTACATTCCTTTTTGTAAGACTCCATCTTATCTGATTTAGCAATAGATGACTCTCCTGCTGGCCTTGTAAAAGCAAACAGCCATGTTGTGAACAGCCTATGGAAAGAGACATGTGACAAATTGCAGGTGGGCTCTAGGACATTACGGTGGCCTGGAGCCAACAACCAGTGAGAAGACAAGGCCCTCAGCCATACAGTCACAAGGAAATGAATACCACCAACAGTCATGTGAGCTTGGAAATGCATCATGAGCTTCAGAAGGGAATTCGGTCCTGTTAACACCTTAACTGCAGCCTTACTAGATGCTTAGCAGGGGTTTCAGCTAGGCAGGTCTGACTCCTGACCCATAAAAACTATGAGAAAATAGGTGTATATAGTTTTGAGCTTCTAAAATTGTGTTAACTTGTTACACAACAAAAAAACCTAATACATTACCCTTCTCTTTTCTTTCTCCTGTCTACCCATAACATCACTGCCACCATCACGACCTAGGTAACCCAGGTGACAAAGACTCTTAGATTATAAAATTTTAAGTATTTACAAAATACACATATATTTATAGTGTGGGGAATCTTACTTGTATTTAAAAACTTGGATATTATGCAGCATCATCAGCACCTTGCTTTTCTCACTCAACAATACCTCATGGAAATCCTTCCAAGTTTCCTAGTATGGTTCTATACAGTCTTTTTAATGGCTACAAAATAGTCCATGGTATAAATGTGTTATGATGGGCATTCACTTTGTTTCCAATTCTTTGCCACTATGAATAATGTTACAACCAATATTCTGTATACAATCTTCATGGGTGCTATTATTTCTACTGGCTAGATTCCTAAGAGACTGCTAGATCAAAGTCAACTATGCATTTGTTTCTTTTAATAGACAGTACTACACTGCTTTCCAAAAAGGATGCAATAACTTACATTTTTGTTAGTAAAATCTGAAAATACACTCACCTCTCCATTCCTGGGCAGAAAGTGGTATTTTCCTTCTTTTTAATTTTGGCTAGTCTAAGAGATACACAGGTGTAAATTTAATTTACTTTTGCCTGCCTATGAGGAGTTTGAATCTGTTATTAGATCTTCTATATTGGCCTAGTTTTAGCCTTTGCACATTCTCTTGGATTGTCTTATCGTACATTTGTAAGAAATCTTTGTGTTTTATAGATATTAGTCTTCTGTATTCTGCATGTGAGTATATTTTCCAAATATATTGTTTTTTCTATTCAATTTTTTTAAAAAAACTCTCCTCCCTCCTCCCCCAGTTTATACCCATGTTCTTCCAGATTTTTTTGTAGGTGTTTATTATTATGTTTTTGTCAAATTTAATTTTTAATCCATCCAAAATTTTTCTATTTGTCCATGTCAAAATTTGTCTATATGGTGTGAGGTACTGGTACAATCTTCTTTATTTCCTGCTGGGTAGCCAGTTGGGCTAGCACCATATGGTGCAAAAACCATCATTTTCCCAAACAGTAAAAATACCACCTTGGCCATATGTTAAATTCTCATCCTCACCAGGATCTATTTTCAGATTTTTGATTCTTTTCCACTGGTCTGGTCTGATGCCAATGCCATATTGATTTAAATACAGTAAATTACAGCATGTTCTCATCTAGTAAGGCAAATTCTCCTTCTCTAGTCCTCTTTTAAAAATATCTTACCTTATCTTAAGCATTTATTCCTTCATAAAAAATTTTAAAACACTTCATCAGATTAAAAAAATTGTTGGGAGTTCTAATTAAAAAAATGAGTTTCATTTTTATATTAACACTTAGAAGATTCACATTTTAATGTTATTAGTTCTTTTCATCCAAAAAATGTATTCCAGCCCTTTATTCATGTTATGTTCTTCCATACAAATCTATAGTTTTCGACATAAGGATGAATCCAGCACCAGTTCTCTCCTTGTGACTCTCCCAGGATCCAGGGACTCACTAGAACATAGACATCATAAGCTCAGCAAATTTTCTCCTTTTCTCCTTCCACCTTTTCTTTTCGATGTTTATTCATTAAATGAGAATTTGGGTCCCTACAGTTGCAAAACACTTAAACATGATTAGGTACCATGTATTTGGGGATTTGCTTTAACAGAGAAGTTAATTTAGTAAAAGCAAATTTTACATAAAGGCAAATAAAAGCTTTTGTACAATCCACTTTTCTTCCACTCTGGCAAGGTTTTCACATAGAAATGTTTCTCTACATTTTTACCAGGTATAATGTCAGGAAATTGTCAAAATTTGCAATATTTGCTGTTCTTAAAAATATAAGTTGAGGAGCACCTGGGTGGTGGAGTTGGTTAAGTGTCCAACTCTTGGTTTCAGCTCAGGTCATGATCTCAGGGTCATGAGATCAAGCCCCACATCCAACTCCCAGCTTAGTGCCAAGTCTGCTTAAGATTCTCTCTCCCTCTCCCTCTGCCCCTCCCCACCCCCTGCTCACGCTCTCTCTCTGTCTCTAAGGTAAATAAATAAATCTTAAAAAAGGCATACACACACATACACACACACACACACATATATGTGTGTGTTTATATATATATAAAGTTGAACTCAAGAGCAAGGGAAATGACAATAATTACCATTTGCTTTTGTAATTCCCATAAATAGGAAACATTATCAGTGGAATCAGATACATTGATACTAAATTATAGTTGTTGCTTTCTTCTTCTCTTTTTTATGCTAATTGTAAACAACTTCCAGAGGGTTTTATTCATTGCCAGACTGAAGTATATAAGATGTGAGAGAGGGTTGGTTTGGGTTGTAAGATGAATAGAAAAGGAAGAAAGCCTTTAGGATAATAACACATAAATGCATGCACACACACACACACATACACACAATCATATATATTTTTTCCAGATAAATATTTCATGAGATTTAAAGTCAAACAAAAACACAGTAGGCTTTCTTTAACTCTATGACTATTGAAAATAAAATTTTTTTTTAAAGATTTTATTTATTTATTTGACAGAGAGAGGCACAGCGGGAGAGGGAACACAAGCAGGGGGAGTGGGAGAGGGAGAAGCAGGCTTCCCGCCTAGCAGGGAGCCCGATGCGGGGCTCGATCCCAGGACCCTGAGATCATGACCTGAGCCGAAGGCAGACGCTTAACGACTGAGCCACCCAGGCACCCCGAAAATAAAATTTTAAATTGCCAGTATATTTTAACCAGACCACTTTTATCCTAGAGAACAAATAGACAAAATCTGAAATTTTTGCTATCAATTTTACAAAATTTATCATTCACCTGAGTAAATAGAAGAATAACTGCAAGCTTAAAGCTTCCATCTTCAATATTTGACACTAAATTCAAAGATCAACTAATTATAATTCCCTTTTTATTTGTAATTATGCCCCTGCTGCTCTAGTTGCCTTTTTTCTCTCTCTAGCTATAGGATAGCTCTGTTAGACATCACAAAAAACAATATTCTTTTACCCTGAAAAATTATGCCTTCTTTCTTTCACAGCTCCTTTGCCCAACTGGGTTCTAGACTGACTAAGTAATTTCCCAGTTTTGCAAAGTTAAGAGATAATTTTTTCTCTGTAACTGAAAGCAAATGGAATACAACAAAGAATTGTTTACAGCAACTCAAATTTAATTTTAAAAGATTATTACTCTTGGGCGCCTGGGTGGCTCAGTTGGTTAAGCGACTGCCTTCGGCTCAGGTCATGATCCTGGAGTCCCGGGATCGAGTCCCGCATCGGGCTCCCTGCTCAGCAGGGAGTCTGCTTCTCCCTCTGACCCTCCTCCCTCTCATGCTCTCTCTCATTCTCTCTGTCTCAAATAAATAAATAAAATCTTTAAAAAAAAAAAAGATTATTACTCTTATAAACACACAGGCTTACATAGGTCCCCTAAATTTTAAGTAAAAGGATCAATTTTATGATAAAGGATTATCTCAAATTATGACTATATGGTGCCAAAGCTGCTTTGTTGCTCTCTGAATTTCTTACTTCATTAAATAAGAGGCATATTTTTTCCAGAAACTGAAGAAAAAGGAAAATGATTTTATGACATCATGGTAAAATCAAACCATGTGACTTAATAGTGTTCCAGTTATAATGTATCCATTTGGTCTTACAGCCTTACTTTCCAGTCATGCTAGGTTACAAATAAAGATGAATGTTTCATGTTGTAGCTCCATTTGCTACAACCAAAAAAATTAAAATTAAAATGGCATGATGAATAGACTTACTCAAACATAGTTAAGACTAAAATGTCAGTGTGATAGCAGGTCAGTATGAAATGGGTAGATATTACAACATGAATAAGACTTTAGTTGCTCAGGTCAACAGTATGCAATTGATTACATGGACAGTTTTGAAAATAATAGCGTTATCCATGTAGTCAAAGAAATTTTCTTCATCTAATACTGGATTAAGAAGGTACACTTTGTCCCATCCTGCTCCAGCCTGGTGTTTGTGCTTTTCTTCCTGTTTCTTACCCACATTATCTTCCAGGACCCCCACCATTGTCAGTCATTTATATAAAGCCTAAAACCTCATTCATAGTAAAATAAAAACATCTGGTGATACGTCTAGTACTTTCATTTGGAATACCCTTAATATTAACATGAAAGTCTTTGTCGCTTATTAAAGGAAACCATGGAGGAAAGAGGAGAGGTGTTAACTTGTGATTTGAGTCATGGATTTCTTCCAGAGGGACTAGGAAGAACATGACTTCTAGATCCACAGTTTCCTCACTCTGCTCCAGCTCCTATGCCATACTGCCCTTATTGCAGATATCTTTTAAATCTTTCTAATCAGTTTGTCTGAATCTTAAAACATTTATTCCAAAAACACACTCTTACCTATCTCAAAAAACTTAGGTCCAAATGGAAGGATTAAAAAGACAGCCATTCAAGTTCAACTTCAGTAGAAACCTTCTTATCTGACATGTCAGCATTTGTATCTGGTCAATTAATCAAAACCAGTTGGTGTTAAGAGTGAATCATCAAAAAGTATTATGTACATACTATAAACATTTTACCTGAATTGAAAATATACAGACATACAATTCATGTTCCAACTTTTTCATGTAGATCCCAAACTTCTGTAACTCTAAATCCACCACATGGCACTCCAGTGACTGGAGTTTTGCATGATGTGCTGCATGAATCACACTCCTAATAAAGTCTAGGATTTCCAATTTTCATTTTTTGATATGAAGAGAAATCTCAGAAATGCGATCTTTCAGAATAATCAGAATATGAAATCATTTTATATTATTTTCTAATGCTTTTACTGTTGTCTTGCCAATACTTAACCTGACAAGATTTTTAACTAACCTTTTTAACTCTTTCCAAAGCATTCGGTTTAGTTAGCATGGAGACATCAGTTTCTTTTCACTCTTGTCAGCTTATGGAATAATTAATTAAAATTATGTTCTTGTGACTACCCAAAAAGCTGACATAAATAAAGTGTGGAAACAAACTCCTGACTTAATGTTAAGTATTTGACTGTCCAAGAAGGAGCAGAACATATCAGAACAATCCTCAGCTATCCACATTCAGCTTGCTCTGGGCATGGTTATATTTTGCAGAGGGAATGTCGAGTACCAGTTTAACTGGCAAGTTAGATAAATGTAAGATAAATTGAAGCACAGAGCCTCTACTTGGGTACAGTGTGATGTCATAGACCAACATAACTCCAATAAAGCTTGAGCCAGACATAGGAAAATACAGTTATCCCAGAGAGTTCTCTCAGGAGACTTTCTCTGCAGAAGAGGTCAAAAACAGAGGATGTACTATGACCATCTCCAATATGTTCATAATACCAAGATAATAAGTATTGGAGGAAATGAAAATGACTCCAAGAACAGAGTAGACTGAAGAACACAAACAACAGAAACAAATCAAGCAGTAACAGAAGAGTCCTGCTTTGCTGAAAGAGGTCTTCAGCTGTCATTTTTGTAGCCATGAAACTGATCCTGTTACCATTTTCTGTGATACTAAGGATTGCAGGTGTCAGTATTATAATGCAAAATCCTCATTTCACATGGGTAATGTTTTGTGGTATTCAGAGGAAAAAAACCCAACTTCCTAATGTGAGGACTAAAAGAAAATAAAAGTCTACAAAATACTTGATGAAATGAGAATGAATTATTTTAACAGCAGTGGCATATTAGAGTGATCAAAATTCATGTAGCATATATGGATCATGATTCATCTTTAGCAGACCCTTAATTACTACATTCATCTTAATGATTTGAACCTGTTCCAGAAATATTTAAAACAGGTGCAAAATAAAAGAATAAAATTTCACTCCATGTGAAAATAAGCCGCAGTTACAATTATTATAAGTAGCACCAAGCAACTTAAAGGATGTCAATAGCATAATCTGAATTTTAAAATTTAGAAGAATAAATCAATTAGATAGATACCCTTCATTATGAAAACATGTTCTCATATTCTGATTGTGAGGAGGAGAGAATAGGGTACACAGCTATATTTTGAATGAAAAAAAGACTTTATTTCATCAATAGTAAATTCCTTTAGAGTATTTTTAGAATTTTTTATCTTATACACCATGACCAAGTGGAATTTATCCCAGGTCTGCAAGGCATGTGAATATTCAAAAATCAATTACTGAACCTATCACATCAACAAGAATAAAAATCATATGATCATAGTAATAGATGCACAAAAAGCATTTGACAAAATCCAACACCAATTCATGGTTAATACCACACACACGCATGCACACGCACACACCTCTCAGCAAACTAGGAATATAGTGGGAACTACAATGGAACTTCCTTAACTTGATAAAGAACATCTACAAAAAACCTTCAGCTGACATCATACTTAATTGTGAGAAACTAGAAGTTTCTACCCTAAGGTCAGAAACAAGCCAAGATGTCCCCTCTCACTACTCCTGCTCAACACTGTGCTGGAATTCCTAGCTAATACAATGAGGCAAGAAAAGGCAGTGAAATGTATACAGATTGGGAAGAAAGAAAGAGAGAGAATGAAAGAAAAAGAAAGAAAGAAAGAAAGAAAGAAAGAAAGAAAGAAAGAAAGAAAGAAAGAAAAAGAAAGAAAGAAAACTATCTTTTTTCACAAATGGCATGATTGTTTATGTAGAAAATCCCAAAGAATCAAAAAAAAAGTCATTCCTGGAATTAATAAACAATTATAGAAAATTACAGAATATAAGGTTAATATATAAGGGATGCATTAACACCAAACCAAGACCTTCTCATTGGTGTGACTGAAATTAAAAGAGACCTGAAAAGGGTCTTCAACACAAGCTTCTCATCATGGGACTTGATGTTACTTAGCACCATGTGTGTACATCCCTTCCCAAACCAAATATCATTGAACCAACAAAACCAACTAAACACATCCTCCTTTTGCATGAACTTTTCATTGAAAATTCACAGCACATGTATTTCTAGACATTTTAAATATTTCCTCATTGATTCTTAGCTCCAGTTGAGACTATGTGCCTTCCTAGCTCCAATCTTAGTACTTCCCATGGCTTGGCAAAAGAGGCTGCTTTCAGCTTAGATGTGAAAGAGCTAAGAAAGAATGGTTTAGGATGGGAAATACGGTTGAAGGTTGAGATGACAGAGATAGGTTTTCACAAGAGATGAAGCTATGGTCTTTGCTTTTGCTTTCTACCTTAGTGAAAAATTTGCCATTTCTGCACTATTTCAGATTGGATAAAATGATGTTGTGGATTTTAAGAAAAGAATTTTATATCAATGTTGCTTTTAATTCACTTTTAAATATATGATAGATAATTCACATGATCAAAAACCAATTACAAAGTTTTAAAAAGATATACAGTGAAGACTCCTTCCAAGATTATCTCCATCTGCCCAGGTCCCAATTGTTTCCTTCCCAGTAACAACTGTTTTATATAATGAATATATATATTCATTTCCTCAATTTACACAAATGGCAACTTATTATACTTCTCTGTACCTTACTTTTTCATTTAACACTATATCTTTAAAAACTTTCTAAGTCAGTATATAGAGCACTTTCTTGTTTGTTCTTAACAAATGAAAAATATTCCATTGTATTAATGTACCACAATTTATTTAACCAATATACCCTATAAATTTGTACATCTATCATTCCACATGTGTAAGAATTTATCTATGAGAAATAAAGTTACTGGTTCAAAAGTGAAATGTACATTTGTAATTTTGACAAATGTTAAATTGCCCTTTATATGAGTAAACATTTATTTCCATCCCTATGAGCAATGAATAGGAGTGCTTGTTTCCTGTTACCAATAGATTACATTATAACACTCAAAACTTTGCCAGTATGACAGAAGAAATGGCACCAGGGCAGTTTTTGTATACATGTCTCTCATATTCAGAGATTACTGCTTTTTAATATGTTCTTAAATTATTTGTATTTTGTTAATTGTGAGCTGTCCATATTTTTTGCATTCTTATATTTTGGATTATCAGTCTTTTGGTGAGCTCTAGGAGCTTTCTGTATAATGGTGAGATTAACTCTTTGCTTGTGAGATAGATTGCAGAATTTTTCCAAGTTTGCAATTTGTCTTTTGATTTACCACGTGGTGCTATGTCATGAAGAATTTGCTTTCTTTTTATATTTCCAAAAATTTACTAATCTTCTTTTTATTGCAGATTCTCGATTTTGATTCCTACTTAGAAAAGCCTTCCCACTGAAAAATGAATTTTTATCTGGAATTTAAGGGCTTCTTTTTATATGTAAATTCTTGATGCATTTGGAATTTATCATAGTATATAATGTACAAATGGATCCAATTTTATTTTCTCCAGAAAGCAACCTGTTGTCCTAAGACCATTTGTTAAGTAATCCACTTTTACCCTCTTCTTTTGAGATAGCCCTTTGTAATATACTAGATTTTAGTATCATTTATTTCTGGCTGTTTACTTAGTGATATACACATTCTTTGTTGAATTATTGAGACATAAAGTGTTTTACTTCCAGGAAGTCTAGCCCCTACCAGTATTGTTCCTTTTGTCAGAGTTTTTCTCAATTTTCCTGTTTGGATATTTTTTCTATATAAACCTCATAATCAGTTTTTCTAGTTTAAAAACACTTGGTATTCTTAATGGATCATTTTAAATTTATATCATGAAGAATTGAAGAAATTTATATTGGATTACTTTATAACTTATGAAGAATTGATAACTTCATGATTTTGGATTTTCCTATCAAAACCTTGGTATGTCTTCCCATTATTTCCGTTCTTCTTTTATATCCTTCAGGAGTATTCTAAAGTTTTCTAAATGTAGGTTTTATATTTCTTGATGCATTTATTCCTAGGTATTAAAATAATACCTGGAATCATTTGTTCTATTATATCATAGTTGTTTCTTGTATAATAAAAACTGTTGATTTCTCTGTGTTAATTCTGTGTCCCACTACTTTACTGAATGTTTTTATGTGGTAGGTTTTCAATTGATAATATTTTTTATACAATCATATTGTCTTCAAACAATGTTTTTATGTATTCCCTAGTAGTTACCTGATGGAGAGTAGATAGGAAAATATTCCCTGAATTCTTTCAAGTTCAAAACAGTTCTTTCTAGCCTTTAATCTTAAAGAAGAGTTTGGCTGGTTAGAAAATTATTGGGTCACACATTATTTGAGGATCTTGCAAGGTTTGTTCTACTATCTTCTGAAGTTGAATTACTTGAGAAATCTGAGGTCAACCTGATTTTTCTCCCTTATGTATGTAACTTAACCATTTTGACTAGATGTCCAAAGGATTCATTCTTTATCCATAAGTCCCATACTTTCATGAAGTGATACTTCAGTATTGACCATTCTGGGTTAATTTCCCCTGGGACATGGTGTTTCCTTTCATTATATAATTCAAATATTTTATTTCACCCAGATTTTCTTGAGTTATATCTTTATTCTTTAGGGACCCTAATTATGCAATGTTACATTTTTATTTGTCTAACTTCAGTATTTACCATCTTTCTCTAATCCTTTAGATCACTTTTGTTATTTCTAACTTTTATGTCCCTAAACCATATGTCTATTTTCCCTTGTTCTTGTTCTTTACATTTCTGTGATGGCTTTGTTTTTTATTTCTACTTTTTCCTAAGTTCTTCTAGCCAAAACTTCAAAACTTATTTTACCTTGCTATCTTCCTTACTTTTTTGTTTCTGCTTTTTGGTTTTCCTTTAAAGAAGTGTTGCCTTACTAAGCTTTTGTTTTCAAATTCATGGCAGATTTTTTTTCTCAGTTTTCATCCGATCTGCATTAATGTTTTTTACAGAGTTTTGTGTGTAAGTTTTAGTGATCTTTTCTTTCTTTAGTCATATAGTCATTTAAATTGATGTGGTGCCAGTTCATTTTCTTTCCAGCTTAATGAAGATATAATTGACATAAAACATTGTGTAAATTTAAGGTTTAGAGTGTGATGATATGATATACATATGTATTGTGAAATATTTACCACAATAAGGTTAGTTAATATATCTTTTGCCTCACCTAATTGCCATTTTGTTGCTATTGTTGTTGTTGTTATGGTGAGACACTTAAGAGCTAGTCTCTTAGCAACTTTAAAGTATACAATACAGTATTGTTAACTATAGTCACCATACTGTATGTTACATCCCCCCAAATTATTCGTCTTATAACTGATGTTTGTCCAAAATCCTTTGACCAAAATCTCCTTGTTTTCCAACCCCTAGTCCCTGGCAACCACCACTCTCCTCTTTGTTACTATGAGTGCATTTTTTTAGATTCCACACATAAGTAAGATCACACCATATTTGCCTTACTCTGACTTACTTCACTTAGCTTTGTACCTTTTAGGTCCATCCATGTTGTTTCAAATGGCAAAATCTTTTTTTTTATGGCTGAGGAATATTTCATTGTATATATATGCCACATCTTCTTTATCCATTCATCTATCAATGGACACTTAAGTTGCTTCCATATCTTGGCTATTGTAAACAATGCTGCTATAAACATCGGGGTGCATACATTTTTTTGAATTAATTTTTCTTTTCTTTGGGTAAATACTCAGTACTGGAGCTACTGGGTCATGAGATAATTCTAATTTCAATATTTTAAGGAACCTCCATACTATTTTCCACAGTGGCTCACCAGTTTGCATTCCTACCAACAGTGCACAATGGTTCCTTTTTCTCCTCATCTTCACCAGCACTTGTTATGTCTTATCTTTTTTATTCTAGCTATTCTGACAGGTGTGAGGTGATATCTCATTGTGATTTTATTTGCTTTTCCCTGACAACTAGTGATGTTGAACATCTTGTCATGTGCCTGTTGGCCATCTGTAATGTCTTCTTTGGAGCAATGTTTATTCAGGTCCTCTGCCCATTTTTAATCAGATTATTTATTTTTTTGGTTTTGAGTAGCATAAGTTCTTCATATATTTCGGATATTAACCCCTTATCAGATATATCATTTGAAAATATCTTCTCCCATTCAGTAGGTTGCCTTTTCATTTTGTTGATGCCTTCCTTTGCTGTGAAAAAGCTTTTTATTTTGGTGTAGTCCTAATAGTTTATTTTTGCTTTTGTTTTCCTTGCCTGAAGAGACATATCTTTAAAAATGCTGCTGAGGCCAATGTCAAAGAAATTCCTGCCCATGTTCTCTTCTGGGAGTTTTATGGTTGCAGGTCTCACATTTAGGTCTTTAACCCATGTCAAGTTTATTTTTGTGTATGGTGTAAAAAAGTGGTTTCCCAGTACCATTTGTTGAAAAACTGTCTTTTCTCCATTGTATGTTCTTGCCTTCTTTGTCATATAAGAATGGATTTATTTCTGGACTCTCTATTCTGTTTCATTGATACTATGTGTCTATTTTTATGCCAGTACCATACTACTTTGACTATCACAGCTTTGTAGTATAGCTTGAAATCTGGAATTGTGATACCTCCAGCTTTGTTTTTCTTTCTCAAGATTGCTGTGGCTTTTGGGGGTCTTTTGTGGTTTCATACAAATTTCAGTATTATTTGTTCTAGTTCTATTAAAAGTGCTGTTGGCATTTTGATAGAGATTGCAATAAATCTATAGATTGCTTTGGAAGGTATGGACATTTTATTTTATTATTTTTTTTTAATGTTTATTTATTCATGAGAGTCAGAGAGAGAGAGAGAGAGAGGCAGAGGCAGAGGGAGAAGCAGGCTCCCCGTGGAGCAGGGAGCCCGATGCGGGACTCGATCCCAGGACCCCGGGATCATGACCTGAGCCGAAGGCAGACGCTTAACCATCTGAGCCACCCAGGTGCCCTGGACATTTTAATAATAGTGGTTCTTCCCTTGCTTATTTTTTAATCAGATCATTTTATTTTTTGTTATTGAGTTGTATGAATTCCTTGTATATTTTATATATTAACTCCTTATCAGAGAGATGGTTTGCAAATATTACAAAGGTTGCCTTTGCTTTTTGTTGTTTGTTTCCTTTGCTGTGTAGAGACTAGTTTGATGTATCTCAGTTGTTGATTTTTGCTTTTGTTGCTTGTATTTGTGGTGTTATATCAAAAAAAAAAAATCATTGCTGAGACCAGTGCCAAGGAATTTTTTCTCCTGTCTTTTCTCCTAGGAGTTAATTGTTTTAAGTCTTATGTTTAATTCCTTAATCCATGTCAAATCAGTTTTTGTGAGTGGTATAAGATAGGGGTTCAATTTCATACTCTTATATATGAATATCCAGTTTCCCAACACGATTATTTGAAGTGACTATCCCTTCCCCATTGTACATTCTTGGCTCTCTTGTAAAATATTAGTTCATCATATATGTGTAGGTTTATTTCCGTACTCTCAGTTCTAACCCATTGGTCTATATGTCTGTTTTTATGCCAGCACCATTCTGTTTTATCACTTTAGTTTTGTGATATAGTTTAAAATCTGGAAATGTGATACCTCTGGCTTTGTTCTTTCTCAGCATTGCTCTGGCTATTTGGAGTCTTTTGTAGTTCCATACAATTTTAGGATTTTTTTTTTTTTATTACTGTGAAAATGCCATTGCAATTCTGGTAGGGATTGCATTGAATCTGTAGATCACTTTATGTAGTGTGGACATTTTAACAATATTAATTTTTCTGATCCAGGAACATAAAACATCTTGTATCTTCAGGGTTTTTTTTTATCAATTTCTTATACTTTTTAGGGTTTAGATCTTTCACTCCTTAGTTAAATTTATTCCTAAGTAGTTTTTTTTTTATGCTGTTGTAAAAGTGATTGTTTTCTTTATTTTGTTTTCAGATAGTTCATTGTTAGTGTATAGAAACACAATTGATTTTCATATATCAATTTTGTATTCTGCAACTTTACAGAATTTATTAGTTCTGGTGGCATTGTTATTATTTTGGTGGCATTTTAGAGTTTTCTATATATAATATTATGTCATCTGCAAATACAGATAATTTTATTTCTTCCTTTCCCATTTGGATGCCTCTTGTTTCTTTTTTTATTTCCCTTTTGATTTCTTCTTTGTCCCAATGGTTTTTCAGGTATGTGTTGTTCAATTTCCACATATTTGTGAATATCTCCAGTTTCCTCCTGTAATTTCTAGTTTCATATCATTGTGGTCAGAAAAGAGACATGGTGTGATTTCAGACTTCTTGCATTTGCTAAGGCTTGCTTTGTTACTTAACATATTCCCTATCTTGGAGGATGTTCCATGTGCACTTGAGAAAAATGTGTATTCTGCTTCTGTTGGATAGGATGTTCTGTATATGTCTGTTAGGTCCATTTGATCTAAAGTATAGTTCAAGTTAAATGTGTGCTTATTGATTTTCTGTCTGGATCATCCATCCATTGTTGTAGGTTGGGTATTAAAGTCCCCTATTGTAATTGCATTGTTGTCTATTTCTCCCTTCACATCTTTTAGTATATGCTTAATATATTGCTTAATATGTTTAGGTGCATGTTAGGTGCATATATATTTACAGTTGTTATCTCGTCTTAATAAATTGACCCCTTTTTCATTATAAAATGTCCTCCTTTTTCTCTCCTTAGAGTTTTTGACTTAAAGTGTATTTTGTTTGATGTAAGTATAGCTAACCCTGTTCACTTCTGGGTTCCATTTACATGAAATGTCTTTTTCCATCCCTTCACTTTGAGCCCAGGTTGCCCTTAAAGTTGAAATGAGTCTCTTGTAGGCAGCATATAATTGGGTTTTGTTTTTTGTTTTTTTTGTTTTTGTTTTTATCTGTCTAGCCACTCTATGCCTTTTGATTAGAAAATTTAAACCATTTACATTTAGTAATTATTGGTAGCTCAGGACTTATTAATGACATCTTATTTTTTCTGGCTATTTTCCTGTTCCTTTGTTGTTTTCTTCCTCTCTTGCTGTCTTCCTTGTGATTTAATGATTTTCCATAGTTGTATACTTTGATTCCTTTCTCTTTATCTTGTGTGAATCTGCTTGAGGTTTTTGTTCTGTGGTTACCCTGATGCTTACATAAAAATCTTATAACAGTCTATTTTAAGCCAATAAAATCTTAACTTTGATTACATATAAAAATTCTACCCTTTTATTTCTCCCTGCCCCCACATTTTGTTTTTGATGTCAAAATTTTTATCTTTTTATATTGTGTATCCACTAACAAATTATTGTAGCCATTGCTATTATAAAACTTCTGTTCTTTAACCTTTATACTAGAGTTGGGCGTTTAACATAACCATATTACAATGTGGGAGAATTCTGAATCTGACTCTATACTTACTTTTTCCAGGTTTTTATATTTTCATGTTACTAATTAGTGTCCTTTTATTTCAGCTTCTAGAACTCCTTTTAGCATTTCTTGTAAGGCAAATAGTGATGAACTCCCTTCTATATCTGGGAAAGTCCTTATCCATCCTTCACTTATTGAGGACAACTTTTCTGGATAAAGTATTTTTGGTTGGCAGGTTTTTCTTTCCTTTTAGCACTTTGAATACATCATCCCACTCTCTCCTGGCCTATAAAGTTTTTGCTGAGAAATCTGCTAAAAGCCTTATGGGAGTTCCTTTGAAAGTGATAAAGCTTTTCTCTTGCTTGTTTTAAGATTCTCTCTTTGTCCTTGATTTTTGAAGCTTTATTATAATGTGTCTGGGAGAAGATCTCTCTGAGTTGAATTTGTTTGGGGACCTATGAGCTTTATGAACATGGATGTCCAAATCTCTCCCCAGTGGCTAGTCCAAGTGTAGTGGTATTTACAATTAATTTATCACAGCCAGTTACAGATTCTTTTTTGTTCCATCTGCACACCCATGGCTTCACTTGACTAGCCTTTTAAAAAAATTAAAAAACAAAAAACAAAATCTCTCCCTAGATTTAGGAAGTTCTCAGCTATAATTTTTTAAATATCTGTCTTCCCCTTTGTCTCTTCTCCTTTTGGGACTCAACAATGGGTAAATTGTTTTTCTTAAGGGTATCCTAGAAGCCCCATAGGATTTCTTCATTCCTTTTTATTCTTTTTTCTTTTTGCTCCACTGACTGAATAATTTCAAATTATCTGTGAGTTCACATTCTTTCTTCTACTTGGTCAAGTCTTCTATTGACATTCTCTGTTGAATTCTTCAGTTTAGTCATTGTATTCTTCTGCTCCCAAATTTCCACTTGGTTCTTTTTTATGTTTTCTATTTTTTTGTTGAATTATCATTTTGTTCTTGTATTGTTTTCCTGAAGTCGTTAAATTTTTTATCTGTATTTCCTTGTAGTTCTCTGGGCATCTTTAGAACAACTATTTTGAATTCTTTATCACTCTATGTACCTCCGTTTCTTTAGCATCATTTACTAGAAGTTTATTGTTTTTCTTTGGTGATGTCATATTTCCCTTATTCTTCATGATCCTTTCAGCCTTGCATAGGTGTCTGCATATTTGAAGAATAGTCACCCATTTCCATACTTTATCAAAGGACTTCAGTAAAGAAAGATCTTCACCACTGGAGCATGCTATGATCCTGGGTCTAGTAGTGAAGGGTGTCAGGTGTGGGAGTGTTTTGTGACTCTGGATCCTGAGGGGCATAATATCTTAGCTCAGGCCATTGGAGTCCAAGATATCAACAACTACATGATACTTGGTAAGAGCTATAGGTCATAAGAACTGCCCAATCTAATCACATGAGTCTACAATGATGATCTCCCAATTTTAAGGTCAGTAACCTTAATCACATCTGCGAAGTTCCTTTTGTCATGAATATGGCATATTCTTGGATCTGGTATTAGGGCATGGAAATTTCAAAGGAGATTTTATTCTTCCAAGACACCCTATAAGTATGTCCAGCATTTACCTTCATTTGAGACACAGCAAGATAAATTCCACCAAAGACACCATTCTTTTGATGAGGTAATATAATTTGGCAGACTAGAAAACCCACATTTGAAACAAGTTGACAGAACTAAAATTTGAAGAATCAATTTGATTAGTGACTCATACATACAAATGCCAAATATGATGAAGGTTAGAATCTTAGCATAAGAGTCTGAATTTTCAAATATTCCTCAAATTCTAAAAAAAAAAAAAAAGCTGGGGCACCTGGGTGGCTCAGTTGGTTGAGCGTCTGCCTTCAGCTCAGGTCATGATCCTGGAGTCCCAGGATCAAGCCCCACATCGGGCTCCTTGCTCAATGGGAAGTCTGCTTCTTCCTTTGCCCCTCACCCCACTCTTGTGCTCTCTCTCACTCTCTCTCTCTCTCTCAAATAAATAAATAAAATCTTTTAAAAAAAAGCTAATAAAATGGGGGTGCCTGGTGGCTCAGTTGGTTAAACAACTGCCTTTGGCTCAGGTCATGACCCTGGAGTCCCAGGATCGAGTCCTGCATTGGGCTCCCGGCTCAGCAGGGAGTCTGCTTTTCCCTCTGACCCTCCTCCCTCTCATGCTCTCTTTCTCTCTCTCTCTCAAATAAATAAATAAAATCTTTAAAAAAAAAGATAATAAAATGGACACTTGAAGAACCAATTTAATCAAGAAAAAGGCATCCCCATAGCAGTGGCTAATGCATAAAAATGCCAAATATAAAAAGTGGAATTTTAGCATAAGAGACTGAATTTTCTTGCCAAAGATATATAACCTCCCTCTAATCATAAGTAAACATTGGACAAATAAAACTGAAAGGATTCTACAAAATAATTGGTATTCTTCTGAAATGTCAAGATTATAAAAGAAAAGAAAGGATCAAATAACTATCACAGACTGGAGGAAATGCAGGAGAAATAAAACTAAATGTAATGTGGAATGCTGGATAAAATTTTGGAAGAAAGAAGGAACATTAATTAAACACGAAATCAGACTGGAAATGATAAAATTCATTCAACTGTAGAACTGACACTGAATCTAAGTGAGGATAAGGGTGAACAATCAGAATATAAATATTATATGCTCTGAAAGTGTACAAATGATAAACTAATAAAAACACGGAGAGCATAAAACAAAAAGGTAGAGAGTAATGATCATCTTGTCTCTAATAGATGGGAGTCAAAAACATTATTTGAAGCTGACAAATCAATTAATAGAAATATGTGCATTTTTAACAGTGTAAAGGAAATACTAAGAAATATTTTTATTCACTAATATCAGATGGTGGAAGAAATAGAAGGCAACAACAGGAAGAAAGAGAAAACATGCTTATTTCATCATTTCTCTTAGTAGGATTCATACTGTAGGGCTAATGGTATAATAAATAGTTATATTCATAAAGGCAGTCACGAGGGGGCAAAAACATTTTTAATTGTCCAGAAGACATTTTTAAAAAGCAAAAATAACAGACAACATAGTAAAAGTTTTCAAACATGTGTAATAAATGGGGGAACATTGAAATTCCTTATATACTTGTTTTCTTGTATATGCATAAAGAAACTCTGGAAGGATATATAAGAAACTAGGAGAGGTGGTTGTCTATGTGAGGGGAGGGGTGGGAGGAATAATATATGGTATATTGGGTATATGGGGCAACAGGATGGTATAGACTTTCCACTGTATTTTTAGAAATTTAATTAATTTAATTTAGAAAATTAATTTAATTTTAAGTTTACCTAATCAAAAATGATATAAAACATAATGTATAAAGTATATTCAATCATTAAAAATGAGGCCCTTTTTTTCCCTGTTGTCATATCATAGTTAAGCTATTCCCAATATTTTATAAATGATACAAATGATAAATGATATGATTATTAGATATTTCCCCAAACTTTGGGTATTTCAACATTTTCCCAAGAAAGCCTATATGAATTGAAATATTTTAACCAAGAGCAAACCCCTAATCAAAATGAGTTAATTGGGCTTATTCATCCTAGACTTTAAAAGTTAATCATTATGATGAATAAGGAGAAGATATGAATTTATAACTTACAATTTATTATAATTTTATATTCTGAGAACACCATTAGTCTTCTTTCACATCCTCATATAATGACTTAATTCTATAACTCTGACTAAAGACCTTTGCAAAGTTTTTCTGATGTAAGAAAACAATTTTATTGTTTTCAAGTAACATTTTTATTGTTACTCTTCTTAGATATGATAATCTTCTGGAAATTTTAGCACTTCAGCGTAGCTGCTATTCAGGGTGCATGAGACAATATATGTCTTCACAATTGATATTTTAAACAATTTTCTTCTGTCAAATGATCAATTCGGGAAAGAATATTCCTCATTTACTATGACATACTTCCTAAGACCATCTGAGATCAATTGTTTGAAGTCACTATAGAAACTACTTCTTTCTTAAGCAATTGTATTTAATCTAATTAATCAGATAAAGACAAAGACCTATATGACAAAAGTTTTAATGTTAATAAGCTTTATGGGGCAAACTTATCTGTTATTTCTTAAACAATAGCAAACAATTCATCAGGGCCTACATATGATAGGAATCCTACTGTATAACCAAAACATATTTCTTTTATTTTTGCTTGGCTAAATTATAAGTTATATAACATTATGAGAAATATTTGTATCTTAACACTATGGAACTGTACAAAGCCAGTGCACTTTTCAAGATCAAATGACAGAAAAATGTGAGTAAGAAAGCCAAAAAGTACATCTCTTGCTGAATCCAGCAGTTTAAACAATGTCATTAGCACTGTTTTCTTGCCTACTTGACTTTGGTTTTGACTTTGTTTCTGCTTTGCTTCAAATCAGTCAAGATTTATCTGTGTGGCAGCAAAATGGCTGCAAGTATCCTGAAAACCATATGGATTACCGATGTCAGAAACCTGGAGGGTTCCAAATCGCCCAGTTTGAGTTACTTGGCCAGCCCCTGGCAACCACTGAAGTCAGGGAGATGCAGCGCTCTGATTGGTCATGCCTGACCTGGACCGTAAGCGAGGGGGAACTGGGCAACAGATGACCTGGCCAGGCCTACCTAATCTTTAGGAAATGGGAGAAGGTGTGGCTCCCTAAAAGGGAGTGCTGAAGATGTTTATCTATATATTTGTCTTTTCACTTAATCTGATGCTAAAATATCAAGCCCAGGGAAATGAGTTTTAGAAGTGCTGAAAGGGCTTCTTTAAAGCCTTTCATATTCAAATGTTAGAGCCTTGGGTTATTTTAGGGAAACATCATCTGATTTCAATCCCTGGATATGGGTCTTAACAGTGGCACTTTAGACCTCATAGTGGTATCCATTACTCCCTCTAATCGGCTCAGGCAATGCTTTCCACTTCTATACGCAGAAACAAATGATACAAATTGGCAAACCTTAAACCAAGTCTCAGGGACAAGCACATGCTCAAGCATGAAAGGTCAAAAAGTTTCAAGAAGGCTGATTTCTGAGATTTCTCTCTGCCCACACCCTCCTCTTGGAGAATACACCCTTTCACTGCAGCCCTACGGGCCAGACAGTCTTGTTTTTGTTGTAGCTGTAAGCAGGCTACTACTGCTGGGTCCTGGCCCTCCAAAAGCCCAACTCCTCCTCAATTCTCAATTCCTGGCTATTTGTTGCTGCCCCTCCAGCTCCTTCTAAAGATTTCACATGTAATTGCAGTTACAGCACATTCCATCCACATTGAAGTGGGTAGAATTCTAATAGAGATTAAAAACTGTTGCTCAGACATATTAAGTAATTAACTGCCCAGACTGACAAAAGAAAGTTTTGAGCCAGGTCGTCTGCCTCAGTCTTGTGCTTTTCCCCCTATAACCATAGATTCTTCTTCAACACTCATACATTGCATAACTCTCTTCCCAATAGTTTTGCTCTAAAGCAAACAGTACTATTTTGGTAGTGAAGTTTTTTTGTTTGGTTTTTTTTTTTTTTAAGTAATTAATGTTGAAGTGGAAAAGAGGATTAATGAAAGAGAGACAGATCTCTCATCAGAACCATCAGCATTCCTCCTCATCCTCATAGAGGGAAAGAAAAAGCTTGAAAATGGCAGCCTAGAAACAATGGCTACAGTTCAAGGGGATACTACTGTAAAAAGCAATGAGACACTATGTGTCAGTTAAAAAAAGAGAGTTGATATGCAGGGTACTTGCTTTGGCACATCTGAGAAAGATAAGAAAATACAATATTGCAATTTATCTACAATATGTTTAAGCTGCTTATGTTGATTGCTTGTTAAATCAGACTGGGAATTCAGCCAAACCCTGTTGACGTATACTACCAGAAATTCCCTCTTTAACTTATAATGGATAATAAAGAAATGCTGATGACTGATATGTTACAATTTTCCCTTTCATCTGACTCCTCCAAAGCCTATAGTTTGCCTAGAGTAAGTCAATGCTCTTCAAAAGCCTACTGGTCATATTTAATTTATGTTAAGTCAGAGATACCTTCTCTCTAATTAGTGATTACACAAAAAAAATCTTATAACAAGCTTCCATACCTGAGGATTCACTAACCACCAAATAACCATACTTCCATGTGGGCCTTTCCTCCTAATTTCTGAAAGTTAGAGTGATAAGGATATATGTATGTCTTTATACATATACCCTTACATATATCCTTATATACAGATCTCTCCTTAAATATCTCCTATTAGGTCACCTTAAATATCTCTCTCTCTCTCTCTCTCTCTCTCTCTCTCAAACCTGAAGCTGTTATTAGATCCAAACCATGGAATTTGGGTGGTGGTTTCCAGAACTAATGGATCAAATACTAATTGAGTAATGGATTGTGGGAAAGCCTAAATCACAGTTAAATAAATAAGAAGTTGGACTCTGTGTAAAGCTGCATGTGTAATTCTTTACAAGAAATTCATACCACTGGCTGACAATGGGCCATATAATGTACAAGCAGGACATGGTTCAAAGGAAAGGAAATAGGCTTCACGCTAACCATTAAGCAAGCTACTTAAACTCATTGAGCCTGTTTCCTCATTTGTAACATGAAGATAACATTATTTACTACAATGGGATGTTGTGAGGGTTTGACAAGATAATGCACAGAAAGCACTTGGCACACCCATTGATGTGTTCAGTAAAAACAAAAACTAAAACTGAGTTCAAACATTCATCTGACTTGAAATCAAACGCAGTGCCTTTCCATACAGTAAAAGACTCTTGCAAAACTCTACACTATTAAGTAATAATTATAACTCTTACAAGTGCATGTTGTTTTATAGTTTACAAAGTATACTACATAGTGTGGAATGAGTTACTGAACCAAAAGATTGAGGTTCTAATGCAAATTTTGCTGGAATTACTACGTCTGTGATCTTCAGCATGACTTAATCTCTCTGAGCCTCATTTTCAAGTCTCTGAGTGGGAAGGATATAACCTGCTTCAGAAGATTGGGGTGAGGATTAACTGTGATAAGGGAGGGAGCATAAGTGGCAGAGTGACTAGTACATGATTTCCTCTTCTTTCCCAATTCTATTTAAGACATAGGCAAGGCCAGTGAAACTCATCAAAATGTTTGAATATAAATGGATTCTAAAATGAGAAAAATTAGAGGGGGCACCTGGATGGCTCAGTCGATTAGGTGTCTGCCTTTGGCTTGGGTCATGATCCCGGGACCTCCCTCTCCCTCCCTCTCTGCCTCTCCCCTCGGCTTGTGTTCTCTCACTCTCTCTCAAATAAATAAATAAAATCTTAAAAAAAAAAAAAAGAAAATTTATATGAACACATAAATTTGAAAGATAAATAATAGTATTAAGTTATTTCAAATTTCAGAAGTATAGTAATTTGAAATAGCCTAAATCATTTCCTACATCTTCAGGCATGCCCACATCTGCTACATTTTTGCAAATACTTCTTATTATGGATAGTTGTTTTAATGTAAATATTCATTTTGCCTCATGAAGTATTATTTCTTTGGGGAATGCTTTCTAATAAAATAGCCACATCATAAAATCATCACTGCCAATTTATTTCTTTTCACATTTTCTACATCTTTATAAAGCCACACAAACATGGTTAGCATTTCTTATTCAAAACACATCAGTAACATTGGAGGCCAGGGTACACTTAGCTTTTTTCTGTCAAGCTAAAGTCAACTGTTGTGCTATTTGGAATATAAATGGAGAGGTTGTCAGAGATTCAAATAATAGTGGAACAATGTTTATCAAAATCATTATGCTCAGGGAGAAAAAAAAAGGCAAAAAACATAGAATCTAAAGTAAAACATGAAAAATTTTTGAGATTATCCTATTTAAGTCTTTAATTCCTAATGAAAAGAAAAAAATTAATATGTGGCCAGTACTGAACAAAATATGCTAAATCCAAGTACAGTGTAATCAGAATTGGTAATGTGACAGAGTAAAACCGTTAACATTATGTTAGCTTCTTGTTCCATAGTTAAGAGAAATCCATGTTTCAAATATTATCATTCTCCTAAGAAGGTAAATTATTGTTCATCATAATGTCATCCAGAAGTAAAGCATTTGCCTAAAATGAGTTTTCTGTCTTTTTAAATATGCCAAATTAGTGATTCATATCTTCCCTATCTGGAGAATAAAATGTCATATTTCAGTTGAAAATAAAGTCTGATAGGCTACTTAAGGATATAAAAGATATATAAATGAAAGAAGATAGTGTTAAAAAAAAAAACCTTCAGCCTACTCCTCTGTGTAACTAGTTTGATAAGAATATAGGTCAGATTGGTCATGAATAATTACAGTAATATTTAAACAAAGTCACCTTAAAAAGTATAATTCCCAAGTCATTGAAACATAAGTGTAACCCAATTAAAAGTTGTGATATAACTGAAGAAAATACGTGTTAATCAGAAAGAAAGATTGATCAGCTACAAAATCATAGGACACTGTTTTTCAAACATTGCAGTGCCTATCCAGATTGTATCAAGAAAAAAATAGGAAATTTAGCCATCAATTTTTCTGGTAATAAAATTCATTTCCATGTAGTTTTACATGGAGAAAAAGCAGATTCTGGCCACGTTGATAGGAGGATTCCAGTTTTTATCACAGATGTGATGACAAAGTAATAAATTGTCACTCTGATTTTAAACATTAGACTTAAGAGTTTTTGCTTTTCTTAAATTGAACTACTCTGGAACTGACTGAATTAGGATTTTAAACCTATCCAGCTAAGGACCACAGCAAATCCTCTAAAGTACCTCCACTCCAGGAGGCCTCTTCTCTGGGATACAGTAGCTATATTATTTCATTCTTGGCCTTGCGACTTTCCACGTGCTTTGCTAGAGTTATGTGAGAACATGATTATACAGAATCATTAATGGGTGGCTTAGCTGTTTTCAAGATGAGTATTTACTTCCAGTCTCTTTCCAATTGCAGATGGTTACATTAGATTGCATGCCTCTCCAGAACATCTTATTTCTTGACACAAATAACCACTCCATAATTTGTCATTTTTCTTGTAGGATATTTATATCTGTGCCTGTAACAAGGTGTGATTCTTCTCAGGTAAGTTTGCGATGCAGTGTTTGAAAAGAGAATGTCAACTTGTTCACTGAGAAGATACCTGTGTGTGCTTATTGTGGTATTCTGAGCCTTGGGAATTGTGAGTTTCATTCCTAATAAGATGATAATCCACTTGACAGAGTCAGAATAGAAGCTCAAATTCAAATGAGCAGAACGAAAATTTCAAGACCTCACAATGTGGGATGAGAGCTTCAGCAGACTCAGTCATAACAAGAAGTCCAGGCAAGGCAGTTCAAACATATTACCAGTTGCAGTTACTTGAAATAAACAAACAAAAAGCACATGGATATCTGCAATATGTAGCATGGCTGCAAATCCTGACTTTTTCTGCCACATTTCTGCTATCGATACAAAAGAAATGATGATATCCAATTTATAAATGCTTATTATCAGAGCTGCTATAAGTAAGTTAAGTAATGTAATTAATTTAAAGTCATAAATGAATTATGACTACCAGGTGAAGCATATGAGGGCAACTGCTGGTGTCAGGAGAGTCCAACAAGGTGTACGAAACTACAGTGGGAATATATAGGATGTGGCTAAATGGCAGCAGAAAACATAGCCCCCTCTAGTGGCCTGCAACTGCCATCTCCAGACCTGGAAAGTAAAACAGGGTTCAAGTTACTTGGGGAGGAACTGGGTAGCTGGAAAGTTACCAATATACAGTTCAGGCGTTTGGAAGAAAACTCAGTGCCCACTTCCTGGATATGGGGTACATGATGCGAGCTTTGTATAACACAAGTTATTAGTACTGAAAGCAGAATCAGAACAGAAAAAGCAGCAGTGAGCTATTCCTAAGACTTCAATTCCCCTTGGTCCAGTCTGGCAAAGTTGAGCCTACAAATGGAAATAAAATCCTAGCTATAAAGAATGGGGAGATTCAGGAAACTAAAGAGTTTTTGACAGGAGGGCCAATAAACCACATTAATGAGACAATGATTATTCAACCACAAAATGGAGTTCAAGAGAGACATCTGCTGCCAGCAAAAAATCTTGGGTGTATCCAGAGATTTTAAATGCACATAGCTCTTTATGCAGTAGGCAGATGAAGTACCACAATAGGGAATGTGAGCATTGTTATAATTTAGAATGCAATAGCTTAAATGCATCCCAATTCAGATTTTCTAAGACCTACTGACAAACAAAAATAATCTCTCAGCTAAATCAAACACCAACTGACCAGGTTCTTACTATCATGTAGTCAAGAAGCAGGAAAGAGGGCACAGATACAGATAATGTGATATATTGATTAATATTATAAATTTTCTTAATCTTTGGATTCAGACTGGAGGAACATTCAGTTAACACCTACTGTAATTCAGGCACCAGATGAGGCCTTCCCATATATATTTAATGTGCATATAATTAGGGGAAAAATCAAAGTATTATGATGATCCCACTCCCAGAAAACATCTCAAACTCTGCCTAAAGGATTTTAAGGGTAATAGTAATAATAATGATGGTGTTGCTAACAATAGTGATCAAGTAAAGAAATAAAGTAAAACATAATTAAGCAAGGCAGAGAAAACAATTAGACCTATACATATTAGAACGTTTAACCTTATAAATGTAGGTATGTTCTTTTGAGAATTTAATTACCATCCCAGGCATTAAAGAACATAAACTATCCCAAGTGAAGCCATGTAACACAAAACACAAAACCCCCATTAATCCATACTGATTTCAAGATCTTGCGTAAGAACTCTAACCTTCTTGTAAGTACTCATGATGAATTTTAAATATCTGCGTTCACTGCTGCATTTAAAAGAATTTCACCATCTCTTGAAAAACAACAGGTATAGAGTGCCCTCTAGAGTCTTACATGTATTTTTAATGCCAAATTGAGGGGATAATCTCATTTTAATCATTTCTGGCTATGCTCATTAAAATTTAGAAATGTGGTAAATTTGTCTATTGCTGCTACAAAAATGTATGTATCTTTAAAATTTAGTATAATTTTCTTTCCCCCAAGAGAAATATCTTTGATCATTAGTTATCTACACAGAACCAAAAAAAAACTAGATTTTATTTAATATGTATTACATTTTTATTTTACTTTCTTTCTATGGCCTACATGTACAGATATATTTGAAACAAATCCAATGCCAGGAGGGCTACTTTCATCTTTTATGTATACATGTTATTTGTTTATATTTTGCATTCATTTCAGTCTATAATTTCCCAAAAGGAGAAACAGTATTTGTTCATCTAACATGTGAGGCTCCTACCTTAAACTGAGACCATGCATGAGGGTGACTAATAAATGCTTTTACAAATAGATAAATCAAGATACAGTGATTAATATAGAGGCATAACTAGATATGTATTTGCCGTATTAAAGACAATAGATTAGGCCGAGGCTGTAACAATACACATAATAGGAACAGGTTTATATATAATATGTGAAGCCTGGGGGCGCCTGGGTGGCTCAGTCGTTAAGCGTCTGCCTTAGGCTCAGGTCATGATCCCAGGGTCCTGGGATCGAGCCCCGCATTGGGCTCCCTGCTCAGCAGGAAGCCTGCTTCTCCCTCTCCCACTCCCCCCTGCTTGTGTTCCCTCTCTCGCTGTGTTTCTCTCTATCAAATAAATAAAAAATCTTAAAAAAAAAAAATATGTGAAGCTGAAGCTCCATCCTTGAATCAGAAACTAAAATTCAAAGTCTAGAAAGATGAACAGTTACTTCCTACAGTTTAACAAAAGATAGGCTTTGCTTTAACGTCCAGCTATCAGCTCTTTACCAATAAAGTCAAGGATCCAATTTCTTTATCTGTAGAGCAGGGATAATCTTCACAGCTGAGCTTATCATTTTTATGTATCAAATGTGAAAACTTATAGAAGAGCTTTATTTAAAAAAAAGTGTATGTGCTTGTGTGTGTGTGTGGTCTTATTTCTGTATTATATATAAAATTGAGAAGATTTGTTAAGTTTGGCTAAATGAGGTCATCCTTAAAGAAAGACATTAAGCATTCTGGTATTACCCCTGGCCACTCTTCAAGCTTTTTTTTGGCCAGTTTTCCCTCTTTGCACATATATTAACTGTTCCTCACATGTAAATATTTTACATATTCTTTGCGACTTTTCCCCATGATCTTTCTTTTTTCCCTTGAAATTCTCCCTAGGGAATCTCTTCCTACAGCCTGGAAACACTTAAATTTACCTCTATAGATCTCCCTCCTAACATCTAGATTTATATTCCAGTTGCCTATTTTATGCCTCCTTCATCTATAGCGTCAGGGAAGCCCTAAGACTGAAAGCAAAGACATACACGTTTGAGATAAGATGCTGTCAGTGCAAAATACATCAAAACATGCTTAGAATGGCCCTCCTCAGTCACAGCTGGACTCGGAGAAATGACGCAAGAGGATGTGAGGGCACCAGAGGCACCTTGATATTGTTTACCTCTGGTACTATTCACCTGTGCCCTACATTAAATGCCATCTATTACTGAGTGTTCAAGGTGTTGGGCTCTTCAAAAAGCTTAATACACAAACTACAGATGCTGCAACTGATACCCAAACAAAATTCATGTTCATCATCTCACCTGTCTCTCATTCTTTATTTTCTTCTTCCTTCTGTCTGCCAGGTTGACCAATCCGTCCTCCATTCATTTAAGTTGCTTACCTAGTGGAGTGACACAGCTCTTCAGCCTGAGAGTGTGAGCTCTTACTTGCTTTTCTCTTATCATGCTATCATCACTGCAATTGCTGGTTCATCATTATTACCAAACATAGAAACACTGGTGCCTATTCTGAGTTCCATTGTTTAGTAGCAGTCCTAGCTCTTCATGATCTTGAGGCTCATTTCCCCCGTGAATATAATAAGTCCTTTCTTACCTGCTGGCCCACTGCCATGAGGAGCCCATAATAAACAGGAGTTACTTTTCACTCTTGAAGTAGTCACAACCTCAGGTTTAGTGGATACATTGTATTATTGAGTGAAAGTGTTTCCCTAATCTAGCAGAGCTGAATTATCAAGAAGGGGAACTGCAAATTCAGCAAGTGGACCACAGGATGTGATGTTGAGAAGGACCACTTCAATTTCCATGTCCTAGTTCCTGGATCTGTGTATTTTAGCCATGAGGACACTTCATTCTATATCAGCCAGTGATTCAAGGCAGTCTTGAAGGGCATTGGCTGAACCACTCTGTGATTTTAATCATCTGATTGTTTTTAGGTGATTGTGGTATGTGGTAGGACCAGAGGACCTGTTGGCTGTGTACCCACTTTTACACCTCTTTCTCTATGAAATGAGTCCCTTGATCTGAGAGAACGTTATATGGTGTTGCCTTAGTAAATCATACATTGTGTGAGTGCTTCTGGTGTTGCAGAGCACCGTTAGCAATAAGGAAACCCATATTTAGAGAAGATTATCAATTCAAGTAAGGAAGAATCACTGTCATCTTCAGGGTGGAAAGGGGTTGGTGTAATCAACTTGCCATCAAGTAAGTGGTTGATTTGCTTGAGGGATGATGATATAGTAGGAGCTTATCGCTGAACTCTCCTTCTAGTAGGTCCAGCACTGAGTAGCAGCAGCTGCCGAATCAGCCATGGCAAGGACTCCATGCTATGGAGCCCAGGTACGGTCTCCATCTCTGCCACCAGTGCTACTGTGTTTATGAGCCCATTGTGCAAATATTGAGGTGCCTCAAGGCAGAAGCTGACCAACATCCACCAGAAGGGCCATTCTGTCCACCTAGCTCTTTGGTCTTTCTTGTGTGTTGGATGAGTTCCAGTGGATAGTATCATCAAAGAGGAAGACACACACACACACACACACACACACTCCTATGTCCAGCTCATGTCTCTAACTCAGACCTTTCTGTCTGTAATCTTCTAATCTTGCCCACTCCAGTCCCCTGACCAAGCCAAGTCATTCACTGCCTTCTTAGGAGATATATCTTTACCTCAGGCTACTTGTCCTTCATACAAAGTAAACAACATCTCTGCGCACTGGGAATATTTCATCCTTCCCAACTGTCCTTTAGGGTCACCCCTGCGTAGCACCAGAGTGAGGTAGCAGCTCATATTTGGTTCTACATATGGAGTCACCCTATGTGTGAACTAGTCCTTATGTGTGAGGTAAGGGAGATAAACTGTTAGTACAACAGTGATAGGTAAAACAGAATTTAGATCACCTGTTAACATAATTTATTTGTCCTTGTGACCTACTTGGACCTGATCCCAAAAGTACAATTTCCATTTATCTTAGTCCATTTGGATTGTATAACAAAAATACCATAAACTGGGTGGCTTATAAGCAACAGACATTTATTTCCCGTAATTCTGATGGCTGGGAGGTCCAAGATCATGGTGCTAGCAGATTTAGTGTCTGGTGAGAATCCATTTCCTCAGAGATGGCTATCTTTCTTACCTCACATGGCAGAAGGGGCAAGGGAGTTTTTTGGACCGCTTTTGTAAGGGCACTAATTCCATTCATGAAAGCTCTGCCCTCATCACCTAAACACTTCCCAAAGATCCCACCTCCTAGTACTCTGACCTTGGGAGTTCTATTTCAACATATAATTGGGGGGGCACAAACATTCAGACCATAGCTCCATTTTATAATGAATTGTCACCATGCTTATCCAAACTTTTCAATTCAGTGATCTACCCAGGTTGTGGTAGGTAGCCAGCTAAAGGGCAGATATTCAGTCTCTACTAGTGCTCAGCAGCGCACCAGCAGTGCACCTGGTAATTCTCTTCTGTGGAAGACATAGTCTTGCATTAAAACCCTAGATGCCGCAATTTTCTTGTTGGGGCTTCCAGCTACTCCATATGGAGTCCTTATCTGGTTCTTGTGTAATTGGATCCACCTGAGATACAGGGCAGCTTGCCCTACAGCCTGGACCTGCTGCACAGTCTTCTTTTGCTATGGGCCCAACTTGAGACTGGCAACAATCAAAGTCACTCCATAAATGAGTCAAAGCAGTATTTTTAATTGCAATGTATGCTGCCTTCAAAATCCAAAGAGGGCCCACTTATTACTCTGCCTGTTTTCTTAGTTGTACTGGGTATAAGATATAATAACCTGCCCTTTACCGTGGAGAGAATGTCTACAGTCATTGAACCTCTAAAAACATTGACAATAAAGCAGTGCTCTGAAACTTAAAGAGTTTTTTCCCACCACCTGACATGAATGGGCAACTAGGGTAATTTCTTCTTACACATTAGATCCAGTTAACAAGGCGGAATCAATATAGTGGAACAGTGTAATGATCTGTTAAATGTTGAGATAATCAAAGTCCTGCAGACTTTATTTTTATAGAGAGAAATGGCATTAATAATGTCCTGGGACAAGATAGTGTGTGCCACTGTCCATCTAACATAAAGGTAAATTGTCTTTGAAACACTCTTGGTTCACAGAGATTGAAAAGAATTCATTTGCTAGATCAATATCAATTACCAGAGGTTATATTGATTTGTTCTAGTGGAGATAAAATATTTGGCACAGCTGTGATTGGGCCCACTATTTGGTTAAGTATGTGGTAGTCTACTGTCATCTGCCAAAATCCCCATGGCTGTTACATGAGTCAAAGAGGTGAATTGAAAAGAAATATGTGGGAAATAAACCTGTGTCCTTTAAGCCTTGGAGGGTGACACTCACCTCTGTAGCTTCTCCTAGTTTTCAGTTTTACTTATGAATTTTTTTCTTGGTGCTGAGAGTTCGACTCACTATAAGACAGATTTAAGGTCCCCTGGGTGGCTCAGTCAGTTAAGTGTCTGCCTTCAGCTCAGGTCATGATCTCAGGGTCCTGGAATGCAGTCCTGCATCGGGCTCCCTGCTCAGTGGGGAGTCTGGCTCTCCCTGTCCCTCTGTGCCTCCCCCAGATTGGGCATGCGCTCTCTCTCTCAAATAAATAACACCTCTCTCTCTCTCATGATAACACCTCTGGTCCCCTGTCATAAGTACCAGCTCAGATTATTTATCCAAAACCCCTTGAAAGGTCTTTACCCAATGTATCACTATCTGATAAGTGGCTGTAAGTCCTTTTGGGTAGGGATTGAAGAAATAGTTATTGCATATACTTGAAGTAGCCACTCAAGGTCCTTTCTCAAAAGAACCAAGGCTTCCCTTCAATCAATGGGCTCTGCATCTGTGAACTAGTTCTGATTACTCTGATAACTAGCTCAGATCTGGAATCTATTTTCCATTGTTCCCTCTAATATCAGTCTTCTCTTCACAATTCATTTTTCCATATATTGAAGTTAACAAGGTACACACTGATGGGCTTTCCATCTCTCTTCTTCTGAGCAGCATGATGTATGAACCCTTGGCACATATCCCAGTGGGCCGAGGCTTCCTCTTTGCCACTCTGGCCTTGTTGCCCATTATAGTAATTCTGTCCAAAGTGCAACCATTTGGCCTCAGATATTCTGGAATCCTGTCATTCCCATTTTCTCTAGGCAACCACAGATGGCAATCTCCAACTGTGCTGTAGTCTATAGAGGACAACTACTACAGAACTTCTCAACGATGCCAATGTCTCCCTCAGTAGTGCATTCCTTATTGCTTTAGGGATAGTCTCACATAAAAAATCCATTCTAACATGCCCACCTTCTGAGCATCTAACTCCATTCCTCAATATTCTGTCAAGGAAGTTCTGGTTTCTCCTCCTATCTTCAAAGAGGTATTATTAAGTCAGCAGGGTATTAAAATGGGCTCCAGGTGTCCTCTCTAGCACATTAAATCTTGAGCTGTGGGCAAAGAAACCCAAGTCTATAAACTCTCCACTTTCCAGACTTGCTTTCTGCACAGGCCCCAGGCCAATATGGTCAAGATGTACTCCCACACACATTCCCAAGTTCCAGCTGGTACACCTTATTCAGCTCCTGCATTTCTTTGGAAAGTAAGCAGTCCCTCCCCCATCCCCCAATAGGTTTTCCCCCTCAAGCTATGTTGCTTTCTTATTTCTATTTTATAGGTAATGAAGGAAGGAAGGAAGGAGGATGCCTTAAGGAAGTCAAGCAACATTTTACAAGGCATTTGGCTCTGTCGAGGTCTTTCATGCAAGGTCTTTCATCAGGCAAGTAGAGGCTGCTCTTCTCTAGCATGTAGGTGGGGGTCACCTCTGCCAGCCCAGGATATTTAAGAGTTCAAACTTCTCTGGCACATCCAATCAATTTCCTCATCCTACTTAATCAAGTTTCCACTATAAGGGTCCTGACACAAACTTAGGAGACATGTCAAGGCCACTCTCTCCACCTCCTTTTTGCTGCTTGACCACCCTCACAATTCAAGTCCAGTCCTAGTCCAATCTCTGATTGCAAGAGATAAGAGACACTTTAAACACTGCCTTCTGGCTTTCACTGTATCCTGAGTTGATAATTGGCTGATCCAAGCCTATGGTTCTTCTTCAAGGCTTCCAAAGCAGGCCAGACAGTATACAGTCCTTATTTCCCCCACATCATTCAATTAGTGGAACTACCCATTATCTCAGCTTAGCTCTTGCATCTCACGTCCACCACAGGTAAGGGTCTTAGCCATCAAAACACACATCACCCCAGAAGTTATCATTCTACTTAACTACATTACTTTTCTTCTAAACAAACAAGAAACCTCTGAGACACAGTACAAAGTTAGAAATGATACTTACTTAGCAAAACAACATTCAGTACAATCAAAACCTCTGAAAATCTATTTTCATATAATTCAAATAATTTCAAATAATTTGACTTTCTCTTACTTTTGTCAGGCAAGCCAGCTTATGGTTTATCTATAATGCACATTCCATGACAATTTCACTTTGAAACTATTTTAATGGAACTGAGCTGGGAAAAACACAATGAAATCATTATTTATCCATTCTGGGTACAGCCTTTATCAAGGTTATAAATTTACAGCAAATGAAGTGAGTCATGCTTTTCTCTTCTCTGTGTCCTAGGCTGAGATTTTAACTTCTGTGGAAAATGAAAATGAATCTTTAAAATATCCTTTTACTTAGTCTATTAGTAGAAATTCAAATAATCTTTTGACTATATTAGGCATCCTAAATATAGTTTTCTACATTTTTCCTAAATTAAATATTCTTATTCTATTAAAAAATTTACAAACAGTTCAAATATACATTAGTATCAACCCATGTAATTTTTAAAATATTTATACAATTATCTTCTTTCCTCTTGTATATGTTTTTTTAATTTTTTTCACAATAAAAATGTATTCTATGTAGTAAAAAAAGATATTACATGAAAATTTTGCAGTTAGATTTAGGATGTCAAACAGTTGCTTGAGACAGGTAATGTGTCAAATGTATTCTGTTATCCTATACTGGCCAAATATTCCCACTTAGTCCTCATATTTCACACTTTTACAAATATAAATCTCTGGTGAAAACAGTTTCATCCCTAACAAAAAAAACGAAGGACAAAAAATATGTCAGAAAATTTGCCAGAATTCTGCAAAATCCTGAAGTGAACAGATGTATTTATGCTGCTCTTCTGTTTCCTCCTTCTGTACTCTTTTCACTATGCCACTCATCTTTATCACCACGCAAACAATATTCTTCTTTTTATTTGACCATAAAACTTTTTTAATTACTTAATTTTTTTAAGTTTTAAATTCCAGTTAGTTAATATACACTGTTATATTAATTTCAGGTGTACAATATAGTGATCCAACAATTCCATACATCGCTTAGTGCTCATCACAACAAGTGCACTGGTTAATGCCCATCACCTATTTCACCTATCCCCCCACCCATCTCCCTTCTAGTAACCATCAGTTTATTCTCTATAATTAAGAGTCTGATACTTTTTTTCTCTCTCTCTCTCCTTCCCTCCCTCCTTTTGTTCATTTGTTTTGATTCTTAAATTGCACATAGGAGTGAAATCATATGGTATCTGTCTTTCTCTGACTTATTTCACTTAACATTATACTCTCTAACTCCATCCTTATCTTTGCAAATGACAAGATTTCATTCTTTTTATGGCTGAGTAATATCCCATTATATATACAGATATATATACCACATCTTCTTTATCCATTCTTCAATCGATGGACACTTGGGCTGTTTCCATATCTTGGCTATTATAAATAATGCTGCTATAAACATAGGGGTGCATGTATCTCTTTCAATTAGTGTTTTTGTATTTTTTGGGTAAACACCCAGTAGTGTGATTGCTGGATCATAGGGTAGTTCTATTTTTAACTTTTTGAGGAAACTCCATACCATTTTCCACAGTGGCTGCATCAGTTTGCATTCCTACCAACAGTGCACAAAAGTTTCTTTTTCTCCACATCCTTGCCAACACCTGTTGATTCTTGGGGTTTTGGTTTTAGCTATTCTGACAGGTGCACAGTGATATCTCATAGTTTTGATTTGCATTTCCCTGACAATGAGTAATGTTGAGCATATTTCTGTTGGCCATCTGGATGTCTTCTTTGGAGAAATGTCTGTTTGTGTCTTCTGCCCATTTTAATTAGATTATTTGTTTTTTGGGTGTTGAGTTTGATAAATTATTTATTTATTTTAGATAACAACCCTTTATCGTATATGTCATTGGCAAATATTTTCTCCCATTCTGAAGGTTGCCTTAAGTTTGGTTGACTTTTCCTTCACTGTACAGAAGTTTTTTATTTTGATGTAATTCCAATAGTTTATATTTGCTTTTGTTTCCCTTGCCTCAGAAGACATATCTAGAAAAAAGTTACTATGGCTAATGTCATAGAAGATACTGCCTGTGTTCTCTTCTAGGATTTTTATAGTTTCATATCCCATAGTTAGGTCCTTAATCCATTTTGAGTTTCTTTTTGTGTATGGTGTAAGAAAGTGGTCCGGTTTCATTCTTCTGCATGTTGCTGTCCAGAATTCCCAACACCATTTTGTTGACGAGACTGTCTTTTTTCCATTGAATATTCTTTCCTATTTTTTTTTGAAGACTAATTGACCATACAGTTGTGGGTTCATTTCTAGGTTTTCTATTCTATTCCATTGATCTATGTGTCTATTTTTGTGTCAGCACCATACTGTTTTGATTACTACCACTTTGTAATATAACCTGAAGTCCAGAATAGTGATGCATCCAGCTTTGTTTTTCTTTTTCAAGATTGCTTTGACTATTGAAGGTCTTTTGTGGCTCCATACAAATTTTAGGATTGTTTGTTCTAGTTCTGTGAAAAATGCTGTTGGTATTTTCATAGAGATTGCAGTAAATCTGTGGATTGATTTGGGTGGCATGGAGATTTTAACAATATTTGTTCTTCCAATCCATGAGCATGGAATATCTTTCCATTTCTTTGTGTCGTCTTCAATTTCTTTCATCAGTGTTTTGTGGTTTTCAGAGTACAGGTCCTTCACCTCTTTGGTTAGGTTTATTTCTAGGTATCTAATTATTTTTGGTACAATTGTAAATGAGATTGTTTTCTTAATTTCTCTTTCTGTTTCTTCATTATTGGTATATAGAAATACAAAAGATTTCTGTATGTTGATTTTGTATCCTGTGACTTTATTGAATTCATTTATCAGTTCTAGCAGTTTTTTAGTGGAATCTTTAGGGGTTTTCTATGTAGAGTATCATCTGCAACTACAAATAGTATCATCTTCAAATAGTGAAAGTTTTACTTCTTCCTTACCAATTTGGATGCCTTTTCTTTCTTTTTGTTGCCTGATTGCTGTGGCTAGGACTTCCAGGACTACATTGAATAAAAGTGGTGAGAGTGGACATCCTGTCTTGTTCCTGACCTTAGGGGAAGGGCTCTCAGTTTTTCCCAATTGAGGATGATGTTTGTTTTCTGTGGGTTTCTTATATATGGTTTTTATTATGTTGAGGTATGTTCCCTCTAAACCTACTTTGTTGAGGGTTTTTATCATGAATGGAGGTTGTACTTTCTCAAATGCTTTTTCTGCATCTATTTAGATGATCTTACAGTTCTCCTTTCTCTTATTGATGTGATGTATCACATTGATTGATTTGTGAATATTGAACTACCCTTGCAACCCAAGAATTAATCCCACTTGAACGTGGTGAATGATTTTTTAAAATGTATTACTGGATTCGGTTTGCTAGTATGTTGTTGAGAATTTTTGCATCTATGTTCATCAGAGATATTGGCCTGCTGTTGGTGTCTTTATCTGGTTTTGGTATCAGGGTAATGCTGGTCTCATAAAATGCATTTGGAAGTTTTTCTTCCTTTTCTATTTTTTGGAAGAGTTGGAGAATAGGTATTAACTCTTCTTTAAGTGTTTGGTAGAATTTGCCTGTGAAGCCATCTGGCCCTGGATTTTTGTTTGTTGAAAGTTTTTTGATTACTGTTTCAATTTCTTTGCTGGTTATCAGTCTGTTCAAATTTTCTATTTCTTCCTATTTCAGTTTCAATAGTTTGTATGTTTCTAGGAATTTATCCATTTCTTCTAGGTTGCCCAATTTGTTGGCATATAATTTTTCATAATATTCTTCTATAATTGTTTGTATTTTTGCGGTGTTGGCTGTTATTTCTCCTCTCTCATTTCTGATTTTATGTATCGGAGTCCTTTCTCTTTTTTCTTGATAAGTCTGGCTGGAGGTTTATCAATTGTATTAATTTTTTTCAAAGAATCGGTTCCTGGTTTCATTGATCTGTTCTATTAGTTTTTTAGTTTCTATATCATTTATTTCTGCTCTAATCTTTATTATTTCCTTCCTCCTGCTGGTTTTAGGTTTTGTTTGTTGTTATTTTTCTAGGTTCTATAGGTGGAATGTTAGGTTGTTTATTTGAGATTTTTCTTGCTTCTTGAGGAAGGCCTGTATTGCTATAAACTTCCCTCATAGAACTGCTTTTGTTGCATCCCAAAGGTTTTGGCCATTGTGTTTTCATTTTCATTTGTTTCCATGTATTTTTTTATTTCTTCTTTTATTTCCTTGTTGACCCATTCTTTGTTTAGTAGCATGTTGTTTAACCTCAATGTATTTGTGGTCTTTCCAGATTTTTTCTTGTGGTTGACTTCTAGTTTCATGCCTTTGAGGTCAGAAAAGTTGCACAGTATGAAATCAGTCTTTTTGTATTTGTTGAGATCTGTTTTATGACCTAATATGTGATCTACTTCTGGATAATTTTCCACGTGCACTTGAAAAGAATGTGAATTCTGCTGTTTTAGGATGGAATATTCTGAATATATCTCTTAAATACCTCTGTTCCAGTGTGTCATTCAAAGCCATCTTTTCTTTGTTTATGTTCTGTTTTGATCATCTGTCCATTGATGTGAGTGGAGTATTACAGTCCCCTACTATTATTGTATTATTATCAATTAGTTCTTTATGTTTGTTTTTATTTATTTGGGTGCTCTTATGTTGGATGCGTATCTTTATAATTGTTATATCTTCTTGTTGTATTGCCCTCTTATTATTATATAGTGTCCTTCCTTGTCTTTTGTTACAATCTGTTTTAAAATCTACTTTGTCCAATATAAGTATTGCTACTTTGGCTTTCTTTTGACATCCATTTGCATGATAGCTATTTCCTCTATCCCTTTACTTCCAATCTGCAGGTGTCTTTTTGTCTGAAATGAGTCCTTTGTAGGCAGCATACAGATGAGTCTTATTTTTTTTTTTAAAGATTTTATTTATTTATTTGACAGAGACAGAGATAGCGAGAGCAGGAACACAAGCAGCGGGAGGGGGAGAGGGAGAAGCAGGCTTCCCCCTGAGGAGGGAGCCCGATGTGGGACTCGATCCCAGGACCCCGGGATCATGACCTGAGCCGAAGGCAGACGCTTAACGACTGAGCCACCCAGGCGCCCCTTGTTTTTTTATCCATTCTGTCACCCTGTCTTTTGATTAGATTTTTTGGTCCATTCACATCCAAAGTAATTATTGATAGATATGTATTTATTGCCATTTGTTACTGTTTTGTGGTTGTTTCTGAAGATTTTCTCTGATCCTTCTCTTTTTCATGATTTTGCTGATTTTCTTTAGTGATATATTTGGATTTATTTCTTTCTTTTTATTCTTTGCATATTAGTGATTTTTGACTTGTGTCACCATTAGGTTTGTATACAGCTTCTTCAGCATATAGCAGTCTGTATTAAGTTGATGATCATTTAAGTTTGAACCCATTCTTTACTCCTCTACTACCCATGTTTTAAGTGTATGTTGTTATATTTTACATCCTTTTATTTTGTGAGTTTCTTGACTGATTTTTTTTTACAGAAATATTCATTTTTTTCTGCTCGTGTGTGTCCTACATTTATACTGTCACTTTTGGTCTCTCCTTTCCACTCAAAGAGTCCTCTTTAATATTTGTTACAGGGCTGGTTTAGTGGTCATGAACTGCTTTAATTTTTGTTTGTCTGGGAAACTCTTTATCTCTCCTTCTATTCTTAAAGATAATTTTGCTGGATAGAGTATTCTTGGCTGCAGAATTTTCCCATTCAGCACTTTGAATATATCATGCCACTCCCTTCTGGATTGGAAAGTTTCTGCTGAAAAATCCCTTGCTAGGCTTATGGGTTTGCCTTATAAGTTACTATCTCCTTTTGCCTTGCTGCTTTTAAGATTTTTTTCTTTATCATTATATTTTGCCATTTTAATTACAATATGTCTTGGTGTGGGTCTATTTTTGTTCATTTTTTGGGGTGTTCTCTGTGCCTCTTGGGTTTGGATATCTGTTTCCTTCCCCAGATTAGGGAAGTTTTCAGCCATTGTTTCTTCAAATAAGTGTTCTGCCCCCCTTTCTCTCTCTCCTTCTGGGACTCCTATAGTATGAATGTTACTACATTTGATGGAGTCATTGAGTTCCCTAAGTCTATTCTAATTTTGCATTATTCTTTTTTCTCTCTTTTGTTCAGTTTGATTGCATTCTATTTGTCTGTCTTTTAGGCCACTAATTCATTCCCCTGCTTCTTCCAGCCTGCTGTTCATTCCATCAGGTGTTTCTCATTTCAGTTGTAGAGCCTTTTATCTCTGCCTATGTTATTCCTTATCTCTGTGTTAAGGATACTTAACTCTTTTCACTCTTTTAGCAAGTCCATATAGTATCCTTATGATCATCACTTTAAATTCTCTATCAGGCATGTTACTTATATCTGTTTTGCTCAGATCTCTGGCCATGGCCTTGTCCTGTTCTTTCATTTGGGATAAATTTCTCTCTCTTCTAATTTTGTCTAAGTCTCTGTGCCTGTTTCTGTGTGTTAGAAAAGTCAGCTACATCTCCCATTCTTGAGGGTAATGGCCTAAAGAAGGAGAAGTCCTGTAGCACCCTGCTGAGTAATGTCCCCTGTTCCCTATGGCCTGGCACTTCTGGAGTGTCTCCAATGTATGTTGTGTGTGTTCTGCTGTTGTGTTCTGGCTGCTTTTTTCTTCAGGCAAGTCATCTTCAGAGGCTTTCTTTGCTTGTGAGCAGTGTTTGGTCCCTGGCGTGAATGTGGTGCATTTTAACTAGGTGTGCTCTGGTCTGCTTGTGAAATGAGACCTGTTGTCAACGCCACAGGAACCAAGGCTCCAGAAAATTCACATGGGGAGAGATGGTGTGAGCAGGGCTTTGGGCCAGTCTTCTCGGGGAGGGGACCCACCACGCTGGGACTGAGTCAAGTATGACTGGGAAAAGCAGTTACACTGGAGTTTGGGGGGCTGGGCCTTGGTGTAAGCAAGTTAGGTAACCAGCGTTGGCACCATGCTGGTTCCTGCAGGTGGCCCTGTGCTTATGCTGAGGGGCGGGGGAGGAAAGTGGCTCTGCCAGTTCCTTTGTTCTCAGAAGGGTCTCTCTGTGAATACTATCTGGCACATTCTCCAAAACCTCCCACTGTGTACCCCAGGTGCTCTTCAGATCACTGTTTCCAAGCTGTATGTCACAGGTGGTTTTCCCACAAAAATTTTTTCCAAGAGCACCACAATGTCATCTGGTCTCTATCCCAACCAAGTCCACTGACCTTTAATGCTCCAGGCTTTAAGCCCCACTGGCTGAAAGAACTCACAAAATTCAGGCCCTCTCACTTTCCAAACCAGTTGCTATGGGGATTCATTTTCCCTGTGCAATCTCCTGTGTGCTAGTCTGTCTCTCACCCTTTTGTGTGACCACAGCTCCTCCCTCCTCCCTACTGTGGTTAAGATCTGTTTCTCTCCCAAACTGCATCTCTGCACTTCCTACCTTCTTCAATGTGTCCTCTTCTCTACTTTTAGTTGTGGAGCTTGTTCTGTCAGTCTTCAGGTCATTTTCTGGGTATTTAGGATGATTTGATAGTTATGTAGCTGTATTAATGGGATAAGGTGAGCCTATGATCCTCCTACTCTGTTACCATATTCCAACTTCCAGCAAACAATATTCTGATAGATCTTCTATGATATCAAGAAAGAAAAAAAACCTCTCTGACATATTTATCTTTTCACTGGCATAATATGTTAATCTTTCTGAAATATTTACATTTTAAAAAGAAATATTAATTATTAAAAATAGTGAAATTTCAGGCATCAGTAAGAGATGTAATTTTTGCTTCTAATGTTCCTGTAATCAGACCATGTGAGGCAGCCCCAGAAGGATAAAACCATTTCTAAGTTTAGCTGTCCCTTTATAAACGGGTGATCATCAGTAAGAGTGTGTTGTAATGGCTTCTTTATCAGACAGAGACCATTTGCTGTGTGACTTGGAAAGTTATTTAAGACTTCTAAGCCTGAGTCTTTGCATCTGTAAAATGAAGAGAATATCTACCTTGCAATGCTGTTATAAAAAGAAGAGTATTGAGATAATGTGTGTATTGGAATGGTATTAGATGTGAGTAGTTTCTCAGTAAAGAAAAAGTTCTTCCTGCCTTCCCTCCTTTGTTAGTTTCACAGAGTTGCCATTAAAAAGTACCACAAGTTGGGCAGCTTAAAACAACAAAAATTTATTCTCTTAACATCTGGAGGCTAGAAGTCCAAAATCAACATGTCAGCAAGGTTAGTTACTTCTGGAGGTTCTGAAGGAGAACCTATTCCATGCTTCTCTCCTAGATTCTGGTGATACCAGCAAACCTTCCCATCCCTTAGCTTGCCACCGCATTACTCTAATCTCTGCTTCCACCATCATGTGGTATTCTCCATGTGTGTGTATGCATCTTCACATGGCTTTCTAATAAAGACATGTGTTATTGAATTTAGAGCCTACCCTAATCCAATGTAACCACATCTTAACCTGATCATATCTGCAAAGACCTTATTTCCAAATGATGCCTTATCTACAGGTACCATAGGTTAGGACTTCAACATATCTTTTTGAGGTACACAATTCAACCCACAACATCTCTTGATTCTATAATGACATCACTTTCTTCCATACCATAATCGAGAGATTAGTCCAAGAGAAGATAATTCAAGGAATGGATCCTATTAACAAGCTTAGCAAGAAAATGGTAGAAGCAGCTAAATAAGTGAATACAGCAAGCATGCACAAATAGTGGCATGTTCTCTCCATCATTCAACTCTGTTTCAGTTTAAGAACAATATCCTTTTGGAAATTGCATACCTGGAAGTTTTCTCCCTTACACATGCAAATGATTTTACTGCCATTTTCTACTCATTCTTAAATTCTGCTATACTTTTAAATATTAGCAAATCCTTTTTCCCATTTTGAAGAAGTATTAATCAGAGACTCCCTGCAAGTCACCAAACTACTAACAGAGACAAACACGGGATCAGGAGAAAAACTCACTTCTCACCATAAAATCTTTTAATCTATTTGCATTTATCATGTATCTGTATTACATGCAAAATAATTTAATTTAAAAAGTCACCAATATCTATGGGTTTATACCATCTTTCATCATATTTGTAAGTTCCATCTACTTAACAAAAGCCACTTTCATTGTAGAATTTCCTCATAAATCTCCAAACCTCATGAATAGTTCCATTCTGTATATTATTATCTTTCTTTGGTAGAAAATTTGCCACCAGATAATCAAATGTGGATGATAAGGAATAGTGTAAGTATGAAGGGCTGTGAGATCCTTGAATAAATCTAACAGTTATGTTTTCCATTTGTTCTGTCCTTTAAAGAGGAAGATATACAGCCTCATAAAAATACAAGGAGAGCATGAAGCAGACAAGAAACATATGCCAAATTATAAATGATAGAGCATAATATAAAATAAAACCAATTCAAAAAGAATTGCACATCAATTATAGGAAAAGGAAAGATTCATCCCTCAAAACCAGTTCAGAGTTGCACAAAATAAGACTATACAAAAGAATACCCCTTTAATTCTAGAAAACTCTGTCTCCATTATTTAATGCAAATATAAGAGGTATATTATAAACTCTTTCTACCCAATGTAGTAATGAGGCAGATGTATGAAAAAGGTTTATACCTGAAGTCAAAAGTCCTCAGTTGAATTCCCTGTTCTACCCAATCCTGCATGTATAATTTGGGAAATCATCAATGTAGGCTTTACTTTCCTCCCTATAACAGTGCTGCTAGGCATAATAACATAAAATGTGGTATGACATCTTGCAAACTATAAAATGCTACTAAAATGTAGGTACTGCTAATAAAGCGCACATCTCCCAAAAGTGAACAAAATGCCATGAAAATGTTTTTTTTTCTGTCATTTTAGGATTCTCTAATGCCCTCATAATTTTTTAGACATTCTATATTCAAGCTGGAAGAGAATAAAATTATACCAGTGTCTATTACTGACTAATACCAATACAATATTAAAATTCTGGGTAAATCACCAGAAATATTGTAAATATGGCTGTTCATGTATGCGTGTGTGTTAGTGTGTGTGTCCATGTGGCTTTGAATGTAGCTGAAATAGCAGCTTAAAACCAGTGAAATGCAGAAGCTCTCAAATTAAAATCTACCAATTATCCAACTACTAAATGTCACATGAAGTGTCCCCAGACTTACCTAAAAAATAAGGCTAGGGGAGGGGGGTGGGAGGATGGTTTAGCCTGGTGATGGGTATTAAAGAGGGCACGTATTGCATGGAGCACTGGGTGTTATACACAAACAATGAATCCTGGAACACTACATCAAAAACTAATGATGTAATGTATGGTGATTAACATAACAATAAAAATTTTTTTAAAAAATAAGGCGAACACCAAACTATCAATTTAAGGCATATGGCAGTTTAAGGCATGTGCAAATGTTTGAAAAAGAGAAAGATTTGTTGAGACTTTCATGCAATGATGCCATGAAATAAGAAAGAAAATGTTTCTCTGAGAGAATGGAAGAAGGAAAGTGACATTCTACATATAATAGACGCGGTAGTCAGAATCCTTAAAATGATCCCCATTGACCCTCACCCTTATATAATCCTCTCCCCTTGAGTGTGGGTAGAACCAATGAAAATGATGAGATATCACCCCAGTGATTATATTGTATTACATGGCAAAAGGAGTTTTGCAGATGTAATTAAGGTTCCAAATCAGTTGACTTTGAGTAAATCAAAAGAGAGATTACCTTGGGTGGTTCTGACCTAATCAGGTGAGCCCATAAATTTTCTCTGGTTGACTTAGGAGGGAAAAAAAGCAAATAGCCATATTGTGAGCTGCTTACAGAATTGGCTTTTAGTTGCTTAGAGTGGTCCCCATCCAACAAGTAGCATGAACACAAGGACCTCAGTTCTAAAACTGCAAGGACGCAAATTTCTGCCAATAACTTAAAGGAGCTTGGGAGAAGACCCAAACCTAGAAGAAAACTGCAGCACAGCTGGGATCTTGATTGCAGCCCTGTGAGATCTGAAGAGAGAATCCAGTTAATCTGTGCCTGAAGTCCTGACCCACAGAAACCTGAGATGATAAATTAATGTTGTTTTAAGTTGCTAAATTTCTGATAATTTGTTACAAAGCAATAGAAACTAATTCAGTAGCAGAACAGCAGAACTTGCTTTCCCTCTCCTAATGCTTTACTATTGGTTTATAAAGAAAGCAAGCACAAAAACATAGCTTCTGAATGACATCTTTAACATTTGAATGTTTATGCCTAGTAAGTTGGTAATAACGATATTTAAAAACAGCAGTTTTGTCATAAATCAATTCTCCCCAGTCACAGAGTGATTCCCTCTTGTTTATCACAGAGATTAGAAAGATTCTTAAATATTCAAGTTGACACCTACTCTAGATAATTTAAGATGTTACCAGATTGCAAGCTGTAATCACTTTATACTTAAGTATATAATTTTCTAGGATTTTTATGCCTGACAGAAATGCTCTTACATAATATATGTCCATATACTAGGAAGCATAATGAAATTTAAATCCACAATTAATAATAAGTATCTACTTATTAGTAAGTAGATAAGTATCTACTGTGTACCAGAAGCAAGGTTAGGTGCTAGGATTAAAGACTTTCCTAACCATTGTTTACAAACATGAATTCAGGGACTTCATGGTTAATGGTGAATTGTTAGCAGCATTGCCACTAAAATTAGATACAAGGATACTGGCTATTACTACATTATTTGATATACTACTAGAGTTTGTCCTTACCTCTGAAGAAAGACAACAAGAAATAAAAAAGATGGAAGTATTGGGGAAAAGAGGAGGCAACTGACATTATTACTATTAGACAATATTACTGTCTACATAAAAGTCCTATAAGAAACTACTGATGGGGCACCTGGGTAGCTCAGTCAGTTAAGCGTCCAATTCTTGATTTCTGCTCAGGTCATGATCTCAGGGTCATCAGTGTGGCTCCACACCTAGCAGGGAGTCTGCTTCCCCTTCTCTCTCTCTCTCCCTCTGCCCCTCCCCCAGCTGTGTGTGCACACACACTCTTTCTCAAATAAATAAATAAATCTTTAAAAAAAAAAAGAAAGTACTGATAAATTATTACAATAAATTGGATATAAGGTATCAAATACATTCCTATACACAATCAATAAATAACTGAAACCTCGCATTTTAAGAGATGTTTTTTGTAATGTTGCAACAAAAACATAAGGTACCTAGGAATAAATCTAGCAAAAGATATGTAAGACATTTATAAACTTTATGAAAAGACATTAAAGAAAACTAAGTAATGTAAGGACAGAGACTTCTCCCAATTTAATCTATAAAACTGATGCAATTCTAACCAAAAATCAAAACAATATATGAATTTGATAATCTGATTCTAAAAAGAATTGATATGAACAACCAAAGAGCCACAAATAGCCAAGACCATTTTTGAAAAAAAAAAAAAATGAAAAATATGGAGAGGGCTTACCCTACCTAATATCAAGACATATTATATAGTTTTAGATGGTGTAACATGACCTCAGAAGTAGATAAATAGAACAGAATAAAAAACTGAGGAACAGATTATGTATTGAGAAAAAACATTCACAGTGAAGAAAGGTTGGAGCAGCTAAAAGAAATCAGTGCTGGAATAGTAGAAAAATAAATTCAAGATAATTGAAAGCATACATATCAAAATCAAACTTTAAACTTTTTTAGAAGAAAATACAGAAGAACTCAAGAAAATTTAAAACTTCTTAAGCAAGATTTCCCTAAAATAAGATAAACTATAAAGGAAGGGATTCATTAAATGTTAAAGCTTCTGAGTATTAAAAGTTTCCATTTTTAAAAAGTGAAAAGACTGGACATAGACTGAGAAAAATTGTCTGCAACTCTTATACGTGGCAAAGGATTAGTATACCAAGTACATAAAGAAAAACACATGGCTATAAAATGAATGACAGAACTACAGGTATTGAAGTGGAAAAATAGGATAGCTAAAGTCTAATATTTATATAGTTTTGAAACATCAGTATATTGTTTAGGGATGAATACAAGTATAGTTAAAATACAAAGACATGCATTGAAATTATAAACATCACATACAAAAAAATGTATCTTTTTTTTTTAAGATTTTATTTATTTATGTGACAGGGAGAGACACAGTGAGAGAGGGAACACAAGCAGGGGAGTGGAAGAGGGAGAAGCAGGCTTCCCGCGGAGGAGGGAGCCCGATGTGGGGCTCAATCCCAGGACCCTGGGATCATGACCTGAGCCGAAGGCAGACGCTTAACCGACTGAGCCACCCAGGTGCCCCAAAAAATGTATCTTTTGATTTTAGAGCAAGGGAGGATGACATGTGATTGAATTCAAAACATTTAAGAGAAGGACACCACTGCCTATCCAAATATCTTAGTCTGCCAAAAAGAAATAACTCTGCCTTAAAATTAGTTCTAATTAATTCATGCATTTGGATCAGTGGAACTTCTGAATCAATATTGCATGCTTCATAATGTCAAGAGGTACTATACAGAGTGAATTTACTGATTTGACATTATTCTAATGAGATACATAAATCAGTGGATTGCATTTCTTTTTCATTTTCAGGTTAAGACAATGCATATTTTAGGTCCACAAAGTCCTGGATAATGGCTTGTAGCACTGCAGTTTTTCTAAGAAAGGGTAAACTCAAAATACAAAATAGTTATAAGTAAGGTTAATTGTTCCTTAGAAGACATCTTTTGAAGTTTATAAACTGTTTTCTTGACAAATTTTAATCAAATCAAATTTTTTCTTTTCCCAATTTATTTATTATGAAAAATTTCAAACATCCAGAAAATTTGATAGACTATTACAATAAACTAGATTTTGCCATTTTCACTTTAACATTTTTTTCATAATTAACATCATCATCATCATCATTGTCATTATTATTTTATGGTTCAGAGATTTAAATTTTCTTGCCATAAAAAATCTACAAGCTTGGGGCACCTGGGTAGCTCAGTCAGTTAAGTGTCTGCCTTTGGCTCAGGTCATGATCCCAGGGTCCTAGGATCAAGCCCTGCTTGGGGCTCCTTGCTTAGCGGGAAGCCTGTTTCTCCCTCTCACTTTGCCTGATGGTCCCCCTGTTTGTACTCTTTCTCTGTCAGATAAATAAATAAAATCTTTTTTAAAAATCTACATGTTTATATAAAGCAGCACCCTTAAATCTGGCTTAATGAAATAAAGATTACTACATTTAAAAAAAATAAAGAGTCAGATGGCAGAATAAAAGGTTCACTGTTCATATCCCTCCATAGCAACAACAATTTGACAGCCATTGCCAAAAAGTGCCTTTGTGGGAGCTTTAGGATCCAGGTGGGAGTTTGTAAAACTCCAGTGGAGCCCAAGACCAAAAAGGCCAATTTGCGAAAGCAAGCCCACACACCGGTGGCACTCACTGTGATCCTGATTACAGACCCAGAAACGGCTCCACCCTCTGTGGACTCAGCCTTATTTGGTCTTGATTCTGCCACTAACACCATCTGCCAAGGAATCTGGGAAAAGTCACACTGTCTCATGCCTTACGTAACAGGCCCACCAACCTCAGCCAGAGCTGTGGACTTTGAAAACAGACCATGACCTGGCTCCGGCCCCTCATGCCATGGTTCAGGAGCAGTACTTCCCAGAGAGGGGTCCAATGGGAGATATACCCATTTGTACCCTCAAAAGCAGATCCACCAACCTTGATCTGATTGTGAATCCTGAACTTGGTTCCAAATCATCCAGACATGAAATCCATAAGGACACAGCAGACAGTAATAACACTATACACTAGATGGATTAAAGAAACATATATAGAACATCCCATCAACAGCAGCAGACTACACATCCTTCTCAAGTACATGTAGAACATTTTCCACATAGATTATATGTAGGGCCACAAAGCAAATCTTTGGAAATCATACCAAATATCTTTTCTGACCACAATGGTATGAAACTAGAAATCAATAACAGAAGGAAAATTGAAAAATTTACACTTATATGGAAATTAAGCAACATACTCTAGAATGATCAATGGATCTTAACTAAATTATAAGAACTAGTATTTCTCAATTCTGGTTCACACATTAAAATCACCTGAGGAGCTTTAAAAACATAGGGATTCCTCAGTCCCACAATACCACAGGTAAATGAAGACTCTCAGAGTAGGGCTCAGTTTTCAATCTTTTTTAAGAGCTCTCAAGTGATTCTATTGTGCAGTCAAGGTTGAGAATCATTAATCTGGGACTAGATCAAGCCAAAGTTGGGAGACACTGTCCTAGGCCTAGGGCAATGGTGTATCACAATCAAACAGGCTGGGGGAGCTTGTTCTTGAACTTCAGATCTACTGAATTAGAATCTCTGGTGGAGAGCGCTGAGAATTTCTATTTTAAAAAAGGTTTCCATGCGTTCTTATCTAGCCAAAATGATCCTGGTTTAGTGACAAACATTGGAAACCAATCACATAGCAATATGTCTCCATTTCTAATGTGCACATGAATCACCTGAGAAATCTAAAAATTCAGGTTTAATCCAGGGTCTGGTGTGGGGCCTGAGATTCTGTATTTCTAATATACTTTCAGGTCATGGCTATGCTGCTGGTCTATGGGTCACCCTTTTGAGTAATGTTAAAGAAAAAATAATACTCTAGGACACCTGTTAAAGCATGGTAAGGAAAATTTTATTCAAAGTCCATATAGGGACATAAGATGGAATATTGCAATGGGGGAGAGAGATTGGGCTCAACTCCATATACAGCCATGGGCAAGTGGGATTTATAGTTAAAGAGTAGGGTAGGGGTCGTGGATGGAAAATTTCTGAAAGGAAACATTAGGGCTAAAGAAGGATTCTGGCTAAACCACCTAACAGGATTTTTGTTGAAGGCAGGCTATGGTGATCAGACATCACCTGAGGGGTGATGGAAGATGGGGAACCCAATCAGATATCGAGGGCCTGCCTGGAACAGGTTGATTAGTCATTAGTAAAAACTATTTTAATGATTCTGGATTCTCTGAGAGACCTTAGGAGTTTAGCTGAGCAGTATTCATGACCGATTGTCTCTGTGATGTCTTCCAGAGTCCTGTTAACCTATCCACTTTAGGGGCATCTGGGTGGCTCAATTGGTTGAGCCTCAAATTCTTGATTTCAGCTCAGGTCCTGATCTCAGAGTCATGAGATCAAGCCCCGCATCGGGTTCCGCGCTTGGCTCAGTGTCTGCTTGGGATTCTTTCTTTCCCTCTGCCTCTGCTCCTCCCCCAACTTGCGCTTTCTAAATAAATAAACACATAAATAAATAAATAAAATCTTTAAAAAAAAATATCCACTTTAGTTAAACTAAACTTGTACCATTTGCCCCCTCAGAAATTTCTCAATTTTATAAGGAAATTTTAGATCTTCATTCTGATTTGAAATAGTGACTGTAAGGCTCCTCAAGTCTTGCTGTCCCAGATTGGGAGCCCCATTCTAAAGCACCATCTATTTCACCTTCTTATGTGTATATCCAGTAGTTGTCAGCTGACTTACGGAGTTGTCATTCTGCTACTCACATGACTCCAGGATTGACTTTTAGAAAATATCAGAGTAATTTCCCCAGAATGAAAAGAATGACAATAGGACAGAAAAGAATTATAATGATGCATATAATATTATCAGAATCCAGTTGCTGCCAAATATTAATGAAAATATATCATTTTATAATTAGCCATGCCATTTTAGACACATCATTGTCTAACCCAATATGGAAACTCTATAATTCTGATTATTCCAAACTGATGACTTTGAAAATGTGTTTGAGCTTAAAATTTCAAGTTTTGACAAGTCTTCATCTGAACATGTAAGAGTTTTTTAAAAACTAATCAGAATATGTAAAAGTTATTATCAAGAGGCGTAAGTATTGAGAGATAATTCTCTAAGGGTCTCTCATATTTCTGCACTTCTTATGAGCAGAAGCACTGAATATCTATCCTTCTAGACTATCTTTTCAGGGATATTTGTAGAGTGAACAGCTTTGGTAAATAGAGATAATGTCTCACTTGCAAAAGGTAAGTATCTTTATGGTCCATTATAAAAGATTGTGATTTATTTAAGTTCAGGGTTTCTCTCCTATAAAACAGCCTACAATGTAAACAGATATTACCTAGTCCTAGTCACATAATACTGTGGAAGAACCTATACAAAAATGCCAATATTCTGGCTACCACTATTGCTGTGATTAATAAATTGTCCTTTATCTCTAATCTAGAAGTCTTGCGTTTTCTGATAGCATCCATGAGACTAAATTGTTAACCTGTAAATAGGGCAAAATTTCAAATCCTTAAAATTTCTTGAGAGTAAGAAATAGTCTGCTGAAGTTGCTATGTTGATTGCTGACAGGTTACAATGAATCCTTTACGTTTTTCTAGAGTGGGAGTCACACCACCAGCTGCCACCAAATACGTCACTGTAATGAAAGCAGGCTTTTCCTTTTTTTTTTTAAATTTTATTTATTTATTTGACAGAGACACAGCGAGAGAGGGAACACAAGCAGGGGAGAGGGAGAAGCCAGCTTCCCGCTGAGCAGGGATCCCGATGCTGGGCTCGATCCCAGGACCCTGGGATCATGATCTGAGCCGAAGGCAGACGCTTAACAACTGAGCCACCCAGGCGCCCCTAAAGCAGGGTTTCCTTAAAGTACTTTTTTAAAAAAGATTTATTTATTTGTTTTAGAGAGAGAGGGTGCACACACACACGTGAGCATGAGCGGGAGGGGCAGAGAGAGAGGGAGAGAGAATCTCAAGCAGACTCTGTACTGAGCGTGGAGCCCCACATGGGGCTCGATCCCACAACCCCGAGTTCATGACCTGTGCAGAAACCGAGAGTTCACAGCTTAACCAGCTGTGCCACCCAGGCATCCCTCCAGCCCCCTGCAATAAAGTATTTTAATAGCAAAGTTTAATTGTCAAAACTAAGGGCAGAAAGAAGATGTATAGTTTCCATATAATCTAAAACTTAATACCTAATAAAAACATTTTCATAGTTATGGGAGTATTCAGGGGAACATTTTATATCAATCACATTATTTACTTATATAGTCTACCTTAAAATGATCAATAAATTTCATTTCTGTATCCATTTACTTTAAAGGTAAAGATTTCCTTCATATGAAATTTTAGAATTGGGTGGAATATATTACCTAGTATAAACTTCTACTTTTAGGAAAATGTAATGAAGCCCAAAGACATAACATGACCTCACCTTTTTTTTTTTTTTACCATAGTGTACCTTCTCTAGATCTAGATCTAGACTATAGCATGTGAAGAAAAGTTAAACAAAAAATCGTGAGAATCATTTTTCAGAAAATGTATCACTTAAAAAAATATTTTGTCTTTAGGAATTATCTATTTTATCTTAGTACAATGGGGCAGCATTTCAATATAGTATTATTAAATGTTTCAAATAAATAATTTGTAAATATCTTGAAATTTAATTCTATTTGAGATTTAGTTTTTAATTTTGTTTTATGCATCGTTTTATACATGACAATTAATCACAGACTACTTTACATATCATTTCTTTAAATATGTTGCTTATTCAACTCAAATTCCTAGGACACATTCTCTGATATAATAAAAACTGAAAATATTATAATAAGAAACCTTAACTATAATAAAAATATCCTATAAGAAAAACATCCTAATTCCTTGTTTAGAAAACAAATCGCCTGTATTTTCTAAACTTGTCACCCTAAAAAGTAGTCACAAATAGGAACATTTAGCCATAAACCTGGCAGAACTTGCCATCCAATAAAAACACTAATGTTTATAGAGTACTTATTATGTACTAGGTAATATTTTGAGTTCTCATATATATAAACTGATTTAAACCTACCAACAAACTATGAAGTAGGCACTAATATCTTGTATTTACAGATGAGAAAGCTAAGGCACAGAAAATGTATAGAATTTGACCATAATCACAGACTTAGTAAGTGGTATAGCCAGGAATTAAACCCACAAAGTCTGCCACCAAAAGCTATGTATTAAAACACTGTGTATACACTACACCACTATGCAATACAACTGTAGTTGTGTTATTTCCAAATTTGCCCCCAAATTCATCTCTTTCTTTGCACAAATATTTAGCGAGTGCCACAGTGTCTGCCACGAAGCACTATAGACAAACACAGTGAACACAGGGTACTAGCCCCTGTAAACTATCCCCTAATTATCCCTTTGACACTCTTATTACTTTAATCTATGCTCTTACCTTAATTTATAATAATCTGGTAGCTGTGTGTATAGAATTTGCAAGTAAAAAGCCAGTATTATCTCTATCAATACGAAATTTTAGGATGCAGAGCCTAAGGCAAAATAAAAATTGACATGCGATTCTGGATTTAATCACATTTATTAATCACAAAGTTTCATTCATAAACACATATATCTGCCATCCACCCCAGTCCAACATACAAACTTGTCCATAATCTATTCAGAACTGCCACATTTCATCATAGTGAAACATGAAACAAATTCAGTGGTAGATTTAAAGGCATATACTCAAAGAAATATTTTCACAACTACTTATTAAAAACTCAAGAAGCCTGCTTGCTACTTACTGTGTTACTTCTGTACATTCTTGACAGCCTATTCCTATCAAACAATGCTCAGTTAGGCCCAGGAATTCTCTTCTCCTTCCAAAAAAACAAAAACAAAAACACTCATTAAAATGGTACTAGGTAGAAAATTCCTCAGTCTATCTCAGCCCAAAAGCCAGGAACTCATACAATGGGAAAATACTAGGACCATTCCTTTAAAAGGCAAGAATGAGACCAGGATAAATACTGTCACTACTATTTCACAGTGTATTGAAGTATTAGTTTTAATTACATTAAGAAAGAAAAGACATTTAGGCATGTGAATTGAAAAATTCTCTCAGTGCTTTCTCTTGCTTAATAACATATAAATTATATAATGTTATGATGTATACCTGAAAATCCCAAGAAAATCAATGGAAAAACAACCACAAACAGTAAGGTATCTTAGTAAGGTAGCAGAATATATAATTACTGCACAGAAATCAATGTACTTTATTAAAACAACAATGATTTAAATGACATAATGGAAAGTAAAATCCCATTTAGCATAGCAACAAAATATATAAAATAGTAGAAATATACTTAAGAAATATAAAAACCTCTATAAGAAAAATTATCAAAACACTTCTGAAATAGAAAAATACAGACTTGAGTAAACAGAAGGCATTTTCTGGAGGTATTTCATGAAGTGGAAGACTCAGTATCAGAAAGATGTCACTTCTGTCTGTGCTGATTTTTAAATTTAGTGTAATTCCATTTAAATTATCAACACCTTTCTTGCTAGAGCTCATGAAATTTATTCAAAAGTCCATATGAAAAAATAAGCAAGCGGGGGGATCCTAGGTGGCTCAGTTGGTTAAGTGTCTGCCTTTAGCTCAGGTCATGATCTCGGGGTCCTGGGATTGAGCCCCACATTGGGCTCCCTGCTCAGCGGGAAGTCTGTTTCTCCTTCTCCTTCTGCCCCTTCCCCCCATTCATTCTCTCTTTCTCTCTCAAATAAATAAATAATATCTTTTAAAAAAAAACAAAAGAAAAAATAAACAAGCAAAAATAGGACTGGAAAACCCTAAAATATAGGCACCATGGCTGGGCAGGTGGGCAGGAGGATGAACATTATCTAGCTCTACTAGATATTAAATTATCAAGCTTCAAAAATTAAAATAACATGGCATTAGCATATGAGTAGTCAGACTGACCATGAAACAAAATTGAATGTGCGGGGGGGCCTGGGTGGCTCAGTCAATTGAGCGTCTACCTTCAGCTCAGGTTATGGTCCCCGGGGTCCTGGATCCAACCCAAGGTCGGGCTCCCTGCTTGGCAGGAGTCTTCTTCTCCCTCTGCTCCTCCCCCCAGCTTGTGCTCTCTCTCTCTCTCTCATTCTGCTCTCTCTCTCTCTCAAATAAATAAATAAAAATCTTTTAAAAAATTGAAATGTCCAGAAATATAAAAGGTACATATAGAAATTTAAAGATAAAAGCAACATTTCAAAGGGCACCTAGGTGGCTCAGTCAGTTAAACATCTGACTTCAGCTCAGGTCATGATCTCAGGGTCTTGGGATCTAGCCCCACATTGGACTCCCTCTCAGCGGGGAGTCTGCTTCTCCCTCTCCCTCTGCCCCTCCCCCACTCATGTGCCCGTGCTCTCTCTCAGATCAATCAATAAATAAATAATCTTAAAAAAAAACCTTCATCAGTGACATAAAAAAGACAGGAATTTAATTTTAAAAAGTACAGCACTGAATGGAGCCCTGGGTGTTATACGCAAACAATGAATCATGGAACACTACATCAAAAACTAATGATGTAATGTATGGTGATTAACATAGCATAATAAAATTTTTAAAAAGTATAGCACAATTTTATACATGCTTAATGGTTAAGAAATATATAAATACTATAGTAAAAATGGCACTCAACCTTGGAAATGACCTGAAGTTCACTTGTAGAAGTGCACTTAGGAAGGGGTTCAGCCTGTAACTCACTTTGAAGTAGTAGAAAGAGGATTATCACAGTTTCACAGCCTTAAATACTTAAATAGCCTGTTTTTCTGCCTTTGAGATGGGCATGCATTTTTAATAGGGACTTGTTTCATCAAAACTGCAGTGTGACACATTGTATAGCTTACTTCAATTAATATCTGTTTCATTGCTGAAAATTCTTTTGTGGCTTTCTTTTTTGTGCTCTTGGCTTTGCCAGACAGCTGAAGACTTTGAAACTGTAACAATGTTTCAAATCACCAAACCAACAGTCCTAAATAAAAAGAAGTCAATTCTGCAGAATTTGGCAATGTCTATTTAAGACCTTATATATAGGTTATGCTTTTCTCTTTGATTGTGAGAAAAGTTGTTGGCAACACAGTTTAGTCTTCAATCCATATTCCATAGTCTTTCCATTGTTTCCACTTTTTTAAAATGTTGTTCTTATTGACCTCACAGCACTTGAGGTTGTTCCAGCCAGAGATGTTTCTTTTTTATTTGTGGAGTGTCTGATTGTCTGCAATGTAAATTCCTTCATACCTTTTGCTTGAAAGGAATCACATACTTTCTCATTTCTTTAAAAATCTTTATTTCAGGTTTTGCACTTTTCTTCTTCTACATACTGCTTGGCATTTTGGAACCAGGATGCTTAGACGTGTTTGGGATGTGGAATGAGTGGGTTTTTTTTTTTTTTAACATAGGAAGTTTACAAATGTGTGAAGTAATAGCAAAACACAACTTTGTAGCAAAACATGTGTTGAACTGAGGTAGATGGTAGATAGTTGAAGGGTGTGTGTGTGTGTGTGTGTGTGTGTGTGTGTGTGTGTGTGTATGCGTATTGTGGACTCCTTAATATTTAGTAGCTCCTATCAGATGAGTAATTTTCTGTGTGCATGTAGTATTTCCCGCAGACAGAATTGTTCATTAGCAAAAGCAAAAATTAGTGTTATGTTTAAACTGTTCCCTAATATATCAATTACATTGGAACTTGTGTCTTCAAAACAAGTGCTACAGTAGAACTGACTGCACTTTCTAAATAGGAAAAATAAAAACTGAGTCCACAAAGATAAACTCAAAATAGACCAAACATCTTAATGTAAAAAACAATGAAACGCTACAATTTTGGGGAGAAGACAAGTGCAAGATCAGAAGAATTTCCATATATCCTACGAGTGGAGAAGTTTTCTAACACTATCAAAATCCAGAAACAATTAAAAAAAAAAAGAAAATTGACAAATTTGACATTATCCAAATTTTTTAAGTAAACTCTATTGCCCAGCATGGGGCTTGAACTCACAACCCTGAGGTCGAGTCCCATCCTCTATAGACTGACCCAGACAGACACCCCTTACATTATCCAAAGTTTTAATTGTGACCAAAAAATGCAGTCAATGGAAAAAACAAAGAGGGGAAAAACACTTGCAACTTTTCACTGACAAAGGGCTTCACTACTTTCTAGATAAAGACCTGAAGAACAAGAAAAATAAATATATTATATATATATTACCTATTCAATATTACATATTTTGGGGCATCTGGGTGGCTTAGTTCGTTAAGCATCTGCCTTTGGCTCGGATCATGATCCCGGGGTCCTGGGTTCAAGCCCTGCATTGGGCTCCCTGCTCAGCTGGGAGCCTGCTTCTCTCTCTCCTTCTGCCTGCCACTCCCTCTGCTTGTGCTCTCACAGTCTCTCTCTCTCTCTGTCAAATAAATAAATAAAATCTTTTAAAAATATTATATATTTTATTTTCTGATCAATATAGACTAATTAAATATATGAGAAAAATAAACCACCTAGACATTTAAGCTAAACAATTCTAAGAAAAACTCACTAGTTTATTTTTTATTCTGCTTTAAAGTAGACTGCAAACCCAGCCTGAAAACTCTCGTATAAGTAATCACCTCAAGGACTTCCAGGTCAGTTTTCCTGAGGAAGGGATTTATAATTTTTTTAAATGCAAACCATGTAGTTTTTATCAGCCAGTTAAATATTAAAATCATGATTTGTTAAATGATATATTGGAGAGGATATATCTGGGTCCTCTATAGTCACACAAAACTCAGAGAGAGAAAGAAAGAGAGAGAATATATATCCAGAAACTAACTTTGTAAAACCTTGGCTATCAAAGAGAGACAGATGGTTGGCCTGGTTCAATGCTTAATGAAATTTATATATTAGAGAAATAAAATAATCTCTACTGGCTATTTTTTTCTTTGTGTTTGACAAAAAGTACATTTTTCTGCTTCTGAATTTCACTAAAGTTTTTAGTAAATTAGTTAAGGAAATATTTGTATGCTTTGTGTAATATGCTTATGTAATACTCATCTCATATTCTCATTATTGAAGAAAATTATTTCATTGACTATTCTTTCCCTTAATTATTTCAATGGAAACAGTACTGACTTTAGAGACCAATTTGGAATTAAAATTTGGCTTAGCATTTTAAGAGCTGGGTCACCTTGTGCATGATAACCTCCCTGAAATTCAGTCTCCTCATCTACAAATTGTGAACAGTCATAGTGCTTGCTATTATTAAAATGCCTGTCAAAAGCCGGGACCATGGAAGACACTTCTTGAATGCTAATCTCCTCTCCTGTCTGTCCATCCTCTGAATCTACCCTTCCCTTTCTCATTGATGTCTCTGTGATTAGAGCATACACTTTCAGGACTCAACCAAGCCAAAGTATGAGATCAATAAAATTGATCTCCTGAAGTACTTTTGCCTTCTTGATGGCACACTTTTCTCCCCATCTTGAGTATCCAATATATTTTTCCTCCTCTCCACTTCCCTAACAGTCTCCTCTTTTGTAATTGGCAAATGAAGCTGAATATATTACCCCTGCCAAGATAATTTGCATTTTAATAAGACACAAAATCTATTCCATTAGTCATTAGAGCAATCTTAATCATCATATATCATATAATGATTCTGTACTAGATAATGAGCTTGATTTGAACCAGTTCAAACTTGATTTAGCTGGCCTTAGCAACCTGATTTTCTAGAGGAACTATGAAAGATTCTCCATACTCTTCCTTTCCTTGCTCTTCTCTATACAAGTTTATGGACTGGAAAATTCTCTGAGTACCCCAGAAGCTGTCTGCAAACTGGGATGAGAATTGACCTAAAATATACCCTCCAAATATGCCAGCAATACCAAAAAAAGAAAAACATCAATTAATATAATTACATGGTGTTTCTTCTTTAATCTAAGGTAATGATTTATATTAATAGATTTCCTAATGTTAAACTATCTTAACCCCCGAAAACCAAAAAAAAAAAAAAAAATCACTTGGTCATGGTTTATTAATCTTTAATACATTGCTGAATCTAATATACTACTATGTTATAATGTTCATAACTGTATTCATGTATATTTTTGTTTGAATTATTCTTACTAGTATTCAGTATCAAGGTTGTCTTTGAAAAACAAATTGTGGCTATTTTGCATACACACATGAGCCAGTTTTTAAAACTCTGTGGTCTGACATTTCTGCAAAGAAGACATCCAAATGGCCAACAGACACATGAAAAACTGCTCAACATCACTCGGCATCAGGGAAATACAAAACAAAGCCTCAATAAGATACCACCTCACACCAGTCAGAATGGCTAAAATTAACAAGTCAGGAAACGACAGACGTTGGCAAGGATGCAGAGAAAGGGGAACCCTCCTACACTGTTGGTGGGAATGCAAGCTGGTGCAGCCATTCTGGAAAACCATATGGGGGTTCCTCAGAAAGTTGAAAATAGAGCTACCCTACAACTTAGCAATTGCACTACTGGGTATTTACCCCAAAGATAAAAATGTAGTGATCCAAAGGGGCACCTGCACCCCAATGTTTATAGCAGCAATGTCCATAATAGCCAAACTATGGAAAGAGCCCAGATGTCCATCAACAGATGGACATTCATTCATCTGTTGTGTATATATATACACATTCATCAAGATATATATATTATATATATATATATATATAATGGAATATTATGCAGCCATCAGAAATGAAATCTTGCCATTTGCAATGACATGGATGAAACTAGAGGGTATTATGTTAAGTGAAATAAGTCAATCAGAGAAAGACAAATATCATATGATCTCACTGATATGTGGAATTTGAGAAACAAGGCAGAGGATCATAGGGGAAGGGAGGAAAAAAATGCAACAAGACAAAACCAGAGAGGGAAACAAACCATAAGAGACTCTTAATCTCAGGAAACAAACTGAGGGTTGCTGGAGTGGAAGGGGGTGGGAGGGATGGGGTGGCTGGGTGATAGACATTGGGGAGGGTATGTGCTATGGTGAGCGCTGTGAATTGTGTAAGACTGATCAATCACAGATCTGTACCCCTGAAACAAATAATACATTATATGTTAATTAAAAAGATAAAAATTAAAAAAAAAACCTGTGGTCTGAAATAGTTAATAACTATTAATAACTATCTAACTTTGAAAGTTAGATTGAATTCAGGTATAAAACAATCTGGACCTGGTGATTTTTTATGGTTATCTCTAAAAAACCTTTTGGATTTCCTACACAATAATCAGTACAAACATGTCTACCTCCTCTTGGGTCATTTCAGATAATTTATATTTTCTCTAGGTATCTATGATTATATCTTACCTAATCAGAGATTACCTAACTTACTAGTTTTTTTATAAAACCATTTTCCAGCTCTCTTTCAAAATCCTTTCCTAGGGGGAAAGAATAAAAGTCTTGTCAGGTAATTGCCATTTATCCAACTCATCTGTTTCTAGACTATGGCTTAGCAGTGTTTTTATTGTTGCTGTTGTTGTTTTTCAATAGAGATAAAATTCACATACCAAAAAATTCATCCTTTTAGATTGTACAATTCTGTGATTTTTAGTAAATTCACAGTTATGCAGCCATCACCATTATGTAATTCCAGAACATTTTCATCAGCCCAAAAAGAAACTCCATACTTATTAAAAGTTGCTGCCCCATTACCCCCTGGCAGCTCCTAACTTACTCCTGTTTCTAACGATTTGCCTATAGTAAGCATTTCATATAAATGGAATCCTATGATATGTGTCCTTTTGTATCTGACTTATTTTCACTAGGCATAATATTTTCAAGGTTTATCCATGTTATAGTATGTATCAGAACTTCATATCTTTGTATGGCCAAAAAAGATTCTGTTGTATGAATATATCACATTTTGTTATCCTTTCATCAGTTGATAAACTTTTAGGTTGTCTCCACTTTTGCACTACTATGATTAATGCTGCTATGAACATTTATGTATAAGTGTTTGCATTTATATATGTTTTCATTATTTGGAAGTGTATATCTAAGAGCGGAATTATGAGATTATATGGTAACTCTTTTTTTTTTAAGATTTTATTTATTTATTTGAGAGAGAGCACATGAGAGGGGGGAGGGTCAGAGGGAGAAGCAGACTCCCTGCTGAGCAGGGAGCCCGATGCGGGACTCGATCCTGGGACTCCAGGATCATGACCTGAGCCGAAGGCAGTCGCCCAACCAACTGAGCCACCCAGGCACCCGAGATAATATGGTAACTCTTTAACCTTTTGGGAACTGTTACAAAGTCGCTGTATCATTTTACATTCCCACTAGCAATGTATGAGTGTTCTGATTTCTCTACATCCTTGTCAACACTCGTTACTACCTTTTTTGTTCTAGCTATTAAAGTGGATGTGAAGTGTTATCTCTGACTTTATTTGCATTGCCCTGATGACTAATAATGTGCATTTTTTATGTGCTTACAGGCCACTTGTATATCTTCTTAGAGAAATATCTTTGCCCATTTTTTAATAAGGTTATTTGCCATTTCATTGTTGAGTTGTAAGAGTTCTTTATATATTCCAGATACTAGACCCTTATCAGATATACCTTTTTCAAATACTTTCTCCCATTCTCTATATTGCCTATTCATTTTCTTCTTTCTTTCTTATTTATTTACTCATTTTTTTTTACAGAGAGGAGTAGTCTGAGTTGGGTTATGAGGTCCCCAGGCAGGGTACATCATCTCAGCCATTGAACTCACTTTGCTATCAGGAAGTCTATTCCAAGCTCTGACTTAAGGAGGCATCCTCCAGCACCTCACACCAAGGACAGGGTCCATGGCATGCCTGTTCATCTTCTTGATAAACACCAAACTTTTTAATTTTTATGAAGTTAAATTTATTTTTTTCTTGTGTTCCCTCTGTTTTGGGTATTATATCTAAATATCTAAGGGACCATTTCCTAATCCAAACTCACAGAGATTTATACCTGAAGTTTCTTCTAAGAGTTATATATGTAACTTAGCTCTTACATTTAGGACTTTGATCCATCCTGAGTTCATTTTTGCATATGGTGTAAGTAGGAGTCCAACTTCACTCTACTGTATGTGGATATCTAGCCATCCCAGCCCCACTTGTTTAAAAGACTGTTCCTTTCCTATTGAATTGTTGTAGCACCTTCATTGAAAACCAACTGACCATAAATGTGTGAGTTTATTTCTGGACTCTCAATTCTACTACATTGATATATACGTCTATTTTTATTTTATATCAGTATCACACAATCTTAAAGATACAGTGGGCTCAAATGGATGCTGTGCATACAGTGGGCTTGTGTTATACCTGAGAAAGACTTAGTTCAGGGAACACACTGCTTTTACAGAAAGCAGTGAGCAAGCCTGCTCTTTGTCCCAAGGAGAGTGTATCTCATCCCCTCACATATTAGATGTAAACAATCCTGGCAAATGGCCCAGGCGAAAGAGGAATCAGGGTCTTACAGTTTGGGTCCAAAAGACGAGAGACCTCTCTTGATAGGGGAGAAGTCTTACATAGAGTAGTGGTTGCTATAGCTGTTCCAAAAGTTACAGAGTGATTCATCATTTGAGAAATGTCAAAGGCCAAACTGCCCCAAACCTCAATCCCTCTGGACTACAAAGATGCCTGAAATTCCCACCCTGAGAGTTAACTCCTACACTACAAGATATCATGTCTCTAAAAATTCTCTATTAAAATAAGAATGGGGGCGCCTGGGTGGCTCAGTTGTTTGGGCGACTGCCTTCGGCTCAGGTCATGATCCTGGAGTCCCAGGATCGAGTCCCACATTGGGCTCCCTGCTCAGCGGGGAGTCTGCTTCTCCCTCTGACCTCCCCCCTCTCATGTGCTCTCTCTCTCTCTCTCATTCTCTCTCTCAAGTAAATAAATAAAATCTTAAAAAAAAAAAGAAGAATGGAGAGGTGGTTGGTGAAGCTCATGAAGGCAATAGTGCTCATCAGCACAATGAAAAGAACATGGGCCTTGGGTCTGACACATCTGGATTTGAATGTTGGCTCACTTGCCACCTAGCTATGTGAACTTAGGAATTGCTTAACATATCTGAACTTCAGGCTCCTTACCTACAAATAGGATTCTAATCTTTATAATATTCTTTTGAAGACTATTTGTGATAATTTGGGAAAATAAGGGATCCAGATCCTATCCCCTTTGTCATGTTTCCACAAGGGCACATGTTTTTTATACCCCTCCCTCTTCAGGACAGGAGGAGTGGGTGATCTGATTGGTTTACAGGAAGGCAGTTCTCCACTGGCCAGTTATAACCAAAAGGCAAGACACTACATTGCCATGTGGACAGGAGACTGCCTCTTGTCCTCCGGGGTCCTTCTGCTCTCTTATACAGTGGGCACCTGTGTTTTTAATCTTTACGTAATAAGCAGACCAAGAGGGCCTGCGTTCTCAACTCCAGCTTCTCACCTGTAAGCAAGTAAATAAATGACAGACCTAGGGATTCCAAAGTTTAGGTTTAGAGGAAATTGGAGGTGTTTCACACCTTTTAATCCAGCTTTACCATAACATGGCTGAAATCTTGAGCCCTGTTACACTCAGATCTTTGATGCCATATTCTATTGACCAGAACCATGGAGGGGAAAAAAGATGAGGGGTACAATTGAGGAGACAAACCCTACTATGTAACTCCAACAATAATAAATATGAAAATGGAAACACTGTGCTTGGAGCCAGGTAGGCACTCAAGAAATGCTAGTTTCTCTTTTTCTACTTAAAGAATTTATCAAGTTAAAAATATCTTATTTTCTATTAAACTCTTGTGCATCAGAAGAGTGGCAAAGGTCAGCATTTTCTCCTTGAAACAGTGCTGCTAAGTGGTTATTATCAGTGACAGAATGCAATTCCCATATACAGGTCTCGTACGTCCTGCCGCCATTCCTAAAATAAAGCCTCTCGGGACAACCTTCAGGCACCAGATTTTAGAGATCTGATTGGGTTTTTATTAGGAGAAAGTAGTTCTTTGCCCCCTACTAAAAATGTCATGTGAGACTAAACCCTAGACTCTAAATATACCTTGGACCCTAAAATTTAATTCTTGAGAATCTATCTTAACGTAAAAAATCTAGCAATGGTTTTATGCAGAATGATAGATCAGCATTATTTATATTACCAAAGGGAAATCTGGAAACAAATTTAATAACTGAAAATAACCATACGGTGACTAGTTAAATAATTTATGCTGAATCCATTTGGTGAAATATTATACACTACACTATCATTAAATATGTTTACAAAGGTTATGATATAACATTAAAAATATTTATATTATGATTCTTAAGTAGAAAGATCAGAATAAAATATTTTTTCAATATTTTTATAGATTTGGAAAAACTAAATGATACACAGAAAAGTATCATCGTATTGGGGTAGGGGGGTATATGAGAAATTTTTCTTTTTCTACTCCTTTTTCTGCCTATGCTTATCCTGAAAAAAATGTATTTCCTTTTAGAGCCCAGAGACATTTGCACACAGTGAGCATATAACATACCCCATCACCAAAGCAAAGAGATAAAACTGCTGGGCTATGACTTCATCTCCCCTTTAAGGCTGTTCTTACTGTTCATTTCAAGCTGATTTCATCTGTAAATATACTCATGTGGGAGAACATGAGAACACAGTGTATTTGGCCCTGAGACCTCTAGTTCCCAAGGAACCTCTTCAGACACTTGGCAATACTTACCAACTAATAGGAGGATCAGGCAGTAATAGGTTTCAGTTATTCTTAAGTATTAAAGACTGTATGTCTATCCCTGACATAGCCCTTTTTCAGTAATAATGTTGGTGTCTTGATCCCTGTTTGAGTCATTGTCTGTGATTATTCTTTTTTAGTTATAACTCGAGGAGAAAGGGATAAGTGGTAAAATTCAGGCTCCAGCCCTTACCCTGAACCTTCACAAAGGAAACCAGGCTAGGAATTGTATTCATCAGAGTAACTAATTCTTCTAGACAAAACCCTGTACTACCCACTATCCACACTCAGGTGGCAATTCACTCTTTCTTTTCCCAGTAAGGAAATGGGTATGATTTGCTGATTGTTTCAGGCTCCCAAGGTGTTGCATTTTGGTAAATAAAACAAATTTCAGGACTGAACTTTTCTTACTTTTTAGTTTCTGAAAATGGATTTTATCAATTCCCTGAGGGGATAATAAAGCACTAGTGCTTTTGATGCATATGACATATTTTACAAGAAACTGATTTAAAATCAAGAATACACACTTATGGGGGCACCTGGGTCACTCAATGGGTTATGCGTCTGCCTTGGGCTCAGGTCATGATCCCAGGGTCCTAGTGTCCTGGGATCAAGCCCAGCATCGGACTCCATACTCAACGGGGAGCCTGCTTCTTCTCCTTCTCCCTCTGACCCTCTCCCCCTACTCGAGTTCTTGCTCACTGTCCTCTCTCTCTCTCTCTCTCAAATAAATAAATAAATAAATCTTTAAAGAAAAAAAAGAATACAGATGTATGATTTTACACTGCATGGTATTTGTTATCTGACGAGTTAATTCATCTTCAAAAAAGTAAAAGAACATAGAAGGTTACTTAGAGTAGAATACTTTTTGATGACAGTAGCAGGCTCTTAAGAGATATTTCCACCAAGCTAAAATAGCATGATGAAATACCATTCCCTGCTGTTAAGAATGTTTCTGTAGAAAGAACAACTTTGTTTTTTCCTTCGTTAACATTTGTGAATGTTTATTATGTACCATGCTTTTTAAAAACATGGTCTTTTATCATTCTCAAAACAATCTATGAAAGCATCATTATGACTATTTTACAGATAAGGAGGAAAGGGGTTAATTGATTTGTCCAGGGCTAAAATGGCACAGCTGGGATTCAAACCCAATCTGTTTCATTCTCCTGTGACCTTGCTCTTTGATCATGGTGCTCAGGCTGCTGGTCATCTGTCTCTGTGTTTCTCCTGAAAAAAAAAAACAGACAAGACTTCATTCTCCAACTTTCTCTTCTCATGAGGAAAACTACTTTTCTTTGCCACCGTCCTATCACTCTTCTTGACAACACAAGTACTTTTATAGTAGGTCACATTTCCTGAGAATAAAAATCAGTAGCTTACTACATTGTGGGGATACCTTACTCTCGTGACAATACAACATATGGCAAATTAGTTCTGGGAAATTTTCCCATTAAAAAAAAAGTAATCCATGGAATACATAGCCTCATTAGTTTTTATTAAGGAAATAGGTCTTTCCTGACATGAATACTGTGTTTACTTTCTGCCCAGTTTTAGTTATATTTTATTTCATCCTAAAAGTTAAGATGTGTTTATCTTTTAAACCTGTGTCCAAATGACAAAGAGTACTGGATTTGTCTGAAATTACCTGTTCACTTTCACTCCCTTGTGATTCTAGACCACCTTCAAAGATATGGCAGAAGAGATGCAATCTCCAGGGTGGGATCAAAGAACAGAATTTTTATTCCAGTAAAAGTAACTGGCTGAGACAATTCTAATAATATTAATTTTAATTATTGTTTAGGAGATTCCTGCATTTTATGTTAACACTCATTTAAAGAATACAAGTAAACGAAATCTAAGGAAGACTCAATTAAATTTGGGATTCTAGAGTCCAGGTTTCTCTAAAGAAATCAATATAGAATTAAAATTAAAAGTGTGAGAGAAACATTAGCATGTGTGGTGGGTAATAATTTATTCATATGAATATTTATTGGACATATACAATATGCAAAGCACTGTACTGCTTTTAGTGAGGGATGTAAAGATGAACAGTAGGTTCTCTGGCCTTACAAGCTTGCCCTGTAGTGAGGGAGAGGAGAAATGTGTACAGGAGGTTAAATGTGATGCACGTCATAAAGTATGTGCAACGAATTAAAGATGAAGTCAGAGAAAATAGATACTCATTGTCTTATTTTTCATAATTTATATATAAAAGCTATAAAAATATTTCTGAATAAGGAGATATATAAGGAATTGATATTAAATCAGAGCAATACTGTTAAAAGCTATTTTCTTAATTATTTAGATTTCTCTTAACTTATTTTCACATGCCATCTTTTTTTTTCACGAAGTGAATTTTATTATGTTATGTTAATCACCATACATTACAACATTAGTTTTTGATGTAGTGTTCCGTAATTCATTGTTTGCATATAACACCTAGTGCTCCATTCAGTACGTGCCCTTTTCTTAATAATTTTTACTTTGAATCAGTCTAAACTCTTTAGGAGCAACATGGCTGGTGTTACTCACCTGCTACTATTGATGTAACTGGTTTTAACTGAAGTCTTTTCCTGTTCAAAATAAAATGAGTAAATAGTTAAAATATATCAGTTTGGATTTGTGTGAGTTATTCATTCTCTTCCTTGTGATCTTTCAGATGTAGGAAAGTCAAAGGACTTTTTTGAAGGATAACCATTACTTTTTAAGATTTCAAGTTATTATGGCAAATAGAGATGAAAGTTAATGACATGAAACTCTTCATGTACTTTAAGCCAACTGGTAAAGCAGAACTGAACCAACCAAATTGTTCTAAACAGTGAAAGCAAGATAGAATTTCTTTGCAGGAGAGGGTGTGGGGAAATATTTCAAGATATATATTTCATGTTATGTAAAAAATCCTACTTGAGATTGGTCCTTATTTCTAATAGCTCTTCAGATCCCAGTGGCAATTTATTTTTCAAGTTCCTCTTAGACTAACTCCAATTTACATTCTGGAAGAAACAGTCCTGTCATTACTCATTAATTTTTTCAGCCCTCAAAAAGTCAGTGATTCTCCATGCTAAAAGATCTCTGATTACAATGCTTTTATGAGCAGAGGAACAGTTAGAATTTCTGATTCTGATCAGAAAGAAAAGAGAAAGATTCCTAATCTACTAAGCAGAACTTAACTCTTTAGGTCGGGTCAAATTTATGCCTCCAGTCTAGAAAAATTTATTTATTAAATGTCTATTATGGTCCAGACCTCCCTCAATGTAAAATCTAAGGAAGAAATATCACAAAAAGGATTGAAAGCCGCCTTTTGCTTACCTGGTCTGTGAGCTAATGAGATTGGGCTGGGAATCCTGATTCTACAAACTAGCTGCATTGTCTTTAACAAATCATTTCCAAATCTAGGTGTCCTCACCCCTGAGATTAGTCAGTCCTGCATAGCTCCAAACTGTAAGGATTACAAACAAAAGACAAAGTAGCTAATAGAATGTCTGACATGTTATAGACCATCCATAGATGGTAAGGTTCTAGCTCTGGTAAGTTCTTGTTGCATCGGTTACATGAATGTAGGAGGTATGGGAGAAATGTTACCAGTTATAAAACCTCAGTTCTTTGAAGAGCACTCTTTGTACTCTTATCTCCTCATACCTTACTGAGGAATTTTGCCTCTGAAGTCACCAAATTGCTGCAGGTATTCAGGACTCTAAAATTCAGGATCCAAGGTAATTGATTTAGCAGTGAATCTAGAACTGTAGAGGGGGAGGGGGCAGCAGGAAGGAGCCATAGGCTACATGAACTGGAAATAGAGTTGAGGTCATTAAAAATGAGTAAGCATGTTAGGTAAAAATTCAAGTGCACAGTTCTCAGGATAGAATGATGACAGTAGGAAGTCTTCTTTGCAATTGGATTAATTAGTGGTTCTCAAACTCTTGTCTCAAGATCCTTTTACATGCTTAAAATTATTGAGGACTTCAAAGAGCTTCTTTTGTGTCCATGATGTCTACTGATATTTACCACATTAGAAATTAAACTGAAAAATTTTAAATATTTATTAATTCATTTTTATTTATTTATTTATTTATTTATTTATTTATTTGACAGAGAGAGAGAGAGAACAAGTAGGCAGAGAGGCAGGCAGAGGGAGAGGGAGAAGCAGGCTCCTCGCTGAGCAGGGAGCCCGATGTGGGGCTCGATCCCAGGACCCTGGGATCATGACCTGAGCCGAAGGCAGCGGCTTAACTGACTGAGCCACCCAGGTGCCCCTTTATTAATTCATTTTAAAAATAATAAATCTATTACATATTAACATGTTTATGAAAATTTTCCCTAAAAAATTAATGAGGAAGATGATAGTACTTTACATTTCTATAAGTCTCTAATGTCAGGCCCTTATAAATGAGGGCTAGATTTTCATACCTGTTTCTACATTCAGTCTACTGTGATATGATACATCATGTAGCTTTTGGAAAACTTTACTGGACACTTGTAACAGAATGAGAGTAAGCAAAGCATAATTAATATCTCACTATTATGAAAATCATTTATAGACAATTTATGTCTTCCCATTATTACAAAAACAGTTTATAAATAATTAACATGTCACTGTTACGATGGAAATGGTTTTGATCTCTTAGATACCTGGAAAGAGTTTGGGGTTCCCAAGAGTTCTTAGATCATATTTCATGTTATGATGATTAATTGAAGTATTTAAAGATTTTTTCTCAGATATGCCCTAGAGAATGTGGCAAACTACAGCTTGTAATTTTCTTGCTCTTGCAACTGTCAAAGTGATGAAGCAGAAATCAAATCAAATCAAAATTTTAGTGTTTACCTTTAAGAATATAGAAAAAATTGCAAAATCTCCAGTTATCTTTAGGACCAAATATCATGTATGGTCATTTTTCAAACAAAAATTCTATGAAGTCAAGTCTTGCTCACTGGAAAGATACTTTTCTTTCCCAGTATACTTTGGCAGCTCATTTTGCCTAATTATTAGTGGGTGGCACTTTTTGCTGGCTCAGTCACATTTTTACAAATTGAACAAAAACAATAATAATGGAGACAGGAGGATAGGCATAGTGAGAGTATGTTTGCTGCCAATGACTTGATGACAATCTGCCCCTTAGCTTTGTAAATTTAAAAAAAGTTATTCATCTAATTAACATTGTTAATTAATAAAAAAGGCATCAAAGAGGACATTTTTACAAGGAGTAGATTAGGTCTTTGGGATATAAATTAATCTTGATGAGGATCAAGTCTTCAAATGAAAAATATATGACAGTAGAATTAAACAGTTCTATTTTACTGCAGAATTATTGCTGATTTCATCATTATGTTATAAAACTTTCTTATAAATGGAATAAACTGCATTAAAGTATCCACTGCTATTGAGAGGGAACATACCAGGTTTTTGTGCTCAGTTATACCAACAGAATTGTTCAATCTAATACTAAGTTCTTGTTGAAAAGTCTATTTCAGAAATTAAAACTTTTCCATGGAGTACAGAATAGAAACCTATATCAAAATGTGAGAGGCTGGCTGTTAGGTATGAAAAGTCCAAAAAATGTCATCACCAGGTCAGACATTTGTATGTAGATGAACAGGAACAGTGGTTCAGTGTTTAAAAATCTGAAAGAGCCTTTCAGTGTCCACTTCCTTCCCTGAAATCCTATTCCCTCATTTAGGGATAGAGAAATCTGTTCTATTCATTTAGCATCTTTATTCAACATGGAGGATGGTTTTTTGCATATTAGTGTGTAGATGAGGTTTTAACATTTTTATGTAATCTTAGCTTGGAGTATATTAATTTGGGCAAGAGGCACATTCAGTTCTGTTTGATGTTTTAAAATGTTGAGAGAAAAGGAATAACCCCTGGAAACAGCATGTAGTTAAAAAAAATTCTTTTAGGTATAAAATAAATTCATTGAGAAGAAGAGAGCCTTTAACTTGAAACTGGTTATGAGTAATATATTCCAAGGTGGCCAAAGTAAGCTTTTCTGTTTGAAAAAGACAATCAAAAAAGCAATAAGGTTAAAAAACAAACAAACAAAACTCACACCTGTGTTCTTTTCTGGCCACAGAATTTTAAAGGGCACGTGGCTGCTAAAGCAAGCAAAAGTAACAAAAACCAAATTGTGGTTCCTCTTATCCATAGAGTCTGGTTAATTAAAGAGACCAATTATATGTTAGCAGTGTAAGAAAGCCTGGGCTCACAAAGTGTTCCTATTTCACACTGGTAGTAGCAAAGGAGTATGAAAGAGTAAGCAGGGTTTATAGTAGCAAAGGTAAGAGACAATTTAGATTCCTCCTTAAAGCAGAATGAGAAAACCCAAAGATAAATTTGGAGGTGAAAACAAAAGCTGATGCTTAACAATTAGTACGTGTCAGGCCCTGTCCCTAAACACATCACTTCTATAACGGTCCATTTACTTCTTCACAATTCTTTGACGTCAGCACTAGTTTATTCTCCTTGTTACATCTAAATGACCCATAGGTCAAAGAAGAATTACAAGAGACATTAGAAAATATTTTGAACTGGGGCGCCTGGGTGGCTCAGTTGGTTAAGCGACTGCCTTAGGCTCAGGTCATGATCCTGGAGTCCCGGGATCGAGTCCCGCATCAGGCTCCCTGCTCGGCAGGAAGTCTGCTTCTCCCTCTGACCCTCCCCCCTCTCATGTGCTCTCTCTCTCTCTCTCTCTCTCATTCTCTCTCTCAAATAAATAAATAAATAAAATCTTTAAAAAAAAAAGAAAATATTTTGAACTGAATGAGAATAAAAACACAAGATATCACAATTTACGGGATTAAAATGGTACTTAGAAAGAAACTGAAAGAGGTGGAAAGACCAAGATGGCAACACAAGAGGCTCCCGAACTTTCCTCCTCCCATAAATGCACCAAATGTACAGCTACACTCAAGAGAAATTCCCTCTGAAAGAAATCCAGAAACTACTGATTGACTCCTGCACATTGGGCAAATGAGAGTGTACCAACATCAAGATGGGTAAGAAAAGCTGAGACACATTCTTGCCACAAACCCCACCCCAGCACAGCACCAAACAATCAGGAAGGAACACCCAGCTTCCAGCATCTCCCTGAGAAGTGAGGAGTTTGGGTCATGTATCTAGCACCCTAACTCTAAGACTCCCATCCAAGGGATAGGATTCCAAGGCACCTGGCTCTTGAGGGCCAATGGGGCATGCACCCATAAGATTCATGGGACTAAGGCAAACAAAGAAGCAGTTCTTTTTTTTTAAGATTTTCTTTATTTGAGGGCGCCTGGGTGGCTCAGTTGGTTAAGCGACTGCCTTCGGCTCAGGTCATGATCCTGGAGTCCCAGGATCGAGTCCCGCATCGGGCTCCCTGCTCGGCAGGGAGTCTGCTTCTCCCTCTGACCCTCACCCTTCTCCTTCTCTCTCTCTCTGTCATTCTCTCTCTCTCAAAAATAAATTAAAAAATTTAAAAAAAAAAAAAAGATTTTCTTTATTTGACAGAGAGAGAGAAAAAGAGAGAGGACAAACAGGGGGAGCAACGGAAGGAGAGGGAGAAGCAGACACCCCGCTGATCAGGGAGGCCGAAGTAGGACTCAATCTCAATTCCAGGACCCTGGGATCATGACCCGAGCCAAAGGCAGACGCTTAACCGACTGAGCCACTCAGGTGCCCCCAAAGAAGCAGTTCTTAAAAGGTGCATGAGCACTCACCACAGCTCTCACTGGTAGAGCCTCTGTGGAAAACAGTATGGAGGCTCCTGAAAAAAATTAAAAATAGAACTAACATGATTTAGCAATCCCACTTCTGGATATATATACAAAGGAAATAATTTTTTCTGAAAGAAATACTCCCATGTTCATTTCAGCATTATTCACAATAGCCAAGGTATGGAAACATCCTGAGTGTCTGTCAATGGATGAATGGATAAAGAAAATATGATACACACACACACACACACGCACATACACAATGGGATATTATTCAGCCTTTAAAAAGACGGAAATCCTGCCATTTGCAACAACATGGATAAACCTAGAGAGCATTATGCTAAGTGAAATAAGCCAGACAAAGAAAAACAAATACTGCATTATATCACCTCTATATAGAATATAAAAAAAAAGAAGAAGAAGTTGAACTCATAGATACAGAGAGTAGAATGACAGTTGCCAGAACCGGGGAATGGAGAGAATTGAGAGGCTGTTTGAAAGGTACATACTTTCATTTATAAGATGGGTAAGTGACAATCTAATGTATAACATGGTGACTATAATTGATAATACTGCATTGTGTAACTGAAATTTGCTAAGAGAATAGAACCTATGTATTCTCACAAAAAAAATGGTAAATATGTTAGGTAATAGATATGGTAATTAATTCAGTGGTGGGGATCCTTTTGTAATTTATATATATATCAACAAATATATTACAGTGTTGTCAATTATATCTCAAAAAGTGGAAAGAAAAGGAAAATTCTAGCTTTAAATGTTTATTCTAGAAAAAGAAGAAATGTCTCAAATCAATAATTTAGACTTCCATTTTAAGTTTGAGAAGCAAAAATGTTCAAGATCAATTAAACCCAATAAAAGCAGAAAGAAGAAAATAAAGATAAGAAAAAATAAATAAAATAAAAAAACAGAACAACAAAAATCAATTAAATCAAAAGATTAAAAATCTTCAAAAACATTTTTAAAAAATTGGTCAGTAGCTTGATCAAGAAAAATGAGGGGGGAAAAAAAGACACAATTGACCAGTGTCAGAAATGAAATAGGAATATCACTACATATTCCCCAGACACTAAAAGATAATAAGGGAATAACATGAACAACTTTACATCAATAAATTTTGCAATTTAGATGAAATAGGCAAATTACTTGAAAAACACAAACTATCAACGCTGACTCAAGAAGAAATACAAAATCTGAATATCCTTATATCCAGTAAAAAATATATATATATATAAAATTTAAAAATTGTATAAAAACTTTCTCTCAAAAAAACTCCAAGTCCAGGTGAATGTACAGTGATTTCTATCACATAGTTACAGAAAAAATAAAATCAATGTGTCTCTAAAAGTAAAGGAAAAGAATATACTTCCCAACTCATTATATGAGGACAGCGTTACCCCCATCTCAGAAGTGCAGACTCTAGAGCCAGGCTACCCAGGTTCAAATTCCAGTTCTGTCCCCACTAGCTGTCCAACCTTGGGCAAGTTGTGACTTCCTGGTGCCTCACTCTCCCTTTGTAAAACTGGAACAATCATATCTACCTCAGAGGACTTTGTAAAAATTAGATGGGTTATGGTGTGAAAAGTACTTAGAACAAAGCCTGGATTATAGTTATCCCCTCATCTTTGTTGGCTATTTCCTGGTTTTCAATTTATTTTTTTCTCACTACATCCTTAATAAATTAATTCCTTTTACCTTTCCTTCCCAGTGTCCCCTCATGTGTGACTGTAGAGCATAATAGGAAAGGAGCATTTCCTAGAAAGTAGAGAAACCATGGAGAATAAGGTGAAAAGGAGGTCACCTCAGAGAGCTGTCATGCTGCCTAACCATAGGACTGACTTTTTCTGCTTTGCTTTTCACACCCAACAGGGTATGATATGTGCTCAGAATTTTGTTATATGTGTTGGGGCACCTGGGTGGCTCAGTCGTTAAGCATCTGCCTTAGGCTCGGGTCATGGTCATTGGGTCCTGGGATTGAGCCCCACATTGGGCTCCCTGCTCGGGGGGAAGCCTGCTTCTCCCTCTCCCACTCCCTCTGCTTGTGTTTCTGCTCTCGTTATCTCTCTCTCTCTCTGTCAAATAAATAAATAAAATCTTTTAAAAAAAGAATTTTGATATATGTGTTTGTCTGCATGTGTTTCCCATTATACATTTTTTCAAATGTGAATTTTTATTGAAGCTATCTTTTTCTTTTTCCACCCTTGTATATTAGATGTTTTGGGTTCCTCATAATGATACTCCCAGAACTCACCCCTACTACTTCTCATTCATTCTAGGCCCGTAACATTCTGTGTCTTATTCATTCAAGGCCCAACATAGTCCAAATGGAGCACTACAAGACCTGCTTCCCCAAGAAATAGTGTGCACACAAAATGAGGTAGAAGAATTGCCAATTATTAGTGGAAAAACTAGCAAAATCCAAATAAAGTCTGTAGTAGAGTTAATAGTATAGTTAAACCAATGTTAAGACATTAGTTTCACAAGTGCCCCATGATTATGTAAGGTATAAATATTTGGGGAAACTAGGTGAATAATATACAAGAACTCTCTGTACTACTTTTGTACCTTTTATAAATTGAAATTATTACAATTTTTTAATTTTAAAGAAAAATGTAAAAATTTAAAAAATAATAGAACTTCCAATTCATAGTGACCAAAGCCTGAGAAGCATATAGAAGAATGAGTTCTATAAATATTTAGACCAAGAGGTCTGGAAATTTCAACTCAGGAGGGCCAAATATTTAGACCAAGAGGTCTAGAATATTCAACTCAGTAGGGCCAAATTCACTGACATAAGTTAAGGATATCATGTTTAATACTTCGGCATTAGCACCTATTAATAACCTGTTAGGTTAGCTAAATGAAGCCTAGATTAAATGATGGTTAATGGTAAACGAGGTCACAATGTCAGAACTTCCCTCGAAGACTATAGAAGAAGAAGTCTAAAGGCTCAGGAAAAAAGGATAAGTTGGAATGGATCTATGATATTCAACCTGCTCTGCCTCTCCCAAACCATCCCCTAGGGAGGAAGAAAAGAACACTAACTTCACGAAAGTATTAATAAATACATTGGGAGAAGGGCAGGAACATCCTTGAAGAATGTTAATGGCCAGAAATGCTGTGGAGAATATTGCGGTAGAAATGAGTTGCTGATCTCACTGAGAACAATAAGATCCCAAAATTGTAGGGGCCAGATGTTAGGATTAAATTAGCAGGGATAGGAGGGTGCAATTATTACAGAGATGGAATGAAAATCAAGTATTTTGACCTGCAGTGATCTGTAGCAATGGCTAATTGACTATAGGGTCCCAAGAAATACAAATGATAGGCAGCTATTAAGGTACTGTGTGACATACATAGAAAGAAAAATTCTAGGTATGCTGGACAGAAAAATAAATTATTGTAGAAGAGATTCACAGACTTACTTAGCTCCCAGATAGAACCAACCCCCAGAACTCAAGTGAGAGAGAGAGACTTGCAACATGAGAACAGGAATATACTATGAGTTTTCCCCTGGAGCCTGCCCCAGGGGAACCAGGGCCCTTGTCCCAACTGACACTGCCCTTGGGAAAGGAAAACAACCAGACCTTCTGGGAATTTTTAGACAGTAATTCTGAGTTTGTGTTGATCCCTAGAAACCCAAAATGCCACCCTAATCTGCTAAGCAGAGTAGAGCTCATCGAGTGTAGCCTGAGTCTAATAGTAGGCCCAAGAGGATGAGAACCCATCCAATGGTTATTTTCCCTGTCCTAGAATGTATACTTTAAATAGATATGCTCAGTAACTGGCAGAATCCCAGCATTGATTCCTTGAGGGGAGGTAGGGTTTTTATGCTAGAAAGGGCCAAATGGAAGCATCTGGAACTGTTCCCACAGACACAAAAAAAGTAAACCAAAAGCAAAATTATATCTCGAGGTGAATATCAGACATAATATCACAGTTAAAGGCCTGAGACATGCAAGGCTGGTGATTTTTTTTTTTTTAAGATTTTATTTATTTATTTGACAGAGAGAGAGAGCAAGAGCAGGAACACAAGCAGGGGAAGCAGGAGAGGGAGAAGCAGGCTTCCCGCCAAGCAGGGGGCTCGATCCCAGGACCCTGGGACCATGACCTGAGCTGAAGGCAGACACCTAACGACTGAGCCACCCAGGTGCCCCAAGGCTGGTGATTCTTAACATATACTCATTTAACTTGCCTTTTTGGCTAAGACAAAAGTCATTGGTTCTTAGAGAATAAAATGGTAATGCTAAAGAAAGTTACATTTTCAAATATATTTTATTAGCTGAAAAAATTTAGCACAGTCTTTGGCACCTGATATGCAGTTAGTAATTAACCTGTTAAATGCTAGGTTTTTTTACTTATATAAGAGAAAACAGAAGCAATTTGTATGTACCTGGCACCATCAGGTATAGCTCATCTTTATTCCAGGACTATGTCAAACCCCTTACTGTCATAGTATGGTTTAGAGGGACTTTGATCATTCTGATAACCTAAAGACCATCATACTGATCCATTATATTGACTTGGAACAGATAAGCAGAATGTACCAAGGCTTACTAAGGCATACATATGCCGGAAAATAGGAGATAAACTTCAGGACCCTGCCATGTTGGGTGAAGTTTCTAGAGGCCCAGTGGTCCAGGACATGTTGGAATATCTCTTTTAAAGTGGTATACAAGTTGATAAAAGTTAAAATGGTCTAAGTGGCATAAATGGCAAAATGGGATGAGTCGCTACATCTAACATAGAGAAAGAGGTTCAACATTTGGTGGCTTCTTAAATTTTGGAGAGTGTATCTACAATATATAGATGTATTACTCCAACGCACATACCAAGTAATTCAGGAGACTGGCCAGTTTTAGGTGGACCTGAATTATGAAAGAGTCTGAAATAAGTAGATCTAAGCTGTGATGTAATGGTCCCATCTCTTGGACCTTATGACCAACAGATCCAATGATACTGAAAGTGCCTTTGGCAGACTGAAATACTATAAGGTGCTTCTGATATGCCCCACTGGGAAAATCACAGCCTAGGCCTTTAGAGTTTTGTTATATGGCAATGGTATCCTTTTATAACAATTATTTTAAACACAAAAGTGGTTCTCAGCTTTCTCCTAGACCCTAGTAGATAATGAATGCCTGAGCACGGCTACCAAGTGATTATGCAATTCATACTGAATCATAAACTATTATCAAATCCACCAAACCATAAATCAATTTCTCTGGGATCTAGGACTTCCCTGTTGTCGCCACACTCTCCCACCTTTCATAGAGATAAGAATGAGTGCATGTATCATAAGCATGGTAAGTGCAGTGTCCACACAATAGAGTGTCTGCATGAGTGCATAAGTGCAGTGTCTGCATCTAGAAGTGCAGTATTACAAGGGACAAGGTAGAGAGGGTGGCCACTACACTGAGTCAGGAAAGAACAGTGTGTCTAGGTTAGTGTCCACCCACCACTGGCACAGGATGCAGTCTGGGCTTCCTAACTCATTGATCAAGTCAGGGTAGGAAACAAAAGGAGAGATTGTGGGAAGTCATCTAGGCTTGGGTCCTGTGCTGTATTTGCTCCACTCCAGATACTTTCATGTCCCCAGTTTTCTGGATTGCTAAAAGATGCCTAAGAACAGATAAACCTTTGAAGAGATGTACCCAGGGCAGATATAGCATTAGGCAGGAGGTCCAGCCAGTCTACAATGGCATGCTGAGCAGCAGACTACTGAAATTTGTATTTTTCAGGCACCTGTCCCAGCACTTCATTGCCACACACTCTGCAGGTGATATGCACATGGAATAGTCATATGATCCTATGCTAGAAGGCCTAGCTTATTATTCTCTGGGCCATAAAGTGTAATCCATGTCTGATTGGAGTGTCTCTGGATAGCCCCAAAGTAAACAGTACCATACTCTCAATGCTTTAACTGTGTCTGTGAGCACCTGCAGTTGGACAGCCAATGCTTCTGCTTTAATGTATGAATCATCAGACGACTCTGGGATCATGGTGGGTGGGGTTGGTTAGCAGCTACCACTTGGCCCCTTTATTTAAATGCCATAACTACATAGCCTTCTGAAAAGAGGTCACCTTATTGTGGAGGCCCGCCCAGTAATTCTGTTAGTTCACTTAGTCTGCGTTAAGGTTATCACTTTCATGGAAGTAGGGAGCAGAGGGGATGATAATGAGGACCACACACTTTATGCTTCCCCCTCTCACTCTACGTAGTACCCTAATAACATGCTCTGTTTCGTACTACATAGTGTATACCCTGGTTACATGACAACCTACACTGCTCTAGTTATAGAATGTGGATTAGGGAAACGATCTGTTTATTTGGTCTCACTTTATCTAAAATTCTTTGCACATTGCACCCACCAGAATATTCAACTAGTAGTTTCACCTGCATTTCCAGTTCACCCTTATCCTTCTGCTTCAGGTCTTATGCAACCCCCTTGAAGGCCTTAATAACAGCCATAGAATATTTGCAATCTATCTCCCCAGGTCTTGACATTCTCAGCAAATTTATTGTTTAAGAAACTTCAAAGGACTAGTTCTTGTAACATTAGTAATTATCCTTCTCAATCCTTGAAGCTAGTTACACTGCCCTATTTGGCTTTTCTCATTTCTAGAGTAGGTCTTTGATCTGCAGACCTTGGAATGCTAGCTCAGATGCCCTAATTTTTTGTGCCAACTGTTAAGCCAACAAGGTCAAATGATGAGACATCGAACACTCCAGGACTGTGATAAAACTTCTGAGAAAGAAGTAGTTGTTGTACAGGTCTTCCATTGCTTATCATATTCTGGGCTAGAACCCAGCCATTTAGAAGGCCAGACATCAGATTCAGAAAAAGCATCCTGGTCTTAATGCTGTGGGGATTTTGACTGGGAAAACACTAGCCTCTCTCTGTCATGATGAGTGTTCTGGATCCCTGACTCCAAGGAGCTGACATTCTAATAACACAAGTTAAAATTTTCAAATTATTTTTTATTAAAAATAAAGGGTTAAAAAATTTTCTCCCTGCCCCCACCCCCAGACCATCAACAGTGTACCACCTAGGATGCACACAGCCCACTCTGTGTACACTCCTTAACTTCTCTTGCTATTCCTATGCACTATACGATCTCCTTTGTGTTTACAAAGGAAGGGAAAGCATGTGGGTGGGAGAATTGAGCCAATCATTAATTTTCTGAATATGACATCTTCTTCTTCCTCCTAGCAAACCAGGGCCTTTCCTTGACACCTTGAAAATACTCACATCCTCATTGTACCTGTCTGGTGGAAGATGCCTCCACTATGTACTACTTGATTGGTTGGAGCAGAGTGATTAGAGGAGGCTACACAGGAAAGAGTTAACACAGCAAACCTGAGACTGCTATTCTTGGAAAGTCCTGCCTGGAAGATTGGTCCTTGCCTCGTGTCTGGGAACTTGGCTAATAAACAACTTCCTGTTAAAAAATCTTTCCTTAAATAACAAGCATGGCTCACTGTGTCTGAACTCTAAAAACAATATGGTTTGTGCTGAACATTTATTTTCCGTCTGGGGTCTAGAATTTTGGTGCATGCTAAGCAAAGGATGCCTACATGTCCGGCTCCCTGTAAAAACTTTGGTCACTTAGTCACTACTGAGCAACCCTTGTGACATGTGGTCACAACACTTTGCACATGTTGCCACAACTCGTTGCTGGAGTTGTGTGTCCTGTGTGACTCCCCCTGGTTTCCTCCAGACTCTGCCCATGCACCTTCTCTCTTTACTGATTCTGCTTTGTTCCCTTTCCCTGTAAGAAATCTTAGCCATGAGTACAATTATATTCATATTCCAATGTATCATTCTAGTGAATCATCGAACCTGGGGATAGTCTTGGGGACATCTAACACAAGGGCCAGCCTGCATAGCTACTCTTAAATATAGTGCCTCAACCAACAGACATCTACAAGTTCCTTCATTGTCATGTCATTTTCTTCTTTACTTACAAACATCCAAAGCCATTCTCATATCTTACAGCATTCTTCTTTGTGCTTTGCTCAGTGATTTCTTTTGTCCATTCAACACCTTTTGTCTTCTACATTTTAGGGATTCCTCAAAGTTTCTGGTCCACTGAGAAGGGTACATATTCTGCAACAATGAGGTGTATTTTTTTTTTTTTTAAGATTTTATTTGTTTGACAGAGAGAGAGACAGCGAGAGAGGGAACACAAGCAGGGGGAGTGGGAGGGGGGGAAGCAGGCTTCTGGCCAAGCAGGGAGCCCGATGCAGGGCTTGATCCCAGGACCTGGAATCACGACCTGAGCCGAAGGCAGACGCTTAGCGACTGAGCCACCCAGGCGCCCCTGAGGTGTATTTTTTTTTTAATAAATTTCTCTATCATCTCCAAAGATTTGGGATGTAATAGGCTGGCAGGCACATTTTGTCAGTTTATAATCTGATCTCTTGGTCCCCTATTGTTCATTCAGTAAAATGGAAAGAAGAAAATATTTCACTAGGACTGTCAATCCATATTTGCTTTTTATTTGCTTTCAATTCAATTTAGTAAGTATTTATGTAGGAAATAGTGCCAAGAAAAACCAATATTTACAAAATATATATACATATATGTGTATATATACATATGCGTATGTGTGTGTACATTCCTATGTCTGCTTTATTTTGACTTTTATTAGCTTAAGGGTTTAATTACCATATTACTTTTTTCCTTTTAAAGATTATTTGTTTGGGAGAGAGGGAAACAGTGAGGGGGGGAAGGGCAGAGGGAGAAGGAGAGAGAAACTCCAGCAGACTTTGCACTGAGAGTGGAGCCCAATGTGGGGCTCGATCCCATGGTGAGATCACGACCTAAGCCAAAACCAAGAATTAGATGCTTAACTAACTGCACCACCCAGGCGCCCCTTACCACTTAACTATTTTTTTAATTAACTTTTAATGTATTATTTGTTTCAGGGGTACAGATCTGTGATTCATCAGTCTTACACTATTCACAGTGCTCACCATAGCACATACCCTCCCCAATGTCCATCACCCAGACACCCCATCCCTCCCACCCCCCCAACTCCAGCAACCCTCAGTTTGTTTCCTGAGATTGAGTCTCTTACTGTTTTGTCTCCCTTCCCAGTTTCGCCTTGTTTCATGTTTCCCTCCCTTCCCCTGTGATCCTCTTTCCTGTTTCTCAAATTCCTCATATCAGTGAGATCATATGATAATTGTCTTTCTCTGATTGACTTATTTCGCTTAGCATAATACCCTCTAGTTCCATTCACGTTGCAAATGGCAAGATTTCACTTTTTTGATGGCTGCAGACCCAGCAATTGCACTACTGGGTATTTACCACATAATTTTTTTTAACACTACAAACTGTAGTGTCAAAATAATTGGGTTGTAGGGAAATAAGCATAAAAGATAGGTCAGCTACAGCTAAAAGTTGACCTGTTTATTGGAGATGAAATATGAAATTATAATTATCACAGAGATATAAGCAACCACAAATTCAACTAAATTCAACACATATATCAAATACCAATTCCGTTAGCAGATGCTGTAAGTGATTTTAAGACATCAACTATTTTGTCCTTACAAATTTGATCTGATCTAATAAGCTATTAAAATTTACCCCCCAAATCAAGTACTTGTGACAGGTGATTATGTTGTTATGAAAAATTATATGGGGCGCCTGGGTGGCTCAGTTGGTTAAGCAACTGCCTTAGGCTCAGGTCATGATCCTGGAGTCCCGGGATCGAGTCCCACATCGGGCTCCCTGCTCAGCGGGGAGTCTGCTTCTCCCTCTGACCCTCCCCCCTCTCATGCTCTCTCTCTCTCATTCTCTCAAATAAATAAAAAGAAAATCTTTAAAAAAAAAAAAGAAAAATTATATGAAAATAACACCTTATTTAGCTTAAATCAATGCTATCAGAAATACTTCAATTACTCGATTGAGGTGTTCCTTGTAGATTCCAGATCTAGACTGCCCAGGCTGGAATCCACAATCTACCACTTCCTAACCATGTAACGTTGTTAAGTATTTAGCTTCAATTTTTCCATCTATAAAATTAATATGATAATTGCACATGCCTCACAGAGTGGTTATGACAATTAAATGTGTTAATACAAGTAAAGTGCTTGATAGAGTGCCTGGGACATATAAAGCATATCTAAGTTTTAGTTATTATGATTATCATTATCATTTCGTACCAGCTAGGAAAATAGGAGACATAGGTTATATTCTCATTTCATCCATTTACATTTCAGTGTCTTCCAGCAAGTCACTCACCAACTTTCTTGGGCCTCAGTTTCCTCCTCTATGAATTTAAAGAATGAACTCCATGAAATCCTCAAAGATTTTACCTGGTTCTGAAATTCAAAATTTATTAGGCATTTTCTTTTGAAATTCAGAAACACCCCTATTGCACTCTGATTCTATTCTGAGCACTTGAGCCCAAAATTGATTCCTTATGGAACATATTGTTTTACCACTCATTTGACATTTATTTTATTATGTTTCTACATGGGAATATGTGTTCTTCATGTTCCTCCCCCCAGGCCAGGTAATAATGACTTTAGGAACAAAGGGCCATTCTTTCCTCTTTGCACATGATAAATATTGATTCTTCACTCCATCATAATGCATGCCCTGAATAGGTGCCAAGCACTGTTCTAGCTAGACACTGAGGAAAAAAGTAAATAAAATCTGATTCCTGATCTCAAAGAATTCATTATAGTAGACCAACCAATGAAACTTAATTACTATATGGTGTAGTAAATGCAATAATAAAGGATGAAATGCTCAAATATGCTTGAATGGCTCACAGAAAATTATTTTTCAGAAGAAACATGAGCTGATCTTGGATGAGTAGCAATGCCCCAGAGGGAATAAAAAAAAAAACACAGTCCTTGTTATAACATATTTCATGCATGATAGAACTATTGTATCAAGTTTTGATTTATTATACCGAGGCTGGTAAGGCTTTGGTTTCCGTGAAGCAGGTGGACATCCCTGATGTCAATTATCTGAAGTAGAAATGTGTCTCCATATATCTTTCTCTTCCCCACCATGACCAGTTCATCACCAAATTCTCTCTCTATATTACCTCTTACTTTTTTCTTCAATCTATTCATTCCTCTAGACCTGCACTAACTCCACCATACTCCAAGCCATCGTCTATCACCTGGGCCACTGCAATGTCTCCTAGCCAGTTTTCCTATACTTACTATTGCCCTCCTAGAATACATTCTTCAAACTGTAGCTAAAATGATTATTAAAAACAATCATGGCCCTTTCCCACCCTGAATTCAAACCAAAAGCCATCAGGTGGGACAGGCACAATGTCAGCGCCAAACCAAGGTGAGGAGTCCATATTGGGTGGAGGTGGTGAGGTGGGGGTGTGAGTTCCTGCATAATGGAGCCCTTTCAGGGTGTCCTGTAGGGAGAGCAGCTGGCACAGGCTGGAACCTGAGTGAAGAAGCAGGGCACCTAGAGTGGCCCAGTATACTGTGTGGGAACCCAAGCGCAACGAGCAGGGCAAATGCACAGGACAGGGGCCAGCATCAGCAATGGGGGATTGCTTACATACAGGAGAATTGAATATTAAGTACATATATATCCAGGATAATGGGAACCATGTTTCTCATTTTCAGGGAATAGAGTTACTCGCATGAAAAAGAGAAAACTAGAACAACTGGAATGATTCCTGTACCATTGTATTGGCATTGGAGGTATTAGTCTGAACTCATAGTGATATATATATGTATATATATATATACATATATATATATGTAAATGTGAACATGTGTGTGTGTATGTACATGTATTCCTTACTTCTGTCCACTAAGAAGGCCTGGGAGTAACAGAATCCCAAAAGCTTGGAACATATCTAGCACCTAAATCTTGCTATCTAAGTATCATTCTTCAGAAGAAACAGAATCATAGAAATGGCTGATATCAGGATTGAGGCAGGAATAGTACTGAATGAGTCTGGAACATCTTATTGTGCAGTAAAATAAGCACAGTCAAAAAGTGATAGGGCTGGGGCGACTGGGCGACTCAGTTGTTAAGCGTCTGCCTTGGGCTCAAGTCATGATCCCAGGATCCTGGGATCAAGCCCCACATCGGGCTCTCTGCTCTGTGGGAAGCCTGCTTCTCCCTCTCCCACTCCCCCCTGCTTATGTTCCCTCTCTAGCTGTCTCTCTCTCTCTGTCAAATAAATAAATAAATAAATCTTAAAAAAAAAAAAAGTGATGGGGATTGTCAAAAGGACACAGAAGCCAGTATGAAAGAATTACAAATGGGGCAATGGGGTAACTGGATGATGGGCATTAGGGAGGGCATGTGATCTGATGAGCACTGGGTGTTATACGCAACTGATGAATCACTGAGCATTATATCAAAAACTAATTATGTACTATATGTTGGCTAGTTGAATTTAAATTTAGAAAAAGGTCAAATCTAGAACAACTTAAGCATCCAAAAAATGATAGTAAGGGATCTTAACCCCTTAAAATAAGAATCCATGAATCCATAATAACATAATGGATAAATTCAAAGTTTGATGAGGAATAGGATATTCATAGAGTTAGGAAGTACCTTCCACAAAGAATTTCTTAATTACCAAAAAAAAAAAAGTAACTTTAGAGTAGAAAGTCCTCACACACTCTTTAATTAAACTATCTAAGTTAACACCACAATAATAAGACAAAGCAAACTTTGGGGCCACCTGATTAACATGCAATGAAAATAACATAGTGTCACTTCTATTATATGTATTTCTGACAAAGATACATAACCTAAATCTATCATGACAAAACATCAGACAAACCTAAAAAGGGAGGCATCTACAGAATAACTGGCCTGTATTCTTCACAAGTATCATAGTCTTGAAAGTCAAGGGAAAACTGAAGAACTATTTCTGACTGAAGGATTCTAAGGAGTTATGACAGTTAATGAAACAAGTAGTTACACACTGGATCCTGCTGACATTATTGGGACAATTGGCAAAGCCTGAATGGGATATGAGGATTACATGGTAATAATGTATCAATGTCAATTTTCTGATTTTGCTAATCGTGTTGTGGATTATAGAAGAATGTCCTTGTTTGTAAAAAATACACACCACAGTTTTGGGGAATAATGGGAAAACATGTCAGCAATTTACTCTCAAAAGGCTGAGGAAAACAAAGTTACTTAAATTATACTTTCAACGTTTTTGTAACTTTGAGATTGTTCACAGATTTTTTAACGTATAACAATAATACTAATGACATTCCACTGTTTAAAACTTGTCTGTGACTTCTATTGCTCTTAGAGAAAAGACCAAAACCCTTAAAATGAAACTTGGCGTGATCTTGTCCCTGTCTACTTTTCCAGTCTCATCTTGTTGAATCTTTCCTTTGGGCTTATTGCATTCTTCTTCTTCTTTTTTTTTTTTTTAAGGTTTATTTATTTAACAGAGAGAGAGAGTACAAGCAAGGGGAGTGGTAGGCAGAGGGAGACTGAGCAAGGAGCCCAATGTGGGGCTCGATGTGGGGCTCGATGTGGGGCTCGATGCGGGGCTCAATCCCAGGACCCTGGGATCATGACCTGAGCTGAAGGCAGATGCTTAACCAACTGAGCCACCCAGGCGCCCCTGGGATTACTGCATTCTGATGTTCTTTTTGTTCCTCAAACAACCCATATGCTTTAGAAGTATGAAGCCGATGTATTTTCTATTACCTCTGCCTAAACCATTCCCTAATTCCTTGCTCATATTCACTAAATTTTTTTCATTTTAATATATATATTTTGGCAATACCTTTTCAAAACCTTTGCACCCAGGACTAGATCAATTCCCCATTATTCATTCTCACAGCACTGAAGTATTTTCCCTTCATAATTATAGATTTGTTTTTATAATTGATTGATGTGCCCCCCCCCCCCATTATACTGCTTCTTCAGGACAGAGCGATGTCTTTGCTCACCATGATATGCCAGGGATCTAGCCCAGTGGACAATAAACAATTTATTGAATAAATGAACTGTTTAATCCATCCACCTCTGTCTCTGACTCTGTCCCTCTCTCCTTTATCTGCAGCCATTCTCTCCCGCCCTCCCTCCCTCCTTCCCTTCCTCCTCCCCTTCCTCCTCCATCTCTCTTTCTCCCTCTCCCTCTCTCGGCTTCTAATCAGCTTTTAAACATATTCAAGCATTTCCAGGCCTAAAACATTTCATCTCTTGAAACCACATCCTCCTCAAGTTGTAATACAATTTCCCTGCTTCTCTTCTCATCCAAACTTTCAAATGAGTCCTATATACTTGCTCTTTCCATCTCCCCAATTCCCATTCGATATTCAGTCCACTGCAACTTGACTTCCACCCATACCATCCACCAAATCTGTGCTTGCTGTGGTAGTTATAACCTAACTGCCAGTCCTGGTTAACAAGTTTTAGTGTCTCACCTGAATCACTTTTTAAAAAAAATTTTATTATGTTATTTTAATCACCATACATTACAACATTAGTTTTTGATGTAGTGTTCCATGATTCATTGTTTGCGTATAACACCCAGTGCTCCATTCAATACGTGCCCTCTTTAATACCCATCACCGGGCTAACCCTTCCTCCATCCCCATCCCCTCTAGAACCCTCAGTTTGTTTCTCAGAGTCCATAGTGTCTCATGGTTCATCTCCCCCTCCGATTTACCCCCTTCATTTTACCCTTCCTAGCTTCTTTTTTTTAACATATAATGTATTATTTGTTTCAGAGGTACAGGTCTGTGATTCACAGTCTTACACAATTCATAGTGCTCACCATAGCACAAACCCTCCCCAGTGTCTGTCACCCAGCCACCCCATCCCTCCCAACCCCCCACCCCTCCAGCAACCCTCAGTTTGTTTCCTGAGATTAAGAATTCCTCCTATCAGTGAGATCATATGATACATGTCTTTCTCTGATTGACTTATTTCACTCAGCATAATACCCTCCAGTTCCATCCATGTTGTCGCAAATGGCAAGATTTCATTCCTTTTGATGGCTGCATATGCCATGTCTTCTTTATCCATTCGTCTGTCGATGGACAGCTTGGCTCTTTCCATAGTTTGGCTATTGTGGACATTGCTGCTATAAACATCGGGGTGCACATACCCCTTCGGATCACTACATTTGTATCTTTGGGGTAAATACCCAGTAGTGCAGTTGCTGGGTTGTAGGGTAGCTCTATTTTCAGCTTTTTGAGGAATCTCTGTACTGTTTTCCAGAGTGGCTGCACCAGCTTCCATTCCCACCAACAGTGTAGGAGGGTTCCCCTTTCTCCACATCCCTGCCAACATCTGTCATTTCCTGACTCGTTAATTTTAGCCATTCTGACTGATGTGAGGTGGTTTTGATTTGGATTTCCCTGATGCCGAGCAATGTTGAGCACTTCTTCATGTGACTGTTGGCCATTTGGATGTCTTCTTTGGAAAAATGTCTGTTCATGTCTTCTGCCCATTTCTTGATTGGATTATTTGTTCTTTGGGTGTTGAGTTTGGTAAGTTCTTTATAGATTTTGGATACTAGCCCTTTATCTGATATGTCATTTGCAAATATCTTCTCCTATTCTGTCTCACCTGAATCACTCTTAATAACTTCCTTGACGTTTAGTTCTTTTTGTACATCGTTGATCATCTCTTTTTTGACTCCTTTATGAGCTCTTCTTTTTCAGCCCAGCTCTCAAATTAATTTGTTTCACTTAAGAAATATTTATTTAGTACCCACCATGTGCCAGGAGCAACTAGGGATACAACAGTAATTCAAACAAATAAAAATTCCTGTTTTCATAGAGCTAACATTCTTTTTTTTTTAATTTGTAAATTTTTATTAAGGTATAATTGACATTATATTAGTTTCAGATATACAATATAATGATTTGATATTTGTATATATTGTGAAATGATCACCACAATAATTCTAATTAACATCTGTCCCATACATAGTTATAGAATTTTTTTTCTTGTGATGAGAACTTTCAACATCTACTCTCTTAGTAACTTTCAAATATGCATTACAGTATTATTAACTATAGTCACCGTGCTGTACATTACATCCCTAGGACTCATATATTTTATAACTGGAAAACTGTACCATCCATCTCACCCACCCCCCACTTCCAGTCTCCGGCAACCAACAATCTGTCCTCTATAGGTTTGGTGGTGTGTGTGTGTGTGTGTGTGAGTCTGTGTGTGTGTGCATGTTTTAGATTCTGTATATAAGATCATACAGTATTTGTCTTTTTCTATATGTCCTTTTTCACTTAGCATAATGCCCTCAAAACCCATCCATGTTGTCACAAATGACAAGATTTCATTCTTTTTTATGGCTGCATAATATTCCATTTTACATATATGCCACATTTTCTTCAGCTATTCATCTGTCATTCAACAGTTAGGTTGTTTCCATATCTTGGCTATTGTGAATAATGCTGTGATAAACATGAGGGTGCATATATCTTTTCTAATTAGTGTTTTCACTTTCTTAGGATAAACACCCAGAAGTAGAATTGCTGGATCATATGGTAGTTCTATTTTTAATTTTTTGAGGAACCTCCATACTGTTTTCCATAGTGGCTGCACCAGTTTTCATTCCCACCGACAGTATGAGGGTTCCCTTTTCCCCACATCCTTGCCAACACTTATTTTTTTGTCTTTTTGATATTATGACTAATATCTGACTGGTGTGAAGTGATATCCCATTGTGGTTTTGATTTGCATTTCTTGATGATTAATGACGCTGAGCACCTTTTCATATGCTTGTTGACCACCTGTATGTCTTCTCTGAAAAAGTGTCTATTCAGATTGTCTGCCCATTTTTTAACTGAATTGTTTGGGGGTTTTTTGCTATTGAGTTGTATAAGCTCTATATATTTTGGATATTAACCCTTTATTAGATATATGATCTGCAAATATTTTCTCCTATTCCATAGGTTGTCTTTTCATTTTGTTGATGGTTTCCTTTGCTATGCAACATTCCTGATATTAGAATTCCCCAAGATTTTATCCTTGGCTCACAGCTTTTATTCTGCTACTTTCTCTGGGTGATCTTATTTATACTCATGGCTCCAACTACCAAAGATTAGTTGATAATTCCCTTTTTCTTTCTTCAGTCTAGACACTTTCCATGAGTTTTAGGCTAGATGTATTTATTTTGGACATAATGTAGGAATTTTGAAACAGATATATCCAAATGAGAACACTTTGTTTTTCCCTGAGATTCTCATTCAGGGGATGTACTCAGTTACCTAAACCAGAAGTAACCTTAGATCCTTCCTCTCCTTTATTTCCCATATCCAGCCAATCACCATTTCCTACCAAATTTACTTTCTCTAGCATTCTCCTTAATGCTCTTCCTTTCTCTTCTGTTTCCTTTGGATTCACTTTCCAATAGCTTCAAATACAATCTCAGTCCCTTACTTAAAAGCTTTAAGTAGTTTTTTCATCACCAAAAAGATAAAGTCTGTGTTTTCATCATTGCGTAAAACCCACTGTGATCTGGTCCCTGCTTGATTCTCCAGTTTTGTTTTGCTTTCCACCTTACTCTAAAGATTTTGTTGGTTCATACACAGTGTGGCATAATGATTAACATCAGTCTTTGGAGCCAGGCTGCTTAAGTGTGACTCCCATGTCTATCACATTATTTACCTCAGTTTCCTCAACTGTGAAATGGGTATAATAATAGTCACTATAAGATTATTTGGAGGACTGAATTAATACATGTGTGCTTAGACCAGTTCCTGGCACATATTTACTATTACATTAGGCTCTTCTAATATTTCTACTTTTGTTCACCTCCTTTCTCCTCTTTCTTGCAATGTATTAGTTCAGCTATGGATTCCATACAGTCATCAGTTTTTTATAAACTTACATTTGATTTACTACCATGAAATTGTTACCAATTACAACTTATTTCATATTAGGGTTAATGTCTTTTTTTTTTTTTAGGGTTAATGTCTTAAGCAGGCATCTTCACAATGTTTTTCTTTTGATGATTGCAAATGTAGCTACTTCAACTGTTCTATGTTGCTGGAGATCAAAAATGCAGTTTTTGTACATCATTTAAATTTAAGGTGAGAGAGAGAGAAGTATGGATAACTCCCTAGTTTCTAGCTTGGATGACTAGGAAACCAGACAATACTGTAGAATGCTCAAATGTTTGTTCTCACACACACACACACAAATATTCTTATTTCTCCCAAGTTTCCTCTTCAGCCTGTAATCAGTGTCACTTTGGCCAAGTTACCCTTTTTCCACAAAATTTCCCCTCTCTGCCACACCCACCCACCAACCAGAAAAATGCTCCATAACTCTGCCTTCCCTTTAAGAACAGGGCCACACGGAAATTGAACGCCTAAACGTGCCCTCCGGGTTTCCCCGTCACCATAGCAACTGGAGCAGGAAGGGGCGGGCTCCATCGTCCTACGACCAGCTCGCGGCGTGCGCCAGCCGCTTTAGTGCGGGGGCGCGGGCGTCTAGGGTTGAGCGGGTTTCTGAGCTCGGGGTTGGAGCCGGAGCCGGAGCCGGAGCCGGATTCCGCGCGGACGGCCACGTCAACCTAAACCTACACCGCCCTCCCCACCCTGCTGCCGCCGCGTCCGCTGAGCCTGCCGCGGGTCCTCCCAGGCCGCGTCCTCCACGCCTTTCCCACAGTGCCCCGCGCCAGGCCCCGCCCCGGTTCGGCGTGGGGACCGGGGCGCGAGGAGCCGACGAGAGCTGCTACGCTGGTTGCTGCCGGTGCGGCTCGACCTCCCCGATCCCGAGCGCGGCGGCCCGGCGGTCGGAGACGGCGTGCTTCGTTCGCGCGCGCACAGCTTGCGTTCGGTCGGGTGGGGTCCGCCGCCGGGAACTGAGGATGGGGGAGTAGCTACAAGAGGCGACCCCGCTACACCGAGGTGGGCATGGGCCGGGGCCCGGGGCTCTGCTGGAGCCGGCGGCGGCCGGGGCTCTCCAGGAAGGGAGAGAGAAATGCCTGTGCACCTCAATCTCCCTTCCCTCCCCTCCGCCCCTGCGGCCGGTTTATTGTGTTCTCGCTCCCCATCTTTTTCCAATTACCTACATCGTCCCCCTTCTTCCGACCTCGGTTCCCTGCTTCTAACTCCCAATTTCTCACTTAAGCCTCAGTTCCTCAGGCTCCTCTCTCCCATGTCCCGCCGGAGACTTCACGCACCAACAACACTTGATAGTCTCTTTCACGCAAGGTCTCCCATCTTTCCCTTCTCCCGCATCCCATTCTGGAGTGATGGCAGCCAGAAAGCTTTCGTATTGGATTTACCTGCAGCTTCCACCTGTACCCGAAGCTCGGCGCGATCAAGTCAGCCACACCCACGCTGAGAACGACCGCTAGGCAGGGAACACCACTTGTCCCAAAGTGGTGTTTAAGAATATGTTCTCTATTTCTCTCTAGTCTTGTTTTCTAGTCTAGATCTTAGTTACTCTCCATCACTATACTTTACAAGGGTATGTTTCAGTTGCATGAAAAGGAGGAATTAGAGATGAGCCAAAGACCATTCGCAGGTAAGGAGAAAAATTTAGAAATAGACATTTAGAATTAAATGAAGAAAAGAGAAACAGAATGCTAAGAAGGTTAGATTTTTCAAAGCAGTTTGAGATCTTTTGTGATCTGATGAAGTGGAGATTATTTACCCTATACAGGTGAGCATGTCAAAATAACTGATTCCTTCTCCTTTTCTCTTTTTTTCTATTTTCATTTATCTCAAACGTAAACTTTGCAATAAAATTACACTCTTGTAGTTATTATTCTGCTATTTATATAAAGTAGTCTCTATATATAGTGTAAGCAACTATTGAGAAAACTCAGAAAATAACGGCCATACCAAGTATGTTGTCTCTTATAACAATATAAATTCATGCCATTCTTGGAAGAGTTATATGAACAATACCCTTTGAAAGGACCCTATACTTCTAGTCCCTCCAAAGGATATCTCCTATAAGTGAAAACTTGATTAAAATGATAACGGTGTAGCCTTAAGTGGCAAAAAAAAAAAAAGGTCAAAAAGGAAATGGTATCACAAAAGAGCAGTTCTTAAACTAGATAGGAAAGGGAAGGAAACAGCTTTTTCCCAACTTTGTGTTCTGGTGCTGATCAGAGCAAATAGTTGAATTTGTTTGTTTTTAAAGTGTTCCAGCTAGCTACAACTACCTACTACCTTTTACCTTTTATCTCCTGTCTTGAGTGGTTTCACAAATTGGGTATGGAAGCAGTGAAAGGGCCCCCAAAGAATAGAGCCTGGGCACTCACCGTGATTTGCCATTGAATGGAGACTGTATTACTGGCCATATTATTTAATAGTGTTAGTGCTATTTTTGTAAATGTATTTTTAACCACCTGGTTTCCTCTCTTTAGATTGACATTTTGGGAGACAATTTCATGATGCTTGATTCACTCTTGGAGTAATGTGAACAGAAGTTCTCAAACTTGCATATTGTATCAACTGGAACCAGCGGTGTATGTTAATGTTCACTTAAATCAGAACTTGTTTAAGAAAAAGAATGGGAGTCTGGTTAAATAAAAATGACTATGTCAGAGACTTGAAAAGGGTCATTCTCTGTTTTCTAATAGTGTATATGGCCATTTTAGTGGGCACAGATCAGGATTTTTACAGTTTACTTGGAGTATCCAAAACTGCAAGCAGTAGAGAAATAAGACAAGCTTTCAAGAAATTGGCATTGAAGTTACATCCTGATAAAAACCCGGTAGGTAAAATTTTTTTAAATATCTCTATTTTAGTAAAGTTTTGCTACATATTTAAATTTTAAATAAGTGCTCAAAATGGTTAAGAAAATCACATGGCAAAAATCACAATTCAGTTTTTGTACTAAGAATCAGCAAAATAGTCTAGTTGAGAACAGTGTGAAGGAATGTTGATACCAAAAATTCAATTCCCTCTTAATTTGAAAACTGATTTACAACAGTTCCATTACAGGTGTTAATTCCAAAGCTGACAGTAATGTTGTGGGGTAGTTTAAGTAGTTTTTTTAATAAAGTAAGTTAGATCAGGGACACCTGGGTGGGCTCAGTCAGTTAAGCGTCTGACCTCGGCTCACATCAAGATCCCAGGGTCCTGGAATCGAGTTCCGCATCGGGCTCCTTCCCTCTGGCTGCCGTTCTGCCTGCTTGTGCGCTCTCTCAGTCTCTCTAACAAATAAATAAAATCTTAAAAAAGAAAAAGTAAGTTAAGATCAACTATTTTATAACTGTAACAGAAAAAGTATTTCCTTAGAACTTGGAAGGTTCTTGCTAAAAATGGCAGTAATAGCTAATAATAACGTGCTTCAACTTTCACTGTTTTCTCCCACGTACAAATCCCAGACCAGAGTCAGAAATTATTATAAATTAAAACTTAAGAGCAGCCAAATCCAGTTAATTCCAGTCATAAATATTTGATTATATATTCAATGTCATTTTTCAAAACTAAATGTTTTAATACTTATAGTATTTTTAATAATTTATGTAACTTTTTAACGAGATTTGACTCATCAAGAAGAAAGGTATGGTTTAAAATTTTCTGTTTTCTGTGTAGAATTTTTTAAATAGAGTTATTTATTTATTGAATAAAACTCAGCAGTAGAACTCTTATTGGTTATTTTCCTGAGATCTGCACTCTATTTAGAATTTTTATTTTTCATATTTTTCTTTAAATTTTCAGAATATGATTTTTTAAGTTTCCATATGAGAGATGGTAGTCCTTTTATAGCTAATTATTATCTAAATGAAAGCATTCTTCAAAAACCAGTTCTGTGAAACAGTAACAAATGAACATTTCTAATCCAGTTTTGAGTTTTACTCTGATATTAGTCTCATTTAATTATCTGATAGATTGGGCACATACCTTTTGTTTTTTGTTTTGGGGTTTGTTGTTGTTTTTAGTTAATATGTTGGTTTTGCCTCAAATGGAAAAATAACCTACAAATTTCTTTGTAATTGTTTTAGGGGTAGTATAATATTTACAAAATTAAATGTTTCTAAGGTTTTGTTAGTTTTTCTCAGTTGCATTTCTTAGACGGAATGACATACTGTAAGACCATATCTGTCAGCCTTTGGAGGCATCAATTCTCATTTCTATGTTACTTTCCTTATTCCTTTCTTTTTTTTGGAAGATTATAGTTCTTTAGAAATACTTTATTTTAACCCGTGATAACCCATTTCATTATCGTACTCCTCCACCTTACTTTGGTATCTATTCTCCCAGAAATCTCAAGATTAAATCTTCATATAGGCTTTGAAGAGACTTGATCGTGTACCTAAAACAAATGTTATATCTAATATTTTTAATAGAATAACCCAAACGCACATAGTGATTTTTTAAAAATAAATAGAGCATATGAAGTACTCAAAGATGAAGATCTGCGGAAAAAATATGACAAATATGGAGAAAAGGGACTTGCAGATAATCAAGAAGGAGGCCAGTATGAAAGCTGGAATTATTATCGTTATGATTTTGGTAAGATGATACGATACTCTGTATGAAATACTGTTTTTTATTTGAGTAAATTTAGAAAATTTTGTTTCACTACTAAGCTTATGTAGTTAATATGTATCACCTTGATTCTTTTTTTTTTTTTAATATAACATTGGAGCAGAATTCAAAAGGGGGGGAGGTAAAATAAACACAGGTATCAAAGCAAGAGGGAACATTCACTTACCCAGTATTTCTCTTCGTTTTTAATTACCCTGAAATGCAGGCTAAGAATTGAGGTATGCTTTTGTAGTGACCACATAAAATACTTTAAATTAATATTGGAGTATTTGTTTCTCAAGACTATTTTTTTTTTTTTTCAAAATAGCATTTTCAGTTATATTCACTGCAACGCAATAGCATGTATCAGATGTCAGCAATGTATGTTTCACAGGCTAAATCTGGCCTGCCACCTCTTTTTGTAAATAGAGATTTATTAATCATAGAATTATGAGACCATGATAATTACAAGAGTAAAATTAGGCTCATTTATTTACATATTGTCTTTGGCTTCTTTCACTTCAGGGGCAGAGTTGAATAGTTATGACAGAAACCATATGTCCCACAAGGCCTATTTAACTGGCCTCTGCAGAAAAAGTTTGCTAACACCTGGTGTATATCCATCACTAGTATTATTTTGATATTTTATATAGTAACAAGAAATTTTCTCACATTGGTTTTAATTATAAAATTTATATTTACTAAATAAGTTGGTCTCTACTTCTGTAAATCTTGTAAGACTGTTAAAAAATAAAATATTTTAGTGATACAATTTATTTAAAAAACCATATAATCTAAGAAGGAAGTGAAGTCTGTAGTCTAGTTAACAGTAACGTATCAGTGTCAGTTTCCTAGTTTTGATATTTTATTAAAGCTACATAAGTTACCCATTAGGGGAAGCTGAGTGAAGGGTACATAGAAGTCTGCTATTTTTACAACTTCCTGTGAGTCTATAACTCGTGCAAAATAAACAAATAATAGAAGTTTTCTGTGGAGATATTACGGGGATATTAGGAACTCCTATACACAACTATGACAGTCCCTCTCAGGAAACGGAATTTTTTGTTTTTTATCACGTTTAGATGCATCACCAGTGGTATTATTTACTCTCGGGTTTTGTTAGTTTGTCTCACCTTCTTCAACTTTGAGATTTAGTACAGTAATCTGATTTTTGATGGTAAAACAAGAGTAACCTATTCTTATATGGTAATTTGTTTTTATGGTGAACCGTTAATTTATAATTTTTACTTTTAAATTAGGTATTTATGATGATGATCCTGAAATCATAACATTGGATAGAAGAGAATTTGGTAAGTTCATGATCATATGATTTTCTAAAACTAGTCCAAGACCACTCTTTTACCTAAAACTCTTAAGGACAGATGTATTTGGAATTTAGAAATTTTTTTGGATTTTAACATGGTAATGTAGTATTTTTAACTTTTAAAATAAAATAGTTATTTTACCAGCAGAAATGGGTGTATTCAGGAATAGCAGAATATTGTAATTCAGGACATGCAAGCTATCGTAAAACCACAGGGAAGTCCAGCAAATAAAAGGAACTTTATTTTATGGAGAAGGAAGTTGGGAGGGGTTGTTTTGAATGAGAGTCCATTAGAGAAAAGCAAGAATTCAAAGAGATAACAGTTTCTCATTAGCTGATTTGCAGGGGTAGTGAGTTTCTTATAGAGGATTCAGTGTACATCTTTTCCTGTTGGGGCCTGTAATTGATCATTTTTTCCTGTTGATGATTCTTCTGTTAGGGTCTTCGTTTGACAGTTCTTCCTGTAATTGACTTTGATTGGTATGGCTCCCCCTTTCAGCTTCCCCAGTCTAATGAGGTTTTCCTTTATTTTCACATTTCCCCCTTTTGGTCAAGATCTTTTTCTGAAAGCACCTCTGATCAAGAGTCGGGTTTTCCATATTTAATGATTTTGTTCCTTAATGCCAGGAAGGACCTTTTCTGGTCCTCACATCCTACTTCGAGGAAAGTACATACCAGAAACCACTTAGGGCCACATTTGAATAACAAGGAAGGTGAGGCACTTCTCATGTATAGTTCATATTTGTCAAGATTGTAAGCATTGGAGATCATCTCCTTACTGGGTACGTGATTTTTACAAAAATTTGACAGGCAACAAAATACAAAACTTAAAATATATTATGCAAAAACAGAAGTAACCTAACTCCCAAATTTTATGATGGTTCTAAACCAAGACCCTAGATCAGAAAGTAACTAACTGAAAATATTTATTGGCACTTACTCCAACTTAGGGGAGAAAATTCTCCCAACAGAAACAGACCCAGAGTTATGAATGCCTCTTGGAAGTCCCCGTTTAAAGTGGCCATGAAAGCAAAGCAGTGAATACTGCAAGAGCACACTGAATTAACCAAGTGCATTTGGGATGATACAGTGCAAGTATAAACATGAAGCAATAGCCAATGTATTTGTTGCAAAAAATAGCAAATCCTCAAAGATGTATTTAAACAGTATTGTTATGTCAAAAGAACTGTTTCGGAAACAAATGTTATCTAACACTACAGCCTGTCAGGTTTGCAAATTCAGAGACCATGAATTTGGATAAGAGTTCCAGAGTCGGGGGGGGGGGGGGGGGGTGCCTGGGTGGCTCAGTTGGTTAAGCGACTGCCTTCGGCTCAGGTCATGATCCTGGAGTCCCAGGATCGAGTCCCACATCGGGCTGCCTGCTCAGCGGGGAGTCTGCTTCTCCCTCTGACCCTACCCCCACTCGTGTTCTCTCTCTCATTCTCTCTCTCGCTTGCTCTCAAATAAATAAATAAAATCTTTAAAAAAAAAAAAAAAAGAGTTCCAGAGTCGGATAATACATCAGATGAAAGAAAGACTTGTGAATTCTGAACCTTCTAAACCTTCGGAAAAAAACAAGTAAAGAATTAATTTGATCACAGGATCATGATGAGGCTATTTCCAAAAGGCCATAATCAAAAGAAGAGGTTTCCCCCTGTTGCAAAGGTTTGGGAAATGCAGACAAAGCCTTCCCTTCTCTCACATACAAAGAGGAAAAAGGGAAGTTGGATGTCTAAAAGCAAGGGGCTTTATTAGGTTTTTCTTTAAAGTACCAAAAGCTGTGTCTACCCACTCTTTCCAAATAATAGGGTCAGGTTTGTCCTTTTTTAGTAAAGCATATAGAGGTTGAGCTAGAATAAAAAAGTTTGGAATCCACTTTCAACAGTGTCCAGTCAGTCCAAGAAAACCTTGTAATTAGAGATTAGTTTTAGATTTGGGGGAGGGAGGAGGAGTTCGGGATGCAATGAAGCCTACCTGAATCCAAATGTAGCCCTTGTTCTGAGATCAGTTATAGAACCTGAATTTGTGCAAACTGCAATTTTTCTTTGGAGACTTTACATCCCTCTAAGTCCAAAAGTTTTAAGGCATAGATGTTGTCTTCCTATGAAGAGGTTCGAGAAGGGCAGCAGAGAAGCAAATAATCTACTATTGTAACAAAGTAGAGCCTGCAGAAAACTTTTTATCATTCAAATCAGCTTTTAAGGTTTGGAAAAAGTAAGAAGGTCTTTCTGTGATACCCTAGAGCATTACTGTTCAGGTGTATTTCTGTTCTTCGAGAGTGAAAGCAAAAATAAATTGGCTGGTCTTATCAACCAGAATACTAAATGTGTACTGCATAGATCAGTTATAGTGAAAAATTTGCTTTTGTGGGAATGGAGATCAGTAGCATATGGGGGTTAGGAACAACAGGGTGCCAAGTGGTAACAATGTTATTTATTGCTTGGTGGTCCTGAGCAAACCTCCATCCTCGATTATTTAGGTTTTCTTACAGGTAAAATAAGTATGTTATGGGCACTAGTGCAGGGAATAATGAGGCCCTGAAGGGCTTCTTTATTTATAGGGTATTCATTAATTCTGGGGAGAGCTTTTGAGGGATCTCTTTGAATCTTGATGGGAGATGCACCGTGGATTCTGCCAATATCAGCTGAAGATCTTGCCCAAAAAGAGGACAGTAGCTGATCCAATAGGAACAAATGATCATCATCCCCAGACTCAGCTATGCTGCTGTCAGAGCAAATAAAAGATGTCAAAGGGTCATTTAATTCACCTGGTTGGCTATTTTAATTATCACTGTCAACTTGTAAAATTATTTCCCCCTTTTGGGAGAAAGGAATTCTGGCATATTTTTCTAGGAAATCTCGACCTGGTAAATCAATGGGGTGGCAGAACTAAGGAGAGAAAGGTGCATATTTCTTAAAGGGCCTAGACAAAAGGGAATAGGTTCAGAGATAGGAACCTGTTGAAGTTGATTAGAGACCCCCACTATTTGAACTGTTTTAGTACTCTGAGGCAAGTTTACTTTATAGCAGTGAGGTTGAGCACCAAGACTGTAGCTCTGGTGTCAAGGACAGGGAAAAATTCATTTCCAATCTGGAGAGTGGTTTCTCCAAGCTGATTAAGTGGGAAGATTGGGAAGACCCCTGGTAGTTCCTTGGAGCCCCATTACTGGGAATTAGGAGGGCATTGGAAAGGTCGCTAGAAGGCTGAAGACATCTGAAGCACTTAAGAGAGTAACATTCTTGGGCGCCTGGGTGGCTCAGTCGTTAAGCGTCTGCCTTCGGCTCAGGTCATGATCCCAGGGTCCTGGGATCGAGTCCCACATCGGCCTCCCTGCTCGGCAGGAAGCCTGCTTCTCCCTCTCCCACTCCCCCTGCGTGTGTTCCCTCTTTCGCTGTTCTCCTCTCTCTCTGTCAAATAAATAAATAAAATCTTTAAAAAAAAGAGAGTAACAATCTTTTATTCAATGTCCTGACTTTTTGCAACAACAGCAGAAACTAGGAGGTTTTGGTTTTGCTTAGGGGCTTTCATTTGCTGGAGTTGAAAATTAAGAATTGTAGTGATTTGTCTTTCAGGTTACTCATCTAGGGTGTGAGCAAGCTGGTTTGCCAGATCTAATCTGGAGTGGACATGGTTTCCCATTTTGTCTTGGTTCTTTTAAGAGAGAGACCCCAGTTCAGCCTGCTAATAAACATAAAGTTAAATGCTACCTGTGTGGATTCAACATGCACAGCAAGATCAGAATTTTCTTTAAAGATAATTTGAAGTTGATTGTAATAATCGTGAACAGGCTCATCAGGCTTTTGTGTGCAAGCCTGAATTTTGTTCCAGTCAACAGGCTTAGGAAAGGCTACTATAATTGCTCAGTGGAGGTTTCCAGCCGAGTGTTCTAACATCTTGCCAAAAGTTAGGGGTCTGTTTCTCAGAATCCCTTTCAGGATGTTCCCCCTGGGCTGATTTCATCCAGCGTTTGGCCTGGCCCTTGTGAACAAGCATGTAGACTAACTGATAAATATCAGAGAAACCAGGTTGGCACGTTTGAATCACTCTGCTAAAATCTTCAGCAGACCTATGGGGGTCCTCACTCACTTTAGGAAGCTCTTTTAACTATGGCTTGTAATTCAGCCTTAGTCCAGGGAACCTAAGAAATTTGGGGGTTATTTGGATCCTCAGAAGTCTCTAAAGGGGCAGGTTTTAGTAGGTCCAGGAGAGGTGGGAGCAGGGAGAGGTTCTAAGGAACAGAGAAGTTAAATGAGAGAATTCAAATGAGGAAACCAAGGGCATAGAGGAGGTGGAGCTTGTGCAGAAGGGAAGGAGGATGATGGCAGTGGAGGTGGTGGGGCCTGAGTGTGAGGGGCTGCACGCGTCCTGAGGCAAGATCAGGGAGGGGGAAAGGAGCCCTTGGAAGCCTTTTTGTCTTTTTTTAATTGTTTGCCTCATTTAGTGAAAAATTATATTTTGCAGAGGCAAGTTTAGGTTCCTGGTAACGGTTGGTTGCTTCAAAATACCAAGCAATATAGGCATCCCATTCAGTTTCAACAACTGTAGAGCCATGGCTGTCCAGTTCAGTTTTGAGGAAAGTAAGTTTGGGGAGATCGAAAGTTCACCATAATAGTCACTGAAGTTCTAAAATTACATTTAGTTAAATGGGTCCATTTAGTTAGAAATATGCATGAGGAAGGACCATAGTTTTTAAACATAAAACTGGCTGAGGTCCTAGAGGTGGAGATGCCCTCAAAGCATTTTGATGACTGGTACCCCATTTCTTAGAGGTTTTTTCCTAAAGCAAAAAGAAAAAAATAGAATAAAAAATAAAATATTTTACCAGCAAAAGAATGGATTTATTCAAGAATAGCAGGGAATTACAGTTTGGGACATGCTAGCTAGGGCAAAGACATAGGCAAGTCCAAGAAACAGCAGAGGGGAATGTTATTTTATGGGGAAGGAGGAGGAAATTGGGAAGGGTTGTTCTGAATGAAAATCCATTGGAGGAAAGCAAGAGTTCAGGGTGATGACAGTTTCTAATTGATCTACAGTCTGTAATTGATCATCTTTTCTGTTGATGATGATTCTGTTGGGGTTTGTAATTGACAGTTCTTACTATAATTGATGCTGAGAGGTATGGCTCCTCATTCTAGCCTCCAACTCTAGTGAAGTTTCCTTTTATTAATTTTCATAGTATACACTATGGGTTAAATAATGTTCTTCGCAGAACGTGGGGCTGTATACTTTTTTCTAAAACATTAATATTTCTGCAGAGAAATGTGTAAGTATGTACACCAAAAAAAAAAAAAAAGTAAAAATAATATGTAGCCAATAGATAAGTTCAGGACAGGTTTGGATGCCACGGGAGCTTGCTGCAAACTTGCACATAAACTCCCAGTTTTGGAGCTTTTGGATTTCAGAGTTTCGGGTAACTGTGGTTATTTTGGAAGCAGATTTATTTTGACTTATGTGAAAGTGGATATAAAAATAACAGTTCTATTATAATTTTCCATTGCATTTTAGAAAATTTTAACTATTGGATTAGATTCTTATACTTTCAAAGGTTGTACAGGTATAATAGGTTTATTCTTTCTTTTCTATTTCAAATCAATATATTTTACCTCAAATCTCAGTTTTATTTTGTTCTATTACAATCTCATTTAATTTAGAAAACAAAAATAGCATACTAGCTGCAAAAAATAATGCATATAGGTTTCTCACATATTATCATTATCAAAGATGTGTTCTAGTCACTTGATTTTGAACAGTTTCTTCTGACCAAGAATTGCATTTATTCTTATTTTCTACGTCCTGTTGGTGAGCTTAGGCCTACAAAGTCAGTATTCGGTATATCACTCTATCAGTAGTCTTATACATGAACACTTGAACAAGTGAACACTTGAACTACTACTCATACACGAGCTGGCAGAATCATAACTTCACTGCATGTAGTTATATAAACCTATAGCTTTCCTATATGGCTATTATTATCTCTCATCTGCTAGTCTGCCAGTGAGTGTTTTGGGACCAGTAGGGCAGAAAACTGGAATCAGAGATAGAATTGGAGGAACTGAGCAAAACTTGCAAGCTGACGAATTAATGAATTGACCCAAAATGAGAGATTTTCCTGATGGTTATATTGCATATGGGTTCAAACTTTCTCAGATGTGTCACTATGGAACAGTTAAGAACTGCTAGTAGTTCATGTACAACCCCAAAGAGTAGTTAAAAATACAGCCACAAAACCTTAGAGATAATTTTTCGGAAATAATAAACTACTACTGATAGGTTCAGTGCATAGTTGCCACCATGGCATCTGATCTCTGACGATACTCTGTTACTGGGCTGAAACAAGCTGATCCTGATGTTTTAATTGAAGAAGCTGAGGCGAGATAGTATCAATCAATTGTGTAAATATCACATTAGCCTACTTGGTTGTGGGTCTCTTTCTATTACCAGTTATTTCTCTTGGTTTGGGTTACTTAGTCCTGTTTTTTGTATAACTAATTATACATATAATTACAGAGATATTTTAAAGTTATGTATGTTCTCTTTCTCCAGAGGAGTTATGCTTTCTTCTGGCTGGGGTCACTAACAACCTCAGATCAGTTTTATCCAAATAGAGACTGAAATGATTCAAAAGCTGAGCTTTGGACTTTGAGAGGACTGGTCACTTTCCAGTTCATCTTTGTTTAGAGGACCCTTTCTTAGATGTGCCGTGTATTCCATTTTTGTCCCTCTGGCCTCATGAATATATTGAAAGCTCTGCTCAGTTTCTTGCCAATCAACTACCTTTTCTCAAAAACACTGGCTCTGTGATTTCCACCTCCTCCCGTGCTTTGGCCCCCTAATTCTTCACTGTGTTGGTAATTGTCTGATGCTTTCAACAGAAGTCTTATATTTTGTCCAATTTTGGGGTTGTAGTGGGAGAGTTAGTCCAAATTACATAGTTCACTTTTATCAGGAGTGAACTCTAGAAAGTTTATAGTACAGAAGAGAAAATGATTAGTAAACTCCACTTAATGTTCTCATCCTTCCCATTAAACGTGTGCATACTGTCTTTTTATATGTCACAGGAAAGTATGATACCGGTCATTATAAGCAAATTCTAGATGGTATCTGCAAAAGCAGAGGACATCTCTCACTTTTACTAGTCATTCTGAATAGTACCTGCATAATACAGGCATCCTTTTGAAGACAAGCTCAAGAAATTACAAAGGAGCTCACAGCACCTCTGCCTCTTTTTCTTTTCTTTTTTTTTTATCTCCATCATCTGCTAACAAAATGCAATCTAGGATTTTGTTCAATTGGACTTTGTCAGGAAACTCTTCTTTGGAGAGTAGTTATTGTTAATTTCAGGGTCTTGTTATTATGAACCAGACATACTTATCTAGTTAATACAAGACGTAAGGGCATCTAACAAAACTTCCCATTCAGTGTTGAAATGATGCAAAGCACAGCCCACATAGGGTGAACTTCTGAACATTCTGGGCCATGTTTGCGGGAGTGTGTGCAATAACTGGATCCTTAGTAAGGTTTTGGGGACTCTCAGGAACATGGGCTATACTGGATTGCTTCCCATTGACTGAGACTTTTTTTGAAACCCTTTTCCTTGGGCTAAGAAAGATGAAATTCTACCATTGCGAATAATGACACAAACTTCTTTTAACTAATATCCTAAATTTCCTAATTTTTTTCCATAATATTCACATCAGGGAGTGAATTATTTCTCAATAACTGAAATGAATCAATGAATAAATAAACCTCCTCTTAAAAGGCTTCATTCTGAGGGACAAAAATTGTGGCAGAATTTTTTTTAATGTGCAGTTTCATGGAGCTGTTGTTGATTTCACAACCGTGCTGTCTGCCGGCAAGTCCCGTGCTGCCTCTTTGTGAGTTATTATAACCAAGTTGTCACATAATATGTGGTCATATTATAAGAATGTTTTGTAGGTAAGTGGAAGAGAATAATAAAACATTGCTATAGTTTGTGAGTGTCCGTTCCTATTCCAGGCAATTAATATTTATCATATTTAATCTTCACAACAAACATCAATATTGATAGTAGTGTTTTTTTCCACAAATTACAAACTGCGTTTCAGAAAAAAAAATTACATGCCTAAGTTCAGCTAATAGATATTTGTAGTATATTTTACTATACTCGTCCATGTTGATTGTTTCTCCTTGAGGTGCTTCTCTGTGATGGAGAATTACACATCTGACTCTTTAGAGTTCAGGCTTGATCTCATGACTTGCTTTGGCCAGTGAAATGTGAACAGAAGTAGTGTATGTCACTTCTAGGCAAAAACTTTAAGAGCCAACATTGGGTTCACCATTTTGCTCTGTCAGGAGAGATAGCATTGTTGAAAATAGAGAGTGGTGAAGTGATATGGAGGAGAGTTGCAGCCAACTCAGTATAGACATGTAATAGATGATAGAAATAAACCTTGCTTGCCAGCCCATGACATAATTGGAATCCTTTCTGTACTATAGCATAACCTTTCCTGACTGACACAGTACCAGAGACAGGACATATGCTCAACTCAGGTTCTTCTTAAAACCCATGCTTGTGCTGCTCTTTTTCTCTTAAATGAAATAAACCTGTTAGCATTAGCATTATTTATCAGTTGTCTTATTGACTGTATACCCTATACTTGTACATTTAGTTTTCTCTTACTAATTTATGCTCTTAACTGACCTCATCCTATTTTTACATTTTTCTAGGCTAACAAGTTATTAGCCATAGTTGTGTGGATATTAATGGACATTACTGTAATTGTAGAATTTAGAAGCTGAAAGTTACGTTTTGAAATATACTTGTTTTATTCTGCGTTGCTGGGTTTTATAAAAACATTGAGCTTCAATAACACAACATTAAGAATATTTTTAATTTGGGGTGCCTGGGTGGCTCAGTCATAAGGCGTCTGCCTTCGGCTCAGGTCATGATCCCAGGGTTCTGGGATCGAGCCCCGCGTCGGGCTCCCTGCTCCACTGGAGGCCTCCTTCTCCCTCTCCCACTCCCTCTCGCTGTGTCTCTCTCTGTCAAATAAATAAATAAAATCTTTAAAAAAAAAAAAAAAAAGAATATTTTTAATTTTACTCAACAGCAGTGGGAACTATGTAAATACGTTAGAAGTGCTCTATGAAAACAAAGTACCAAATAGAGATTTTTTCCCTGTGAAGTTTTGTGTCAATTTAAATGCCATTCAGATTTGTTGTATATCATACTTTTATTTAAGACTTATGAACAGTCCTATTTTGTCTAATCATTGCTTTATCTTTTTATATGTAAAAACCCATCTCATTACTTATAGCTAATGAAATAACCCCATTTCTGTTAGAGTCTTCACTAAATTCATTAAAATTTTACCTAAATTATTACCAGTTAGTGGTCTAAGTCAATGTGGCAATTATTTCAGCCACTTAGAGTGATCTGTTGGTCAGACTTCCTAAACATTGCCAGGGAACAGCTGATAAAATTCTAAATTCTACACTTTATCAGTAATGTACAGATTAACTTTTTCCCACAGATCTGTGTGTCTTGTAATTGAAAGTGGATATTGAGTCTTGTACATGTTTCTATTCAACGTGAATTAGTTATACATATTTAAAATAGTATGTTTGGTTTAATATCTTACAATAAATTACATAATTTATGAAACTTTTATTTATAAATTCCTATTAACTGATTTTGATATGGAATTATACAGAAACACTTCAACCAAAAGCAAATTGTCTTCACTTTTTTGTCTTGGATGTTAGAGTGCATCCCTGCAGAGTTAAAAAAAATTTTTTTGTTGTTTTTTTGAGTACAGTTGACACACAATGTTACATTAGTTTCAGGTGTACAGCATAGTGATTCAACAGCTCTGTAGGTATGCTGTGCTCATCACAAGTGTAGCTACCATCTGTCACCATGAAGTGCTGTTACAATACCATAGACTGTATTCTCGGTAACTATATCTTTTATTCCCATGACTTATTTATTCCATAACTGGGACCTGGTAACTCCCACTTCCCTTCCCATTTACCCTTTCCACACACATTCCTCCCCGCTGGGAACCATCATTTTGTACTTACATGCCTGATTCTACTTTTTGTTTGTTCATTCATCTGTTTTTTAGATTTCACATATAAGTGAAATCATGTGGTGTTTTTCTCTGATTTATTTCACTTAGCATAATACTTTGTAGGTCCATCTGTATTGTCACAAATGGCAGGATCTCATCCTTTTTATGGCTAATATTCCATTGTATATATACCACATTTTTAATCTATTAATCTATCAATGGACACTCGGGCTCCTTCTATATCTTGGCTATTATAAATAATGCTGCAGTGAACAAAAAGGTGCATGTTATCTTTCAAATTAGTGTTTTTGTTTTCTCTAGGTAAATACCCAGTGAAATTATTGGATCATACGGTATTTCTATTTTCAGTTTTTTGAGGAACCTCCCCATAACAATTTACATTCTTATCCACAGTGCACAAAGTGTTCCTTTTTCTTCACATCCTTGCCAACACTTGTTATTTCTTCTTGATTCTAGCTGTTCTGACAGATGTAAAGTGATATCTCATAGTGGTTACGATTTGCTTTTCTCTGCTGATGAGTGATGTTAAGCATCTTTTTATATGTCTAATGGCCATCTGTATATCTTCTTTGGAAGAATATTCAGATCCCCTGCACATTTTTAATCAGATTATGTGGGGTTTTTTTGGTGTTGGGTTGTATAAACTTTTTATGTATTTTAGATATTAACCCCTTATCAGATATCATTTGTAAATATCTCCTCCGATTTAGGAGGTTGCTTTCTTTGTTGATGGTTTTCTTTGCTGTGCAAAAGCTTTTTATTCTGATGTAGTCCCAATAGTTTATTTTTGCTTTTGTTTCCCTTGCCTAAGGAGACGGATCTGAAACAGTGTTGCCACAGCCGGGGTCAAAGAAATTACTGCCTATGTTCTCTTCTTAGAGTGTACATCAAGTCATTTTATAGATTATAATGCATAATAGGTTATTGGCTGGATATCATGTATTCAGATCATTATATTAGCAAATATGTATTTGTGTTTTAAACTATTAAAAACCTTGATCTAATGTTTTTCTAATAATAGAGTTTTCCAAGGTAAATGACTTATTTAAGGGCAAAAATTAAATATAATCTCCACAGTCCTTACTATGTTGTGTAGCTCTCTTATTTCATTCTTTCAGAATTTGAAGTAGCTGTCAGAACTGATTGAACCAGGTATTTTACCTGTGCCTCAGATAGTAGATGAACTTAAATTTCCATCTCTCTCAGTGTTTCTTTTCTTCATTTCTCTTATCCACACAAACTCCTGTATGAGGTTTGGCTGCTGATTCCTTGTGCCACTTCTCACAGCTTCATGGTGACGAGTGTGTTGCAGCTCAGGGTTGCTCTTTATTCAAGTATGTGCCCAAGGGAATTTTTTTTAAGATATTGTTAGTTTGACAGTTGATGCACGGTTGACCCTTGAATAATGCAGGGTTAGGGGCACTGACTCCCCCCACGCAGTTGAAAATCCAAATATAACTTCTGACTCTCCCAAATATAACTACTAATAGCCTTCTGTTGACTAGAAGCCTTGCGGTAATGTAACAGTTGATTAACACATATTTTGTATATATGTTATATACTGTTATTCTTACAGTAAAGTAAACTGGAGAAAAATTACTAAAATCATAAGGAAGAGAAAATACATTACTGTATCAAAAAAAAAAAAAAAAAAAAACCAAGCCCATGTTGTTCAAGGGTCACCTGTAGTATGTTCTCTTTTTATAGAAAAACCTGTACAGAAAATGACAAAGGTAGCATGAAAGATATAAGACAACAGAATTTTAACTAAAATATGCACAAACCTTTAGTAAATAATTCTAAGTTGTTTCGGTTTTATCTGCTTTAGATGCTGCTGTTAATTCTGGAGAACTGTGGTTTGTGAACTTTTACTCCCCAGGATGTTCACACTGCCATGATTTAGCTCCCACAGTATGTATTTTTTACATTCTGATTGTTAAAGTTTTATTCTAATCTGTTGAGTATTTTTTTAATGTATTAGGATTTTTTCCTATTAATAGTAATGATAACTATCAATTATCAAATACTTTCATATATGTATGGTTTTATTTGATAAAAATATTCTCCTTTAAGAATGTATAGCTTGAAGAGTGTTCAAGGGAAGAAAAATTATCTTATAAGGGAAATACCTGTGCTTTTTTCCTCATAGTGGAGAGACTTTGCTAAAGAAGTAGATGGATTACTTCGAATTGGTGCTGTTAACTGCGGTGATGATAGAATGCTTTGCCGAATGAAAGGAGTCAACAGTTATCCCAGCCTCTTCATTTTTAGGTCTGGAATGGTAAGGGGTAAAGTTGGCATTTTTTTAATTTGGAACTTTATGGCAAGGAAGATACTAGAGAAAACACAATACGTGATTTTGTAGATTGTTTTGATTTTTAAATCTGATTTTAGGTGCCATCTGACTAGAGCCTAGTCAGATACTTTAAATGCCATTACTTTGACCTTTCTTTATTTCAAAATTAAATGTTTATCATTGGTTTCTGTCTTAACCATTATGCATATTTTATTTTATAGTTCACAAAATATTTTACCTGCATTGTCTCATTGAATATAAAGTTCTGATAGCCCCTTTTTTTTCTAGTGATAAAACTGAAACTAGAAAACTATTATAGTGTTATTAAAATATCTTTTGTGGAATCTGTAAAATTGAGATCTTCATAACATTTGGAAATACACTATACTATTGAGAGATAAATCTTATTGTATTCAAAATAATGTAAAATTAAAAGCATCTGGTATTATTTTTACTGACTTTTTAGAAGAATAATAAAAGATGTTTCTCTTTTTATAAAAAAAAAATAATAGGCTGCAGTGAAATATCATGGTGACAGATCAAAGGAAAGTTTAGTGAGTTTCGCCATGCAGCATGTTAGAAGCACTGTGACAGAATTATGGACAGGTAATTTTATTTTCTTCATTTGTTTGATTTTCAAGGATACTTTGAATTTGGTATTTTAATTTTTTTTCAGTAATAGTGTTAAAATGTTGGTTATAATATTGACATTTTTAAAGTATCTTTTTAGAAGGGAATTTAGTGATTTTTTCTGAGCTCTGCTAAATAGTTGGTATTTATAACAAATGAATCATATTTGTATAGAAACTAAAACAGTTCAGATGTGGGAAATGAATACAATGTGATGCTAGGTGTAATGGCAGCTTTCAAAGTGCAGTTGAATGTTTAGTTAACCAAGTGTTTTATTGCTTTCATAACTGTACTGTATGGCAGTCAATTCCTGCCTATCTAGCGTAATTTTAAGTTTAAAAACTCTTTCCTCTAATCTTAGACTTCTGATTGATCAAATGACTTTAGGTGGGTTATACTCTGATACCCATGAAATGATAGTATTCACATCTAGTAAGATGTCCACATCATTCACTGAATATAAGTTATGTCTGTGAAACTGTGTTAAATGTTAGGGCTGCAGTAATAAAATATGTAATCCCTCTTTCAAGGGCCTCATTATTTTAGCAAGGAAGGCATTAGTAAACCATTAATGCAGTGTAGTAACTATTATGATAGAGGCAATCTTAGGGAAATGTGAAGAATATAAAAGAACTCAGATGGGGAAAAGTGGAAGGATTAGAAAATACTTTTTGAATGAAGTCAGACCCAATCTGTCATGAAAATGAAGAGGAAGCCTTCAAAGATCACTGTGAACTTGGTAAACTAGCAGTACTTCGCCATGAATCTAACAAAAAGATGGGCAGTGGGGTACGGTGGTATGGGGAAAAACATGGCTAACTGAATGAGTAGACAAAGCTCAGATCACAGGGGCCTTAGTTACCAATTTTAGTCACCAATTTCTTTCTTTCTTTTTTTTTTCTTTAAAGATTTTATTTATTCATTTGAGACACAGTGATACAGAGAGAGAGAGAGCATGAGCAGGGAGAGAGGGAGAGGGAGAAGCAGGCTCCCTGCTGAGCAGGGAGCCCGATGCGGGGCTCGATCCCAGAATGCTGGGATCATGACCTGAGCCGAAGGCAGACGCTTAACCATCTGAGCCACCCAGGCGCCCCGTCACCAATTTCTTTCTTAATGAAATAATGAATTTAGATTTTAGATGATGAAAACAATGGAAAATCAATGTAGGAATTTGATATACTTCAGGAGGATTTTTATGAATTCCTGAATTCCAATAATAATCAGAAATTTGCTTTATTTTCTTTTAAGGAAATTTTGTTAACTCCATACAAACTGCTTTTGCTGCTGGTGTTGGCTGGCTGATCACTTTTTGTTCCAAAGGAGGAGGTAATTTTGTTATTTTGTTATGATGAACAAACCAAGATATTTAATTTTTAGGTGCCATTTTTTTTTTTTATTGAGATTTTTTTTTATTGAAATAACATTATGTAACTTCAGGGTATACAACCTGTTGATACACTTACATATTGCAAAATGATTACCACCATAGCATCAGCTAACACCTCCATCCTGTCATAAATACCTTTTCTTTTTCATGGTAAGAACATTTAAAATCTACTCTCTTAGCAGTTTTCAAGTGTATGATCTAGTATTATTGGTTATTATCACCATGCTGTACATCACATTCCCAGAACTTGTTAATCTTATAACAGGAAGTTTGTACCCTTTGACTAGCTGTCAGTCTTAAGTATGCCACTATAATTGATTATTCAGTACTTCATGCTACAAGTTATATTCAATTACAATTTTTTATTTAATGAATACTTACATTTTTTATTAATTTACACCTAAGTTATAAAATTATTAATTTGTTAAAAATTCATTTATGACTTTGTTTGGTGGACAAGTTTTTCAGCATAATTATTCTCATTATAATTAGTACCTTCAGGTAACCACAGATGTATTTGGCAGTTTGCAAAAATAGTTGCTGACAGATGTAACCCTCCCAAAATAATTTTTTTGGTATTATGGACTTTGTCTCATACTTAACATATCAAAAATGTATACATGTTGCCTTTTAAGATATTTGAAGATGACAATTTTCCATTTCTAGGAGCCTTTCCATGAGTAAATTAATTTGAGAATTCAATACTCTATGGGACCAAACCACAAACTATTAAACTCTGTTCAAACAATGAGATTGGTTAAAAATCAGCCCCCAATGAGATTGGTTAAAAATCAGCCCCCTTATTACAATTCATTAACACATTTTCATATGTTTAATCCCAACATGGGTCTTTAACCCGGACTTTACCTATCAACTTCATGCTGCTGAACTGAGAACGAATTGCCTTACAGCTAAAATCAACCACTCACCCTATCCCATAAGGCCCATCTTAGGAAGGTATTGCCTTCAAGCAAAAATAACCCTTAAATTAGTCTATCATTGAGGGAGTTTGTTTCATTTTGGCCTAATGCACAGATTTCTGTTCACCCACACATTAAGAAAAACTTTTTAACTTTCTGACATTCTTTTACTTTTCACCCCAGGTAGATTGATTTTACCTCTCTTTATAGGCTCTGTGGTACTACAGTTCCCTTGCTTGTAAATCTGTCTCATTGTATCCTAGCATTCCTATTTAAGGATTTTCATGAAAATGGTGAAGTTATTTTAAGATTGTATTGTATTTTAGGAAGGAAAGCTTCCATATTCATTCTATGAGGACAGCATTATCCTGATACCAAAACCAGAAGACGCCACAAAAAAAAAAGAGAACTATAGGCCAATATCTCTGATGAACATAGATGCATAGATGCAAAAATCTTCAACAATACATTAAAAAAATCATTTCACCATGATCCAGTGGGATTTAATTCTGGGATGCAACGGTGGTTCAACATTAGCAGATCAATCAATGTGATACTTTATATCAGCAAAGAAAAGATAAAAACCATATGATTTCAGTAGATGCAGAAAAAGCATTTGACAAAGTACAACATCCATTCATGAACAAAGTAGGTTTAGAAGGAACATACCTCAACATAATAAAGGCCATATACTAACCTACAGCTAACATAATACTCAATGGTGACAAACTAAGGGCTTTTCTCCTAAGATCAGGGCCAAGACAAGACTGTCCACTCTCACCACTTTTATTCAACATAGTACTAGAAGTCCTAGCCACAGCAGTCAGACAAGAAAAAGAAACAAAAGGCATCCAGATCAGTAAGAAAGAAGTAAAACTTTGACTATTTGCAAATGACATGATACTTAGTAAAGAAAACCCTGAAGACTCTACCAAAAACTACTAGCACCGATAAATGAATTCAGTAAAGTTGCAGGATACGAAATCAATATACAGAAACCTGTTGCATGTCTATACCCTAGTAATGAAGCAGCAGAAAGAGAAATTAAGAAAATAATCCCGTTTAGAATTACACCAAGAGTAGTGAAATACTTAAGAATAAACTTAACCAAAGAGGTGAAAGATCTATACTCTGAAAACCATAAAACATGAAAGAAACAAGACGATACAAACAAATGGAAAGATGTTCCATGCTCATGGATTGGAAGAAAAAATACTATTAAAATCTCCATGCTATCCAAATCAATCTATAGATTTACTACAATCCCTATCAAAATACCAATAGCATTTTTCACAGAAATAGAACAAATAATCCTAAAATTTGTACAGAACCACAAAAACCCCAAATAGCCAAAGCAACCTTGAAAAAGAACAAAACTGGAGGTATTACAATCCCAGATTTCAAGATATACTACAAAGCTTTAGTAATCAAAAAAGTATGGTACTGGCACAAAAATAGACACACAGATCAATAGAACAGGATAGAGAGCCCCCCAAAAAAGCCATGCCTATATGGTCAATTAATCTACAACAAAGAAGGAAGAATATGCAGTGGGAAAAAGTCCCTTCAACAAATAGTGTTGGGGAAACTGGGCCACTTTCTCACACCATACACAAAAATAAAATGAAGTCAGGACCTAAAAGTGAGACCTGAAACCATAAAAATCCTAGAAGAGAGCACAGGCAGTAATTTCTCTGACAACAGCCATAGCAGCATTTTTCTCGATATGTCTCCTGAGGCAAGAAAAACAAAAGCAAAAGTAAACTATTGGGACTACATCAAAATAGAAATCTTCTGCACAGCAAAGGAAACAACAAAACTAAAAGGCAATGTATGGAATGGGAAATATATAAAGAACTTACACAACTCAACACATACAAAAAACAATCCAATTTGCAAATGGGGAGGAGACATGAATAGACATTTCACCAAAGAAGACACACAGATGGCCAACACACATGAAAGATGATGAGTTATGTTGAGCATCTCACACCTCACACCTATCAGAATGACTAAAATCAAAAACACAAGAAACAAGTGTGGGTGAGAATGTGGAGAAAAAGGAACCCTCATGCACTGTTGGTGGGAATGCAAACTGGTGTAGCCACTGTGGCAATATGGAGGTTCCTCAAAAAGTTGAAAATAGAATTACCATATAATCCAGTAATTCCTCTACTGGGTAATTACCCAAAGAATATGAAAACACTAGTTCAAAAAGATCTATATCCCTCTGTGTTTATTGCAGCATTATTTATAATATCCAAATTATGGAAGCAGCCCAAATGCCCATCAATAGATGAATGGATAAAGAAGTGGCATATATGTATATAATGAAATATTCAGCCATAAAAAATGAAATCTTGCCATTGGCAACAATATGGATGGATCTAAAAACTTTTATTCTGAGTGAAATAAGTCAGTCAGAAAAAGACATACCATATGATTTCACACATGGAATTTAAGAAATAGGAAAAAAGAGACAAACCAAGAAATAGACTCTTAGTATAGAGAACACACTAATGGTTACCAGAGTGGTGGGTGGGGGGATGGGTGAAAAAAGTAATGGAGATTAAAGAGTACACTTGCTATGATGAGCACTATATAGAATTATTGAATCCCTGTACTGTACATCTGAAACTAACACTGTATGTTAACTACTGGAATTAAAATTAAGTAAAAGACTGTGTTGTATTTTAAATTTAAAGATTCTTTATATACTTTTATCAGATAGAGCCATTACATTTTATTTCTCCAAAATCATGAGATCTCTTGGATCAAGGGGATTGTTGATAGGAGCACAGATTTGAGAGGAAGATCCTAAAGAGATTCCCTTTAGCTAGAAATCCTGGGAAACTAGCGAGAAAATGGGAAAATGTGTGCATGCATGCGTGCGTACACGTGTGTTTGCGTGGGTGGAATGAGATTTTGGCCTCAGTATCTACCCAGTGTATGTGTCACTATTTACCAGTGGAGTCCAGTCAGTTGCCTTAGAGTCAACATGGTAGTTTGGGGGGGAAGGCAAATGAAAGTACAGACTTAATAAAGCTAAAGTTATGTCATAATTTATTTTCCTCTCTAGATTGTTTGACTTCACAGACACGACTCAGGCTCAGTGGCATGTTGGTAAGCATCAATTATTTTGTAAAGCCATATGGCCATGTTAAGAAAGACATTTAAGAATTGATTCTAAATATTTCTTTGTAGTTCCTTAAACAACTCACTTATTTGTAAGGTTTTTTTTTTTTTTGATAAATATATTCATAGCTATAAAACTTTTCTTCCTAACTAATTAGAATTTTGACATATGGTGCTTTCATTGTTGTTCACTTCTAAATATCCTGTAATATAATTATGAATTCTTCTTTAATCAAAGAGGTACATATTAGTGTTGGTGTCACCTCCAAACTTTATTTCTTACTGTTTTTGTTTTGTTGTTATTTTGTTGTATATTTAGCTCTCATCATACTAAGGTTGGGGAATATAATCTGTATGTTGTTGATACTTTTAACACTCATTGGAGCTCCCTTTGCTGCCTGGGAGATTATCAGTTATGAAAATCATGAAAGATCTATGTGTGCTCAAAAATATGTTTTCTGCATATATTAGGTAAAATTTTTATATCTGTTAGACCAATTTTATCTGCATCATTTATTTTTTGTGTAAACTTTTTAAAAAACATTTTAAATTTACAGTAGAAAAGTTGGGGGTTTCTAGATAAAGCTAAATTCCTTTAACTTTCTCTTTTACTCAACACATGACCTGTTTTTTGTTTCTTTCCACTATAGGATGGTCTTGTTAATGTAGGATGGATGGACTGTGCCACCCAGGACAACCTTTGTAAAAGTTTGGATATTACAACAAGTACTACTGCCTATTTTCCTCCTGGAGCCACCTTAAGTAACAAAGAGAAAAGCAGTGTTTTGGTATGAGTTACTAATTTCTTTATATATATGTGAATACATACATTCAAACATAATACATCATTTTATAAACAGTGAACAAGGAAATGAATCCATTTACAATAAACATGTTATTATTTAGAACAAGTATTTAATTTGGGGGATTCTGTTTAATGGTAAGATCTGCTTGTAAGGATTATTTTATAATGGTAGAAACTATTACCCTTTACAACCCAGAAGTATGGGAAACATTCTTAGGTTATATGAATTTTCATTGGTTTCCATTTATGTGTATATTTTCTAATGTTAAAATGTAGATCATTAGTACATTTGGCTGGGACTCAGTATTTGTTTTTTTAAACCACCCTGTTAGATTCTGGTTATAAACTCAGTTTGGAAATCTGTATGGTTCATCTCCCTAATTTTGTGAATGAGGAGACTGAGGTTCAAGCTAGTTATCAAGGAGCTAAGATAAATAATGGGATATTGAATAGGTTCCTAGGAAACCTCAAAAGAAAATAATAAAAGACAAACTTTCATTAGTTTTTATTTCTGTATTTTAATTCTGCTTTCTTGATGTTGACAAAGATAACACATACTCATTATAGAAATTCATACATGGGTATAGAAATGTGTAAAGACAGATGCAAAATTCTTCTAAATCCAAATCACCCACAGATGAGCACCATCAAATCTTGGTAAATACTCTTCCAGATCTCTACTTACATATACGTGCAATTATGACTTCATGCTGACAACTCTCCACTTCTGTCTTTGGCCCGGACCTCTGACCTCCACTCCAGACATACATATTCTGCTGCCTATTCAACATCTCCCCTGGGATATTAACTGATTTATCAAACTTAGATCTCCGTAACTATACCGCTGATATTCTCCCATAGATCTGCTCTGCCCACAGTTTTCTCTATCTCAGTTGATAAAAAAATCCATCCTTTATCATTCAGGTCAAATACCTTAGAGTCATTGTTGACTCTTCTTTTTCTTATATTCTATAACTTACATTGGGAGAATCTGTGGCTCTGTCATTAAATTCTTTCTAAAATCCACTTCTGCTACTAGAGCATTTATCACCTTATAATACTAATATATTATCTTTGTATTTTTATTTTTCTCCCACAATGCATTTTTAAGTTTGAATATTTTTTACTGTTATATCTCAAATCCCTAGAAGATTATCTGGCACAGAAGTGGACACTATATATAGTGCCTTTGTATATTATATGCTATCTGCTAGAGCTAAACATACACATAAATAGATAAATCAACAATCCCTAAGTAACAATCCGTTCACTAAATGTGACATACTTAGTTACTTAATCAGTCCTCCTTGGTATTTAACTCACCTACTTTTTCATGATTATAAGTAATGTTGTAATGACCAATGTTGTTTGTTCATTTTTGTGCACTTCTTTAGTTACCTGTTTAGATGAAATAGCCATGGCAGTTTTAATTTCAGTTTGTTTTGCCAGATTGCCCCTATAGAAAATTTCTGTTTATATTGTCCCACAGTTCATGAGCATGCCTGTTCCCTTAATAGAAGTTCTTGTCTTCAGTACTACAGTCTCATATTTTAGTGAGATCTTTCTGCTTTTTGATATAAAACTGCAAACTCAGATGCAATCTTAGGAGACATAAATGAGTAATACTGGAAGTGTAATTACAGGGAGTGATGAATTAAATGGTCCTTGTCGCTTCTAAAAGCATTCAAGTTTTTAGAAAAGTAAGACATCTGTTGGTCCCCTCAAACTGAATTGGGTGAGAAAAGGTACGGTCTAATATAAACATCTTGGTTATCTCTGAAAGTCTGTTCCATTTTCGCTGTTGGCAAATCGTGCCTTGTTTATTCCAGTGGCAGTTTTTTCTGCTTAATGGTTTGTTTTGTTGGAATGTGAGTTCATTTATTTGTATGTCATATGTAGTTTATGTCTTCCTTAAACGCTCTCTTTCCCAGGTAAATTCCAGTTGTAATACTTGACATCCATTTGAGAAGATCCATCTCTTCGCTCTTTCCTAGTCAGTATATTCAGCAAACATTTATTTACCAAGCCCTTACTGTGGACAGAATTGTACTGGGTAATTGGGAAGAAAAGTAGATAAAAGTCCACATAGTATAGTGAATCATTATAGTATAGTGAATCATTACAGTGTGGCCCCATTGTTTTGGGATGTATTATTTACAACAGCATTTTACACCATTCATATCCTAATGTTATTCTAAAACCCAGTATACTATCAAGGGTAATTTTGTGGTTGTCCGCCCAAAAAAAAAAAAAAAAAAGTACCCAGTATTTTTTTTGTGTGTTCCATTGATAATGAAAAAAATTTCAGTCTGTAATAAACTGATTCATTGTGAAGTGACTGTAATATAGTGGAGTTATATTAAATTGTTAAAACTCTGTCTCCCCAAACACATATTGGGAGGTAATCCCCCAAAAAGGTATGTAACTTTGCATTAGGTATAAAGAAAACTCTGGGTGCTATAATTAGGTTATTTTGAGGCAGAGAGTTATTGTCCCAGCTGATTTAGTATGTTCTATAATTGAGAAATGTTCACCACATTACACCTTTTAAAAGTGATTTACATGTACATTTTATAGGGGACATGTTCTGTGTATAAAGAATAACTTTAAGAGGAAGGGAGGGAGGAAGGAAGAAATTCAGAGGTTAGACAGTATCCTTTGTAAGTGTAACTACTCTTACTTACTTTTACTCTATGACAAACAGGTTTATAATGAGGTTCTACCACTAGAACCGGAGTAAATAATCAGGAGTATTTAATAAAATCTTTCTAATAAATGTGGCTGATGTCAATGACCTGTAGTACTATGGCATGTAGTACTTTGGGCCTTTTAAGCCCTTTGGTAACAGAAAATATTTCATATAGATCTTTAACAATATGCTAAAGATTTAAGAAAAAAGAACAAAAACAAGTTTTAAGAATAGAAACTTAAGAAAAACCGTTTTCTATTCTTACGTTATACCCATTGTTTCTCTCCATTTGGTTCTTCTCATGTTGGGCACAGTTAAGCTCTGAATACCATGGAAGTTGCTATACGTTTTTAATGGAGTTTCAAGCCTTTCAAGTAATACTGAATGATCAGGCATAGGTGGTTCATAATTAAACTCTGTTTTGTCATCCCCCAAATACATTTTCCTGATGTGACCATTACTTTATTCTTTGTTGACAGCTGCTTCTTTGAGAATTGCATGAGGAGGGAGAGTGAGAAAAATATGCTAAAGATAAAATATGGACAGAAATAAAGGAAATTTGTTAGAAAGGAGATGTGCCTTTTTCACTTCTGTGTTTTAAACCTTTAAGATAAGGTCTTTATCAGGATGTTTAACTCTGCCAAACCCCTAGGTGCTTAGGTTTTTGGACTCTATTTCTGAAAACCTCTATAATAAAGAGTATTCCAATTTTCCAGTTATAAGTTCTGAATTCCTACTAGTTATTGGTTGGATATGCAGTGTCTTGGGTCATCAAATAGTCTAGTGTTTTAATTAATAATTCTTTTAAAAGTTTGTAAAGCATTGGCATCCTGCAAAACATGATGAGCATTAAAGTTGCTCTGAACATAATACAGTATTTTCCCCAATAATTCAGAGGTTACTCCAGGTTATTGTGAGGATTATTATAGAATGCACACCACAATTAAAAGAAAATTCCAGATAATGAAATTTTAATTTTACATCAATATTTTTAAGAAACAGCCCTGTTACACAATTTTTTATTAATTGCCAAAATATACTTTTTAAAAAACATTTAGAATAAATAGCTCAAAAACTGTTTTTAACTTTTGTGATTTTTTTTTTCTTAAGAGAGTTCTATGGAAAAAAGACACAAATGGATGTTGATTAAAAGATTACAATATGATTCTCTTATTTTAGTTCCTTAATTCATTGGATGCTAAAGAAATATATTTGGAAATAATGCATAATCTTCCAGATTTTGAACTACTTTCGGCAAACACACTAGAGGTAATATTTCTGTTAATAATAATAAATGGTAGTAAATGTTGGTAACATTTCAAGTCTTAACATTTTAAAATAAGCATTTGTTTTATTCATCACTAGAAAGCAGTTTCAGAGGATTTTATATATTAATGTATATATGTTAGCTATTCTAGGTTAAACTCTAATTGCTGGAGTTGCAACTTTAGGGTGGGTCTGGAGTTCAAGACAACATAACCAGTCCTGAATGGGGGCCTCAGTGGGAGTGTCAAAAAAGCCAAGATTTTGATCACAAAGCAGCTTTCGATCTTATGTGGAATTTTATGTTCTTGCTTACAGAACTATTTATATTGTTCACTGAGAACTAAGAAGCAGCTTTAGAAATACTCAGTTTGTAGTAAAATCATTTTTTTTTCTACTCAGTGATCCCAGAGCTAAGTCTGTATCCCTACCCAACTCTGCTAAACCTGAAAAAGCTTACTTCTCTACCCCCAACTTTTTAGCTATATATCATTAAAACTATGTATTTTTTTTGGAACAGTTGTCTGCTTTTAGATTTTATAATTTAGTGATTTTTAGCCTTTAATATAGGATTGATTTACATAGCATTATTCCAAAGAAATACAAAATATAAGCATAAATGGGTCTGAATTTTAGGCAGTATCTTGAAGTAATGGGTATGGTGGCTAAAATTAACTTTAAGTCAAAGAAATAAAGAATAGAACCCTTAGAATTTCTTGATTCTGACATTATTTTTATCACTTCTAAGGATCGGTTGGCTCATCATCGGTGGCTCATATTTTTTAATTTTGGAAAACATGAAAATTCCAATGATCCTGAGTTGAAGAAACTAAAAACTCTACTTAAAAATGAACATATTCAAGTAAGAAAAATGCATTCTGCCTAGCCTTCTGCTAGTGTGCTTTCTTATTAATTTAATATATAAAATTATATTTTAGGTAACATAAAAATGCTTATTTGAAATTCTAGGTTAAGAAACCCCTAAGTGCTTTTGTTCTTCTGTTGTGATTTTGTTTTTCTATTAAAAATCTACAGTGATATCTGAAAACAGTTAACTTTCATTTCTCTTTAGTAGATGCCATCTGATATATCTGTATCAGACAGTTTTCTGGAATGACATACCATAGAAAAATCTTTCCCTTTTTAAAATTCTTATTTATGTAAATAATTTGTACTCATAGTTTAAAAATTAGGATATATAAATAAGCACAAAAATGAATTAAAATACTTAATATTTTCACCACTGTTAATAGCCCTACTATAAATTTACTATAAATTTACTGTGTAATTTTTCAAACTTTTTTTGCATATGTTTTAGTATGTGGGCATAGGGATATGTGTGTACATAAATGCATATTGTAATGGCCATTATAACAGACATACCTGTAACTTTATTTATGAACTTTTTTAATAAAAATGGATTCACTATAGGGGCGCCTGGGTGGTGCAGTCGGTTAAGTGTCCAACTCTTGGTTTCGGCTCAGGTCTTGGATCATGAGATTGAGCCCCATGTCCAGCTCTGCCCTTAGTGTGAAGTCTGAGTTGCTCTCGCCCTCTCTCTCTCTTTCTCTCTCTCTCTCCCCCTAAAATAAATCAGTCTTTAAAAACAAAAAGAAAAACCCCAAAAAATGGATTCACTATACAGTAGTCCCTCTTTTCTGCAGGGGAAATGTTCCAAGGCCCCCAGTGGATGCCTGAAACCACAGATAGTACCAAACCCTATATATACTTGTTTTTTTCCTATACATACATATCCATAATAGAGTTTAATTCATAAATTAGGTCCAGTAAAAGATTAACAATAACAACAAAATGGACAATTGCAATAATATACTATAATGAAAGTTATGTGAGAATGGTCTCTTACTATACTGCACCGTACTCACCCTTGTAAATTGATATGAGATGGTAAAATGCCTGCATGATGAGATGAAGTGAGGTGAATGACGTAGGCACTGTGACGTGGTGTTTAGCTACCCCTGACCTGAGAGTGCCTGAGAAAGAGAATCATATGCTTCTGGACTACAGGTGGACCAGTGGGAACCAAAACTGTGGAAAGTGAAACCACTGATAAGGGGGGAACTGCTGTATTCTCTTGTGTAGAATTATCCATTTGACAATATCATATATTTTCTTATATGCTAGTTTGTGTATGTGTATATATATATGTGTGTGTTGTGTATATGAATATGTATATATATGTATATGAAGCACTACCTGGCCTTTAGAGATGATGGTAAATATATACATATATATAAATATATTAAATACATTACTAAACACATATGATATAGATATTATCATCCTAGAGATATCATCCTCCCTAAAGTCTAGGTAGTATTTCACTATATGGTTACACCATAGTTGTTTAACAAATCCTCTTTTACTAACATCATTTGCATTATTTTTTATATCAAGAATACATACTCTAAAAATGCAATATGAAGAATTTTTTTAACCAAGGTTGTTTTTTCTTAAATTGTCCTCATTACCAGTGTCCTCCAGAATGTTTATATCATTTTGTATTCTTACAACATGTCAGTAACCATTTCTCCACACCTGTGCCAGCCATGGTATTACCAATTTTTTAATAACCATTCTAATAAGCCAAAAGTGATATGTTAATAATATTCATTTTCACTTATTTGCTTCCTAGTGGGGCTGAAAAAGTTTTTTTGTGATTATTAACAAATCATGATTTTTCTCTGTTTTCTGTCTCTGGCCCATTTTCTCTCTTCTGATAGGATATTTATCTTTTATTTCTTAGTGGATCCTCTGAAATCCTCAGATATTTGTTCTTGGTTTATTATTTCCCTCTTAGTATTCTTTATGCTGTTTCCCTTACAGTGTATGAAATTGTCAGGCTTTGCTTTATTATTTCTGCTTTTAGGGTCTGAAAACGTTTTCTCTCTCCCCCATTCCAAGCTTATATAAATATTCCCTATATTTTTAGAAGAGTGGATTTCTTGAACTTTTTTTAAAGATTTTATTTACTTATTTGAGAGAGAGCACAGCAGGGGGAGCAAGAGGCCCCCTGTGGAGCAGGGAGCCCAATGAGGGGCTCCATCCCAAGACCTTGGAATCATGACCTGAGCTGAAGGCAGACGCTTAACTGCCTGAGCCACCCAGGCGCCCAAAAGAGTGGATTCCTTAAACAACTTCCTATTTTCTGGAAAATTTTCTCAGGTTTTTGAACTTTCTAAAAGGCTTTTTTTTTTTTTTTTCCTTAACTAAAATTGAGTTTCAGTGTTAAATGTAAATTAATTATTTCTATCTTTTATTTTCATGGCCAGTTAATTTCTGTTTAGAAACTGTTAGAGCAATGTCATTCCTTTATGAATATTTAAAAAAATGAATGCGTATGATTTTGTTTTCATCAATTTGAATTCTCTAGGTTGGTAAGTTTGACTGTTCCTCTGCACCAGACATCTGTAGTAATCTGTATGTGTTTCAGCCATGTCTAGCAGTATTTAAAGGACAAGGAACCAAAGAATATGAAATCCATCATGGTAAGAAGGGAGAAAATGATAAAGATATATATTTATTTTCAAATAGCAGTTTTTCAAATGTACTTTTTACCTTGCTTTTTTAAATTCTTTGACATGTAGTTGACACACTGTGTTATATTAGTTTCAGGTGTAAAGTAGTGATTCCACAACTCTGTATGTTATGCTGTGCTCATACAGGTGTAGTTAGCATCGATCACAGTACCATTGACTATATTCCTGTGCTGTACCTTTCATCTCCATGACTTATTCATTCCATAGCTGGAAGCCTGTAACTCCCATGCCATTTCACCCATTTTGCCCATCCTGCCATCTCTCTCCCCTAAGTAACCACCAGTTCTCTGTATTTATGAGTCTGTTTCTAATTTGTTTTGTTTTTTAGATTCCACATATAAGTGAAATCATATGATATTTGTCTTCTCAGACTTACTTCACTTAGCATCATATATTCTAGGTCCATCCATATTGTCACAAATGGCAAGATCTTACTCTGTTTCATGGCTGAGTAACAATACTCCATTTGTGTGTATGTGTATGTCTGTGTACATACGCACATCTTCTTTATCCCTCTATCAGTGGACACTTGTGTTGCTTCCATATCTTGGCTGTTGTAAATTAATGCAATAAACACGGGGTGCATATATCTTTTTAAATTAGTGTTTTTGTTTTCTTTGGGTAAATACTCAATAGTGGAATTACTGGATTGTATGGCATTTTTAATTTTTTGAAGAACCTCTCTACTGTTTTCCACTGTGGCTACACCAATTTATATTCCCATCAACAGTACCTGAGGGTTCTTTTTTTCTATATCGTTGCCAACTCTGGCTATTTGTCTTTTTGTTACTAGGTGTTCTGATAGGTATAAGGTGATATCTCATTGTGGTTTTGATTTGCTTTTCCCTGATGATATTAGATACATCATTTGAGGGGCACCTGGGTGTCTCAGTAACTTAAGTGTCCAACTCTTAATTTCAACTCAGGTCATGATCTCAGGGTCGTGAGATCAAGCCCTGGGTTGGGCTCTGCGCTGAGCATGGAGCCTGCTTAAAATTCTCTCACCCTCTCGGGGCACCTAGGTGGCTCAGTTGGTTGGGCGTCTGACTCCTGGTTTTGGCTTAGGTCATGATCTCATAGGTTGTGAGATTGAGTCCCTCGTTGGGCTCCATGCTCAGCGGGGAGTCTGCTTGAAGATTTTCTCCCTTTGCCCCTCCCCCCACTTGCTCAGCACTCACGCACTCTCTGTCTCTCTAAAATAAATAAATCTGGGGCGCCTGGGTGGCTCAGTTGGTTAAGCCTCTGCCTTTGGCTCAGGTCATGATCCCAGGGTCCTGGGATCGAGTTCCGCATCAGGCTCCTTGCTCGGCAGGGAGCCTGTTTCTCCCTCTGCCTGCCCCTTTCCCCTGCTTGTGTGCTCACTCTCTCTCTCTCTCTGACAAATAAAAATTTTAAAAATAAATAAGTAAAATAAATCTAAAAAAAAAAAAAGGATACTCTTTCCCTCTCCCTCAGCCCCTAACCCCCCATCTCTCATGCACTCTCTCTATCCCTATATATAAAGTTTTAAAAAAAAAAAAATGTATCATTTGAAAATCACTTCTCCCATTCAGTAGGTTGCCTTTTCTTTTTGTTGATTGTTTCCTTCACTGTGCAAAATTTTTTTATTTTGATGTAGTCCTGATAGTTTATTTTTGCTTTTGTTTCCCTTGCCTGAGGAGACAGGTCTAGAAAAATTGTTACTAAGGCCAATGTCAGAGATTACTGCCTATATTTTCTTATAGGACTTCTTTGGTTTCAGGTTTCACGTTTAGGTCTTTGATACCTTTTGAGTTTATTTTTGTGTATGGTGTAAGAAAGTGGTTGAATTTCATTCTTCCTCGTGTAGCTGACCAGTTTTCCTAGCGCCATTTACTGAGGAGACTCTGTTTTCCCCATTGTATAATCTTGCCTCCTTTGTCAAAGATTAATTAGACCATGTAAGCATGGGTTTATTTCCGGGGTCTCTATTCTGTCCCACTGACTGAAGTGTCTGTTTTTATGCCATACCATGCTGTCGTGTTTACTATAGCTTTGTCCTGTATCTCGAAGTCCGGGAGCATATCTAGATTTGTTCTTCTTTTTCAAGATCACTTTGGCTATTTGGGGTCTTTTGTGGTTCTTTTTACTTTGTTTTATATAAATATACTTACTGTAAATAACTTTGCTTTTATTAGTAAATAGGTTTCTTTTGGAGAAAGATTTTTTGAGTTATATTTAGTTATTTTATTCTCTTTTTTTAAAATAACTTTTTTCTGCTATTTTGATTAGTGTTTCAGCAAGAATGCTAGTGACATGTCAGGTTAGTGCAAAATTTAGGGGTCTTATTAATAAAAGTAAGCAACACCTATAGTTTCCATTTCCAGTGTACCAAAGTAGCATCTCAGCCATGGGCATTTTCCAGATTTTTCCCCCACTAGACTATTAAATTTTTTTTTTTAAGATTTTATTTATTTATTTGACAGAAAGAGACACAGTGAGAGAGGGAACACAAGCAGGGGGAGTGGGAGAGGGAGAAGCAGGCTTCCCGCCTAGCAGGTAGCCCGATGTGGGGCTCGATCGCAGGACCCTGGGATCATGACCTGAGCCGAAGGCAGACGCTTTATGACTGAGCCACCCAGGCGCCCCTAGACTATTAAATATTTCTATCTTATCTCTCTTGAATTTATAATTACATTTTTACATTTCAGCTTGTGATGGGACTTTAGCTCTGCATTCATGTAAGTACAGTTGCAGTTATGAGGATTTGGGATACCTCATAGTCCCTGTCCTGAAAAAGGTCAAATGTAGCAAAAGAAACACACCAACTACTAACTATAACACAGCTAAGTGAGTAACAGATATTGACTGATGTTATGTGCTTAGGAATGCAAAGTTCTCTCGAGACATTTAAAATATCAGGGCGCCTGGGTGGCTCAGTTGGTTAAGTGTCTGCCTTCAGCTCGGGTCGTGATCCCGGGATCCTGGGATCCAGTCCCTCATCGGGCTCCCTGCTCAGCGGGGAGTCTGCTTCTCCCTCTGCCTCTCTCTCTGTCTCTCATGAATAAATAAATAAAATCTTTAAAAAAATTTTTTTAAGTATCATCTGGTGGGGTTGATAGAAGGAGATCATAAGACAATGTGAAAAACATTGTAATGGCCAGTATGTATAAATTATAAGATCAAATAAAGAGACTTATATGTAGTTTAGATCCAGAGATGATATTTGAATTGAGATAACATTTGAATGCTCAGTTTCTCAAAGTGAATAGAGAAAAGCAAGAAGTGAGGCTAAGCTGAAGGAATTATGTGAGCAAAGTCTTGGCAAGATGAACCTAACAGTAACTCCTGTTTATTTAGTACTTTCTACAATTCAGATGTTTTTCTAAAGGCTTCACTACATTTCCCTTTCTGTTTTTATCTTCACAACAGCCCACCAAGGGAGAAAACAGTGGCTCAGGATAATTATTTGCCTATGATCAACAACTAGTAACTAGTCAAGGTAGATTTTTGTATCCAAACAGGTCTGACTCCAAAGCCTAGGATTATAGCAGCACTAAACTGTACTGTCTCCTGAAAGTGCTAAAAATGACCACGTTTTAATAATGGAGTTCTGTTCTTTTTTATCTCTGAAATAATTCAGATTCCCCTCCCTCTGTTTTTGCTGCTTTATTTCCAGTTCATCATCTCCTTCATTTACTCTATTATCCTTTGGTAAAATTGACAGTCTCACATCACTTTTCTGCCTTGACTTTGCTGATTTCTTTAAGTATTTTTAAATTTTTTTCATTGAAGTAGAATTGGAATACAGTATTAGTTTCAGGTATGTTATATAATAATTCCCTTTTATATATACATTGATCAGATCAGAATGATCTGATCAGTGTATATATACAGATCACCATGATCACCATGATGTTTAGTTACCATCTGTCATCAAGTTGTTACATTATTAGTAACTCTGTTCCTTGTGCTCTACTTTACACCCCTGTGACTTATTTGTAACTGGAAGTTTGTACCTCTTAATCCCCTTAACTGTTTCACCCTTCCTCCCACCTCCCTCTCCTCTGGCAATCACCAGTTTGTTCTCTGTATTTATGAGTCTGTTCTATTTTGTTTTGCTTCTTCATTCATTTTGTTTTTTAGATATTGGTAAGACAGATGTCCAAGAGTTTTCTGCCTGTGTTTTCTTTTAGGAGTCATGGTTTCAGGTCTTATATTTAGGTCTGTAATATATTTTGAATTGATTTTTGTTTATGGCACAAGAAAGTGGTCCGGTTTCATTCTTTTGCATGTAGCTCTAGTTTTCCCAGTACCATTTATTGAAGAGACTGTCTTTTCCCCATTGTATGTTCTTACCTCCTTTGTCACAGATTGACCATATAAATATGGGTTTATTTCTCTCTATTCTGGCTCTCTATTCTGTTCCATTGATCTGTGTGTCTGTTTTTGTGCCAATACTATGTGTTTTGATTATTATAGCTTTATAGTGTATCTTGAAATCAGGGAGCACAATACCTCTGGCTTTGTTCTCTCTTTTCATGGTTGCTTTGATTCTTCATGGTCTTTTGTGGTTCCATACAAATTTTAAGATAATTTGTTCTAACTCTGTAAAAAAAAAAAAAAAATGCCATTGATGTTTTCATAGGGATCGCATTGAATATGTAGATTTTTAGAGATCATATAGACATTTTAATAACATTAATCCTTCAATCTATGAAGACTGTATATCTTTCTATTTATTTGTGTCCTCTTCAGTTTCTTCAACAATGTCTTGTAGTTTTTGGAGTACAGGTCTTTTATCTCCTTGGTTACATTTATTCCTAAGTGTTTTATCCTTTTTGATGCAATTCTAAATGGGATTGTTTTCATAATTTCTCTGATAGTTTGATATTATAGAAATAGCACAGACTGAGGAACCTGGGTGGCTCAGTCAGTTAAGTGTCCAGCTCTTGGGGCGCCTGGGTGGCTCAGTTGGTTAAGCATCTGACTTTTGATTTCAGCTCAGGTCATGATCTCAGGGTTGTGAGATTGAGCCCCACATCACGCTCAACGCTGGGTGTGGAGCCTGCTTAAGATTCTCCCTCTCCCTTTCCCTCTGCCCCTCCCTGCCCTCAAAAAAAAAAAGAACACAGATTTTGGTATATTAATTTTGTATCCTGTTACTTTACTGAGTTGATTTGTTCTATTAGTTTTTGAGTAGAGAGTCATTTATTTCTGCTCTGATTTTTAATTTTTCCTTCTATTAACTTGGGACTTTATTTCTTCTTTTTCTAGTTCCTTTAAGATGTAAGGTTAGATTGAGATTTGTTTCCTGAGGTAGGCCTATATCTCTATAATCTTGCCTCTTATTTTTTTTTTAAAGATTTTATTTATTTATTTATTTGAGAGAGTGAGGGAGCGAGAGAGAGAACACGAGTGGGGGCAGAGGCAGAGGGAGAAGCAGACTCCCCACTGAGCAGGGAGCCAGATGCTGAGCTCAGTTGGGGTGATGAGCTGAAGGCAGACACTTAACCCACTGAGCCACCCAGGTGCCCCTAAACTTGCCTCTTAAAACTGCTTTTGGTGGGTCCCATAGATTTTGGAACATTGTGTTTGATTTTTATTTGTCATAAGGTATTTTTTTTGTTTTCTTCTTTCATTTCTTCATCAACTCATTGATTGTTAGGAACATGTTTAGCTTTGATGTGTTTGTGTTTTTTCCCAGTTTTGTTTTAGTTTCTAGTTTTATACTATTGGGTCAGAAAAAAATGCTTGGTATGATTTCAGTCTTCTTAAATTTATTGAGACTTGTTTTGTGGCCTGACATGATTATCTTGGAGAGTGTTCCATGTGCCCCAGAATACATGAAGAACATGTATTCTGTTTTTGAAAAGAATGTTCTGTATATATCTATTAAGTCAAACTGGTCTAATATGTCCTTGAAGGTTACTGTTTTGTTGATTTTCTGTCTGGATGATCTGTCGTCCATTGATGTATGTGAGGTGTTATTGTATTACTGTCACTTTCTCCCATTATGTCAGTTAATACTTGCTCTACATATTAGGTGCTCCTATGTTGATATTTGTAGATTTGTATAATTATTTCCTCTTGTTGAATTGATCCCTTTATCATTATGTAATGTCCTTCTTTGTCTCTTATTACAGTCTTTGTTGTAAAGTCTGTTTTGTCTAAGTATTGCTAGTCTATTTTTCTTTTTGTTTCCATTTGCATGGAATATCTTTTATCATCCCTTCACTTTGTCTGTGTATGTCCTTACATCTGAAGTGATATAGGTAGCCTATAGAGGGGGTTTGGTTTTGTTTGCTTTTGTTATCCTTTCAGCTACCCTCTGTCTTTTGTTTGGAGCATTTGGTCCATTTACACTTAAAAGTACTTACTGATGATAGGTATGTATTGCCATTTTCTTCATTATTTTCTGGTTTTGTAGTTCCTCTCTGTTCTACTCTTGTGATTTGACGACTTTGTTTAGTGTTATATTTGGATTTCTTTTTTCTGTGCATCTGTTGTAGGTTTTTGGTTACCATTAGGCTCATATATAACAACCTATGTATATAGTAGTCTTTTCAGTTGAGTGTCACTTAGGTTTGAATGCATCTTAAAAGCAGTGTGTTTTACTCTCCTGCTGACTTTTTTTGGCATCCTATTTTACATCTTTTTGTGTATCCCATAACTAATTATTGTAGATACAGATTTTACTACTTTTCTCTTTAACCTTCATACTAGCCTTATAAGTGATGGATCTACTACATTTTCTACATGTTTACCAATGTTTGCCATTACCAGTGATTTTTTTCTTTCTTTCATAACTTTCTTCTAACTATGGCCTTTTCTGCTTAAAGAAGTCTCTATAACATTTAAGGCTGGTTTAGTGGTGATGAACTCCTTTAACTTTTGTTTGCCTGGGAAACCATCTCTCCTTCAATTCTGAATGATAACTATGAATATATCCTGCCACCCTCTTCTGGCCTGCTATGTTTCTGCTGAAAAACCAGCTTATAATCGTATGGGGGTGCCCTTGTGTGTAACTAGTTGGCACGGCTCTTGCTGCTTTTTCAGATTTTCTCTTTTCTCTTTAGTTCAGACATTTTAAAAATGTGTCTGGGTGTGAATTTACTTGAGTTCTTGTTTGGTCTTCTCTGTGCTTCCTAAATCTGTGGGTCTGCTTCCTTCCCCTGGTAGGGAAGGTTTTCAGCTCTGATTTCCTCAAAGTTTTCTGCCTTTTATTCTCTTTCTTCTCCTTCTGAACCTTCTGTAATGTCAATATTAGGACACTTGATGATGTCCTAGAGGCCCTTTAACCTAACCTATGCTCATTTTTTATTCTTTTCTTTTTGCTGTTCCGCCTGGGGGATTTCCTCAACTCTGGCTTCCAGATCCATCTGGTCCGTTATGCTGCTTCTAATCTGCTCTTGATTCCCTCTAGTGTGTTTTTAGTGTCAGTTATTGTGTTCTTTGGCTCTGACTCATTTTTTAGACATTTTATTTCTTTATTCCTTAATTCTTTAAGTTCTCACTATGTTGATCCACCTAGTGGGTGACTATGCCATTGCCAAGATAGGGAAGGTGAGAAAAGGAGCAAGTTCGGGGGGAAATAGCTCAACTTCAATTTTAATATATTTGAAGTGTTTGTATGACATCCATGTGAGTATTTTTGGGCAGTTGGTAATACAGGTTTTGAATTCATAAGGGAAGTTGAGTTTGAAGAAATAGATTTAGTAGTTGGGCCACAGTAGTAGTTCAGGTAAGCATAAAGAACATAAATACTGCAAAAAAGTGGTTACTCTGCCTCTAAGGATGAAGGAGCATTGCAAAGAAAGGTGCTCCTGGCAGAGCAAACCTGTTTATCTATAGTATACAGAACACTAGACCCTCACCGAAATCAGTGTGTTCAATAAGTTTGTCTTCATTTCTTTAATATCTGAAGTATAAAAACTTTGAAATGTTTCTATGGATAGAAAGGCAGAATGTGGATTTTAATTTTTCTTTTATTCAATTTCAAAGGAAAGAAGATTCTGTATGATATACTTGCCTTTGCCAAAGAAAGTGTTAATTCTCATGTTACCACACTTGGACCTCAAAATTTTCCTGCCAATGACAAGGAACCATGGCTTGTTGATTTTTTTGCCCCAGTAAGTAATTTTTATCTGTCAAATTTCAGTGTTGTCACATTTTCTCTTATCATAGCAAAAAGACATTTTCTAGATAGTCTTGAACCATGAGTACCAAAATTGTGTTACTGAGTTTTGGCCCCTATCACATATTGCTTCTAGGAGAGCGGGGATGTACTTGCCCCTCCAAGAATTAAATAGACACACACACGCACGCATAAGATTTGTCCCTAAGTATGGTTTATCTTACTTAGTATATATTGCTTGTTGCAGAACTGTGGGGGTTTTTTGTTTCATTTAGCTCAGTGCTTGTGAATATTTTTTCTTTCATAGTGGTGCCCACCGTGTCGAGCTTTATTGCCAGAGTTACGAAAAGCATCAAAACATCTTTACGGTCAGCTTAAGTTTGGTACACTAGATTGTACAGTTCACGAGGGACTCTGTAACATGGTATGTATAAAATACTTGTTCTAATTAATACTTCTGTAAAATAGTTCTTAAGTTACACTGACAAAGGTCTCTATTTCAGATGTACATCTGTGTTTAGAGTAGTAAATTATTTAATCAAATAATTTCAACAAATATTTCAAAAAATGATATAAAATGATTGAATTAAAACATGAATAGACAACATAAATAGTTGAATATAAACATGGTCTTATCAAACTTGGGAAAATATTTTGTTTGCTTGATAAAATACATGATTTTTCCATTATTTAAAATCTTTATAATTTTTGACTCAATATTACCTTTTGGCAGTCTGTAGTTTGAGTCTCAGGTTTTCCTCATAATTGTCTTCCGAGTATAGTTAGTAGATGGAAATTTTAAAAATGAACAAGTTTTTTTCAACCTTTGTTTACATAAAAATATTTTCTTAGGTTAATTCATAAACTATTCATTCTTCAGTTCCAGGAATAACTAGGAATTATATATCTTGTCATGAAAGTATATAATACCACCTATAAAATATTCTTGGAACAAGTCTCTGAAACCTAAATCAGATACCACACCTTGAGATCTGTCCGTATGTAGGGAATCAGTTAGAGGAACATGTTAAGTGACACCATGGGCATGAAATCTGCAAGTCCCAGTATATAGAGGATCTTACAGGACAAATACCTAATTTATTGGTATTCAGATACACTGAAAGGTGGGAAAAGAGATGAAAGAGACTCAAAAGACATATCATTGTAATGTTTAGGTCTCGTTTGGATGCCAAACCAACTGTAAAAAAGTGAGCAAGCGATAATTGGGGAAATTTGAACACTGACAGGGTATCTGATAATTATCAGGAATTGTTCATTTTTAGGTGTAAAAATGACAGTGTAGTTACACTTGGGGGAAAATCCTTATATTTTAAATGTACTGAAATGTGGGTGAAATGATAAATCATCTGGAATTTACTTTAAAATAATCTTGGTGTAGGAGTAGAGTTGGGAGGGAGTATAAATGAAGTAAGTGTGCCCGTGAGTGGATGATTATTGTAGCTACAAGAGTACATGCAAGTTTATTGCTGTCTGCTTTTGTGTATATTTTAAATATTTTATAAAAGTAAACATTTTTAAAAAGAAAGAGAAAAATGGGGGAGAAGAAAAAGAAAATGATAGGTTTTAAAAACAAATAAATGTAGAGTGAAATCTTTATGGCATCTGTGTGAGGAAGAATTTCTCAGTCCACACACACAAGGTAAAAATTAATGTGAATGATTTTGACTATATTAAATGATAAAACTATTGCCAAAGAAAAAGACACTATGAAGTTAAGACAACAGACTATTTACAGCACATGTAACTGACAGAAAAGCTTACTGCCAGAATATTTGACTACAGGTCAGTTTTTTTATATAGATAAAATGAGAAAGTTGAAACATTTTTTTTAGAAAAAGAAATCCAACAAACAAAAAATCTTGCACTTCACTAGCTAGCCATCAAGAAAGTACAAATTATAACAATCCATCAAATTAATCCATCATCAAATGAACAAAAATTTAGAAATCTGACAATAGCAAGTATGTGGATAGATTATCCAGTTACATAATGGAATACCATAGAGCATTTAAAATTAGATCTGTCCTTACCAGCACGGGTAAGTCTCAAAAATACATTGTAAGATGACAAAAGCAGGTTGCAGAATAGCTTACAGAGTATGATAGAATAACAGAAAATTTTTTAATGCTCCCAACATTTCACTCTACTGCCCAGGAATACATATGCATGTCACAAAAGTATAAAAACATTAGTGGATTAGATATATACTTATTTGAGGATATTAATTGCTCCTACTTTCAGGGAGGAAAGGAAATGGGACCAAGAAAAAGAACTTAAGCAATCTGCCAGTGTGACAAAGAAGTTAAACTTCCTTAAATATCGAGAAGGGATATGTGGGTATCTGTTAGATGATTTCTCTCTTCGTTCTGTTTGAAATTTCATTTAACTAAAAACAAATACAATCTTTGGTTTTGAATGTCTTGTGACATTGAAACTAAGCAAGATACAAACAATGTGAAACAGTGATTATCTTAATTTGAATTCTTCTAGTTTTTCTACTTTTTAATCTAAACTATTAAATATCCTTTAGATAATTGAGTAAAATATAAGGATTTAAAACTGTGGTGTCCACTTCACCTGGAATAGAGACCAGGAGTCATTACTCACTAATTGGTGGACCTTGACCAAGTCACATAGCCTCTCAATACCTTGTTTTCTCATCTGTAAAGTTGACATGGTAATTTTAGCTTCTGAATAGAGTTGTTGTAGAGAATAGATTAGAAACTACATGTTTAAGGGGCGCCTGGGTGGCTCAGTCGATTAAGCGTCAGATTCTTGGTTTCGGCGCAGGTTGTGATCTCGCGGTCATGGGATTGAGCCCCATGTCAGGCTCTGCGCTTGGCATGGAATCTGCTTCAGATTCTCTATCCCTCTCTCTCAAATAAATAAAATCTTTAGGAAAAGAAACTACATGTGTAAGTGCTAAAAAGATGCCCAACACATGCTAAACACTAATAAGTAGATTAACAAAACAACAGTCATCCCTAATGAGTTATTTGGATTTACACTCATTTTACAAAAGTTTGATAAAGATTTCCATTGTTTTTACAAAAATTATTTTTGAATCCTAATCAAAGATTCTAATTTGCTGCTGAGTGCTTGTCAACTTTAAGGATGCGAAGATCAGCTACAGTAAATTCACATAGATATACTAACTTTTAGAAAAATAAAAATTAAAACTTCAAAGAAATGCTTCCTGGGCCAATGTTCATGTTAATTCTGAGGAGGAAATTACAGTATTTGTACCATAAACAGTATCTTGAATGAAGAATGAAAAGGGACCATATTCTTAGGACATGAGTCATAATTCCTTAAGTTAAAATATGGTTGTATACACATTATTAATTTATTTCTTTATCCTTGCTACTTTGTTTCCTTTTTCTTCTACTGCTGGACAAATTGGAGCATTATTGTGGTTTCAAAAAGACTCAAGCCAGAGATTAGCCTGCTCTTTACAGCCTTATCCATCTTGTTTTAGCAGAGTCAAAAGGGCCCACGCTCATAATTAGCCATATTGTGGCTATACACACTTCTCAGTGTTTCACTGCCCATGCATTTTTATGGCTAATGGACTACCTATAAAAAAAGGTCATTTATCAGTGCAACTGTGAATCCATTTTCTTTGCCAAATTTGGCTAGGCTAAAATTTTTCAGTCACCAGCAGTTTAGCAATGGGTTTTTTTTGGTTTTTTTTTAAAGATTTTATTCATTTTATTCATGAGAGACAGAGAGAGAGAGAGAGAGAGGCAGAGGGAGAAGCAGGCTCCCAAGGAGCAGGGAGCCCGATGTGGGACTCGATCCCAGGACCCTGGGATCATGACCTGAGCCGAAGGCAGACGCTTAACCATCTGAGCCACCCAGGCGCCCTAGCAATGGGTTTTTTAAGTGTTATTGTTGTTACTTAAAAGCAAGCTGGTTATAAATTTGAAACCAATAGGTAAAATGCATAAAATCTTTAATTTGTATTCTCATTCCTAACAGTATAACATTCAGGCTTATCCAACAACAGTGGTTTTCAACCAGTCCAATGTTCATGAATATGAAGGACATCACTCTGCTGAACAGATCTTGGAATTCATAGAGGTATTTATTTTTAAATGGTTTTTGGTTTTGTGTTGTTTTGTTTATTATTATTTCCCCAGTGAAGCTAACATTTTTGTTAGTGTTACCCTATCATGGTAGACTTAAGCTTTATTAAAGCAGCATTTAGAGCAAGTGAGCTTTTAGGGAGGTTGAGCAGTATCTCCAATCAGACTGTCAGGAAAATAGAATAATAGGCTTTCCATTAATAATTAAAGGATCATTTCCAAACCAATCATTGATTCTGGAACAGAACTATATGGCCTGTGTAGACATCTGGACACCTCTTAGAACTTTTTGTCCCATTTACTGTCACCTTAAAGTTGCCTCTGTTCCCTACCTAAGATGATTTTAATGATACATAGAAATAAGAAAAAAATATACCTTGATTTAAGAAGGTTGATGGGCAAAGCCCAAATTAACAAGGAATAATTTCTTTCTTTTAAACATCCATAAGTATCTTTTGATTATTCAGAAATAGGAACTTTTCTAAGCGACAACAATTTGCCAAGAATATAGGAATACCTTTTTATATCTGTTATAATGAACGTTATATTCTCTTTAGGATCTTATGAATCCTTCAGTGATCTCCCTGACACCCACCACTTTCAATGAACTAGTTAAACAGAGAAAACATGATGAAGTGTGGATGGTTGATTTCTATTCTCCGTGGTGTCATCCATGTCAAGTCCTAATGCCAGAATGGAAAAGAATGGCCCGGGTAGAGTAGTTTATTTTAAATCTTAAAATGTAGCATGAATGTGTATTTAACAGAACTATTTTGAAACTGAGATGAACCCACCTTCTAGATTGTCACTTACAACAGTTCTCATTATACCAGTTAGATTTCAACTCTGTTTCTGTCTGCTTGGGTGAATGGTATAATCTACCTTTTTTTTTTTTCCTGTGTCACTTGTTTGGTACATATCTGACCAAATTTCTGCCCAAGTCGACCCAAAAATCCCTTTATTTTCTATACAAATAGTGTTATAAAAGAATGGAAAAAAGTTACTTTTAGAGAATGGAAAATGAAATCACTGTTTTATATTTCTAAGAAAAAGTGAACAAACCAAAGAGTTAAGTGATTTCTAGTATCTTAACATTTAAGATAATGCAATTTTGTGTCCTGAATTTTCAGTAAAATTTTAAAATTTGGGCATGATTCAGTGTGCTGCAATGTAGGTCTCTATTTGAAAAATAACTTTGAAATACCATTGCAGAGACCTTCATTATTCCTTGTTTCTGACACTAAATTTTAGAGATACCTAATTTTACCCCCACATAGAACATGAATGAAATCTGTTGTTCAATCTGTAATAATTGTAGTAAGGTCTTAACTCCAACTACAATTTCAGTTCATTACTGTAAGTGTTCTATTATGTTTTAAACCCTTAATTTGGTGAAAATCACTGATAAATAATAAGCATCTCACAGTAATAATTTTTCTTTTGTAAATATAAATAGTTATGTAGGTAATTTTATTCTAATCACTTTGATCTATTTATCTCTTCTTTTTCTCTTTTATAGACATTAACTGGACTGATCAATGTGGGCAGTATAGACTGCCAACAGTATCATTCTTTTTGTGCCCAAGAAAATGTTCGGAGATACCCTGAGATAAGATTTTTCCCCCCAAAATCAAATAAAGCTTATCAGTATCAGTAAGTGTTGCCTAAAATTTAAAGACATTTATTTAAGCAAAATTTAAAAGTTATCTTAGGGGTTCCTGGCTGGTTCAGTCAGAAGAGCATGTGACTCTTGATCTGAGGGTCATGAGTTTGAGCCCTACGTTGGGTGTAGAGATTACTTAAATAAATAAATAAGCTTGTCTTAAAAAGTTAACTAAATAAAAGTTAACCCAACAAATATTTTTTGGGAGCCCACCATGTTTGAAGATCATGTGCTAATGAGAACCTCTGAAGATGAAAAAAGAATTGAGTGATTCCAGTACTCATGAAGCTGGCACACCAGTATAGAAGAAGAGAAACAGAGGAAGTACTGACATTTAGGAAGTCAGTGTTTGGTTTCAGGTACTATACTAGATCCTTTGCTCATGGTATTCCCACTAGTCCTCACATATACCCTGAGAAATAAGAATTATTGCCCTTCCTCCTATACAAATATGTAAACTGATTAACAGACCTTAAGTCCCACAGCTGCTAAGGTTTGTAATTGAGGATTCAGCCCAGTCTGTGTCAGTGCCCATCCTATTTCTATAACACCACACAGCATTTGAGGTAGTAAACTCAAGTGCAAGGTAGAATATAAGGAATATTATTTAAAAGGTAAAACTGAGCCATGGATTGCATAGGAGGAAAGGATTACAGCTATGAGAGGAGATCATGAAAGGTTGCATTTATGAGGTGGCTTTTGAAATGCATCTTAAAAAGTACTTAGGAATTTGACGGACATAATGACCAGAGTAAAGGTTCTGAAACTGAAGTCTTAGGCATTTGGAGTGTTACCATTCCCATGCGTCTATAGGAGATGTCCAGCGGGCAGCTAGACATTCAGGGCTGTCTTGAGCACAAAAAAAAAAAAAACATCGAGACTAGAGAAAAATATATTTGGGAAGTCATGTAAGCAGCATTTATAGCTAGGTGTATCTGAGAAGGGAAATGGTATGTAGTCAATAAGTTAAACTTTTCAATTGCTGTAGAGAGATGGTTTTCTGAACATATCCAATAATAGAAAATAGTACTTACAACTTACATATTTTTTTCTTCTTTCAGTAGTTACAATGGTTGGAATAGAGATGCTTATTCCCTGAGAATTTGGGGTCTAGGGTGAGTAATCAAAATATGCATCATTGTATAAAATAGATTCAGTGCTATTTACCTTCCTCTTATGTCTGTAGTTACAGGCTGTAGCATTTTACATTACTTAGTAAAGAATTACAATTTACCAAGATAACTTGGAAGTCATTTTTAACTTAGAAACTTCTGCAATATTATATTTTAGATGTTTGCTTTGGTTTCATGTAATGAAAAATAATTTTGATCCCTTGCCACAGATTTTTACCTCAAGCATCCATAGATCTAACACCTCAGACTTTCAATGAAGAAGTTATACAAGGGAAAAATCATTGGGTGGTTGATTTCTATGCTCCTTGGTGTGGACCTTGCCAAAATTTTGCTCCAGAGTTTGAGCTCTTGGCTAGGGTAAGTCTTGTCTGTCTACTTAGATAAGTTGTAGTCATATGCATGTTTTAATAATTAGATAAAATAACAGTTATTTAGGGCGCCTGGGTGGCTCAGTCGATTGAGCGTCTGCCTTTGGCTCAGGTCATGATTCCAGGGTCCTAGGATTGAGCCCCATGTCCAGTTCTCTGCTCAGTGGGAAGCCTGCTTCTCCCTCTCCCTCTTCCTGCCACCCCCCCTGTTTGTACTCTGTCAAAGAAATAAATAAAATCTTTAAAAAAATAAGTTATTTAAAAATTAGGTAAAATGATTATATCTAATTATATTTTAAATACAATTCTCTTAAAAGTTTTCTGTGAATTTTTTAAAACTCCATTTCATTGGGGCGCCTGGGTGGCTCAGTCGTTAAGCGTCTGCCTTCGGCTCAGGTCATGATCCCGGGGTCCTGGGATCGAGCCCCACATCGGGCTCCCTCCTCCGCAGGAAACTTGCTTCTCCCTCTCCCACTCCCCCTGCTTGTGTTCCCTCTCTCGCTGTGTCTCTCTCTGTCAAATAAATAAATAATCTTTAAAAAAAAAAAAAAACCTCCATTTCATTTCTATGACTATAATCTTCGCACATTTCTTCCTTCTTTATTAATGCTGTTAGCTGAAATCTCTGTCTTGATTGAGGACTCATCTACCTAACCAGAACAGCCAGACACCTCACTTCTTCTGCTTGTTCCCTTTTTCTTTCCTTTACTCATCTGATGGCCTGGCAAGCGGCATCTGTCTCCTACATGCCTTTCCAATCTGTCATCTCCTCTCCATCTGCTCTGCTAGCCTCTCTGTTCAAGCCCTCATCATCTCATCTAGACATGTGTGCCTTTGAACTAGTCTTATGTTTCAGTTATGCCCTGATCATCTTTCTGAAATACTCCTTTCTCAGGCTTCCTGTGAACAAGTTTCTGGACTTGCATCCTTGGTTGCAGGTCTGCGATGGGACCCTTCATACGTCTTCAGCTTTTTCTCTGTCCCACCCCACACCTTACAGTTCAGGCACAACAAAGTACTTCAGATTTGTTGAACAAATACGTGCTGTTCCCTCTCTCTAAAATGCCTTTTCCTTACCTTGGGCATCTGGATCTTTTTCTCCTTACCCTACAAAACCCAGCTTCAGTTGGCACTTCTGTGTTCACTGTCCTTCTCATTCAGTTCACTTTGATATCTTGTACTCCATTGGTGTACTTACACGATGAATGTTAAATATTTATTTAGTTACCAGTCTCCTCCATAAGACTGAGCTTCTTGAGGGCAAGTTTTACAGGTCTTGTCCAACTCAGTAAATGCTTATAAAACTTAACTGAATGCATAAGCTGAATGCAATCTGAGTTTTTGTTGTTTCTGTCACCACCATCCTGCTCATTAGTTAATCCAGATTGTTAGCTTCCCTTGCTTCGAGGAGCTTTGCCATGGGCTATAAAACACTCACTAGAATGAGAAAGCTCCAGTTTCACCAGCCTAAAACAAAACCTAAAATCCCAAGCCATCGAGATTTCTTTAGCAAAGGGATTTCAGAGCTCCCCGGAGTCGTAAAAGATTATTTTAGTTCTTGGATTGTCCTTCAAATAAAAGGTCATTCATTTTCCACTTACTAGATCTTCTCCTCTTATGCTTCCTTTTTCTCTAGTAATTCTAACAAAATGTTTTTGCTCCCTTTGTATTTAGCTTATTTTGTAATGCAACCGTATCTTGAATATAGCAGAAAGTTATTCAGTATGAAAAAGATCATAGCCTGAAGAGCAAGTCCAAGGTCTGATAGAGAGGGACTGGAGGCTATAGGTGTAGCTGTCAGCCTTCCACAAAATGCAGAATGTTTGCTACCTCAGCCTGTGAGCCAGAGAAAGGAAGAAGGCGGGTGAGGACAGAATCTGAGGTGTTTGTGGTGTGACGGACAAGGTGTGGGTACCAGGAAGGAGTTTTTTTTTGATAAGATGAAGAGTTTATTTGCTCTGGAGAGGTGGTTCTGCGTAAATAGGTGTTTAAAGAGCCAGTAAAAAGTTGGAAGCAATCTTACTAGGATGGAAAGGATGAAAGCTTGTCTTTAAAATTACAAAGATTTGAAAATATTTCTATCATGTTGCTTTGTGGTTGCCAATATAGTCTATGCCACAGAGAATGGCAAACCATATTTCTCTCTTTTCAGATGATTAAAGGAAAAGTGAAAGCTGGAAAAGTAGACTGTCAGGCTTATGCTCAAACATGCCAGAAAGCTGGTATCAGAGCCTATCCAACTGTTAAATTTTTTCCCTACGAAAGAGCAAAGGTACGTACAAGGCCTTCCTATATGTGCCTTTCCTTTAGCAGACCAAGTTGAAAAGGTTTATTAGTCTGAATGTTTTTATTCGCTTTTTCTCCCTTTGTCATTTTTTATTTGTATATGTGAAAAGAAGCTTCAGTAATACGCATCAAGTGATTTTAAAAGGTTTTTGTCTCAGTTTATATGATCCACTGCCTTAAAATTTTTATACTCCTGAATTACAGAAACTACTGAAGAGACATACCAGAATACTAGTAGTAGTTTTCTGTGAGTGGAGAATTTAAGGTAATTATTTTCTATGAAGTTCTGTATTTCCTACTTTTAGAAAAATAACTTACATTACCTTTATAATTATTTTTTCCTGGAAAGGAAAAAAATTAAAAGAATACTGTCATATTTTTGAAATAGACCAGTACCAGAACATTTATCTTGAGAAATATTTATTAGTGATTTAGACTACAAAATAAAAGATAGGGTTCCTTGGTTTGGTTATAACTCCCTTCTCTAGGCCACTATGTTTTTTTTTCCCCCTCAAAAAGAAAACTAGACATCTACTGATGGGTCTTAAAATTCAGGTGATAACCCCTATGGTCATTTATATGCGTATATCTTTCAACCAATATAATTGCTAACTGAAAGTACTCATGACTTTTGCTATCTTCCTGAGTAAAAGCATGACATTTTTGACAATAGAACTGTAATTAAATAAGGATTTGCCATGTATTCATGTTTTCTGGTAAAACATTTGAAATAAGTCATTTCAAATATTTTTATACTTTTTGAGAAAGAACTTCAGCTTAAGATCTCATGTTATTTATTAGAAATTATATTTTGGAGTTAAATAATGAAATTGGATGATGAATTTCAGAAGTCTAGTATTGTCATCTAGATTTTTCAGTGAAGGATTTTGATTTGTCAAAGAGGTTAATTCTGTCTTCAGAACAGCCTGGGGTAAGCAGAACTCAATGAGAGTAAAAGGAGCTTACACCAGTACCTGAATCTTCATTCCTTTGGAATCATTGACTCTACTTTGATTCTCAGAACAGCTGAGAAATAGGTGACATAGATAGGGGTCTTCACTCAGAATAATGTTAGGGAAGTATCAATATAATGAGCAGTCACAGAATTAATCAGGCCATAGAAGGAGCTGTTTGAAAAGATGATGTTACCATGTGTTTAGAGAAGCCCAGAAGACATTAGGACTCCAAATATCCCTGCCCAAACCAAGAGACGGGGTGGAAGACCAGGCCAGATTTGAAAACCAAAGCAGAACAGTGACTGTGGTAAACAGCAGTACAAATCAGGTGGGCAGTAACACACAAAAACAAGATCCTAACATATAGTGTGGAGTTCCCACCAGGAAGGAGGAAATAAATGACTCCAGATCCAAGATAAACAAGCCTGATACATTGACCTGCCCCCTTCCCTGCTTTTTAACCACCTTCCTGCTGTGAGCAGATGAGAACCAGGAGACATATATTACTTTCCAGTGTTGTTGTTGATCAAGGTTTTAACTGTGCCTATGATTTGTATTAGATTAGAACAATTTGGGTCCTTTTCTTTACAGTTTAGTTATTTTAAGGCAACTGGAGTTAGCAATACATTTTTTCCAAGGAATTGTTTTACATGTTCCCATAACAGTATTGTATTTAAGTAAATTATGAGTTCACTGCTTTTGCTATTTCCTTGAAGAAATTTGAGCTTCAAACATTCAGAACTTTTAAGGAATACTTAATCAAATTTCTTATATGGAAATGTCATGTTTTGATTAGATACCTAAAGATTGTAAGAGGATTGTTTTTAATTTTAGAGAAGTATTTGGGGAGAGCAAATAGATGCCAGAGATGCAAAAGAGATTGCTACCTTAATATATGAAAAATTGAAAAATCTCCAAAATCATGGAAAGAGGGATAAGGTAAGGACTAAATCTAGAGCTGACTTTGGCAAACATTATTGATAGATACAATGTACAGTAAGAATAGATAAACAGGTACAATGGAAACTTCAAAAAATAGTAAAGTTGAAGTTTCTTAATTTGGAAAACAGGACAATCAGAGTGTAGCCTGTATACACTGATAAGCTTAGAAATTTGGACAAGTAAAACCATTTAACTCAAAATAGTAAACTATGGCCATAAATTATTTAAATTTTGTTCAAGTATAAATAAAGCATTGACTTGTTGGGAATAAATATACTGGAGCCTCATAAAATATTTTGTATAGCAAATTTTCTTCTGGTAGAGTCAGGATGTATTGGAACCATATTCATCTTTGCCCCTCCTTGAATTTTTATTTCTCAAGAGGCAGTGCAACCCATTTGCTATTCTGTGAAAGAACTGTTTTTCCCCCCTTTTTAAATCATTGTCATTCTAGGACATACTTACAAACAGACCAAAGAGTACTGGAGTGCTTTCTGAGTGGAATTTAATAAAATCACGCATGAGGTTTTTTGGATTCTTTCCCTATAAGGTGAAAGAAGGCCAAAAAAGAACACAGTTTCTGGAAAGGGCTAGAGCTGTCTGGCTTTATAGAACCATATTAGAACTGCAGACTCCAATATAGAATCCTTACATCCTGTAGTGAGAGTTATAAATCTTTATTTTCTTGGGTTTACAAAAATATTTTTCTGATGTTTTGACTATGTTAGCTTCCTCAAGAGGTTTTAGTGTGTCTCTTACCTCAAGTTAAACATTTGAAGTAGAAAATGTTACTAGTCATGAACCAGAATATTGTAATTGAAATTAAATAGTCACACTGGTATGTTTTTAAACTTAAGTGTAATTAGTAGTATCTGCATGGACAGGTAAGAACTAAGAGATAGCCTTTTCCTTTCTATTATTTCATACGGTGATCCATTAATTATTTTTTAAAAGGTAAAATACTAAACTAACATTTTAATAAAAATTCATACTTTTTCTTTCAATCACTTTTACATTACTGTAGGATGAACTTTAATGATGGTTGAAGATGGAGAAAAGGAATTCTAACAAATGACATCAGAAGACATCTTTTTAGGATGTTACTACATTCTCGGTGGGAATAAATGAACATTATCTTGGACTTGTAATTGCACTGTCTGAATTCTGTACAACACTGGTATAAATAAAAGGTCTGCAAGCTTTTTCTGTAAAAGGCCAGATCGTAAAGATTTTAGGTTTTGTAGACCATATACAGTTGTCACATATTCTGTTTTTGTTTTGTTTACAACCCTTTAAAAAATGCAAAAACGATTCTTAGCTCAGGGCCATACACAAACAGGCCACAAGCCACATTCAGTTCCTGGGCCATAGATTACTGACCCCTGGAAATGACGTTAAGACTGGCTGGCTCAAACATGAGCCTGCTCTATTATGTACATACATGTCTAAGTTGTACAAAACTGGACTCTATTCCTTAAAGTTTTGTGGCTGGCCTGAAAAGAAATAACTTGGTTTTAGTCGCCTGTTCTAAATATTGGATGAAATGGATTCTGTTTCATTTAAAAAACACAAGTTGTGGCAAACATACCCTATTTTCATGCTGTATTATAGTGAAGCGATTTTTCATTTTCTTTCCTTTCTAAAGGTTGAACTGATTTTGTAATAATAAATAAACCCAGTAGATTTCTACAGCATCTAGAAATACCTGAGGAAAACAATATTTGTAGCTATTAGCTGGGCACTGTAGAATATCTCAAATATATCAAGTATTTAGAGTTCTGTATTTTAAACATATGTGTTCATTTATTTTCTGAATTGCTTTCTTAAAAGTTTTACCCTGTGATAGTAATTGACTTTTGAAGTATTGTTCTAATACTTATGGTTTTGCCTTCTGGACTTTGTTTTGATACAGATCCTTTATTTACATTTGCCTTCTCCCCTCCCTCCACCCCCCATAGCTGTGGTTTTTCACTAGTCTGATTTCTTCATTATTCAAATCGGAAAAGTAACTTTGCAGCTTTGTTTCACTGTAGTTCATATTGACACTGCAGTTATTCCATTTATTAGTTTGCTGTTGAATGCTACCATTTTCAGACAAATATTGGCATAACTGAACTTATTTTTGTAAGAAAATCAAGTATATAAATCTAAGGATGGGATCTTTTCATTTCTCAGTTGTTCGGACTAAAAGAATCCAAAATTTTCCTTGCATCTAAACAAAACATGTCAACGTGCAGTTGTTTAGTTACAATTCAGAGTGTATGGAATGGTAAAAACTCCAGTTGATCAAAAGAGGTCAGCAAATTGAAAAGTTATCCCAAAAACTTATTAGGATTATGCTTTATTATATTAGAAGAGTTTTATTTTTTTAACGTAACTATGTCCTTCCCAATATTTCCTCATAAAGATAATTATTTTACCACTGCAGTATCTACAAAGACAAATTTTATTTTCAAGTCTAACCTTAACTCATATTCTCCCATTTTGCTTCACTTGAATCCTTTCAGTCCTACTACCCTTGGATTCCAGTTCACTTATGTGGGCAGTTACAGACCAATTGCCACTTCTAACTTTAATACCACCTTTTTTTTTTTTTTTAAAAGACACAGCGAGAGAGGGAACACAAGCAGGGGGAGTGGGAGAGGGAGAAGCAGGCTTCCTGCGAGCAGGGAGCCCAATGCGGGGCTCGATCCCAGGACCCTGGGATCATGACCTGAGCCGAAGGCAGATGCTTAACGACTGAGCCACCCAGGCACCCCAATACCACCTTTTTGAAATATGATTAGTAATGGCAAGTGCCTTTCATGTGTTAAATTTTCACTGCCTAGAAATCTCAAAATTGGCTTTCCACAATAATCCCAAAATGGAAGACCTAAAGAAGTCTTGGTAACTGTTTATTGAATTAATGTACCAGTTATGCAGATACCACTGTGCTGGACACTGAAGCATGTGTAGAAGGAATCCAAGGGTTGGTTCCTGTCTCCCAAGTGTCTGTAATTCACAGGTCTGACACTGAACCCATAAATAGGTTTATAGGTACCTGTACTACTACCTATAAATGCAATTCCAAACTTAGAAACATTTTAGGCAGTAAAAAAAAAAAAAAAAAGTAAACATTATGTATCCTGTAACTTGGTCTAAGTATGTGCCTATGGAATTGGCTCTAAAGCCAGGGCTACTGGGAGTTCTATTAAATATTTATCCTACAGTATCCAACTGGAGGCTATTTTCTGCAAAAATAAGTGTCATTGAGTATCTCAAGAACAGCTGGCAGAATTAAAGGTTTTAACAGCCATGTAAGTGCAGTAGAGCACCTCTGAAGAGTGCCAGGTAAAACGTGCCATTTCTCTCAGCAACACCATTTTTGTGTGCAACTGCCCTTGGGTAACAGAGCACCATTTCTAGCAGACTAGAGAGTATTCTGTCAGGCAACTGTATTTGAAAATTAAATATTTAAATATGTGGCTATATAAAACAATTTGGAGTTTGTGTTTTTGATATTAATGATGCTTACCTATTCCATTTTCCCAAATTCTATTTAAGATTTTTTATATCTTTTTTACTTAAGGTATATGATTAAGATAAAGGAAAATGAAATTATTTTTATATTGTAAAAAAGTTTTCTTTAAATTTATGCTTTGTTTTCTAACAGTGTTCAAAGCAGGAGTTTTCTTAAGTACAGTTATCAGAATTGCTGTGTTGTTGTTTCCTATGGGACACATTTACAAAGATACTTAGAATATGAAAAGTTTTAATGAGGTAATATTTTTCAGCCCTTTTAAGACAGATTTTTTTTGTATAATTAGGCCATAGGTCTACCAAACTCAGATAAATGTCTTAAATTAGACATATTCAGTCCACCGTGACTGTTGTTAAATAGTACAAGGTTAACAAAATGTATTTTAAATTTCCTGTAATGATTCCTAATTGATTCTGAGGATGAAAAGAAAATAATCTTTCAAGTAGTATGCTACTTTACACATAAACTAAAACTTTCAAATACACCTAAATTCCTCTGATGAATAGCTTATTGTCAGTAAGAGTAATGAAAATTTAGGTTAGCCACCAGGCTAAGTAGAAATGTATTACTGATCATACACCAAAGTATTAGTGATTAACCACTTGAGTCTTTTTTATATTTAACACTAAATTTGCACTTAGGTTCTTATACTGTCACCCAGTCCCCTTGTTAGCAGTTGGATCTATTTTGTGAGAAGTGACTAACCCAAATTATGGCTGCAGGCTAATGCCAGACTAGCCAATATGATATCTTGATCACTTGGTTACACTGGTCACTTGAGTGCATTCCTTAGTACCTGCCGTCCTGTTAAAAAAGAGGTCAAAAGCCTATTCAAAAAGATCTGTGCTAATGTGCACAAAAAAGTGTTCTATATTAACTACTGATAGAAAACTCTTTATTAAATAATTGCTATTCTAAACATTTTAATGTTTTACATCCTCAAATTAAAAAAAAGGAATTGGTTCCAGTAGAAGATGGTGAGAAAAGAGGCTCCTGAACTCAGCTCCTCCCATGGACACACTGAATCCACACCTGTGTACAAAACAATTCCCTCTAAAAGAAATCCGGACACTAGCCAAGTGACTCCTATCCATCAGGTTAATGAGAGAAAAACCCACATTCGTGTGGGCAGAAGAAGCTATGACACACTCTCCTCATACACCCCATCCCCCAGCGCAATGCCACAACAACGAGGGAACTCACGAATGCCAACCAAGAATACGCAGCAAAATTGTCCTTCAGAATTAAAAGAGAGATAAGCAAAAGCTGAAGGAATTTATCACCACTAGACAAGCCTTACAAGGGATGTTAAAGGGACTTCTTCAAGCTGAAATGAAAGGGCGTTAATTAGTAAATACAAAACATATGAAAGTATCAATCTCACTGGCCAAAGTAAATATATACTTAGATTCTGAATACTCTAATGTGATGCTGGTGGGTCCATCATTTATAAATCTATACTAAAGATTTAAATGTCACATCAGATACACAAAAGAGTAAAGCAGTAAAGTTTTTATAGGAAAATTAAATTATTAGCATAAATCGACTGATTTAAAGATGTTCTATGTAAGATTCATGGTAACCACACAGCAAAACTTACAATAGATGCACAAAAGCTAAAGAGAGTTGGGGTGCCTGGGTGGCTCAGTTAAGCATCTGCCTTCAGCTCGGGTTGTGATCTCAGGATCCTAGGATCAAGCCCCACATCAGGCTCTCTGCTCAGCAGAGAGTCTGCTTCTCCCTGTCCCTCTGCTCTCCACCCTCTGCTTGTGCTCTCTCTCAAATAAAATCTTAAAAAAAAAAAAAAAATAGAATTAAAGTGAATCACTACAGAAAATTATCAACTCACAAAGGAAGACTGCAAGAGAGGAAGAAATGAACAAGAGAAATATAAAACAGCCAGAGAACAATTATGAAACAATATTAGTAAGGCCTTGCCTATCAATAATTAAATGTAAATGAATTGAATTCTCCAATCAAAACACAGAATAGCTGGATGGCTTGAAAAAAACAAGACCCAACTATATGCTGCCTACTAGAAACACTACAGTTTTAAGGACACACATAAGCTCAGGAATGAAGAGAAGGAAGCTGTTACAAGCGGAACCCAAAAGTTGATAAAGCTATACTTATCTGACAAAATATACTTTAAAACAAGGACTGTAATAAATGACAAGGTCATTATATAATGATAAAGGGGTCAAGCAGGATGTCACACTTGTAAATGTTTATGCACCCAAATTAGGAGCACCTAAATACATAGAGCAAATGTTAAAGAGTTAAAGGTAAAAATAGACAGCAATAAAATAATAGTAAGGTATAACAGTCCCCACCCACTTTCATCAATGGATAGATCAGACAGAAAAATCAAGACAGAAAACATTGGACTTAAACTACAAGTTAGACCAGATGAATAGACATTTACCACCCAAAAGCAGACTAGACATTCTCAAATGGAACATTTTCCAGGTCAGAGCATGTGTTAGGCCCAAAACAAGTTTTAGTAAATATGATGTTTCATATTTCAAGTATCTTTTCTGACCATAATGGTATAAAATTAAAAATTACAAGAAGAAAACTAGAAAAATTATATATGTATGGAGATAAACATGCTATCAAACTATCAGTGGGTCAAACAAAAATGCCTTGAAACAAATGAAAATACAACATAGTAAATCCTATGGGATGCAGCAAAAGCAGTTCCAATATAAGTTTATAGTGATCAAAAATCTACATTAAGAAAAAGGAAAGCTCTGAGGAGAGGGGAAGATGGGAGCAGAGTAGGAGGACCCTAGGCTTGCTGTGTCCCACGAATACAACTAGATCACTATTGAATCATCCTAAATACCCTAGAAATCGATCTGAAGACTGGCAGGACAAACTCCACAACTAAAGGTAGAAAAGAGGCCACATCAAAGAAGGTTGGAAGTGCAGAGACACAGCTTGGGAGAGAGACAGATTGTGGCTCCTGCAATGGAGAGAGAGCCATAGTCCTGGAGAAGGGCAGGAGACGCACTAGCACACAGGGAAAGTGAATCCCCATAGTAATTGGTTTGGAAAGTGAGAAGATCCGAATTTCATGAGTTCTTAAAACCAGCAGGATTTAAAACCTTGATTATAAAGGTTAGCATGCTTGGCTCTGGGAGAGCTTGGAGGACATTGGGGCTACTCTTGGAGAAAAGGAAGGACAAACAGCCCATGGACACACAATGTGGAAACAGCTAATGAAGAGCACAAAGGGCACACAGTGAGGTTAGTTGTTCATCTTGAAGCACATTCCAGAGAGGCAGTATTCACAGATCTCTCTAGGAGCAAAGGAACTGGCAAAGCCATTTCCTTCACCCATCCCCTCAGCATAAGCACAGGGCTGTCTGTGGGAACCAGCACAGCACCCACACTCACTACCTAAGTTACACCATGACCTGTCACCTTCCCAGTCATGCTTACCTGAGTCCCAGCATGGGGGGAGAGGGGGGCCTCCCCCAGAAGAATGGCCCAAACCCCTGCCAACACCACAATTTCTGACCCAGAAGTTTTCTGAGGCCTTGGATCGAGTAGTGGTGGTGACAGGTCTCGTTTCATGAACAGACAAGAGCACACCTAGTTAAAATGCACCACATTCAGGCCAAGGACCAAACACTACCTGTGACAGGCAAAGAGAGCCTCTGCAGACGACTGACATGAAGGATAAAGTGGTCGGGGAACAACAGCAAGGCACACAGAGCATACACTGGAGATAATCCCCAAAGCAGCAGGCCCTGGAGAACAAAGGACAGACACTACACTGCATGGCACTACAGGACCTATTCATAAAGCCATTGTCCTCAAGAACAGGAGACATGGCTGATTTACATTACACAGATAAACAGGCACAGAGACTTAGACAAAATGAGAACACAGAGGAATTCTTCCCAAATGAAAGAACAGGCTGGAGATCTAAATGAAACAGATGTAAGGAATGTACCTGATGGAAAATTTAAAGCAATGATCATAAAGATAATACCCAGATTTGGTAAAAGAGTGGAGAACATCAGCGAGACCATTAACACAGAGATAAGGAATAATAGAGCAGAGATAAAGGGCTCAATAAACAAAATGAGACACATGTTTAGTGGAATGAACAGGCTAGAAGAAGCAGAAGAATGAATTAATAACCTAGAAGACAAAGTAATGGAAAGTAATTAAGCTGAACCAAAGAGAGAAAAATTATGCAAAACAAGAATATACAGAGGGAACTCAGTGACTCCATCAAATGTAGTGTTGTAGGAATTCAGAAGAAGAGAAAAGGGGGCAGATAATTTATTTGAAGAAATAAGAGCTGATAACTTCCCAAATCTGGGGAAGGAAACAGATATCCAGATCCAAGAGGCACAGAGAACCCCCAACAAAATCAACAAAAGTAGATCCACACCAAGACATATTGTAATTAAAATGGCAAAATATAGTGATAAAAATATTGAAGTCAGCAAGACAAAGGAAGACAGTTACATACAAAGGAAACCCCATAAGGCTATCACCAGATTTTTCAGCAGAAACTTTGCAAGCCAGAAGGGAGTGGCATGTTATATTCAAAGTGCTGATTGAGGAAAACCTGCAGCCAAGAATACTTTATCCATCAAGGCTATTGTTAAGAATAGAAGGAGAAGGAAAGAGATTCCCAAACAAAAAGGAGTTCGTGACCACTAAACCAGCCCTGGAATATTAAAGGGAACTCTTTGAGTGGAAAGAGCAGATCAAAAATCACAGCATGAAGGTAGGAAACACAAAAGAGTAAAAATATTTCTGTAAAAAATCAGTCAAGGAACTCAAAAGGATGTAAAATATGACACCATATACCTAAACCATGGGGAGGAGAAGAGTAAAGAATGGGTTCAAATTTAAACAACCATCAACTTAATACAGACTGCTCTATGCAGAAGAGGTTATATATAAACCTATGGTAAGTATATATCAAAAACCATTAAGTATGCAAAGAATAAAGAGAAAGAGGGTGCCTGGGTGGCTCAGTTGGTTAAGCGACAGCCTTCAGCTCAGGTCATGATCCTGGAGTCCCAGGATCGAGTCCCGCCTCCGGCTCCCTGCTCAGCAGGGAGTCTGCTTCTCCCTCTGACCTTGCCCCCCTCTCATGCCCTCTCTCTCGCTCTCATTCTCTCTCAAATAAAGAAATAAAATTAAAAAAAAAAAAAAGAATAAAGAGAAAGAAATCCAAACATATTAGTAAAGAAAACCAGCAAACCATAATAGACAAGAAAGGATCAGAGAAAATCTTCAGAAACAACCACAAAACAAGTAAAATGGCAATAAATACAGATCTATCAATAATTACTTTGAATATAAATGGACTAAATGCTATAATCAAAAGACATACAGTGACAGAATGGATTTAAAAGAAAAAAACAAAATCCATCTGTATGCTGCCTACAAGAGACTCATTTTAGACCTAAAGCCACCTGCAGATTAAAAGTGAGAGGATGGAGAAATACCTATCATGCAAATGGATGTCAAAAGAAAGCCAGAGTAGCAATACTTAGACAAAACAGACTTTAGAAGAAGGACATTATATAATAATAAAGGGGACAATCCAACAAGAAAGACATAACAATTGTAAATATTTATGCACCCACCAAGGGAGCACCCAAATATATCAAACAGTTAATAACAAACATAAAGGAACTAATCAATAATAATACACTAGTAGGAGACTTTAACACCCCACTTACATCAATTGCCAGATCCAGCTAAACAGAAAAATCAATAAGGAAACAATGGCTTTGAATGACACACTGGACCAGATGGATCTAACATATATTTAGAACATTCTATCCTATGGGTGACTGGGTGGCTTAGTTGGTTAAGCATCTGACTCTTGATTTCAGCTCAGGTCTTGATCTCAGGGTTGTGAGTGCAAGCCCCTCATTGGGCTCCATGCTGGATGTGGAGCCTACCTTAAAAAAAAAAAAAAAAAATCCATTTTTTTTTTTTTTTTAAAGATTTTATTTATTTGACAGAGAGAGACACAGCGAGAGAGGGAACACAAGCAGGGGGAGTGGGAGAGGGAGAAGCAGTCTCCCCGCAGAGCAGGGAGCCTGATGCGGGACTCGATCCCAGGACCCTGGGATCATGACCTGAGCTGAAGGCAGTCGCTTAACCAACTGAGCCACCCAGGCGCCCAAAAATCCATCTTAAAACAGCAGAATACACATTATTTTCAAGTGCACAGGGAACATCCTCCAGAATAGATCACATATTGGCCCACAAAACAAGCCTCAACAAATTTGGAAAGATCAAAGTCCTACCATGCATCTTTTCTGACCATAAACCACAAGAAAAAATCTGGAAAGATCACAAACACATGGAGGTTAAATAAAGTGCTACAAAATAATGTGTCAACCAGGAAATCAAAGAAGAAATTAAAAAGTACATGGAAACAAAAATGAAAACAATGGTTCAAAACCTTTAAGACAGCAGAAGCAGTTCTAAGGGGAAATTTTAAGGCAATATAGGTCTACCTTGAAAAGCAAGAAAAATCTCAACCTAACCCTAATGCCTAAAGAAGCTAGAAAAAGAACGACAGGTAAAACCTAAAACCAGCAGAAGGAAGTAAATAATAAAGAACAGAGCAGAAATAAATGCTATCGAAACTAAAAAACCAATAGAACAGATCAATGAAACCAGGAGCTAGTTCTCGGGTGAAGGGTGGGGGGGGAAATCAGTAAAATTGAAAAACCTCCAGCCAGACTTATCAGGAAAAAAAAAAGAAAAAGCCCAAATAAATAAAATCATGAATGAGAGAGGAGAGAACACCACAGAAATACAAACAATAAGCGAGCATTATGAAAAACTAAATGCCAACAAACTGGACAACCTGGAAGAAATGGATAAATTCCTAGAATCAAAATGGGCAACAGGCACATGAAAAGATGTTCAACATCCCTAATGACCAAGGAAATGCAGATTAAAACCACAATGAGATATCAATATGTTTGAATGACTGTCATCAAGACAAAGGACAACAGGTGCTGGTGAAGACATGGTTAATAGGGAACTCTTATACACTGTTTTAAGAATGTAAATTGGGGTGCCTGGATGCTCAGTCAGTTAAGCGTCTGCCTTCAGATTAGGTCATGATCCCAGGGTCCTGGGGTCAAGTCCCACATCAGGCTCCTTGCTCAGCTGGAGAGCCTGCGGCACCCTCTCCCCCCAACTTGTGTGCTAGCTCTCTCTCACTCTCTCTCTCTCAAATAAATAAAATCTTAAAAAAAATAAAGAATGTAAACTGGGGGGCACCTGAGTGGCTCAGTCTGTTAAGCAGCTGACTCTTGATTTCAGCTCAGGTCATGATCTCAAGGTCCTGGGATTGAGCCCCACCTCAAAGCTCTGTGCTCAACATGGAGCCTGCTTGAGAATTCTCTCTCCTTCTCCCTCTGCTCCTCACTCCTCTCCCTCTCCCTCTCTCAAATGAAAATAAATAAATCTTTTTAAAAAAAGAATGTAAAGGGGGCGCCTGGGTGGCTCAGTCATTAAGCATCTGCCTTCAGCTCAGGTCATGATCCCAGCGTCCTGGGATCGAGCCCCGCATCGGGTTCCCTGCTCCATGGAAAGCCTGCTTCTCCCTCTCCCACTCCCCCTGCTTGTGTTCCCTCTCTCACTGTGTCTCTCTCTGTCAAATAAATAAAATCTTCAAAAAAATTTAAAAAATAATAAAAATAAAAAACCAAAAATGTAAATTGGTCTGACCACTACGGGAAACAATATGGGGATTCTCCAAAAAATTACAAATAGATCTACCATATGATCTAGCAATCCCACTTCTGGGTATATACCCAATGGAAATGAGGATTTCAGAAAGATAAATGCACTCCCATGTTACTGCATCATTATTCACAATAGTCAAGATATGGGAACAACCTAAATGCCTATCAACAGATAAATGAAAAAAAAAGATGTATATGTACACAATGGATTATCACTCAGCCATGAGAAAGAAGGATATCCTGCCATCTGCAATAACATGGATGGACTTTGAGCACATTATGCTAAGTGAGATAAGTCAGAGAAAGACAAGTAATGTATGATTATCACTTATAAGTGGAATCTAAAAAGGTCAAACCTGTAAAAAGGCAGAATAAAATGGTGGTTACCAGGGGATGGCGGATGGGTGAGTAAGACATGTTGTTTAAAGGTACAAACTTGTAACAAGTAGTAAATAAACTATAGAGATCTAAAACATAGTAAATATAGACAATAATACTGTCCTATAATGTGATAAATAATATAATGGCAATCATATTTCAATATATAAATGTATCAAAGTAACACATTTGTATACCTTAAATTTATGCAATGTTATATGTCAAATTTATTCAATTAGGAGAAAAAAAGAAAAGAAACTCATAGATACATAGAACAGATTGGTAGTTGCCAGAAGCGGGGTATGGTGGGGAGGGGAGTGAAATGTGTGGAGGTAGTCAAAAGATACAAACTTCCAGTTATAAGGTAAATAAGTCCTGGTGTTATGATATACAGCATGGTGACTATAGTTAATAATACTGTATTGCATATTTGAAAGTTGCTGAGAGTAAATCTTAAAAGTTCTCATTACAAGAAAACATACAACTATGTATGGTGATGGGTATTAATTAGACTTGTGATCATTTCACAATATACATACATCAAATCACTATAATGTACACTTAAAACTAATACAGTGTTATATGTCATATCTCTTTTTAAAAAAATAAATGTGTTGGTTTTTTTGAAAATATAAAATCAGAAATTTAGTAAACTCAAATTCTTTGAGTAATAAATGATAAAATGATAAAACTCTGGCTAATAAAACATGGTTCTGAGGCGATTTAACCAACAAAGAGCCCCACCTATGCAGTCAAGTATCTGTTGCAGGTCCATTAAGTAAAGTATTTGGCTCTGACACTAAATATGTATTATATTTATGCCATATATGTATATGTGGATATGGATGTATCAGGGGCCGTCACCAACTGAAAGGCAGTAATACAAGAAAATAAGACAATTCATCCTACATATGTTAAAACAACTAGTTAATTTACAAAACATCTACTCTTTCTCTAGTTACCATGAAAATTATGAAGGTAAAGTCTATACCATCTTTGCTTTGTCTTTGAGTAAACTTAGACTTAATGCTAACTAGTCTCTAACCTTGCTTTCCTTAGTTCTATGTTTTAAAAATCCTTTACTTGATATTTTGTTATAGGGGTGAAAATTTTTTTAATGATTTATAAAAGTGATATGTGTATTTATATAATAAAATGTCCAGGTTTGGAACAGCAACATCTCATATAGTTTACTAAAAAACCTGAGGATATTACCATGTCAACCATATTGTGATTTTTAAAAATACCTCAGCAGTTTATGCTCTCTGAAATAGTCACAAAAGAACACAGACTCAGTAATAAGATATATCAAAAAGTCTAAATCCTATTAAGGCCTTGGGAAGTTAATTCAATCTGTATTAACTATAATAAATTCAAAATGCAAAAAATACCTATTTTACTATAGAGATTAAGTAAATTTTGAATTTATTTTGTTGATGTGTTTTGTATAAACTTAGAAAAATCTAAATAAGAAATTTCTTCCACCTCCTCTCCTCCATAATTTACAATTTTCTTCCATGAGGATAAGCCATGGCTTTCTTATGTCCTCCTCTGTTTTCAGAACCTAACACACACATATAAAGTGTATACTCTAATTAACAACCAGAGGTATTGTACTATATTGTTAAATTTGTTTAATATTAGTTTGCCAGTGGGCGCCTGGGTGGCTCAGTTGGTTAAGTGACTGCCTTCAGCTCAGGTCATGATCCCAGGGTCCTGGGATCGAGTCCCGCATCGGGCTCCCTGCTCTGTGGGGAGCCTGCTTCTCCCTCTCCCACTCCCCCTGCTTGTGTTCCCTCTCTCGCTCTGTCTCTCTCTGTCAAATAAATAAAATCTTTAAAAAAAAAATACTGGTTTGCCAGTAATTCAATTGTGATAAGAATTGTTGGCTAGAAATTAAAATTATTTTATGCCTTAAAAGTTGTAGGTGATGGTCTGTAAGTTTATCAGCCCTTATGATGCTTAGGGGATATTGTAATAGATATAATGGAAACTTCCTTTTTAGAAGTTGGTGATTTTTATCGTATATTTAAGGTAGTTTTACCTATCAAGAAAGCAGTTATTCCTTCAAAAGGAACTTTCTCTAATAATTTTTATGACTTCATAATTTTTTTTTCTCTGTAGAAGTCCTTATGATAAATTTCCTTAAAGGATTTTAGTGAAAAACATCAGGCACCAGTAGATGGCAGTAAAAAATAAGCAGAGACATAGAAGATATTTCATTACTCCTAGAAAATGCTGTTTCTACCTCAGTAGTGAATGAGAATTTACACAGCCTCCTTTGCCTTTGTTTCGCACTATAAAGATCCTGAATATCAATCACATACATTTGACTGTAAGAAATTGCAAATAAACTAACACTGGATTTTGAATCCCAAAGTTTATAATCTAGTATAGTAAATGAGACAAAGAAATAATCAAATGAGTGAATGATATGAAAGGATAAATTCAAGAAAGTCTTAGCGGGGGGAGTTAAGATGGCAGAGGAGTAGGGGACACCAATTTCGTCTGGTCCCCGGAATTCAGTTAAATAGTTATCAAAATCATTCTCAACACCTGTGAAATCAACCTGAGATCTGAGAAAAGAATTGCTACAATGCTATAAATAGAAAAGTGACCACTTTGCAAGATAGGAGGTGAGGAGAAGTGAATCTAAGGTGATATATTGGAAGATAAACTGTGAGGGAAGGTAACCTCCATAAGCCAGCTACTGGAAAGTGATATAAGCAGCAACGTGAAAAATTGGAACTTTAGAAGTTGGCTCTGGTGAGGGATGTCCCTGCCCGAAAAGTGCTCAGGTGGTGAAGCCAGGCAGACTCCCAGGTGAGACAGCGTGGTCTTAGGATCCCTGGGGTCACAAAAAGATTGAGGGTGTCTGAGTATGGTAGAGTTCCCAAACACCAGAGCAGGAAAGGCGGCTGCAAACAGCCTGTCTAGGTGTCAGCTTCCTGCTTGGTGTTGCTATAAACCCCAAACAGCTGCACAGTATGGCAACCACCCTCCAAGAAGGGACCCAGCAAAAGGCAGAAGCATGATGAGAGCCCCCTCCCTCCCATGGGAGGAACAGCGTGGGTCCACACCACAGGAGTCTGTAAAGTTTGGAGACTCAAAATGGGGTCACATGCCTGAGATAAAAATGCTTGGTCATAGGTTGGGTGAACACAGAGTGCAGACAGAAACCAGGGAGACAAGAGTGATTACTTTTCTATGAGGGCATACTGAAGAGTAGGGGACACAAACTATCAGCTCCAGGGCAGAGATTGGGGTATTGCCATTTTCATCCTCCCCATCAGTGCTGAAATCTTTCAGGGAGCAAAACAGTGCCATATAATGCAATCTGGAGCAGCTTACACTGAGCCTGGCCCCCTGGCAAGGGGTGGGGGGTACAATTCCACCCAGGGCTAAGACACCTGAGAATCAGCACAACAGGCCCCTCCCCCAGAAAACCAGCAGGAACATCTGGCTAATACCAAGTTTACTGATCATAGAGAACTGCAAAATTTCAGCTCTTGGGGAGTTTACAGCATTCATTGTTTTTTTTTATTATTCTTTAGTCTTTCATGGTTTTTTTTCCTTTTCAGCTATTTTTTATTTTATCAATTCTACTTTTAAGTCTTTTTTAATTTTTACTTTTACATTTATGATATATATATATATTTACATTTTTTGCTTCCTTTCATTGTATTCAATTTTATTTGGTATATATATATATAATATATATATATATATAAGTTTTTCTTTCTTATTTTAGGATCTAGTTTCTTCTAATAGACCAAAATACACCCAGGATCTAGTTTATTGTTGTGTTCTGTTTTACTTCTTGTTTTTTTCCTCTCTCTCTCTTTTTTTTTTTTTTTTGTTTCTGTTTTCTTCTGATTTGTTTTGTTTGTATATTTCTGGTGTTGTTGCTATTTTTGTATTTTCTCTCTCTTTCATCTATTCCTTTCTGGACATAGTGATGAGACTGAGAAACTCACCCCAAAAGAAAGAGCAGGAGGCAGTACTCACTGCCAGGGATTTAATCATTATGGATATAAGATGTTGGGACTAGAATTCAAAACAATGATTATAAAGATACTAGCTGGGCTTGGAAAAAGCATAGGAGACACTAGAGAATCCATTACTGTAGAAATAAAAGAAATAAATCAGACTGAAATCAAAAAGGCTATTACTGAGATGCAGTCAAAAATGGAGGCTTTAACTACTAGGATAAATGAGGCAGAAGAGAGAATCAGTGATATAGAAGACAAAATGATGGAAAATAAGGAAGCTGAGAAAAACAACTACTGGATCACAAAGGGAGGATTTGAGAAATCAGCGACACCATAAAGTGAAATAATATTAGAATAATAGGGGTCCCAGAGTAAGGGGGGGTGGGGCAGAAGATGTATTTGAACAAATTGTAGTGGAGAACTTCCCTAATCTGGGGAAGGAAACAGGCATTCAAGTCCAGGAGGTTCAGAGAAACCCCTCAAAATCAATAAAAATAGGTCAACACCTTGACATATAATAGTGAAACTTGCAAATCTCAGAGATAAAGAGAAAATCCTGAAAGCAGCTCAGGATAAGAGGTCCTTAACCTACAAGGGTAGAAACATAAGGCTGACAGCAGACCTGTCCACAGAAATCTGGCAGGCTACAAAGGACTTGCATGATATATTCAATGTGCTAATTGAGAAAAATATGTAGCCAAGAATACTTTATCCAGCAAGGCTGTCATTCAGAATAGAAGGAGAAATAAAAAGTTTCCAGGACAAACAGAAACTAAAAGAATTGGTGATCACTAAACCAGCCCTGCAAGAAATATTAAAGGGGATTCTTTGAGAGAAGAGAGAGCCCAAAAGTAACAAAGATCAGAAAGGAACAGAGACAGTATACAGAAACAGTGACTTTACAGGTAATACAATGGCATTAAATTAATATCTTTCAATAATTACTCTGAATGTAAATGGACTAAGTACTCCAATCAAAAGACACAGAGTATCAGATTGGATAAAAAAAACAAGACCCTTGCTATCTGCAAGAGACTCATTAGACCCAAAGACACCGCCAGAATGAAAGTGGGGGTGGGGGGAGCCATTTATCATGCTAATAGACATCAAAAGAAAACTGGGGTAACAATCCTTATATCAGACAAACTAGATTTTAAACCAAAGACTGTAATAAGAGATGAAGAAGGACATTATATCCTAATAAAAGGGTCTATCCAACAAGAAGATCTAACAATTGCAAATATTTGTGCCCCTAACATGGGAGCAGCCAATTATATAAACCAATTAATAACAAAATTAAAGAAACACATTGATAATAATACAATAATAGTAGGGGACTTTAACACCCCACTCACAGCAATGGACAGATCATCTAAGCAGAAGATCAACAAGGAAACAAGAGCTTTGAATGACACACTGGACCAGGTGGACTTCACTGATATATTAAGAGCATTTCATCCTAAAGCAACAGAATACACATTCTTCTTGAGTGCACATGGAACATTCTCCAGAATAGATCACATACTGGGCCACAAATCAGGTCTCAACCGGTACCAAAAGACTGGGGTTTTCCCTGCATATTTTTAGACCACAATGTTTTAAAACTTGAACTCAATCACACGGGAAAATTTGAAAGGAACACAAATATATGGAGGTTAAAGAGCATCCTATTAAAGAATGAATAGGTCAACCAGGAAATTAAAGAAGAATTTTAAAAATTCATGGAAACAAATAGAACTGAAAACATAACAATTCAGAACCTTTGGATGCAGCAAAGGCAGTCCTAAGAGGGAAATATATAGCAATACAGGCCTTTCTCAAGAAAAGTCTCAAATACACAACCTTACACTTAAAGGAGCTGGAGAAAGAAGAGCAAATAAAGCCTAAATCCAGCAGGAGAAGAGAAATAAAGATCAGCACAGAAATCAATGAAATAGAAACCAAAAGAACAGTAGAACAGATCAACAAAACCAGGAGCTTGTTCTTTGAAAGAATTAATAAGATTGATAAACCCCTGGCCAGACTTATCAAAAAGAAAAGAGAAAGGACCCAAATAAATAAAATCGTAAATGAAAGAGAAGGGATCACAACCAACACTGAAGAAATACAAACAATTATAAGAACATATTACAAGCAACTAGATGCCAGCAAATTAGGCAATCTGAAAGAAATGGATGCATTTCTAGAAACATGTAGACTACCAAAACTGAAACAGGAAGAAATAGAAAACCTGAACAGACCCATAACCAGCAAGGAAACTGAAGCAGTAATCAATCTCCCAACAAATAAGAGTCCAGGACCAGATGGCTTCCCAGTGGAATTCTACCAAACATTTAAAGAATTAATACCTATTATTCTGAAGCTGTTTCAAAAAAATAGAAATGCAAGGAAAACTTCCAAACTCATTCTATGAGGCCAACATTTACCTTGTTCCCAAAACCAGACAAAGACCCCACCAAAAAAGAATTACAGACCAATATCCCTGATGAACATGGATGGCAAAATTCTCACCAAGATACTAGCCAATAGGATCCAACAGTACATTAAAAGGATTATTCACCATGACTGAGTGGGATTTATTCTTAGGCTGCAAGGGTGGTTCAACATCTGCAAATCAATCAATGTGATACACCACATTAATAAAAGAAAGGACAAGAACCATATGATCCTCTCAATAGATGCAGAAAAAGCATTTGACAAAGCACAGCATCCTTTCTTGATTAAAACTCTTCACAGTGTAGGGATAGAGGGAAGCTACCTCAATATCATAAAAGCCATATGTGAAAAACTCACGGTGAATATCATCCTTGATGGGGAAAAACTGAGAGCCTCTCCCGTAAAGTCAGAAACATGATAGGGATGTCCACTCTCACCACTATCGTTCAACATAGTACTGGGGGTCCTAGCCTCAACAATCAGACAACAAAAAGAAATAAAAGGCATCGAAATCAGCAAAGAAGTCAAACTTTCATTCTTCACGGATAACATGATACTCTATGTTGAAACCCGAAAGACTCCACCCAAAAATTGGTAGAACTCATACAGGAATTCAGCAACATGGCAGGATATAAAATCAATGCACAGAAGTCAGTTGCATTGCTATACACTATATATACTATAGAACACTTATGAAGGAAATTGAGGTAGACACAAAGAAATGGAAAAACATTCCATGCTCATGGATTGGAAGAACAAATATTGTTAAAATGTCTATGCTACCCAAAGCTATCTATACATTCAATGCAATCCCTATCAAAATACCATCAAATTTTTTTCACAGAGCTAGAACAAATAATCCTAAAATTTGTATGGAACCAGAAAAGACCCTGAATAGCCAAAGGAATGTTGAAAAAGAAAACCAAAGCTGATGGCATCACAATTCTGGACTTAAGGTGTATTACAAAGCTGTAATCATCAATACAGTATGGTACTGGCACAAAAACAGACACACAGGTCAGTGGAACAGAATAGAGAACCCAGAAATGTACCCTTATCTCTATAGTCAACTAATCTTCAACAAAGCAGGAAAGAATGTCCAATGGAACAAAGACAGTCTCTTCAACAAATGGTGTTGGGAAAATTGAACAGCCACATGAAGAAGAATGAAACTGGACCATTTTTTTACACCATACACAAAGATAAACTCAAAATGGATGAAAGACCTACATGTGAGACAGGAATCCATCAAAATCCTAAAGGAGAACACAGGCAGCAACCTGTGACCTCTGCCACAGCAACTTCTTGCTAGACATGTCTCCAAAGGCAAGGGAAACAAAAGCAAAAATGAACTATTGGGACTTCATTAAGACAAAAAGTTTTGCACAGCAAAAGAAACAGTCGACAAAACTAAAAGACAACCTACAGAATGGGAAAAGATATTTGCAAATGTCTTACCAGATAAAGGACTAGTATCCAAAATCTATAAAGAATGTATCAATCTCAACACTCAAAAACTATTATAATCTGGTCAAGAAATGGGCAGAAGACATAAACAGACATTTCTCCAAAGAAGACAACCAAATACCAACAGACACATAAAAAAATGCTCCACATCACTTGGCACCAGGGAAATATAAATCAAAACCACAATGAGATACCACCTCACACAAGTCAGAATGGCTAAAATTAACAAGTCAGGAAACAACAGGTGCTAGCCTGGATGTGGAGAAAGGGGAACCCTCTTACACTATTGGTGGGAATGCAAATTGGTACAGCCACTCTGAAAAACAGTATGGAGATTCCTCCAAAAGTTAAAAATAGAGCTACCCTATGATCCAGCAATTGCACTACTAGGTATTTATCCAAAGGATACAAACATAGTGATTCGAAGGGGCAGCTGCACCCCAATGTTCATAGCAGCAATGTCCATTACTTCATCTCTCTGTATCCTGATCAACTCATATACTAAATGGCAAAAACATCTCTTCCACCTACTTCATCAGGCAGTCCTGTAGATAAATGAGATAATGTGTTTTTTAAGACAAACATACATATGCAAACAACAAAAATCAAGAATGTGAGGATTTTGTAGGACAAATGACATGGTTTCTTAATGAAAAAATATGGCAAGAATAAAGAAGAGGAAAGGGTAACTTATAGATTAAAAGAAAAATTAGGGGCGCCTGGGTGGCTCAGTCGTTAAGCGTCTGCCTTCGGCTCAGGTCATGATCCCAGGGTTCTGGGATTGAGCCCCGCATCGGGCTCTCTGCTCAGCAGGAATCCTGCTTCTCCCTCTCCCACTCCCCCTGCTTGTGTTCCCTCACTTGCTGTGGATCTCTCTATCAAATAAATAAATAAAATCTTTAAAATAAATTAAAAAAAATTAAAGAGAGACATTCTAAAGTCATATCAGCCAAAAGCAATGTGTGGACTTTATGTGGATTTTGACTTGAAGAAACAGACCCTGCAAAAAATTTATTGAATATTTGAGCATATTTAGAACACGGACTGATATTTGATATTAACCAAGTATTATTTGGGGAGGGGGAATAATGGTGTTCAGGTGTGCTAATAATATTTACAAAATAGCAATGTCTGGAATTTGCTTTAAAATAATCCCTGACCAGGATGTTGGGGGAAGGTGGGGTAGAGGAGGGAAAATATAATAATCCAGGGGCTGGAGGTGGTTGTTAAATGAAACGAGATTGACTGTATCTTACTGGAGCTGAATAATGGATAAATAGAGGTTGGTTATACAATTCTATTTTTTCCATTTGAAAATTTCCATAATAAAATTTAATAACTAAGTTTAGTTTTTCAAAAGGCAAAGTGTTGTCTTTATAACTAAAATATTATTGAAATTTCATGCAGAACTCCAAATGACAAATTTATAATAATCTGTTTGCCAGATAAATCAGTGTATTAGGAGAGGTAGGAAAATTACAGGATAAAAATGGAATTGGTTGGCACTAAGTAGGACTACTTTGGAAGAGAGTAAGTGCAATTCATTTTCCTTTCATTACTCCCTCCCAACTTGGAGCCTGAGAGCCACTTCACTATTTAGAGCCTATGTAATTGGCTCAAACTATCAGAATGCCTGAAAATTATGATCCTGTTTCCTACTCAGGTCATAAGACTGAATTCTCAAACAGAATTAACTAGAGATTGTCTGGTCAGCCCAGACTAACAGAACTGAAGCCTCGCTATACACAGAGGTTCACCATTTTCTGCAAGGGAGACTTAACTGAATCTGCCTGATAGGGCAGGTACACCATCTTCCTAAAACCACCTTTCCTCCTGTTCCCAAAGGACATTCCTTTGGCTGGCAGCACCTAGCGCTTGTCCTTGATAGATATACCACAAATTCAAAGAGTCAACCATCAGTGATTGCTCCTTCTAGGGGTACCTTTTCCTGACCTAAATCATGGTTTCCTGTCCTGGATTATCTCTACAGCTCATCAGTTCAGTGTTACTAGTGAAGTACTGCTCTTATTTAAAAACTTGTATTCCTAAGAAACAGGACTTTCCTTTAAAATAGCTCTTTAAGAGAGTTTAGTGCATTGTACATCATCTCAGATGATCATTTGAACAATATTGCTCAGTTAAGAAACATTAGGTATATCAGAAGACAAACCAGAGAGGGAGAAAAACCGAAAGAGTCTCTTAATCTCAGGAAACAAACTGAGGGTTGCTGGAGCAGAGGGGGGTGGGGGGAATGAGGTGGCTGGGTGATGGACATTGGGGAGGGTATGTGTTGTGGTGAACACTGTGTATTGTGTAAGACTGATGAATCACAGACCTGTACTCCTGAAACAAATAATACATTTTATGTTAATAATAAAACATAAATTTTAAAAAATAAAAATTTGACAAAAAAAAAAAAAACATGGTATATCTAAGACACTATAGATTCTACAGTATATAGTTGGGTAATTAATGAGTGAAATGGACTCAATTAGATTCTAGTCTGGAATATATACCCCTTTGCCCCTTTAACTCCTTGCTTCCATGTTCTAAGGCAGAGCACAGACTTTCTTCTGGCTTCAAATGTGCTTCCATAGTCCTTGGAGTGCACCGTCTTCCTTACCCTCTCACTGTGTTATTGAGTAGAGCCTATCATTCCTCTTGATACCTGAATTCAGTCCTCCAGGAAACCTAGGAGCAACTCTCAAGATTTCTTTCATACCCCACCATGAGGTACAGATGCACCTATACGCACTGGGCCCAGAAACAATTTTAGGTAAGCTACAGTGCCCCAAGTTGGAAGCACAAACTCAGTCCTAGTAAGTTTAATAGCTATCAAGGAAGAAATTTCTTTGTTATAAGAGGAGAAAATTGAGAAGGATTCAAACACCTAAATGTTTGCTGTAATGTTGTTTTCAGATTTCACAAGTCTATGAATAATTATTTTTAGAGACAATGAAGAGAAAGTGCCACTCAAATCAGGAGATGAGAACTCCAATGGAAATAGTCAGGAAGGAAAGGGTCAGAATGAGTAGTCACTCTGCAACAGGGACTAGTGGTTTGGAGGAATTAGTAATAGTGGTAATTTAATAATGATCACCTGTCTCATTTTGCAATACAAAATATAAACTGGGATGGTAGCCAATGCACATAGTTAAGTTCAAGTCAAAAGAGAATTATCTAAAAAAAAAATCTCTTATTCATTGAAAAAATATTGGCTGTGACCAGCTAGAGAATATATTCACCTAAGCACCAGCCTTAGCCTAACCCCTCAGTATTTCTACAACTGGGAATCCTACTTCTAAATCAGTCACATCCCCATTGGTCACATGAACACTAGAGGGGATGATTCATAGTTATGGGTGTTACCACCACTTTTCATATTAAGTCAAGCTTCAGCAAGGGATCCCATCACCCACTAGTCACTGGGGTCTCTGCTTCTTAAGGGCTCTAGAAATTGTGGAAGGAAATAGTGTAGGCATACTTTATCTACAATTTACATGGTGTTTGACCTCTGAATAGTGTACAAGTTCTGCTGTTCAAGAAGTTCAGAAAAACTTATAAACTACTACTACTGAACAGTCCATGAGTCAGGACAGAAATGTGCTAGCAAAGCCATAGACTAGGCCTAGGCCTTTCTATGTAAGACCACTACTGAAGGCTTACATGCTTAGTCATGAGCAGTTACAACTTCAACTGGAAAAAAAAATTAATTTAGTCAAAATAGGTATAGGAATAAAGATGTAGTCATATAATATATTTAATAGGCAAACAATGTTTTGGAAATTAGATGCCTCTAAATTGAAGTAATGATTAGTAGAAAACTAAGATATACAATTTCAATATAATCTCAGAAATAAGTAACACATTTTTTAAAGAGTAACTATTTGAGAAAAAAGAAAACTAAAAATAAGAATGGATAACTAAGAAGTATTAAAAGTTGAAAAATATCTAGAAAGTAAGGACAGAGACTTGAAATATTGTCTCAGAATGAGAAATGTTAGCAATGAATAGTAGTAATAAGTCCTCCCATAAGTATTGGTCTTATCTGTGTTCTTTAGTTTTAGAGGAGAACAAAAATCAGCAAGCTGCCCCCAGGCACCAGGGACTTCTGTTTATCTCAGGGGAAAGCCAGGTAACTTCCTTCCTGGGACAATGAATGGTAGACTATTTAGAAGTCTTGAAAGGCTTTCAAGTTCTGGGACTTTATGATCTCTTACAGTTAGTGATTATTTTTCTCACTGTACACAGAGATGAGAACTACAGTCAACTATTTCAGACTTAGAGAAGTATCTCTGGATTCTCTGCAAGAATATCAAGTGTATCTAGGTTTTAACTTGGAAGGAGGGAGGGAGGTTTCAAGTTTATAAAGTGTCTTCCTTAGAACTCTTGATTCCTTTTAGTTTTTTAAGACAGTGACTAAATACACATAACATAAAATTTACTATCTTGATTATTCTTAAGTGTACATATCAGTAGTGTCAAGTATATTCACATGGTTGTGTAACCAATCTCCAGAACTTTATCATCTTGCAAAACCAAAACTCTATACCCATTAAATAACAACTCCCCATTTTCCCCTGCCCCAAGCCCCTGACAACCACCATGTTACTTTCTGTGTCTATAAACTTGCTACATTAGTAGGTGTCTCATATAAATGGAATAATACAGGATTTGTGTTTTTGTGACTAGCTCATTTTACTTAACGTGATGTCCTCAAGGCTCATCCATATTGCAGCATGTGTCAGAGTCTTCTTCCTTTTTAAGGCTAAGTAATATTCAATTGTGTGTGTATACCTCATTTTGTTTTTCCTTTTATCCATTAAGGGACACTCGGGCTGCTTCTACCTTTTGGCTATTGTCAACAATGCTGCTATAAACATTGCTGTACAAATATCTCTGACACCCTGATTTCAATTTTTTTGGATATATACCTAGAGTTGGAATTGCTGGAGCATATGGTAATTCTGTTTTTAGTTTTTTGAGGAATCCCATAAGGTTTTCCACAGTAGCTGCATGATTTTACATTCCCACCACAAGCATTCCAATTTCTCTAAATCCTCACCTACTCTTGCTATTTTCTGTTTCATAGTAGCTATCTTAATGAGTGTGAAGTGATACCCTGTAGTTTTGATTTGCACATTTACAGTTTTTTAATTATTACTTTTTCCATATCAATATATTTTATGGGAAGTTGCCTCATTTATATTTTCACACCTTCTTCATAGTATTGTCCCACTTGGATGCCTTTTTCATCCTTCACCTCATCCTTTAAATCCAAACTCTGTCTTCCTTTGTGAAGCCCTTACTGATGTCTTTATTCCCTATCAATTTCTGAATTTCTAAAAATATCTACCACATAACTTTGTTTATAAGAAAGCATTAGCTTTTATTCAGCCCTGTATTAGTCTCCAATTATCCTATACGCTGTCTTCCAAAGTAGATTGCTAGGTTTTCAAGAGCAAAAGAAATTTGTTTTGTACTTATAACCTTCAAGAGCCACTGAAATACTTTAGGGTGCTAAATACTTGGTAGCTTATTTACTTAGTTTGCATAACTTTCTGCATGTGAAATATGAGAAGTTTGCAAAGTAAATATTTTGGACTTATACAACTGAGCAATATTTCTATGTACTTAAATCTGCTATATAAAATGCCAAAAGTAAAACCATTATTTAATGAAACAATTTTCCCTTTTCTTAAATTAAGATAGTAATAATCACACTTTCCAGCACCAAATATCAAATAACCTAGGTTGCTTAATATATCAGTTACACTGCCTGCTAATATTTGTTTTTTGACATTGCCTTTGCTTATTTTCTATCTTACTTTTTCCAAGTAACCATATTTCTCTCCTCCTCTTTCTACCTTTGTTCATTATTCTAGTATTTAAACAAGTAAATATTTTTAGCATTCTTTGGGATAAAATATACTCTGTATAAATCCAGTGGATAAATACCCACACACAGATCTACCCTACATGAATTGTGTTCTCTCAGAAGTAGGCCAGTTCATCCATTATAGGATCAAGCCATAAAAACTGAATCCAAGCAGTAATTCTCCAATTAAAGAAACTCCAGAGCCTAGTTTTCAGTTCCTTCTGAATCATAACTTTTTGGCAACAAAAGCTGGCATGCCATGGTGTGAATAAGCCCTAACATAAAAACTCCTCACCCAGCCTCCAGAGATAGAATTTTAGGGAGAAATATGTTCAGGTGGCCATTTATACACAATATTTTTCAATACTATTTTGACCAAGTTAGTATCAAATGGGTTGCAATCCAGTGAAATTTTAAAAACACATGCACATCCTGAATGTTCAGCCCAGCTAGAAGCTAGTATGTATCCTGATACTAAGCTGGGGAAAACAGATTTGTCCATATGTCCATACCTGTTAGCAGAATACTGGCCAAACCTGCTTTAATTCCATGTCTTGTATTCAAGACATTCTTCAAGCTGGCCTCCTCAATGAAATTTTTCTTGACAAGGAAAACCTGGCACCAATAATGTCTACAGTTGACTCTTAAACAATGAAGGGGCCTACAGACACCAACCACCCCCACCCCACAGTCAGAAAAATCTATGAATAACTTTTGGCTCCCCCCAAAACTTAATTACTAATAGCCTACTGTTAATTAGATAAACAGTCAGTTAACAGATTTTGTCTATTATGTGTATTGATATACTGTATTCTTACAATAAAGTAAGCTAGAGAAAAGAAAATGTTATTAAGAAAATCAAAAGGAAAATATATTTACAGTGCTGTACTTTATTTACTGAAAAAAAAAAAAAACTCACATGTAAGTGGACCCATGCAGTTCAAACCCACGTTGTTCAAGAGTCAACTATATTTTGCTCTTCCTCTCATTTCTTTTCTGCTTGATAAATTAGCATACAGACATACAAACTGTACACAGTGTTTCAAGACACTCCAATGAAATACATATAGGTCAATTTAAAAACAGGAATTTAATCATTATAATATGCAATAAGATTTCTAGTTAGAATTTTTAATATCACATTTTAATTAATTGCAACATGGGAATAAAAGAGATATTTAAAAGCCAAAAGTGAATGTTTAAAAGTGGTTTTAAATTATATTTTGCACTTGCAAAGTGTTAAAGATCTGAATTTTAAATTAAACTCTTAAATGATATTCTAAAGAGTCAGAAAATTGGATTCAGACATTTACCTTGTAAGTTTAGGCCTGTTTGTCTATTTCCCTGCCCCAGGACTGTATCTTGTTCACTTTTGATCACATGGGCTCAGCATTCAATATTTATTTGGAGAATAAATGAATAAAAGAAAAATAGATGTAGAAGTCCATTTATAAGCAATCTTCACAAATGTATATAAATCATCAATGAAAAATTGTTCTTTAAATTCTGCTGTAATCTTTCATAGTTTTCTTTAGAATTACATGCACCAACTGAAGTATATTTTTTACTGAACTAACTAAAATTACACTAGTGTGCTTGGTTATCTTTGTAAGGGAGTTCGGGAGTGTGGAACAGGATAACATTTTGATGTCCAAAAATAATGGAAAGGACCTATTCAATCTTTTTTCCCAAAAAACTTTTCATTAGAGCTGTTACCAACCCTGGTAGAATTGATTGGTAGTTTCCTATTTGGTCCTTCAAGTTAATATTCAAAGAAGTCCCATTCAATGGATTTATTGTCTCAATCTATCTCATTTTTTGAAAGAACAACTCATTGCATCCCACAAATTATAGACCTGTTGGCTTATAGAGGTCCATTTAAAATGCATCCCAGTTTCTTTCTTGATAAATTGCATGCCCGTAATTTCAAAATGAGTAGATGTTATGTTCAACTCTTCCACTAAGGGAACACTGTGATCCTTTTTGTCATCTTCCCTTTGGCCTGCCTGAATAGAAATCATATGATCTAGCCACATGAGTTCAACACAAACCCCTATTGTTCAACAAAAATTCACTGAGCACTTAAAAGGTACTAGGCTTTGTTCTATGCATTTAAGGTAGTAAATTAGAGTTCTTGACCTCATGAGGATTTGATTCTAGCAGGGAAAGATAGAAAATAAACTCCTAACATAAGTAAATGTTACAGTATGTTAGAAAGAGATAGGTTATAGAGTAAAGGAAAAAGCAGATTAGGATAAGAGGAATCAAGAGAGTGGTGGCAACAGCAGGAGAGTTGCAGTATTAAATAGGGTAGGCAGGGTAGGTCTCTTGGAGAAGATGACGTTGATGGAGGTGAAAAACACAGCCACAAGGATACCTGCTGGTTGAACATATTCATAGTGAGGATAGCTAGAGCAGAGGCTCCAATGCATGCTTGACAAGTTTAAGGAACAGTAGAGGCTACTATGGCCAGAGTGGAGGAGTAACCTAGTGGGAGAGTGATAGAGGTTGAGGAGAAACAGAATAAGAAGCCAGATCATAGAGGGCCTTGTGGATCATTGTAAGCACTTTCACTTTTACTCAAAGTGAAATTGTCAAATTTTAGAACCAAACAGAAGATCCTAAAACTTTCTGGAGAAGAAACACACACAGTTACAGGAGAACAAGATTCAGACTGTAATAAGAACTCTGGATATGTTAGAAGACTGTGGAAGGAAGCCTTCCAAGTTCTGAGGAAAAAATAAAATTCTAAAATTCTACACACATCTCCCAGGCACAAATAGCAGGCAGACAATGAAGATATTTTTTTCTTAGGTGGTTAGTGCACAGTATACCTCCACTAAATGAAGACATAAACAAAAAAATACATAAAATCCAGGAAACAATGGCTCCAACCCAACAGAGCAATGAAGCAAAATCACAAGACAACAGCTAAGCAAGAAGACTAAAAATGATCCAGGTCAGATTGGAGCTACAAAGAGAAGACCTGGGAAAGAAGTCTCTTAGGAGGAAGGAGGAAGTGTTGGGGCACATCTATATCTCTGGGCTTGAGAAAAACTTGAGTACATAGGAAACAAATGTGGAGTATAGAACTGAAGAATGCATTCAGACTCTTCTTTGAGTGACCAGTCAACAACTTGGCTTTTCAGTGTGCTATGTTCTTTATAAAACAGATTTCTCATAAAAATACAAATACTGTCATTGATTTTCAGCTTAACAATATAAAATATATACTGACCCAGATAAAGAGAAGGGTACGAGCACTAATATCCTTATCTTTCAGAGAGAGAAGAGACTTTGTAGTTCAGGGATTGCAAAGTCAGGTAGCCAAATAGGCAAAATAAATGAGGGCAGTTAGCACCTGCCCTATCTAAATGGGGCAGCAGTTTCTCAGCTCCAAAAGATTGTGGTCATGAAGAAACAGAGACCCAGAGATTCCAATTTACCAAGTAAGGCCAGAATCTGGATTCTTATGAAAAATGGACCTTCGTGCCTTGGTGAAGTCTCTCAATTTCTGGCACTAGGTGTCACCTTCACAATTTTTGTCATACACGTCTTTTTCTTTATTGAATTACCTTATCATTTAAATTACTTTTTATTCCTTTTAAATTTTAAAATTGTAATATATCTTAAATATAGTAAAATTTATTATTTTTGATATATAGTTCTATGAGTTTTGATAAATACATGCTGCCATATAACCTCCACCACAATCAAAATACAGAACCATTTCATCATCTGCCAATATTCCCTGATGCCTCTTATAGGTATCCCATCCCCAAACCCTAGCTCCTGGCAACCACTTATCCATTTACTTACCCCTATATAGTTTTGGTGTATGATACATATAATACTCAACATCATATAAATGGAATTATAAGTGTAACCTTTTGAGTCTAGCTTTTTTCACTGAGAATAATGCATTTGAGAGTCATTCCTATTGGTGTGTATCATCAGTAGTTCTTTCCTTTTTATTGTTGAGTAGTATTTCATGAAAAGCAAGTAAATGGATTTGTTTATCCATTTACCAACTGAAATACATGTGGGCTATTTCCAGTTTTTTTTTGGCAACTATGAATAAAACAACTCAAGACATTAAAAAAAATGTTTCAAATGTTGTCAAATACTTTAAAACTTTGAAAAATATTATAAAGGTCAAACAATGCAGATCCAGCCTGGGTCTCCAGTTTGTGACATTGCTACAGCAGAAAGCAAAAACAGGTGTTTGAAGGTACTTCCTTGACCAGTGGAGAAGCTGAGCCAGTGACAGCAGCAGCTTTAGGACACTGGAGGGCCATCTACTGAAATCACGCTAGGTGATCTGTCTTAAAACTGCAATGAATTGCAAGTATACTATTTGTGTTTATTTCAGGGAAGGGTGGGGAGGCGGGGTCTAGGGGAAATTATGGAAGCTAACATTCCTTTTCCGCCAGCCACTCCCAGTTGCCAACTCTAGAGAGCAGTGGTAAGATTGCAGGAGAAAGAAGGAGGAAGAGAAAAGGTGTTAAGTGTGCTAAATCCTCACCTATCATGATGGGAAATCAAATGCCAATGTCTAAATTAATGTATTTTATTATTTTTTTAAAAGATTTTATTTATTTGACAGAGAGAGACACAGCAGGAGAGGGAACACAAGCAGGGAGAGTGGGAGAGGGAGAAGCAGGTCTCCCGCCGAGCAGGGAACCTGATGCGGGGCTCGATCCCAGGACCCTGGGATCATGACCTGAGCTGAAGGCAGACGCTTAACTATCTGAGCCACCCAGGTGCCCCTAAATTAATGTATTTTAAAGCACTATAAGCATGCTAAATCGCTGAGGAAGAACTAAAAAAGGGAATAAAAAAGGTTGTCACAACATATACCAAAACTACTTCTGCATTTATCTTCTGCCCAGCAACCCTACTTCTAGAAAATCTACACTGAAGATACACCTCAACAATATGAAAATACATATGCACAAAGTTTTTCACTGCAACATTATTTGTAATTTCAAAATACTATAAACAACCTAAATACATATCACAGACTGATTTTATGAACTACAGTTTATAAGCTATAGTTTATACTCAATAGAGCACTAGGTAGCTGGGAAAATCATTTAAGTTTTTTTTTTTTTTTAAGAGGAAGATCTGTATAAACTGATATGTTAAAAAGAGAACAATGCAAAGTTCAAAAGAATATCTGTAGTATGGTACCTTTGTCTAAGAAAGACAAGGAAATAAGAATATACATGTTTGTTTATTTTTGCAAAAAGAAACACAAGAATGATAACTGAGAAATTAATGAAATTGGAGACTTACATGGGGTATGGTAGAATGGGGTAGAAGGGATAGAGAAGAAAACTTCTGAAAGTACACATTTCTGTACTTTTGGAATCATGTTAATATTCTACATATTCAAAAAATAGAATTGTCAAAGATGAAATGAAAACCCCCCAAAATAATGTAAACAAATATAAATGAATCCAACTATATTTCAAATAAACTACATAACCAAGCTGAAGGAGAAGGGAGGACAAATCCTAGGAACTTTTAAAAATTGATTCAACTATATGCCTGCAGTCTAGGCAAATGCAAATAAATCTTGAACTATTTTTAACTGGTTTGTTTTGGGTAGTGATATGGATGTAGCCATTCTTAAACAATTCTTTGTATTTTGTAGGAATGAGCAAATGAATTACCATGTTAATGTTGTTGAGAGACAGGATTCTCACTATGGAAGAAGGGGAGTTAAAATATGGAATGAGTGAAGTCAAGAAAAAACCCTGTGGGGTTGGATTGAAATTAGGTAGATGGGTGGATAGATAGGCACATGGAAAAATTAGCCTCGTTAGCTAGGGCCATGTACTGGAGTTCACGCCTACTGACTTATGAGAGCCAATTGTACAATTCTTTCCAGAGACACATTCAGGGATTTCATAATGGCAGCTTGAAACCATCCCCAGTGGGAATGCTTACACCTTGGAAATTGGCAAATACTAAAAGATCAGGGCTTTCCACACCTCCCTGTCTCTCCCCGACCAGTGAGTTGTTAAACTTTTCCATTTTACTAATAAATGATAGAGAAATAGGTTTCCTAGCTCTATCTGTTTAAAAGGCCTACAAGCAATTATACTCCAGTGAAAATAAGCACACATAATGTTCGGGTCTTAGTTTTTAAATATCATTCCCCACTTAGAAAAATGACTAATTTCAAGGCTGCAGTAGGAAAAGTACAAGGTGAGCTTAGAACATCTTTCTGTGACAGAAAGTAAGGACATTCTCAAAAAACGATGAGGACCTCTCACGTAAGGACACATAAGGTATCTTGAAGGGTCACGCTCTGTCCAAATCTGGGGCATTGATATAAGAACAGTAATGAATTATAATTCACTGAATACATTAGAAATCCGTGAGTCAAAACTAATGATAGAAAGGCAAGGGAGGGAGGGAGGACATGCACACAAGAGAGGGAGGGAGGGAAAGAAGGAGACGGAGAAAAGGAGGAGGAGAGGGGGAGGAGGAGAAGAAGTAAAGGAGGAGGAGGAGATGGGGAGAGGGAGGGAGAGATCGATCTAGCTGGCTCTTACAGTAGAATGTAAACTCATAAATGTAGGAGTAGTGTTCAAGTTATCCTTGACTCTAAACTTAATCTTGCACTAAGAGACCAAATGCTCTAAGGGACATTGTTGGAACAATTGATGAAACTGGAATATAAATGATAAATTAAAATATTGAACCAGTGAATTGGATACGTGTACTGTGATGATGTAAAAGGATATTCAACTTGCATTTAGAATACACACACTGAAGTATTTAAGGGGATGTATGCAAACTACACTCAAATAGTTCAAAAATTCATGTCTATCTTTTTCAATCTCTATATATGTACATAAAGGGAGAAAAATGATAAGAAACTGTAGCAAAATATGAAAGATTGATGCATCTGAGGAAAACGTAAAAACAACAAAAAAAATGAAATGGCAGTGCCTGGTAAGTGAGACAGGAGAGGAAAGGACTGGGGGAAAGGATTTCTGTTTTTCTGGTTAAGCTTCTTTATATAATTTTATTTTTAAAATACTTATATAGTTATTACTTTGGTCTTGTTTTTATTTTTTTTATTTTATAAATTTATTAAATTTCTATATGAAGCAGATTCATGCATTGAAAATTTCTGGATTTGCAATCCTGTTATTTTATTGGATTGTTATTTACTTTTAGCTATACATTTTTTTAGTTAAGCTTTTAAATTCCAGTTAACATACAATGTAATATTAGTTTCAGGTGTACATTTTAGTGATGCAACACTTCCATACACCACCAGATGCTCATCACAACCAGTGCCCTCCTTCATCCCCATCACCCATTTAGCCCATCCCCCCACCCACCTCCCCTCCGGTAACCATCAGTTTGTTCTCTATAGTTAGAAGTCTGTTTCTTGGTTTGCCTCTCTTCCCACCCCCCACCATGTTCATTTGTTTTGTTTCTTGAAATCCACATAAGAAGTCATATGGTATTTTTCTTACTTTCACTGACTTATTTTGCTTAGCATAAGAGTCATTGTCTTTTTTATGGCTGAATAATAGTCCATTGTATGTATGTATACCACTTCTTCTTTATCCATTCATCCATCGTTGGACATTTGGGTTCTTTCCACAATTTGGCTATTGTTGATAATACTGCTATAAACATCAGGAGGCACGTGTCCCTTCAAATTACTATTTTTGTATCCTTTGGGCAAATACCTAGTAGTACAATTGCTAGGTCATAGGGTAGTTCTATTTTTAACTTTTTGAGGAACCTCCATACTGTTTTCCAGAGTGCCTGCACCAGTTTGTATTCCCACCAACAGTGCAAGAGAGTTCTCCTTTATCTGGATCCTCACCAACACCTGTTTCCTGTCTTGTTAATTTTAGCCATTCTGACAGGTGTGAGGTGATATCTCGGTGTAGTTTTGATTTGTATTTCCCTGATGATGAGTGATGTTGAGCATCTCTTCATGTGTGTTAGCCATCTGTATGTCTTCTTTGGAAAAATGTCTATTCCTATCTTCTGCCCATTTTTTTAACCAGATTATTTGTTTTTTTGGGTGCTGAGTTTGGTAAGTACTTTACAGATTTTGGATACTAACCCTTTATCAGAGATGTCATTTGCAAATATCTTCTCCTGCTCTGTAGGTTGTCTTACTTTTGTTGATTATTTCCTTTGCTATGCAGAAGCTTTTTATCTTGATGAAGTCCCAATAGTTCATTTTTGCTTTTGTTTCCCTTGCCTCCATAGACATATCTAGTAAGAAGTTGCTACAGCTGATGTCAAAGAGGTTACTGGCTGTGTTGTCTAGGATTTTGATGGTTTCCTGTTTTGGATTTAGGTCTTTCATCCATTTTTATTTTAGTGTATGGTGTAATAAAGGGGCCCAGTTTCTTTCTTTTGCATGTTGCTGTCCATTTTTCCCAGCACCATTTGTTGAAAAGACTTTTTCCCATTGCACATTCTTTCCTGCTTTGTTGAGTATTAATTGACCATATAGTTGTGGGTTCATTTCTGGGTTTTCTATCCTGCTCCATTGATCTATGTGTCTGATTTTGTGCCAGTACCATACCGTCTTGATGACTGCAGCCTTGTAATGTAACTTGAAGTCTGGAATCATGATGCCTCCAGGTTTGCTTCTCTTTTTCAAGATTGCTTTGGTTATTCGGGGGCCTTTTGTGGTTCCATCCAAATTTTAGTATTGTTTATTCTAGCTTTGTGAAAAATGCTGGTGGTATTTTGATAGGGATTGCATTAAATGCATAGATTGCTTTGGGTAGCATAGACATTTTAACAATATTTGTTCTTCCGATCCATGAGCATGGATGTTTTTCCATTTCCTTATGTCATTTCTTTCATCAGTGTTTCATAGTTAGCAGAGTACAGATCTTTGACATCTTTGGTTAGGTTTATTCCTAGGTATCTTAGGGTTTTGGGTACAACTATAAATGTTATCAATTCTTTGCTTTTTCCTTCTGCTGCTTCATTATTGATGTATAGAAATGCAACAGATTTCTGTACATTGATTTTGTATCCTGTGACTTCACTGAATTTGTGTATCAGTTCTAGCAATTTTTTGGTGGGGTCTTTTGGGTTTTCAACATAGAGTATCATGTCATCTGCGAATAGTGAAAGTGATACTTCTTCCTTGCTGATTTGGATGCTTTTTCTCTCTATTTGTTGTCTGATTGCTGAGGCTAGGACTTCCAGTACTGTGTTAAATAGTAGCAGTGAGATTGGACATCCCTGTCTTGTTCCTGACTGCAGAGGAAAAGCTCTCAGTTTTTCCCTATCAAGGATGATATTAGCTGTGCATTTTTCATATATGGCCTTTATGATGTTGAGATATGTTCCCTCTAGCCCTACTTTGTTTAGGATTTTTATCATGAATGGATGTTGTACTTTGTCAAGTACTTTTTCTGCAAATATTGAAAGGATCATATGGGGGTACCTGGGTGGCTCAGCTGGTTAAGCATCTGCCTTCAGTTCAAGTCATGATCCCAGGGTCCTGGAATCGAGCCTGCATTGGGCTCACTGCTCAGTGAGGAGCCTGCTTCTCCCTCTCCCTTTGCCCCACCCCCTGCTCATGCTTTCTGTCTCTCTTTCTTTCTCTCTCAAATAAATCTTTATTTCAAAAAAGGATGTGATTCTTACCCTTTCTTTTATTAATGTGGTATATCACATTGATTTTGCAAATATTAAACCCCCCTTACAGCCCAGGAATAAATCCCACTGCATCATGGTGAATGGTTCTTTTAATGTACTGCTGGATTTGATTTGCTAGTGTTTTATTTTTTTTTTTTTCCATCCATGTTCATCAGAGATAATGACCTGTAGTTCTCTTTTTTAGTGGAGTATATGTCTGGTTTTGGTATCAGGGTAATGCTGGCCTCATAGAATGAATGTGGAAATTTTCCTTCCACTTCTATTTTTTGGAATAGTTGGAGAACAGTGAGTATTAACTCTTCTTTAAATGTTTGCTAGACTTCACCTGTGATGCCATCTGGCCCTGGACTTTTGTTTGTTGGGAAATTTTTGATTACTGATTCAATTTTTTTTGCTGGTTATTGGTCTGTTCAATCTTCTATTTTTTTATTTCAGTTTTGGTAGTTTATGTTTCTAGGAATTTATCCATTTCTTCCAAGTTGTACAATTTGTTGGCATATAGCTTTTCATAATATTCTGTTATAATTGTTTGTATTTCTGTAGTGTTAGTTGTTATTTTTTCTCTCTCATTTGTGATTTATTTGGATCCTTTCTCTTTTCTTTTTGTAAGTCTGGCTAGGGGTTTATCTATTTTATTAATTTTTTCGAAGAACTAGCTCCTGCTTTCATTGATATCTTCTACTGGGGTTTCTTTGTTTCTATGTCATTTATTTCTGCTTTAATCTTTATTATTTCCCTTCTTCTGCTGGCTTTAGGCTTTGTTTGTTCTTTTTCTAGCTTGTTTAGGTATAAGGTTAGGTTGTTTTCTTGAGATTTGTCTTGTTTTTTGAGGTAGGCCTATATTGCTATACACTTCCCTCTTAAGACTGCTTTTGCTGCATCTCAAAGGTTTGGACCATTGTGTTTTCATTTTCATTTGTTCCCATGTATTTTTTTATTTTTTCTTTGATTGCCTGGTTGACCCATTCATTTTTTAGCAGCATGTTATTTAACCTCCATGTATTTGTGGTCTTTCCAAATTTTTTCTTGTGGTTGACTTCAAGTTTCATAGTGTTGTGGTCAGAAAAATACACATGGTATGATCTCAATCTTTTTGTACTTGTTGAGGCCTGATTTGTGACCTAGTGTGTGATCTGTTCTGCAGAATGTTCTATGTGTAATTGAAAAGAATCTATATTCTGCTGCCTTAGGATGAAATGTTCTGAATATATCTGTTAAGTCCATCTGGTCCAGCGTGTCATTCAAAGCCATTTTTTCCTTTGGATTTTCTGCTTAGATGATCTGTCCATTACTTTAAGTGGGGTGTTAAAGCCCCCTACTATTGTGTTATCAATGAGTTCCTTTATGTTTGTTATTAATTGGTTTATATAATAAGCAAAAGCTGCTCCCATGTTAGGGGCATAAATATTTACAATTGTTAGATCTTCTTGTTGGATAGTCCCCTTTATTAAGGTATAGTGCCCTTCTCCATCTCATTACAGTCTTTGGTTTAAAAATCTAGTCTGTCTGATATAAGTATGGCTACTCCAGCTTTCTTTTGATGTCCATTTGCATGGTAAATGGTTCTCCATCCCCTCACTCTTAATCTGGAAGTGTCTTTTGATCTAACATGAGTCTCTTGTAGGCAGCATATAGATGGGTCTTGTTTTTTTAATCCATTCTGACACCTTATGTCTTTTGGGTAGAGCGTTTAGTCCATTTACATTCAGAGTATTTATTCATAGGTATGTATTTAGTGCCATTTTATTACTTGTTTTGTCATTGTTTCTGGAGATTTTTCTCTGTTCCTTTCTTGTCTTTGTCACTTTTTGACCTTCTTTTCCACTCAAAGACACCGCCCCCTTTAATATTTCTTGCAGGGCTGATTTAGTGGTCACAAATTCCTTTAGTTTTTGTTTGTCTGGGGAAACTCTTTGTCACTCCTTTTCTGAATGATAGCCTTGCTTGATAGAGTATTCTTGGCTCCAGACTTTTCCCATTCAGCACATTGAATATATCATGCCACCTCCTTCTGGCTTGCCAAGTTTCTGGGAGAGATCCACAGCTAGCCTTATGGGTATTCCCTTATAAATTAGGGACTTCTTTTGTCTTGCTACTTTGGGGATTTTTTTCTTTATTGCTATAGTTAGCAAGTTTAATTTTATGTCTGGGTGTTAGCCTGCTTTTGTTGATTTTCATGGGAGTTCTCTGTGCCTCCAAGATCTGGAGGTCTGTTTCTTTCCCCAGATTAGAAAAGTTTTTGGCAGTATTGCCTCAAGTAAGTTTTCTGCCCCTTTCCTCTCTCTTCTTCTGGGACTCCTATAATATAAATGTTATTACATTTGATGGAGTCCCTGAATTCCCTAAGTCTATTCTCATGTTCCATAATTCTTCATTCTCTTTTGTTCAGCTTCATTATTTTCCATTATTTTATCTTCTGTATCATTTATTTGTTCTTCTGCTTCTTCCATCCTTGTGTTCATTGCATCCAGTCTGTTTTGAATCTGTTATTGTATTTTTCATTTCTGATTTTTTTAAACTCTTTTATCTCTGCGTTAAGGGCCTCCTTGAAGTCTTCCATTCTCTTCTCAAGCCCAGTGAGTATCCTTATGATTGTTGCTTTAAATTCTCCATCAGGTATGTTACTTATATCTGTTTTGCTTAGATCTCTAACAGTGAATTTATCTTTTTGTTTCATATGGGATTAATTCTTCCATATTGGCATTTTGTCAAAGTCTCTGTCTTCTTCTCTGAGTTAGAAAAGCCTGTTATGTTTCCTGCTTCTGAGATAATGGCTTTGTGAAGAAGAGGTCATGTAGTGTCCAGGGCCTGGCACTTCAGAGAGTGTCTCTGGTGTGTGCTGTGTGTACTCTGCTGTTGTGTTCTGGCTGCTCTATCCCTCAGGCCAGTCATCTGCAGAGACTCTCCTTGCCTGCATTGGCAGTGTTTGGTCCTTGGCCAGAGTGTGGCAAGTTTTAACTAGGTATGCTCTGGTCTGCTTGTTAAATGAGACATGATACTACTTCCCCTAGAACTGAAGCCTTGCAGAACTCTCTGGTCAGGAGATGTGGTGTGGGCAGAGGCTTCCACTGGTGTTCTGGGAAAGGGGCCCTCCATTCTGGGACTGAGGCAAACTTGACCAGGAAGGACAGTAGTGACAGAGCACAACGGTTGGAACCTGGTGTAAGCAGGTTAGGCAGCTAGTGTTGGTGCTGTGCTGTTTACTACAGGTAGGTGGCTGTATGCTGATGGGCAAGGGAGGGAAATGGCACCAGCCACTCCTTTTCTCTGGAGAGGGGTCTCCTTGCTTGCTGCTCCCCTCCTCCCCTGTGTATTCCAGACGTTTTTCAGTCACTGTTTCCATGCTGTCTGCCTCAGGGTTGTTTGCCTGCCTTCTCTCCAGGAGTTTAGCTATACATAATTGAGGTCCTGGCAAGGAGCAGAGTGGTTTCAGGAAGTTCCACAATGGCTTAAGAAAGCTGGCCTTATTCATTTTAATTTTTTAAGAGTCCTTTGTTGAGATTTTTTATCACCATGGCAAATATTTGACTGCATCTGCTTTAAGAATTCCAGATTGAGGGATTCCCATTCAGGATGGTGTCATAGGAAGATCCTGAGCTCACCTTCTCCCACAGACACAACAAATTTACAACTACATATGGAATAGTTCCCTCTGAAGGGGACCTAGAAACTCAAAGAGCAGAGCTTCTACAAGGGACGTCACCAAGATAGAAGAGGCACAGATATAGTCTCACTAAGGAAAAAAAATCACACCCTACATGCAGCATCCCACAGTCCGGAAAGGACATTTTCCTGTGGAGCAAGAGATTTGAGCTCGATGTCAGGCATTCCAACCAATAGATCCTTACAGGGGAAATGAGCCCCAAAACACCTGGCTTTGAAAACTAACAGGGTTACAGGAAAACTATAGAATTGTAGGAAAAGGAAAACCCACTCTTAAAGGATGTGCACAAGCCAGAAACCAGTGCAAAAACACCAGGTTGAAAAGCTCATAGACCACAGATGAAGGAAACTCAATAATCTTGAATGCCGGCTGGAGAAGGAGGCAGCTGGGCTTCTCCATGGGACTGAGACCCTGGTGGCAGCCATTTTTGTTTCTCATTCTGCCTGATCCCAGCACTGAAGAACACCATTTTGGAATCCTCCTCTTAGGCTAACACTATGGGGTCTGCTCTGCTAAAAGGTCCACATAACCCCGTGCCTTGGCTGGCCCTCACAGCCAGCAGGACAATAACGCCACCCACCAGGATGCCACAAGAGTCCTGGCTGGGCCTGCAGCCAGCCAGGCTGGGGCCAGCCCAACCACCACCATGCCCACAGCACTCACACCCAGCCACAACAGGAGGGTACAGGTAGCAATCCAAAGAAATGGTCATAAAGAGGTTTACTGAACTCAGGAGAAGAATGGATGAAAAAGAACTTTAACAAAGAGATGGAAAATGTAACAAAGTACCAGCAAGAGCTGAAGCAACAGGAATGAAAAATACACTGGAGGGAATACACAATGAATTAAATAATATAGAAGAATGGATTAGCAATCTGGGAGACAGGGTAATGGAAATCACCTAAATAGAAGAGCAAAAAGAAAAAAGAATTTTTTAAAATAACGTTAATATAAGGGACCTCTGGGACAACATCAAGCAGACTTACATTAACATTATAAGGATCTCAGAAAGAGAAGCGAGAGAAAGGGGCAGAAAATTTGTTTCAAGAAATAATAGCTGAAAACTTCCCTAATCTGGGGAAGAAAAAAAATTTCCAGCTCTAAGAAGCACAGCAAGTCCAAAACAAGATGCACCCAAAGAGATCCAAACCAAGACACATTATAATTTAAATGTCAAAAATTAGAGATAGAGAATTTTGAAAGTTGCAAGAGCAAAGCAATTTGTTACATATAAGAGATTCCCCCATATGACTATATAAGCTGATTTTTCAGGAGAAATTTTGCAGACCAGAAGAGAGTGGCATGATATATTTAAAGCGCTGAAAGGAAAAATTTACAACTAAGAATATAATACCCGGTGAGATTATTATTAAGAATTAAAGGAGAGATAGAGTTTCTCAGACAAGCAAAAGCTAAACGAGTTTATCACCAGCCTTACAAAAAATATTAAAGGGACTTCTTTAAATGGAAAGAAAATATCACAACTAAAAATAAGAAAATATATGAAAGAAAAAAATCTCATTAGTAAAGGCAAACATACTGAAAAAGTAATGGATATCCTTTATAAGGGTAGTATGAGGGTTAAAAAAGAGTGCTTTTAAAATGCTTCCAAACTAGATAGCCACCAACTTAAAATACACTTATATACATGTAAGCTATTATATATGAACTTCCCAGTAACCATAACCAAAAACCTGTAGTAGATACACACAAAAAAAACAAAAAGTAAAGAATCCAACATAACACTAAAGAAAGTCATTAATTTACAAGGGAAGAGAGCAAAAGAAAAGAGAAAAACTACCAAAGTTAGGACACAGTTAACAAAATGACAATAAATACATACCTATCAATAATTACTTAAATGTATATGGACAAAACTCTCAAAAGAAAATATAGAGAATGGCTGAGATGGATTTTAAAAAGTGGACAATGGGACGCCTGGGTGGCTCAGTCGGTTGAGCATCTGACTCTTGATTTTGGCTCAGATCGCGATCTCATGGGTTGTGGGAATGAGCTACATGTTGGGCTCCATGCTCAGTGGGTAGTCTGCTTGGTATTTCTCTCCCTCTGCCCCTCCCCCACTTCCACACGCACTCTCTCAAATAAATAAATCTTTTTTTAAGAAAAAAAGGTCCATCTATATTGCCTGCAAGAGACTCCCCTTTTATCTAAAGATACACATAGCCTGAAAGTGGAGGGATGGAAAAAGATATTCCATAAAAATAGAATCAAAAAGAAAGCTGGGGTAGTAATGCTTATATCATACAAAATAGACTTTAAAAAACAAAGACTATAACAAGAGACCAAGAAGAGAATTACATAATGATAAAGGGATCAGTCCAGCAAGAAGATAAAACTTATAAATATTTATGTACCCAACATAGGAGCACCTAAATATATAAAGCAAATATTAACAGATGCAAAGGGAGAAATTGACAGTAATATAATAACAGGGAACTTTAACACCCCACTTACATCAATGGATAAATTATCCAGGCAGAAAATGAATAAGAAAGCATTGGCCTTATTGACACATTAGACCGATGGACTTAAAAGATATATATAGAGCATTCCATATGAAAACAGCAGAATACACATTCTTCTCAAGTGCACATGAAACATTCTCCAGGATAAATCACATGTTAGGGCACAAAACAAGTATTAACTAATTTAATAAGATTGAAATCATATCAAGCATCTTTTCTAACCACAACAGTATGAAACTAGGAATCAGTTTATAAAAAGAAAGCTGGAAAATAAAAAGATGAACACATGCAGACTAAACAACATGTTACTAAACAACGATTGGGCCAATGAAGAAATCAAAGAAGAAACAAATAAAGTACCTTGAGACAAATGAAAATGAAAACACAATCCTCCAAAATCTATGGGATGCAGTAAAAGCAGTTCTAAGAGGGAAGTTTCTAGCTATAGAGGCCCACCTCAAAAGGGAAGAAAAATCTCAATCTAAACTTACACCTGAAGGAAATAGGAAAAGAAGAACAAAGGGCAAAGTTAGTATAAGAAAATAATAAAGATCAGAGTAGAAATAAATGAAATAGAGATCAATGAAATTAAAGCTCATTCCTTCAAAAGATAAAATTGATAAATCTTTAGCAAGACTCACCAAGGGGAAAAAAAAGTCCCCAAATAAATAAACTCAGCTATTGAGGAGGGGAAGTTACAAATGAAACCACAGAAATACAAAGGATCATAAAAGACTACTACAAACAATTGCATGCCAACAAATTGAACAATCTTGAAGAAATGGATAAATTACTAGAAACATACAATCTTCCAAGAATGAATCTGGTAGAAATAGAAAAAGTAAACAGACCAATCACTAGTAATGAAATTGAATCAGTAATCAAAATACTTCCAAGAAACAGAAGTCCAGGACCAGATGGCTCCAGCACCAGATGGCTTCACAGCCCAGTTCTACCAAACATTTAAAGAATAGTTAATATCTACCCATATCAAACTACTTCACATGAAGAACAAATGCTTCTGAATTCATTCTATGAGGCCAGAATTACCCTGATACCTAAACTAGACAAAAACCCAACAAAAAAAGGAAATTGGAGTCCAGTATACTTAATTAACATAGATGTAAAAATCCTCAACAATACATTAAAAAAAATCATAAACCATGATCAAATGGGATTTATTCCAGGGATAAAAGGATGGTTTAATATGTGGAATTCAATTAATGTGATACACCACATTAATAAAACAAAGGATATAAATTACATGATCATCTCAGTAGACATACAAAAAACATTTGACAAAGTACAACATCTATTCATGATAAACTCTCAACAAAGTGAGTATAGAATGTACCTCAACATAGTAAAGGCCATGAGTGACAAACCCACAGATAACATACTCAACAGTGAAAAGCTGAAAGCTTTTCCTCTAAGATCAGGAATAAGACAAGGATGCCCATTCTTACCATTTTTATTGAACATAGTACTGTAAGTCCTAGACATATCAATTAAGCAAGAAATAGCAAAAAAAACCCAACCAAATTGGAAAAGTAAAAGTGTCACCATTCACAGATAACATATGTATATAAGAAACTCTAAAGCCTCCACCCAAAACTATTAGAATAGGTGAATTCAGTAAAATTGTTGTAAAGTTGCAGGATATAAAATCAATGTATAGAACAGATTTCTATATACTAATAACTATCAAGAGAAATTCAGAAAATAATCCCATTTACAATTGCATCAAAAAGAGTAAATATACCTAGAAATAAATTTAACCAAGAAAGTGAAAGACCTGTACTCTGGAAACTATGTGAGACTGATGAAAAGACACAAATAAATGGAATACCTGGTCATATATTAGAATTAATATTGTTAACCTGTCTATACTACCCAAAGCAGTCTACAAATTCATTGCAATCCCTTACAAAATACCAATGGCATATTTCACAATACTAGAACAAGTAATCCTAAAATTTGTATGGAACCACAAAAGACCCTGAAGAGCCAAAGCCATCTTGAGAAAGAACAAAGCTAAAGGTAACATACTCCCAGATTTCAAACTACACTACAAAGCTACCATAATAAAACCAGTATGGTACTGGCTCAAAAATAGACAAATCAATGGGAAAAAAATAGAGAACCCAGAAATAAATCCATGTGTGTATGGTCAATTAATCTACAACAAAAGAGGCAAGAATATACAATGGGTAAAAGACTCTTTAATACATAGTGTTGGAAAAGCTGGATAGCAACATGCAAAAGAATGAAACTGGACCACTTTTTTACACCATACACAAAAATATACTCAAAATGGATTAAAGACTTAACTATCTGCAACCATAAAATTCCTGGAAGAAAACAGAGGCAGTAAGCTCTTTGACATTGGTCTTGGTGATATTTTTTTAAAGAATAAGCAAATAAAACCACACTAAACTAAAAATTTTTACCCAGTGAAGGAAACCATCAATAAAATCAAAGGGCAGGGGCACCAGGGTGGCTCAGTCATTAAGCGTCTGCCTTCAGCTCAGGTCATGATCTCAGGGTCCTGGGATCGAGCCTCGTGTCAGGCTCCATACCCAGCCAGGAGTCTGCTTGAGGATTCTCTCTCCCTCTTCCTCTGCCCCTCCCACCCAGCTCACATGTACATGCTCTCTTTCTCACTCTCTAAAATAAATCTTTTAAAAAAAAAAAATCAAAGAGCAACTTACTGAATGGGAAAAGATATTTGCAAATGATATATCTTTTTTTTTTTTAAGATTTTATTTATTTATTTGACAGAGAGAGAGAGCGGGAACACAAGCAGGGGGAGTGGGAGAGGGAGAAGCAGGCTTCCCGTGGAGCAGGGAGCCTGATGCAGGGCTCGATCCCAGGACCCTGACCTGAGCCGAAGGCAGACGCTTAACGACTGAGCCACCCAGGCGCTGCCCCTGCAAATGATATATCTGATGAAGTGTTAACATCCAAAATATATAAAGAACTCCAAAACTCAGCATGGAAAAAAAATTTAACTTTAAAAAAATGGCAGAGGAACTCAACAGACATTTTTTCAAAGATGTACAGATGGCCAATAGACACATGAAAAGGTGTTCAACATCACTAATCATCAGGGGAATGCAAATCAAAACGACAATGAGTTATCACCTCATACCTGTCAGAATGGCTAGTATCAAAAAGACAAGAAACAACAAGTGTTGACAAGGACGTGGAGAGTAGGAAACCCTCATGCACTGTTGATGGGAATGTAAACTGGTGCAGCCACTGTGGAAAACAGTGTGGAGGTTCCTCTAAAAATGGAAAAAAGAACTACCATATGACCCAGCGATTCTACTTCTAGGTATTTATCCAAAGAAAATGGAAACACTAATTCAAAAATGTATATGCACCCCCATGTTCGTTGCAACATTATTGACAATAGCCAAGATATGGAAGCAACCTAAATGCCCACCGACAGATGAATTGATAAAGAAGATGTAGTGTATACATATGATAGAATATTACTCAGCCATAAAAGAGAGTGAGATTTGTCATTTTGACAACATGGATGGACCTAGAGGGTATTATGCTAAGTGAGTTAAGTCAGAGAAAGACAAATACCATACTATTTCACTTACACATAGAGTCTGAAAAACAGAAAAAGACAAAACAGAAACAGACTCATAGATACAGAGAACAAAGTGATGGTTGCCAGAGGAGAGGGGGGTGGCGGAGGGAGAAAATAAGTGAAGGGGATTAGGAGATGTAATCTTCCAGTTATGAAATAAATAAGACTTGGGGATATAATATACAGCAAGGGAATATAGTGAGCAATACAGTCAATAATATAACAATTGTTGTAATGTGATGACAAATGGTAACTAGATTTACTGTGGTGACCATTGCGTAAGGTATGTAAGTATCAAATCACTAGGTTGTACGCCTAAAACTAATCCAATATTTATGTCAATTATTCTTGAATAAAAAAAATATTTTTAAGAATTCTAGATTGAAATTCTCTAGGAGGAACTTTTGGATCTCCACAAAGTCACTTTGGCTCCATGTATTTTGGGGGTGGTCACAGCCCCAGATTCTATTCCTTTGAATGTGGTCCTGTGCAAACTGGGTGGCCCTTTATTCAAACCCTATCCTTGCATTTCCTCAGCTTTTACAAAAACATCTTTCCCTCGCCCGATTAAGTCGGCTGCCACAGCTCCAGACTTAACCAGCAGCATAGAAGAGCTGCACTCCCGGTGCTGGTCAGGAAATAACCTCAAACTCACTACCACTCAAAATTTTACAAAAGCTCAATTGAGAGAAATAATAATTATGGACAGTGGCCTGTGGAATCTACAGTCCATTCTTCCCCCTATATAGCCTAAAATGTTTTCCTAAATTAAGCCAGACCAGCAGAGATCCACAAACCTGACCACATCTTCTGAAATCCACACCCCTGTAGAATTGCTTTTTACTGAATTTGGCTTTGGCGTTAGTTATACATTATGACACAGTGAAAGATGTTGTAAGAAACAGCCCTATGAAAATCTGACAGCCTTACTGGAGAATAGTGTCCACTTCATTACATAGTGACTTCTTTGTGAGAATTTATAAGAGAATTTTCTTCCTGGTCTCCCAACCAGAAATAATTATGCTGCTCTTGAGCAACTAGCTTGTTTTTATCCTAAACACTGTGAATCATGTAACTGATCGTTTTTCCTTCTCGATTTTGTCTGCCAAAAATCTTAGAGGTAAATTTGTGGTCGGTCTCTAGCACGACTGCAGGATCTTACAATTTCTACTTTGTGCATTATCCTATTTGCAGCTTCATTGTTAAATCAGTAAAGCATTATGGAGCCAGAATGCCCAAGTTTGAGCTCCAGAGCTCTACCACTTATTACTTATAGTCTCCGTCACTTCTCAGTGCCTCGGTTACTTCATCTGTAAAATGGAGAGAATAATAGTACCAATCTTGTGGGGTTGTTGTCAGGATTAAGTGAATTCACATATGCAAAGTGCTCAGAAAAGTACCTCCCATTCAGCTCATGGGCAATATTTAGGCATTATTATTCTTGTCTCACCTGTCCTATTCACTTTTCCTTTATATTGATTTCCTTTCACCAATTTTTAATTTTTATTGTATGTAAGCTTTCTTAAATGCTTCCTTGAACAAAGCTGGGTGTAAACAAAAGGAAATGAACACAAAAAAAATGCCAAAATATATGCAGCAATTAAGAATCAATTAGAAGTTATCAGGGCGCCTGGGTGGCTCAGTCGTTAAGCGTCTGACTTCGGCTCAGGTCACGATCCCGGGGTCCCAGGATCGAATCCCGCATCGGGCTTCCTGCTCGGCGGGAAGCCTGCTTCTCCCTCTCCCACTCCCCCTGCTTGTGTTCCTGCTCTCGCTATCTCTCTCTGTCAAATAAATAAAATCTTTAAAAAAAAAAAGAATCAATTAGAAGTTATCAATGTGAAAATATTAACTTTTATAAAAGTAAACTTACACAGGAATACCTGGGTGGCTCAACTGGTTAAGCATCCAACTCTTTTTTCTTTTCCAAAGATTTTATTTATTTATTTTTAAGAGCGAGAGCACAAGCAGGGGGGAAGGGCAGGGGAAGAAGCAGATGCCCCGCTGAGCAGGGAGCCTGACTGGGGACCCGATCCCAGGACCCTGGGATCATAACCTGAACTGAAGGCAGACGCTTAACTGACAGAGCCACCCAGGCGCCCTAAGCATCCAACTCTTGATTTCAGCTCAGGTCGTGATCTCAGGCTCATGATATACAGCCCCATGTTGGGCTCTGACTGGGTGTGGAGCCTGCTTAAGATTCTCTCTCTCTGGGCGCCTGGGTGGCTCAGTTGGTTAAGCGACTGCCTTCGGCTCAGGTCATGATCCTGGAGTCCCGGGATCGAGTCCCGCATCGGGCTCCCTGCTCGGCAGGGAGTCTGCTTCTCCCTCTGACCCTCCCCCCCTCTCATGTGCTCTCTCTCATTCTGTCTCAAATAAATAAATAAAATCTTTAAAAAAAAAAAAAAAAAAAAGATTCTCTCTCTCTACCTCTCCCTCTGCCCCTCCCCCTGCCACTCGCACGTGTATGTGCCCACACTCTCTAAAAATAAATAGTAAACTTACACAACAACCATAATATGGATTATTATCTAAATAGACTTTACCCTGGTACTTGCGCCTTTCAGAAGCTACTAGAAGTATGCATGTTCTGATTTGCTCCTAATTACAATTTGTCCTGATGAGTTTCTGTAAGAAAAGGCTCACCCTTTATATCACCTAACTGTTCAAAGACTGGCACTAGGAAACTGCATGAAACTCTTCATCAGCAGACAGGCCAGTAGGAAAGGGATTTCTCTGCTTTATCCATGGTTAGTGAGGGTCTGGGCTCTAAAAGGAGCCTCCCTCTGATTTCTCAGCACTACTGATGTGCATTATGCAAAGTCTATTTCTCATCCACTTTTTTTCTCTCATTCTGTCTCTGATGATAGCTCTTGGGAAGGCGAGCCTTGGGCTTAGCTCAGAAATCATCAAAAGGATCCCTTTCTGTGCAAAAATACTTTCTTGAAACTATTAGTTGCTACAAATTAGAGCTTGTTCCTTTGGCTAACTCACAGCAAGCTTTCTCCTATTACAATGAAAGCAAGCCCCGGAAGATGTCTTATATTAAGCCGTCTCAAGCACCTTGAGATAACTACTGGATTTTAACTAAAAGCAGGTTTTACTAAAAGAAGGGAGTTAATAAATATTTACTCAGCCCCTACTTTGGGGTCAGCAGGCATTGGAGATAGACCAATGCATATTCCCTCATGGAGCATGCTAATGAAGGGAAACCAGGAGTAAACAGGAGCCAGATGATAAGGGCAAAAAGAAATCATAAAGCTAGAGAAGGGGAGAGAGTGATGAGGCCATGAGGAATGGAGGAATACTACTTCGATAGGGTGGTTGGGGAAGGCCTCACTGAGAAGGGAAGAGAGATCACAAGAGGCCTGTGGTGAGGGGTGGAATTATAACTAAGGAGAGGAACGAAGAACCACCCAGTGAAGGGAGAGTAGAGGTCCTGGAGTTAACTTAGCTGGTTGCTGAACAGCATTCAAATTCTGAGTCCTAATCTTGGCTCTGTCAATTCCCTGCCCTGTTTAACCTCGTCTTTCAGAGGAAGGTAATAATGTTTGCCCTGTCTGTACCTTGGAGCTACTGATGTCTGAGTTAATGTTTAGAGAATATTTTGAGCCCCACAGGCAAGAAACATTAGGAAAGCACAAGGTACAATTATGTTTTTTTTCCCCCCTGTATTTCTCTCCTGTTTCTTTCATTTCTGGGGTTTTTTTTTTCTTAATTACTAAGACAAACAAACAAACAGAGCTGGTGGCCTATCCGTCCCTCTCTGTGAGCCAACCTCACAGGTCAGTTTATAAATTCTTCATCCATCAAGGGCGGTCCGGAGATTGTCCTCTAGACTTTAGGGTCAAGATCAACACGAAACTAAGAAGAAAATGTTCTGTAGTTTAAGGGAAACAAACTCTCTCAGTCAATCACTGCTGGACCCAGTGTGTAAGGGTTAATACTTGCTAGGAGGGCTCCCTTAGAGAATCTTTATTCTCAGAAAAGCAAAAGAGCACAGGATGTCATGGAGTCCTTGAGGTAGGCGAGAGAGCTATGTCAATAAAAGCCCTGGCAGCACCTTACTTGTTTAATGTGTGGGCTATTCTAGAGAGCTAGACAGAAGCCCACAAGACATAATTGTTCTGGGTCTGTGCAATTTAATTAAACTATTTTCAAAGCCCTCAGATTGTATTCTAACTTCCTTTCTCTTACGACAGTAGAAAGGGGTAGAGCTGGAGGAAACAGAAGATTAAAAGAATTATGAAAATTTTGAGTCAAGTACTGAAATTGATTGGAAGTATCAAACGTTCATGAAAATATTTGTAATTCAAGTCTTCAAATACTTATAATAGGATTTAAAGATAACTTTTTTTTTTTTTAAAGATTTTATTTATTTATTTGACAGAGAGAGACACAGTGAGAGAGGGAACACAAGCAGGGGGAGTGGGAGGAGAAGCAGCCTTCCCCGGAGCAGGGAGCCCAATATGGGGCTCGATCCCAGGACCCTGGGATCATGACCTGAGCAGAAGGCAGACGCTTAATGACTGAGCCACCCAGGCGCCCCTAAAGATAACCTTTTATCATTGAAAATGCCAAACATATACCAAAAGAGAGAAAATAGTCTAATGAGCCCTCATGTGCCCATTGCCTGTGTGTTTCATCTATGCCCCAACACAATTTCCTGCACTTCTTGAATTATTTTAAGCAACCCCTAGTCACTTCATCACTTCCTCAGTTAATACAGTCAATTCTCACTTTTCTGTGTAGTTTTTTCTTTTTTCTACAAATTCATCACAAACATTGTATTAGCAAATACTGAACCACTGTTTCTAGGGGAATATAGAATTAGGTTCCTGTAAGACTCTGGTCACATTTTTGACAACTGGTGAATATATAGCCTTACTTTATGAGTGTTTTCTCTACAAGGTACATAACAGCCTCCTTGTACTTAGAAACACTAGGCAGCACCTTAACACTATGTTTGGAGGCCATTTTAAAATAGCAAAATAACAAAGCACCCAATGTGAAAAACATGGCACTAAGTAGACCATAAGAATACTTCTTTATGGTATGAGAACTAAGAGTAGAAGGCAGAGAGCCACATTGCTCAACCAAAGCTGTAAATGTGTGCATCAGGCCACTCAAATTTTATGCTGCTCTGCACATGTCTGGAATGACCATGGAACCATCATGAGTATTGATGTTAGGGTTCCAAATACATTTTAGTGAGTAGGCAAATTCATAAATATGAATCCACAAATAATGAATCAACTATATTTTGACATGTATTTCATGTAAGGATTCCTTTTTATTAACATAAACCACAATACTAATTTTTTTAGTTAGCAACAAAAAAACCAGTATTTTTAAATGACATTTGTCATTCATTAATAATTCTCATTCATTAATGACACTCATTAAAAATGACATTCAAAAATGTCAATGACAAATACCATTCATTAACTCAAATACTTACTAAGCACCTACTACATGCTTTAATACCAAATAAGACTTAAATTTGTTAAAGACAAAGTTATAGCAATAATTAAATATTCTATAGGTTGTCTACAAGAAATTCACTTTATTATTTACCCCCCTCTTTGAGATAGTGATTTTTGTTCCTTTGGATATATACCCATATATGGGACTGCTGGGTCATAAGGTAGTTTTATTTATTTTTTTTTTTAAGGTAGTTTTATTTTTAATTTTTGTAGAAACCTCCACACAGTTTTTCCACAGTGGCTGTACCAATTTACATTCTATTTATTTATTTATTTATCTCAGAGCAAGTGCATGATGGGGGTTGGGGGGAGGAGGAGCAGAGGGAGAGGGACAAGCAGACTCCATGCTGTGTGTGGAGCCTAACTCAGGGCTTGACCCCATAACCCCAAGATCATGTCCTCAGCCAAATTCAAGAGTCAACTGCTTAACCCACTGAGCTACCAAGGCACCCCAGAATTTACATTCTGACCAACACTGTACAAGGGTTCCCTTTTCTCCTTATCCTCAACACTTGTTATCTTTGGGGTTTTTTTCTTTGTTTTATTAGAATATAATTGCTATATTGCACTGTAGAAATTTAATATGTACAGCATAGTGATTTGACTTACAAGAAACCCACTTCAAAGATTTTATTTTTAAGTAATCTCTTCACCCAACATGGGGCTCAAACTTACAACCCTGAGATCAAGAGTCACATGCTCTACTGACAGCCAGCCAAGCACACAAGAAATGCACTTTAAAGATAAAGTTCTATATAGATTAAAAGTAAAGGGATGAAGAAAAATATACCATGCTAACACCAAAAGAAAGCAGGAGTAGCTATATTAATTTCAGACAGAGCAGACTTCAGAGCAAGGAAAGTTACCAGGGATAAAGAGGGCATTACATAATGACAAAGAGGTCAGTTCTCTAAGAAAATGTAATAATTTTTCACACATATGTGCCTAACAACAAGGCATCAAAATACATGTGGCAAAAACTGATAGAACGGCAAGGTGAGTTTATTATTATAGTTGGAGACTTTAATACCTCCCTATTGGAAATGGACAGAACCAGCAGGGAGAAAAATAAAAAATAGCTGAACGCAACATCAATCAACTGAAGATAATAAACACAGACTATTTCATCAAATAGCAGAATACACATTCTTCAAGTTGACATGGAACATTCACCAAGATAGAACATATTGTAGGCCATAATACATACCTTAACAAATTTAAAACAATAGAAATCACACAATGTCTGCTCTCATACCACAGTGGAATTAAACTAGAAATCAGTAACAAAGATAACTGAAAAGTCCTGAAATATATGAAAATTAAACAACACACTTCTAAACAACACATGGGTGGAAGAAGGAATCTCAAGAGAAATTTTTAAATATTTTGAACTAAATGAAAATGCAAACCCAACTTAATAAGATGTGTGTGATGCAGCAAAAGCCATACTTGGAACTTTATAGCATTGAATGTATACATTAGAAAAGAAGATCTAAAAATCAATCATTTAAGCTTCTCTGCCTTAGAAAACTATAAAAAGACGAGAAAATTAATTCCAAAGTAAGCAGAAGAAATAATTCAAGCAGAAATCATTGAACACAGGAACTAAAGAAAATTTAAAAACCCAAAAGCCATTTTTTAAAAAACTAACAAAGTTGATAAACTTCTAGGCCTGGCTAAGATAAAAAGAAAACACAAATTAATACCAGAAATAAAAGAAGGGACATCACTATAGATCCTATGGAGATTAAAAGGATAATAGAAGAATGCTATCAACAACTCTATGCCCCCAAATTTGTTAGCCTAGAAGTGGACCATTCCTTGAAAGACACAATCCACCAAAACTCACACAAGAGGAAATAAACAAGCGGACTTTGCCTGTATCTATTCAAGAAATAATTGAAAACCTTACAAAACAGAAAGCACCAGGCCCAGATAGGTTCACTGGTGAATTCTGCTAAACGCATAAGGAAAAATTATGCCGATTCTCTACAATCTCCTTCAGAAGATAGAAGCAGAGAAAATGCTTTCTAACCCATTCTATGAGGCCAGCATTACCATAATACCATAAAACCAAAGACATTATAAGAAAATTACACACCAGTATTTCTCATGAATGTAGATGTAAAAATCCTCAACAAAGTATTAATAAACGAAATCGAACAACATTTAAGAAAGAATTATACACCATAACTAAGTGTGATTTATCCCAGGTAGGTTCAACATTCAAAAATCACGTTAAGGGTGAACATTAAAAGTTAAAGAAGTAAATGTGATCCATCACATCAATAGGTGAAAAAAGAAAAATCACAGGATCTTATCTACAGATGCAGAAAAAAAAATTTTTTTTTTAAGATTTTTTATTTATTTGAGAGAGAGAGTGTACATGTGCACACCGGGGTAGGGGTTTGGGGGCAGAGGAAGAGGGAGAGAGAGAATCTCAAACAGATTCCATCCAGAGCAGAGTCAGACACAGGGTTCAATCTCAGGACCCTGAGGTCATGAACTGAGCCGAAATCAAGAGTAGGAGGCTTAACTGACTGAGCCACCCAGCGCCCCAGAAAAAAACGTTTTCAACAAACTATCACCCATCCATGATAAAAACCCTTGGTAAGCTAGGAATAGAGAGAAACCTCCTCAACTTCATCTTTAAAAATTAAACAAAAAATTTATGGATAACATTATACTTAATGGTGAGAAACTGTAAGCTTTTCTACTAAGATCAGGAGCAAGGCAAAGATTTCCCCTCTCACCACTGCTTTTCAACATTGTAATGGAAGTCTTGGTAATGCAATGAGAAAATGAAATTAAGGCATACAGATTGGGAAGGGAGAAATAAAACTGCCTTCATTTGCAGATGACATGACCATCTGTGTAGAAAAATCCTAAAGAATCAACAAATCAAACCTCCTTATAGAAAATTCATAGAAGAAATTATAACAAGGTTGCAGAATACAAGGTTACTGTTCAAAAGTCAATCACTTTTCTATATACCAGCAATGAACAAGTGGACTTTGAAATAAAGCACAATATCATTTATATTAACACCCCCAAAGATGAAATGCTTGGGTATAAATCTAACAAAATATGTTAAGATCTATATGAGGAAAATGACAAAACTCCAAAAAACTACAAAACTATAAAACATTATTGTTTTTAATCTGTCCTACCTGTCCCAACTTCACTTTCACTCTCTCTCCCCCACATACTATAAACTCCAGCCATATTCAACTAATCCCAGCTTCCAAAAGGTCATACCATTTTCTAGATATCTATGCTTTTGCACACACTATTCTAAGAAGCTTTCATTAACAGTGACTGTTATTAACTATTATAAAGGACTATAGCAGTGTTAATACAGCCATTTGTAAACTTAAAGAATAATACAAGTAAAGTATATCAGGAAAATTTGAAGCACTCACTTTCAAAGACAGGACTACTTTTAATCCAAAACTGCTCTTGTCAAGGTCATTGACAAACTATCCTAGGATTCCTTTTCTGCCCTCCATTTGCTTAACCTCTCAGTAGCACTGATGACTCTCTAGTAAAGCCAACTCTTCTCTGGGCTTCAGGGACACTACATTCTCCTGGTCTCTGCTTCCTCACTGTGATTAGTCCGCCCGCTTCTGTCCTACCTGACCTCTAAATATTAGTGTAATCCAGGACTCCATCCTCAGCCCTCCTGTCCTGTGCTCTGCCTACATTCACTTGTTGGATGATCATATTCATTCCCATGACTTCAAATACCATCTATTTATCAATGGCTCCCACATTTAAGTCTCAGCTCTGACATCTCTGCGCCAGGCTCCAGATTCATTCATCCAACTGCCTACTTGACATTTCCTTTTGGAGATCTTAAAGGTATTTCATACTTTACATAATCAAAACAAAACTTTCTGCTTCCCCCTCTTCAAAATTCCACTTCCTCCCATGTTCTTTGCATCTTGGTAAAATGGCTCCACAGATGCTCATACCAAAAACCTAGGTGTAATCTTTGATGCCTTTCTTCACCTCACCTTCGATTACCTAATTTGTCAGCAAGTCTTACTGATGCTACTTCCAAAATATATCCTGCCTTCTCCTCCTTCCAGCTCCCCTGGTACTACTCCTTCCAACATTCAGCATCTCTTGCCTGTGTTCCTGAAGAGCCTCCTAGCTGAACACCATGTTTGTACTCTTACTTTCTCACAATTTGTTATTTATTGAGTGGTATAAGTTGTCTTTATAAAGTATAATCAAATGTGATTCTCTGGCTGAAGAATCCCTCAATGGCATCCTATTTTATGTAGAATAAAATTAAACCTTTTCGGTGACCTACAACTTTGATGTAATCTCTGCCAATTTCCCAAGCTCATCTGATACTAGCCTTCCTTTTTCACACTACCCTCCAGTCACACTGGTCTTTTTTCTGTCCTGTGAACTCCTCAGAATCATTCTCTACCTCTGGGCCTTTGCTTCCGCTGCCTAGAATACGTTGTTTCCCAGGTAGTTATGTAATTGACTCCTCCTTGTCATTTAAATCTCAGTCTGAATCTTACATATAAAAGCCAGTTCTTGGGGCACCCGGGTGGCTCAGTCCTTAACTGTCTGCCTTCAGCTCAGGTCATGTCCCAGAGTCCCGGGATCGAGCCCCACATCAGGCTCCCTGCTCAGTGGGGAGTCTGCTTCTCCCTCTCCCACTACCCCTGCTCATATTCCTGCTCTCGCTATCTGCCAAATAAACAAAATCTTTAAAAAAAAAAAAAAAAAGCCAGTTCTTGAAAATCTTGCTGCTCTTTACTACCACCTAGTTTAGGTGATTGTATGGGGATTCACTAAAATAAGACAGGAAGCACAGTTTTAAAGACAATGAGTTCAACTTAGAACCTGTTGCGTTTGAGATAGGATGCTACCAAGCAGTTAAATAGATGGAACTCATCCTTGGGAAAGACAGATGATTGACTATGTAGTTCCCAGTGCATCGGTTGCAACAGAATGCATGACAATAGGTTTGCCTCAGGAAATCAGAGAAGAAAAATTATTAAAGGACTAATCATAGAGCACTATGAAATGTCAGCCATTTCATTAATGAGCATAGGAAAAGTTACCATAAAGGCCTAGGGGACAAAGAATAAGAAAGCCAGTGAAGAATGGGGACACAAAGCAAATGAGAAAGAAGTTTCCAGAAGAATAATGTGATAAGCTCTGATAAGAAATTAAAGGTTTAAGTAGAACAAAAAGGGTTCATTGCTTTTGGAACTGAGAGGTCATTGACAGCCTGGGCTGGAGCATGAAGCCCAGCTGCAATAGATTTGAGGTAAGAAGTGAAGGCGAGGCTACTCCATTACTTGTTTATCACACGTTTGTCTTCTTTGCCAAATATTAGTACCCCTGAGGGCACATCCCAGTCTTTCCAGTACATTCCTGTTTTCCAGAACTCACCACAGTGTTAGACACATCGTTGGCACCCCCACCCTCAATAGTACTTACCCAATGAGTGAATGAAAGGGAGAGGTTGTGGGAGGAGAAGGAAGGAGGAGGAGGACAGGAAGGGGAGCTATGGAGAAGAGAGAAATGGAGACAGGAAGGGAAAAAAAGAACAGAGAAAGCAAGACAAGGAAAGATACAGCAGTGGATAGACAGGATCTAATCGTTTTCAGGATGGGAACATCTTGAGTATATTTATGTGTGGAGGCAAAAATAACCCATGGGGGGGCACCTGGGTGGCTCAGTCACATGTCAGACTCTTGATTTTGGCTCAGGTCATGATTTCAGGATCATGAGATCGAGATCAAGCTCAGGGCTCAGAGTGGAGCCTGCTTGGGATTCTCTCTCTCTCTCTCCCTCTCTCTCTCTCTCCCCCCGCCCCTCCCCCACCCCTCACAGTCTCACTCTCCCTCTCCCTAAAAAAAATTAATAATAATAATAAAATAACCCATAGGGAAATTTTTAAGACACAGGAAAGAGAAAGCAAAATAGAATGAGAAAGCTCTGCGAGAAGATGGGAGGTGGGACCAGGAACTAGTGGAAGGATAAATTTTATATTAATAATCCAATGAAAATTAAGTTTCAGTAGGACTGCAGAATGTCACTGATAAGCCACAAATGATCTGTAAAGGATGATTTTTAATTAATAAATTCTCATTTTCTTATTGGTTTAATAATGCAATTACATGAAATAGCTAATATTAATATCAGATTTTAAATTCTTGATTAAATCCTTAATTACCCAGTTAGAGTTTGTACTTGTTCCATTAGAATTTTAATTTTTTAGAAAAAACTTTCTACTGTAGCTATAAGACACGTTACCTTTGAAGGTAAGGTAGAAATAGGACCAAGAATAAGGAACAAATATATTTAATTTTCACATAAAATAAATGGCTGAATCTCAAGAAGTTTTTTTGTTTTGCTCTTCCAGTATCAGAACCAATAGAGGGCGACAGAAGAAACAAAGAAAGTCTGCTGTTTGTTATAAAAAAAAGATTCCAGTCTAAGTCTCATCTATTTTAGTCAATGTCCTTTGAGGGATATAAACTCCCCTCCACCTCCAGAAAAGACAAAGAAACTGAAGTTACTAAACTCTACTGTGGTGTTGTGTTAACGTAGCCAAATTTCTTGTTTACCAAAATTGAACTGTCATAACATTTGTCCTGTACATTCCTACCTAGAGGACAAGGCTCTACTGATTTCTTTGTGCTCTCTTAAACCTTATTTTGGCTCACCCCCTAACCCAAGGAAACAACAAATCTGAGTTTTCTCTAATTTGAATCTGAGTTGAAGACAGGCAAGGAGGACAAATTTAGCTCATGCTTGAAAAACTAGGTGCCTAACTAGGACATAACATCAGATTCTTCACATCTGTTTCATAGGATACTTTGTCAGGACTGCCCTTAAAGAACATCATTCTGTAAGAAGACTAGAAAAATCAACAAAATTCGGACTAGATCTCAGGTTTTCTGACTGCTAAACTGGTTGGTTTCCTACTAACCGTGGGGTGCCAAAAGTATTTGCTATTATTTGTGGCTAAAAAATCAACTGTGATACCAAGGTATAATGAATTCCATCTGATTCTTCTAAAGTAAATTTCAAATTCCACTTCTTTCCCATCCCAACAGCACCCACTTTCACTAATTCAGAAATCAGTGAACCTGTTAATTGATAACCAGAGCCCATGTTCCAATTTTGCTTTTGGGTCATTTTATATTGCTCGTTAATCCTTCCTGTAGTGAAAATGGGCACTATAAACAAAGGCGAAGCCTACCTTGGTCTGTTGAATTTGCAGAGTTAGTAAATCTAGATAGAACTTTGAAACAAATGGTTTATTGGGATTGTGTGGCTGGTTTTTATTTCATGTGTGGATTCCTGTCATGAGCAATTAAGAGTTTTGTGGTGGGTACCGTGGGCCACTCTACCAGCATCCATGCTCTGTCTCCATTGACCAAATCACATGCCTCTTCGGCACGCCCCACTGCCCAGAACCTCTCAGCCCTGATGTATCTTGTCCCAGCCCTGTATCAACTCTGACAACTACCCAGGGGAAGCCCACCTGTGCTTGGAACACTCACCTCCACCTGAGGTGCCTGCCTCTGTGGGGCCCTCCTGGGCACCTCTTCATTCCCACCCCACCCCCAAACACACACACACAACTGAAGTGCAGTGGGCTGTCACAGCCCGGGATATCTTGTGACCAAAGGGTGATGAGAACCACTGGATAAATTTTTCCATGTTTCCTTTCACCCCCATCTCGGCCCGGAACACGGTCTCTCCTAGACTCAAGCAAATTTCTTTTTGCTCAAGCCCCAAGAATTCAGTCTTTTGAGTCTTTGAAACCCCATTCCTTCTAATTTTTGTTTCTTAGGGAGTTGTTGATGTTAGCTTGCTGTTGTTTTCTAGAGGTGGGAATGAAAAAGGAAAAGTGTGGGGAATGCAATGCTTATAAACACATGATCCATGGGTCACCCCAAAGAGGGTGGCCTCAGTGATAGGCGGCACAATCACAAACCCTCCTGTGCTTGCCTTTCTGGGCACATCCAGAGATAAAGGAAGACCCCAACATACTTTTTAAGAATTTCCTTTAAATCCTTTTTTTTTTTTTTTTAAAGATTTACTTATTTATTTTGAGAGAGAGTGGAGGCAGCAAGGGTAGAGGGAGAGAGAGAATCTCAAGCAGACTCCCCACTGAGCATGGAGCCTGAGGCGGGGCTCAATCTCACCACCCTAAGATCATGACCCGAGCCGAAATCGAGTCAGACACTTAACAGACTGAGCTACCCAGGCACCCCTCCTTTAAATCCTTTCACATCCATTTTAGCTTCCCCTCAAACTTCCCTCCCCTCAAACTTCCCTCCCCTCAAACTTCTCTGACAAAACTCCTCTGCCCAGGAAGTACTTTTCAAATTCAAACCTCCCTCTGTTCAATTCTTATAACATTCTCACCATTTTTCTTAAAGTCCTTTTCCTCCACCCTTGCTCTGTGGCACTGACTCTATCTCCTTCTCCAAAACTCCATCATGAACAACAATAGCACTTCTGGATGTTTTCTAGGGGTGAAAATACCTTAGGATATGCAGAATGAGTCAGGATTCATATCAGTGCAGCAGTTCTCAAAGTGTGATCCCTGGAGCAGCGTCGATGAGCATTAAAACATTATAGAAGGGAAATTCTCAGGACTTACCCCAGACTTAGAAACTCCAGGAGGAGGGCTCAGTGAGCTGGGTTTCATGAGCTCTTCAGGTGTTTCTGATGTGAGCTAAACTTTGAGGGTGTAATAGTAAGCACTGCCACGTGGTTCTCACGGAACCCTCCCTTATATCAGAATCACCTGGGGAACATTTAGGATGCAGAGACTCCTGGGACCTACCCGTAGAAATCAGTTTCAGCTGGGCCCTGATGGGGCCCAGAGTTTCTAGGCAATTTTACTGTTTTGCCAGGGTACTACAATATTCAGTATCCTCAAATAAGAACTAAATAGGACAATAGTTTTTCTATTGTGGAGGGTTTGGGAGTTGGGGTGTTGTGGGGAGGGAGGATAGGGTGCTAGTTTCCTGGTTTAAGTCCAGAATGTTTAATCTTTATAACCTTAACTCTAAAACAGTTGTTAACATGAGCAGAGAGCAATACTGCTTGTCCAGCTTTTTAAAACTTGTCTCAATAAAATATATAAATGGTCTTTAGAATCCCTGAGCACATGTGGTAGAACTGCTTAAAGCAAGCAGAGCTGTTCAAGCAGCATGGACACCTAGGTTGGCGACGGAGCCCTTGTGGTTCATGGCTGGCTGGCTGGGTGCCTTTCCCCTTAACAAATAGAGTAGCCCTTTAGGTTTGTGCCCTGGGCAACTGGCCTCCTCACACCCTCCTCTCAGCCCCCAATACTTTGGAACATGACTGCAATTCTGCTAATGTCTTCAGACAAAGGCATCATTTTATTCAGTTTTTATTAATAGCAGCAAGTGTTGGAGATTTTGTAGACTGAACGCTGTGGGGAGAAAAGTTAGAGAGCGGGTGTGGATTTAAGCATTATGCCACCTCATCAGGCCATTTTCCACTTTCTTTTCATAAGGACCAAAATGGACAATGGAAAAAACACCAGTTGCAATGTTCCCAATGGAAATGAGACACTGCTTTGGGGGTTCACCAGTAAAGTTTATGTTTAGATAAAATAACACAATCACACAAATCTCTATCACAAATAGTAAGCCCTGCCATGTGGTTCTCACTGAACCCTCCTTTATATCAGAATCACCTGGGGAACATTTAGGATGTAGAGACTCCTGGGACCTACCCCTAGAAATCAGTTTCAGTTGGGCTCTGATGGGGCGCAGAGTTTCTAGGCAATTTTACTGTTTTGCCAGGGTACTACAACATTCATGCCTTTTCTGACTTACTCTGCCTCCATTACCATCAGCTGATTTGATTTGGGGGTTTTTCTTTTAACTTTTAACTTAGGTAATCATAAAGCATGTAGTCAGAAGTAGTGAAAACACATCTGTTCCTTTGTTCGTGATATTCTCAACAGTGCTGGGAATGGATACTCATTGCGAAAACTACCTGCTGAGAATTCCATAAAATCTTGAATCTCGTCTTTGAAGTTATCTGCAAAACTCAGGGAAAACAAAAGTGGAAGGAAACACCATAGAGGCAATTTGAACACTGGTCTATGTCAGACGCATACTATTATATGCCTTTAAGAGTACACTAAGTTCTCAGTGTTTTTAGACATGTCCTAGAGTGCTCACCTTGAACCTACCCCCACAAACTATTGATGTGCAGAGCCTGAAAGCAGTCGGGCAAGAAGTAGACAAATTTGCACACAGTGATTCCAAACCCTCCTGAGTTTGCTGGTGACTGACACCTGTCAGAGGACCCGGGAGGACTTGACCAAAGGCCCAGGGGTAGGAAATAAAACACACCCTGTGGCGGTAGAAAGACCAGATGAGGAGCATGGTCACTGCACCTAGCCCAGTCATCAAAGGGAGAGAAAGTTTCTAGGCCATGGTGGTGGTCGGTTCCAGTCCTTGACTTGACCCAGAGATATAACCTTTGTGAGGAGCTCTCTTGGTTGAGGTAGCACCAAGGTGGTGACCTTCCTTAGACAGGTAAAAGCTACCACAGCTGGCCAGTTTGCCCTAGCCACTCTTCTGAGGCATGACCAAAGGGCCTGTGAACTGTGAGGGAGATGTTTCATTTGGTTTCTTTAAATGGACCAATGCACACAGGAAACTCAAACACTTTGTGCTCCCTACTCCCCTTTTGAGTCATTATTACTAATAAAATCATAACTCTAAGGAGCTACAAAATAGTCAAAATTGGAATTTAAAATATGATGGGCTTCAGACTCAGAGATACAGCAGCAGATTGGTGGTTCCCACAGGGGATGGGGGAGTACAAGTGAAAGGGATTAAGGAATACACACTTCTAATTATAGAATAAACAGGTCATGTAGAGCCTGGAAAATATAGTCAACAACACTGAATTAACTTCATAAGGTGACAGATGGTCACTAGACTTCTTGTAATGATCACTTCTCAGGGTATCTTTATGCAGAACACCTGAAACTCCTCTGATATTGCTTGTCAATTCCACCTCAGTAAATAAAACATAATACCATAAAATAAAAGGGATGGGCTTTTAAGAGCCTTTACTCAAGTTAGATGACACTGTGACCCTCAGAAGATGAAACACGAACTTCGGCTCTAGTCCTTGGCCATTGTCTCACTCGTCTGCTGATTAGTCAGCTATATTGAGCCAAAGTTAAAACTGGACTTTTTCTGCTCCAAAATTACATGATTGTTGAATACAAAAAGTGAATTTATAAATTTTCGTAGAATTTAAGGGCCAAAAGTAGAACACAGAGAAGGCAATGCTGGAGCGAATCCCGAAAGATGTGTGTAAACTAGTCAAGTTAACAAAGGACAGGATTGCTTAGACCCAGAGAGGCAGCAAAGACAATACCCTTGAATCTCCATTAGAGAGAATTTTAAAGATTTTATTTATTTATTTTAGAGAGAGAGCTCGCGAACAGGGGGAGGAGTAGAGGGAGAGAAACCAGCAGACTCCATGCTGAGCATGGAGCCCAACGTGGGGCTTGATCCCACGACCCTGAGATGATGCCCTGAGCTGAAATCAAGAGTCAGCGCTTAACCGACTGATCCACCCAGGTGTCCCATTCATCAGAGAGATTTGAAAGTATTTTGTGCCCATGAAAATATTTTTTAATGCTGATTACATATTGTGTCCCCACCCCCCCAAAAAAAACCCAAAAAACCTGCAGGGCGTCTGGCTAGCTTAGTCAGTTAAGCGTCTGCCTTCGACTCAGGTTGTGATCCTGAGGTCCTGGGATCGAGCCCCACATTGGGCTCCTGCTCAGTGGGGAGCCTGTTTCTCCCTCTACCCCTCCCCCCTGCTCGTGTTCTCTCTCTCATAAATAAATAAAATCTTCTAAGAAAAAAACCTACAGATTATAGTTTATAAGTTGAAAAATACAAATGAGGACATTTTGAAACTCATAAAAATAGGTAACACTTACTGAACTTTTACTAGTGACCAGGCAGCACGTTAAATGTTTTCTGTGCATCATCTTACTTGGTTGACTAGTAGTCCTTCGGGGTAGGTAACCCTACTGGTCCCCCCCACTGTAGGTGAGAAGGCTGAAATCTGACAAACTTGATGCTGAATTTACGACTAGCTCCTGAACTCACCCTCTTATACAGCCTCTATGTATAATTATACAGAATTATATGGCCTCATCATTATTACCTCCTCCAAAGATAATCAGCATATTAAGATCTCCAAGAATTTATCCCCAAAGCACACGAAGTATGGGACTTAACTTCTCGGCACAAGTGGTGAAACTGTATGTCTGGGCCCTCAGATTCCTCTATTTTTCACTTTTTTGTTTTTGGGTTTTTTTTGTTTGTTTGGGTTCTTTACAATTTTGGTGCTTTTAGTGCTTTATTTTTTCCTTTATTTTTGCCTCTGCATTTCCCCCAAATCATATGCAGACTGCCAATTGTACTTTTTGAATCAAAATGTTTTTCCCAGTAGAAAGGGAAACCAGAAAAAAAGCTGTTTTGATGTTCTAGACTTTTTTAACCCCAGATTTTTTTATGCAACTGGAATCATTATACATACAACTTTGAGTCCTGCTTTATTCATTCAGATTATCATAAACATTTCTTACATTAAACACGAAAAAACATTTAATAGTTGATTCTGTTCTCTCAGGTAGATAAACCATAGATCTTTTAACCAATTCTCCATCATGTGACTAAAGCTAAATTTGAAATCTAAAGGTTAATCCAACTCTTGCTTCAGCTCTAGAGATGTAGAAACTAATCAGTGGGTACCGCTCTCAGAGTTGGTACCTACAAGGCTATTGCAATCAGTGAGCTATATGGCATGTCACACTTGATCAATTTTTACCATATTAACAGTGATTACATGTTTCTCGAGTTTCAGAGGGAAATCAAATAATTGACCACACCTGGCAATATTTTATTTTACAGGGAACACCACAGCTGGAGGAACGCCAGCCTAACCTTGAACGTGGCTTTAATTGACTGCAAACATTTAGGGGCAACATCTTGTGATGACTAACTTTCTCTTCTTTGCTAACTTTTCCTTTGGTATCCGAATATTTTCAAAAGTACACACAGGAATTGCAAAGCCTTCACTGAGGCTCAAGGAGAACCCAGGAACCCAACGAGCTTTGTTCCAAGAATGCAAAACAATCCTGATCATGTGGGATATATCACAGGCATTTCTAAATGCCTATGGAAATTGGAAACTCATTTGATCCCCTCAGGTTTTGCACTGCTTCAAATCGATAAGCAAGGACAGTCATGTCAGAGTAGATGTTTTGAATACCAGTAATTCTTGCCACAAGATTCTTATAAACAAGAATGAAAGAAAAATGAGAAGAGCCAAAAGAGAAAGAAAAACTTTTCCTACCTCTTAGGTTTACAACCTCTTCCTGAGAGTCACTCCATTTTACCTAAGTGAACTTAGGTAAAGTTCCATGAGTGAGTGTGAGTGTGATGCAGCATTATTAGTATCATGTTTATCCGTTCTGCACTTAGTTGCAATAGTTTGGTTATTAGAAATGTCAAATCCATGCTAGCCTCATAATCCACAGATTTTGAATCAACATGTTGTATGATTTAGACTTTAATTTTCTAAAGATGATTAGTTTCCATTGGGCACTGTCAGGAAAAGGGGGAAAAATGATCAGAGGAAATATTTTCTAGGACATATCCTTGATTTACTAAAAATAGAGACAGAAGCAAAGAACCCAGTCTTATTACAGCTGCTTTTTACTTGACAGAACAAAGGATGTTGCTGTCTACAGTAAAGGCACTTACTGTCCACACTTGAAATAACAAAAATAATCCTTAACAATTAAATTACTACAGTATGTCATACCCTAACTTAAAAACATAATTAAGGGCCAATTGGAATCAGCTGATGAAAATATTTTCGCTTCCAATAGCCATATACATATATGAACACACACACATACACATTCATATATACTTCCCACAAACTCGTGCCTGCTCTAATGTTAATTTTAAAACTTTGATAAATCAGGATTTTTAAAGTTTGTATATATTTCCACCATTAATTTTTACTTTCCATTTTAAAATGTAGGCTTACAATGTCTGTTTTCATGTGGAACAATGTTGTAAGGTGAACTATTTTATATTGACAGCCTTCGAGCTTTTACTTTATTTTCAAAATCTTACTTTTAATAAAATGTTGACCAATGGCTTTAAATATGCCTCCAGATTCTATGGGCCCATTTTTGGGGGGGCCTCTCCTGGATTAAAGTGGACATCACACACTTTTACACACACTATTACCACCAGAGAATGGCTTTAGGGCTAAAAGAATCTTATAGGTATTTTATCCCAGGGATGATTTTAATACTTCAAGCTGAGATGTCATTGGGAGCTTAAAAAATTTATGAGTCATTTTTAGTGGTATACTGTATGTCAAAATCGTAAGCTATTAGTAACAAGAGAATAACTTCACACAGATTTAAAAACTGGTAACTTAGTGTCACAACCACTTGCCTGCACATGCCACCTTTATTCTATTTTATTTTTTTAACTCCGCTTCCAGGCCTGCAGTCCCTTCCTTCCATGGCGTGGAATAGAGTTGCTGTGTTGGTACAGTGTCTTTTGTACCATCCCATGTGGGAACTTAGTAACCTTTGCACCGCCACAATTAGAAATAACAAAGAGGTATGTATTCATTCAGTGAAAATTCTTAGCATTAATCGTTGGCCCAGGACTGGTAAAGTTATTAGACTGGTTCATATCTTGGTTCATTGTGTTTCCGCCTTGGTAAAATAAGCATGCAGCTAGGGTTCTCGTGCTTAAGGCTAGACACCAATTTATAGGGCAAAAGGCAACGGGGCAATTTAACTTTTAGTTAAGTGTTTTGCCATTAATTGGGCCACACATTCTTACAAGGACCGCTGCACACAGTTTGGTTCTGAGAAGATTTGTAAGCATTTTGTGTGTCTTTTGTTAGTTCCAGCGTACCGCTTAGCCTTCATTTAGCCCACTACAGTTATACAAGACTTTGCTTAATTGCTTTTCATGCATAGTTGGAGGAAACAGCGGGCAGCCTTGAAGTGAAGTTTTTGTGTAAATGGTAGCTTAAAGGGCCTCCTTTCCTGTGTTTATTGTCGACAATTCAACTAGCATGCCAAAGGAGCTCCGGGCTGTCGAAGGCAGGGTCACCCAAACTGCACACGCAGCTCATTTTCTCAGCATACAAAACAAGGGCAAACTTAGCTGCGACACAGTTGTCTCGTGGACTTACTGCAGAACACGATGGGGAAAGTCTAGCCAGTTTTCCCAAATTTAAGTTAATCGTCGGGAAAGTCACATGTGTAAGCTATTTATTTTTCCATTAGTAGCTGATGAAAAGTTATCCATTTTCTCAAGTCTTCAAGCTTTAACAAAAGCCATGCTTGGCAACAATGAAATAAAGACCTCATACTCATTCAAGGTTTTCTTCTCCTTCAAACGTGATCTTTTTTTAACCAAAGGCAGACAAACAAAGTTAAGTATGGAATAAGGGGATTTTAGCGGTGATGCAGTCAACACTGGTATTTGGGTGGCCTCAGCACCACCGCCTCCTTTAGCGGCCCATGGTCGTTCAAATGTAACTGGTAAGAGATAATCCGGTCCGTGTGAACAGCGACGCACAGGTAAGCTGACGGGGCTCGGAAGGCAGAGTGTGAGGAGCTCCTCAGGGGCGGGGGGACTCTGGCTCTGTAAGAAGGATCCAGGGGCAGTGCCCGCGCAGAAGCTCCGAGTCCCACTGGCACAGTCCTTCCCTGGAGCCGTTTAACGGCACCAGTTCCCCGAGTCGCCTGCTCGAGCTCAGAGGTCACCGGGACGTCTCCAGGAGCTGGGCCGGGAGATGCGCCACAGCGGCATGGATGGGTCTGTTGAGCAGCCCCTTGGCGTGTCCCGGCCGGAAGGAGGGAGGGGTCACTTTGTGGAGGTCACGCTCGGCACCGTGCACCTCCCACGTGTTAACACTTCTTAACGATTTAGGTTTGACTTTGGACATCGCTATTAGCTGGTGACTCCAGAAAGTTTGCGTTGGAGGCAGATTTCACAAGCAAACAGCCTCGGGTGACTGTTCGACCTGCCCTGTTTCCTTTACCTACCAAAAAGTTTACAAGGAGCAGAATTTGCAACCGCATTGCTCTTCTTTCCAGCGCTATCAGCAAGGTCTCTTCAATTGTTCCATTATAATCCTAGCACAGTCTTTGCCTCTTAGCCTACTTTTCTCTAAAATGTTTTTATCTTATCATTAATGTGTCCTTCTTTAGGGTTTAACACTGAATGTCAAGCAACCGAAAAAGTATGATTTTCTCCTTGAAAGCACTCATGTCGGCTTGTCTCTTGTGCTTATTCCTTTCTGCTACCTTCCTCACGCCTATCTTTATTTTTTCTAGACTAGATTTTCATTCAAATACTGCTAAGCTTCAAAATAAGTATTTCAGGAATTAAATGTATGAGGGTAGTAGAGGACAGAAACCCCACAAAGATATGATACAAAAACTTCTAGGTCCCCAACTCTCATCAAAAACAGAGAAGAATTTCAAGAAAGGGGTCTGTAATAAGATAGAAACTCATTCATACAGAATCCGCTCGTGGAAAATTTCTTATGGAGTCAAATGTTGAGTTGACTCTGGCATTCTTCACATTTCATAGTTAACAGAGGTCATCCCTACAAATCTTACTTTGTAGCCTAATAATCTCCTTCCTGAATTCCAAAGTTACCTCAATACCTGTGTATTTTTTGAAAGCTGAACAAATGAAAGAATGAAATTATTTAAGAATAACACAACTTTCATTGCATTTGCAAGTACTGATTATGTATACTAATCTATATTCCATAAGGAAAAGGTAAGAATTTTTAAAGACCAGCCTAACTAATTACTTTGCCCTTCTAGTACCGTATCTCTGTCTCACAGCTCTTTGAAATTGTCTCTAATGTTACTGACACCATGTACAAATATGGTTTTGTCAGGATCCTAAACCCTCACATTGTGTTTAATTATAGTTGACATTTGGAACTTTTCAGCCAGATTAGCCAATATTCCTATTCCTTGCTTATTTGCAAAAATGTGTATTTAACTCTGGGAAAACATCGCCTAACTGAAACCTCCTAAAGTCAAGGTCCTAATCCACAGGCAAACACAATGTTGGCCACATTTCACGTATGCTTTAAAAGCCTGGTCTGTTCATTGATTGGAATGATTCACTGGTAGTCACATAATTGTTTCTCACAGGCCACTAAGAAATGTAAACTTACTCTGATAACAAAGTTAAAGTCTGATTTATTAAGACGGTGTACATATTTCACATACCCAATTCATTCCTGCACACTCGAGTGGGATTAAATAACGCCAAATCACGTCTAACTCCATAATCCTGCTTGTATATCACCTTCAAAGAGATGTCAACATTGACATATTTACACTTACAAATCCATACCCATTATAATAATAATAAATGCCTTTCAAGATATTCCTAATACAATTTTTTGTGATTATTGCAACCTTCTAGCTACACTCCAGACTCCAACATCTTTTTATAAGAATCCTGTAGTTCCACATAAAGTAACTCTTCAACTGAGCATTTCTACTTAATCTTGTTTAGAAACTGTCCTGCCTCATTTAATTAAATTATGGAATGAAAAACCGCTAAAAAAAGCAGAAATAGGAACCTTACATAGTTTGGAAATATGCTATTTATCATATATATGTTGGTGACGCCTAAATTTGTACCTATAGCTTTCTTCTAAGTTCCAGACTATGTATCTTACCACCTATTCAGTATCTTCCTGTTGAGTAATAAGTATCTTAAACTTAATGCAACCAAATCAGAACTCTTATTTCCCCACGACCCATCCACCCAATTTTTCCCTCTTCCTAGGCCCTCCTCATCCTAGTAAGTAACACTACCATCCACCCAGTGGCTCAAGTCAGAATCCGCTCATGGATTGTCACCTTTCACTCTTGTCTCTTTCCAGCTCTGTACGTCCAACCCATCAGGTAGTCCTATGACTCCAAAATCTGATGTGCATCTTAAGCCTGTCTACTTCCCTCCATAACTACCCTAATCCAAACCACCATATCTTTCACCTGGAATATTGCAACAGCCTCCTTTCTCTAAGCATGTCTCCAACCTCATATCAAACGTTCTTATAAAATCTGAGTCATCTTTGAAGATTTTATTTGTTTGTTGGGGCGTCTGGGTGGCTCAGTTGGATAAGAGACTGCCTTCTGCTCAGGTCATGATCCTGGAGTCCTGGGATCGAGTCCTGCATCAGGCTCCCTGCAAGGAGTCTGCTTCTCCCTCTGACCCTCCTCCCTCTCATGCTCTCTGTCTCTCATTCTCTCTCTCAAATAAATAAATAAAATCTTAAAACAAAAAAGAATTTATTTGTTTATTTATTTATTTTAGACAGAGCAAGAGCATGTGTGCGAGCGGGGGAAGGAGCAGAAGAATAGCAGGGGCAGGGGGAGAGGAGGAGAAAGAATCTCAAGCAGACTCTGTGCTATGCACAGAGCCCCACACAGGGCTCGATCTCACAACCCTGAGATCATGACCTGAGCTGAAACCAAGAGTTGGAGCTTAACCGACTTAGCCACCCAGGTGCCCCTGAATCATCTTTTTAAAAAACGTAAATCTGATAATGTTATTCTCCTGCTTCAAACATGCTAGTGGTTTTACATATCACATTGACATAAACCAAACTACATAATATGGCCACCATGGCCCTCCATGTTTGCCCCTGCTAACATCTCCAACCTTATCTCCCACCTCTCTCCATTCCCCATTCTCCTCCTTCCACAGGTCCTCCAGCTGGCAAGACAATTTCCAGCTTCAGAATTTTCAAATGGTCCTGCAACCTACCTGGACCACTATCCCCACATCAATCATGGCAGGGTCCTTCTTATCCTGTTGGAATCAATTAAAATATTTCTTCCACAGAGATATCTTCCCCAACCACCAAGCCTGAACTCAGACTTTTTGAGCCCTAAAATTTACACAATTTGGGGGAATCTTTTTTATGGAAAAATGATTTTTTAAAATCTTAAATTTGCAAACATCACAAAACACATGATCATGGGATGCCTCAGGAACTTGGAAGAGGCCGGGACAAGTGAAGGACACCAAAGCTTAGTCTCATCAGCTTCACAGAGATTCTACTTCGATGACTGCCCTTGTTCAGCAGGTAGTCACCTGCTCCCTGCCACCTCCCTCTCTACCTCCACCCCCAATATCATTGCATCGTATTTATCCTTCTTAGCACTTCTCACAGTATGTCACTTGCCTTGTCTGCTTCCCGCATCACACTGTAAGTTACAGCAGGGCAGGCACCATGCAAGAATGCAGCATCTGCCACAGTAGCACTCAATAAAAACTTGCCCTTGAATGAGGAGTGTCCAAGTGTCCTTGAGAGAAACAACGCCAGACCAATGCAAAGAGCTATTTTACAACTTACGTTTGCATGTTATTAAAGCAGGCTTGTTTTCCTTCCCTTTCTAAGGAAAGAAGAAGTTTACAGTATAGCACAATTCCTGGTGCAGAGAAAACAATTGTTATGTCCCTTATATCTGCTCCAAGCCTCAGGAATTTTTAAGACCACAACCTAATTTCCTGAGACAAAAAAAAAAGCAGTTGTCCAAGAGGTTGGTTCCCTGGGTCAAAATCACCGTCCTCTGTGTTTTGGAGGCAGATTTCTGTTTCAACACGGTTTCTGACTGTTTGACACTAGACTAGGGCCAGGGTATTAGCCTTCTCGGTGGAACTCCAGACATTTTCTAGGCTCAAGCCTATCTTTGGATACATTTGTGCGCCCACTGCCTCATTTATCCGTGTTTTGTTGTTGTTGTTGTTGTTTAGTTGGTGGCCTCATCACACAAGACGTTTTCCCACTCTCCAGGCTATGGCTCTGAGAAGGGGATCAGGTCAAGGGTCTGTGGTTTGTCTCCAAAGACGGCTAACAGCTGAACCCAGGCATATTTGAAGCGAACACATTCCTTCCTGAGCTTGAAGGAGAACAGTAGGACTTGAAATGTTACCAAGACTTATTAAGAGAATATCCAGTCTAAGTCCAAAATACTTACAGATCTGGCTATGTAAATGTAAGGTATTGAACAAGTACTTTTAAAAAAGTATAACATTTATAATTGTCACTAAATATTTCATGTAATTTGACATTTTCTTGTGCTAAAACCTGTGGTGGAACTTGCCAATAGCAGGAAATATTATTAAATTCCAGAATTATCTACAAAAGGAGATCATTAAATGTCTTCCAGAATACTCTTTTTGAATGAGATAGATGATAGATAAGCCACTGTCTTACATAGATTATATTTGGGTTTTACCTGGACTAGATAAGAATTAGTGGGCTTGCGCTCAGGTCTAGAATGCTACAAGAATCATGTCCGCCTTCCACTGAAAATCCCTAAAAGTCCTCAAAAAAAAAAAAGAATAAACTGCACAAATCCAGAAAGGAACTCAAGGTTCTTTTGTATTTATACGAACAAACAGCAGTCCATTTGTTGAATGGCTCAGGATCTCTGTCATTTATTTATTTATGGCAGGTTCAACAGTCAGCTGGAGTGTATATTTTATGGTTAAATTAACCCGAGGTAGGTTAATTATGCCGGCAATTGAACCTCATTCCTATACCTTGCAGATTGAACATATTCGACTCTAAGCTACAGTATTTCAAACACAAACTTCTGACTGGGAGCAGTTTCAGAATCAATTTACATTCAAATAAAAAGGGACTCCAGTGAGAGGCACATTAAGATGTTTAAATTATGGGGCATGTGGGATTCATCAGGCAGGGAAAGCAGTTGTAAATCAAGCTTATGGTGAATGGGTTAAACACACAACAGTGTTTTTAATGCATGGGCAACACTTCCTAGTATCTTTTTTTTTCTTTTTCTTTTTCCTTTCCTTTCTTTCTTTTTTTATTTTTAGCAACTTAAATGGAAATGTTAAGGAAATAGCAAAGAGTAAATAACATTTTTTAAAATGACAACTACAAACCATATTTATAGTTTTTCATTACTATAGGCATGCCAGCTTTAAAAAGAGGGGATACTTAGCAGTAGGAACACATTTCAATACACCAAACTAGAATGAATGGGAGGGGAGGTGAGAGAGAAATGAGACCAGCAGTTTGAGGGACTTTTAAAAGAATTACTTTTGTTCTTATTTCTTTTGTAGGTTCTACCATCTTGTATTATGTATGGATTTTCCCTGCTGGATTGTCCTAAAGAATGCGCCTTTGCAGGAAAACAAAATATTACTGGGTGGTCAAATGAGTCCTGTGAATAATTGCTTAAAGGGGGTGGCTTACACCTCCCTTTCCTGGCTTCTTTCACTCCCTTATTCCCTAGGCCAGGTACCACGTATTCTCCTGCAACTTCTAAGGCCTCTTTCAGCCCTAGTTACTTAATTGATATATTTGATATATTTCCCAATATATCATTTTATTTATATTGTATTTTATTCCTGAAGAGAACAATGTTCTACCTGATAGATTCATGCTCTAATGGCAAAATGCTAGGCAAAGTCCTATTTAAGCACAAGCCTAACCTTTCTCAGTAGTTAATTCTCTATGCCACCAAAACTATTTCATTAAGTCTAAAAAATGATAAAATCATTCAAACTAGTTAGTGAACATTTGATTAGATGACCCACAAAGTAGGCAAACTACAGCCCAAAGACCAAATCCAGCCTACCTCCTGTTTTTGTAAATAAAGTTTTATTGGAACACCGCCATGTTCATTCATGTATGTATTGTCAACGCCTGCTGGTAAGCCTCAAGGGCAGAGCTTGCAGCAGAGGCTCTATGGCCCACAAAGCCTTAAGTATTTACTGTGCAACCCTGTACAGAAAGGCGTGCCAATCCCCAGAATCAGGTTGTTTCCTTTTTCAGCTGGCTGATAGGTTCTCTTCTATTTTTCCAATATGTACTGGTCCAAGTCCTTAGGAGTTATCCTTATTTCCCAAATTTCAGTTAAAGCCACCTCTGTTTTGAGAACCCTCAGTGTGTAGCCTGGAATGCAGAACCTGCTTTTTTGAAACATAAACACTTCGTCTCGATATAATTTTAGTACTTCTGGAACTCTCTAGGAAATGAAAAACACCAAGAAGCTCCTCTGACAAAATTCAGCTCACATTGAGAACACATATCTTTGCAAGAGATGTCTTCTTGCTCACCTAAACAATGAACAATAACCGTTCTTGGGGACCAAGATTTTACCAATAACATTAAGAAAAACATTGGTTTACTTGTTTTGTTCCTCTATGTGAAATAATCTATTATTTACAGTGAATAACAGCAAAGCATAAAAACCAACTTCCAAAGCTGGAAGATTAAGTGAATCAGTCTGGAGGTTGGCATCTCCGTAGAGAAAACCAACATAAAGATGTTAAGCTTCCCATTAGTTTACCATCCTCTGTATTTAAAAGTGATTAGAGAAGCATCTTGGTTTTTTTATTTCCAAAATAAATCCTATTTGGAAGAAAACAAATATTTATCAGTTATAGAAGTATTTGTAGAATTGAGTATTATGTGGTTTTTCCAGAATCGTATCTTTCTTAATTGAATGAGTGTTCATCTTGTCTCCTGACCATGCTACTGTCTAAGCACATCTGCTTAGGAAGAAGAAGAAAAGAAAGAGGATTTCATTCTTCAATTTGCGAATGAATGAAGGGAATTTTTTGAGTTTGGCATCTTAAAGATGGTGGAGCGAGAGCAGGGCAGGGTGTAAGATCTCTTGGAAGCCACTTTTTCTTCTCAGCTGGTTAAGCACTCAGTAGAGCCCTGTTTGAGAACTGTGGACCTTACAGAGAGAATTCAAGAGTAAAATGTGGAATAATTCTGATATTTATTAAACACTTACCATGCTCCAGGCACTGCTCAACAGGCTCTGCCCAGCTCCACTCACCTGATCTTAGAACTTGGAGAGCAGGCTAAATAGCCAGTAAGTTGCAAAGCAAGAATTTGGATCCAGGTGCCCTAACTTCAAAGCTCTTTTCAAGGTGTGATAAGGGGGCCATTTTGAATGATCGAATGTTTCTAAGGAAGGAGTGCTGGCACCTCTAGTTTCAGACCATTGGTATTGGGTATATAAGAGAAGCTAAAGACAAGACTGCCTGAACTAGTAACTTCAAAGAAATTCAGATGAGCTTCATGGATATTGATCAATGGGCTTAAAGAATGTCAATCTCTTCTGTTTATTTCATGCTTGATTTTCTAGCAATTCTGCATATACTTCCTACAGGCCTGTATTTCATTTAATGAGCAGAGCAATACGAGAAGCAGAATAGGGGAGAATGAACAAGAGGAAAGAGATAAATGTGCACAGACAGGACAATGCAATCTCTGTGGGTATAATATTTCTGAGCTCCATGCTTCTTTTTAAAGCTTTGATATATACTTGAATTATAAGTCACAGGGAAAGAGTTCTGCAGTAGAGATTTTGTTTATATCCATCTATTCTTTTGTCCAGTTAAGTCATAAGTATTTACCTCAAATTCTCTTCTTAATACTATATAGGGATCCTATCTCAGAGAAGCCCTGATTCCCCCCCCACACCAGAGTCACCAAAATAATGTAGGAATAAAATTAGACTGAACCACATCAACGTTATTAGTTTTATTTGCCATCTAGTATAGACAAGAAATAACTTTGTTCTCTGTTTCACAGACTATTTACCATCTCAGAGCTATCCTAAGCTTCATGTGTCACCCCAACCTACCCTTGCTGATGCCCCCAATTTTCCTAAGACCCAACACTACAAGCCCATTCAATCCCATTTCATGATGTTAAGTGTGTGCGGAGGGGTGCTGTTTGGAAGGGCAGCCCCAGCACCGCTATGCTACCAAGAGCTGTCATTCCCCTCCACAGCCTTGAGATTAGTGGGAAGTTCTTTTCTACATTTGCTTTCATTTATGATTTAGCCTCCACAGTCCACATATCCTTTCCTTTTGGACTGGACAAGCTTCCCTGAGCACGTCTTTTCCTTCTTTATAGCTCCTCGTGTTCTCAACACCCGCCATTCAAAGTAGAAACAACAAATAACGGTTGCACTTTATCCACCCCCCCAAAAAAAACCAGCTTTAGTTGTCTTTCAACTGTTGAATCCCTGTCATAATAAAAATGTTTAATGAAAGAAAAGCAGGAAGAATTAGGTTTTCTTTCTTGGCTGTGGAAGACGCTGGTGGTAGGAAGATCTGAGAATGAGAAACAAGACTTTCCAGTGGGAAGTAGCCAATCTGGTTTTATTTGTGGTAACCAGTCAACAATCAACTTTGAATTTCAACTTTCTTCCCGACCTTGTTAAATACTATTAACTCCACACTTCTCTCCAAATTCAAGGGAAAACAGAAACTTAGAGGGAAAATACCATTTTTTTCCTACTGAGAATCACGTATCTCTAAACTATTAACGCCAAAACAAACCAAACTATTAATACCAAAAGAATCACTTTAATTGTTCATTTACCTGCTCATCCTCTATAAGAATCATTCCATTGAAACTTTAATTTTGTAGGCAAGGAAAACTGAAAAGCAAAAACGACAGTACTTGGGATCAGAATTGGAACTATATTATATATGATTTCTGGCATGCAGTCGGGAGACCTCAGTTTAAGAAAAAACATTAGTAGCCTGCTCCATGCCTGACCTTATGCTTTTTTACAATGTCAGGATGCACTGATCTTTTTATCAGCATTTGCAATAGTGGAAAACATATAACTTGGGAAATAAAAATAAGAGAGTCTGAGGCCCAGCTCTGCTACTTACAAAACTCTGAGTTCTAAGGCCTTGATTTCTGCATTTGTAAAATGGAAATAATCCTTACTTCACAGACTTTCAAGGATTACATGAGGTAATACAATACAGGTGTTTTCTATAAAGCTCTAGCCACCGTTAGATATTATCACCCGAAGAGATAACTAAAGAAAGGTCTGACTATACCATTTTTTCTTATTAATACAGCTGGGAACCATGTTCAAAAATTCTATCAGTTGGATTTCCGGAACAGTATTAGAAATCTCTGCTCTATCTCATTTTTACCATCTTCTTGAAGGCTTATATTTTTTAAATATTAAAGCTTACAGTCTGAATAAACACCAATCTTGAAATACTTGTCATTTTACTTGTTGAAAAAATAATAGCAAGTAATTTCTTACAGAAGGCAATAAGTAGTGGTATTTACTCACAGTGATTGTAATTTTTGTATTTGCCTTCTTAATACAGAACAGATGTGGAAAGCCACAGATTTGTCCCACCCCAGCCCCAAATGCTCAGTGCAACATATGGAACCGAATCAGATTACACTCTATATGTGACATAGTAAATACTCACATATCTGTGAAGAGAATCCAAATTTGCTGTTATTTTAATTTGTGCTAGTCTATTCAGCACACACCTAATATTTTGGTGGTGTTACTTGGCTGGGGAAATTAAAATCCTGAAGGTGAACAAAATTTTTCAAAGAAATTTTAAATTAACTCTGTAAGTCTCAAGGTTACCAACAAGGGTACATATATATTAAATTTTTAGTGGCTTTGAAAGTTAGTACCTGTCAGAAAAGCCTGGACAGAGGCACTAATAAGATGCATTTGTATTATGGCAACTGCAGAGTAGAAGTGATTTTGCAGTCTGATTAGAAACACGACCATCATGATGAAAATCATGTTATCTCCCAAAAGAGGCCTGCACATAATTTATTAATGAAGATACTGCAACTATCAAACTGAAATACCAAAAGCATTTTATTCATGGACCTAGTGCCATTGGAAACTTTAACTGACAGAACCCCACACAGATAAGCAAAATTAAGCCTTGCCTGTAGAGACCACTAAAGGGAAGGTGGCAAAGATCACAGCTGAATCCAAAAATGGAGCGCTCTTTTGTTTACAACTGTATATGTTCTGAGCATAAACTGTGTCACATCTCTACACAGAAACTAAATGCTACCACCTGACCACTGCTCCCCGCCAGCCCTGAAAAAATACTGCATGGGCTGGACCCATCTGGGTCTTTCATTGTACATCAAAATATTTCATCACTTAAGACTCCTCTTACTATTGGGGGTGGGGCACCTGGGAGGCTCAGTTGGTTAAGCGACCGACTCTTGATTTTGGCTCAGGTCGTGATCTCAGGGGCGTGAGATCGAGCCCCGTGTCCAGGTCCGCACTGGGCCTGGAGCCTGGTTAAGATTTTCTCTCTCCCTCTCCCTTTGCCCCTCCCCCATTCTCACTCTCTCGCTCTCTCAAAAAATGTCTTCTTTACTATGCTTTGGAAGAGATGATGACATTTTGTGGATTTGAGAAACCGATTCTTTTCAATCTCCTACGGTCCATTCTTGCCCTTCTGCCCATAGTGAACATGAAAAACGCATGAGAGAAACAGGACAATGAAGAAGCACAACTTTCCAGTCTTCAATCCTTGAAGCTCAAGTTGAGGCATCAACATCATGATGAGAGATCCCAAGGTGCAGTTCTTCCCTTGTACCACTTCACAACTACCCTGTGACACCCAAACTCACCTTTTTAAGGCTATGACAGCAGCATCTAGAAAGAGATGCACCTGCTCTAGCTATTTGAGAATAAAGCCCAAAGGGCATGTGGCCAAATTATCCAATAACAACCATCGGGCAGCTCAAAAGAGCATGCAGTCTTCACAGAGGCAAAGGTGGGAACTCTTCTGGAATTCCAGAAACCGTAAGGGCTTGGGCATCAGCTGGCAAGTCAGGATGTTCTTTTACCTTCAGAAGGGAGAATTTAGAGGAATTATTTACTACTGGGGAAATGTTTGTTGCAGAATGAATTTCATTCTGGCACGATTGCCCTTGTAGAAGGAAGCACAGCACCGTTTTCCTTCATAAATGTTTTATTTTCAGCATACCATAGCTTAGAAATTTGATTCTGCTCATATCAAATATGTAAATTGAAGGGAAGAACCCCTCTGGAGGAAAGAAGGAAGGAAAAGTATCCGTTGTTCCCCAAGGTCCCTGGGGATACTGCAGCTTGGCTAGTGAGATTGTGCATTTGGTTCAAAAGTCAGAAAAACCTCTCTCCTGACAACCAGAATTCCTTTTATTAGGCATATTTTACTGAGCATTAAACAGCACAAATCCAAATGATAAAGTACAGGCCTGTAATTCAGTACAGCTTGGGTGTGAGTGCACACACACACACACACACGCACACCCTCACACATTTTACCATCCTGCAAACTACAGCAATTTATAGAGCTATGTATCTTTTAAAAATAACACCCCGGTGCACATGCATACATACTTTCTTTTCCTGGTCAATGCAGCAAGTCAAGATTTATTTTAAAAGATGGGGAAAAAAAGACTTACACCAATGGGTTTATTTAAAGGGAAGCAAATTTAACAGAGCCACACTGATAACAGCAGATGTCTAGTTATAATTTACTTCCCTAATGCTGATTAATATATTCATAAACAAATCAAATGTATTGCCCAAAGAAAAATGCTACTGTTTACACCCCAACAGCCACTGGTTTCAGTGGTGCTTCTCAATCAGGCGAAATGTTCTTTCCCCAGCTCCTGCCACTATTTATTTTGCTTCCTGCCAATCTTGCAAATAATTAATCTTGTGTGTCGTGTCCTCATAAATGCTTCCTGGTGCTTGATTGCTTTGCCTGTGTGGCATTTGATTTCAAACTGCCATTTTACCTTTATAAACATTCAAAACTTTTAAGCATGAAGAGAATGCCCAAAAGGCATGTGAAAATGAGGCAATGGTAACTGGATGAGCAGACTATGCTTTACGGCATATCTAGCTTTCTGTGGATACCAGAAAACTCTCTTTGCATCCAATATTGCATTTCCAATCTGGGTGCAGAACAGCAAATTAACATTTGCTCCAGCAAAGAGGCCCTGGTATCAACATGTTTAATTTATTATTATTGCAAAGAACAGTTTTCCCAGGATTAGTGAAACAGAATGCATATATTTAAGGATCTGCACTCAGACCACAAAAAAAGGAGGTGGGGGAGGGAAGAGAAAAACAGAAAACAAGAGAGAAAATAGAAGTAATATCAGTTACCACATGATTTTTGTGGTAAAAAATAGAATATGGCGTGCAATAGTGCAATTTTCCTTTGCTGGTCCAGCAACGCAAGTCTTAATAGGAAGTCCACTGATGTTCTTTCTGCATTTCAGGATTTAGTTGCGTGCTTGCCGGGGGCTGGAGTTCCGGCCAGACTTCTGACTCTGAGTGGAATCGCTATGGCTAGAATCACTTTTATTCAGTCCAAGATGACGGAGCTTCATATCCCAGCGCTGTGAAATTTAAAACAGAAAATGGTCGCATGCGCATATTGCCAGGGTCATCATTTCTATTATTCTAACAACTTAGTGAGACCGCAAAGTCAGATCTCAAAAGCATTTTCCAAAAGTATAACATTTTGTTATCCTGTGATGCTATATGGACATAATTCTCTGATCATAAAAAAAGTATAAAATTTTGTCATCCAATGATGTTTATATGGACATAATTCTCTGATCATAAAAATCACAACAGTGGCCACCTAGAATATGTCTGTCATGTTTTCATAACAAACCTTAAACTTAAAATTTCCATGTCTAATGGTGACACAAATATCTATCCAAATCTGCGGGTATTTCTGGAGGTAACATACACAGTCTGGCACGCCCCTGGTGATCAAGAAATGAAAGTTTTACACACAGAATTCAAAGGGCTATTTTTCGTCTTCTTCTCTGACGACACATCAGAACACAGCCTTTTAAAACATATGTGATTTAAGCAGTGAAAAAAATGGAAATTTGGGGGGCAAATGGGATCTCTTAAAAATATATTTCCAAGTAATCTCTACCAAGTGCAACAATCACAACAGACAAGGTTCTGCACTCAAAGTTGGACAAATCAAGTTCACTAATATTTCATATTAACAATGCCAAGAGTGTCTACATGTAAAATAATAAAAATAAAATAATAAATTAAAAGGAAGTTCTATTTCAGGTATTATAGGTAGTGAATAAGGACTACAGCAGTACTTCTCAAATTTCAATAAAGATAGAAATAACCTGGAGATACTATTAAAATTGCAGATTCTCATTCAGTAGGTCTGGGATGGGGCCCAAGATTTTCATACTTAGTAAGCTCCCCTGTGATGCCAGTGTTGCTGGTCCGGAGACCACACTTCGAGCAGCAAGGAACTAAGGTCAGATGGCCCAAGTTCAAATTCTAATTCCATCAGTTACTGTGCAAAGTTTCTTGAACTTATTAAACCTCATTTTCATCATTAACACATTGGAATTAATAATAGAACATACTTACAAGACTGTTCTGAAGATAAATAAAAATACATAAAGGGCTTAGTACATAATAAATTATCATTTTTCTATTACTGCAAATAATTCTTCATTTTAGCATACTTTACTCCACAATCTTACTGTTTTTCCTATTAAAAAATAGTCTGATTCTCAGCTGCCCAAGGCAGACCAAATATTTTGATTTGAACAACCTGCTGTATCAAGAGACTTAGGTAAGCAACCATTTGTATGGCAAAACCATAAGAAGGTCTTTATTTCTTATTCTATTCACTGAGCAAAAAGAAAAAAAATCAGCTGAAGAGGGCAATTCTTATTTGAAAAACAAAACAAAACAAAATTGGTATCCTCCATAAAACTCTTTTTTACATCCTCAAATTGACTGGAAAACTAAAGTAAGAACCTCAATAATTCTAGCCTAAAGAGATTTTCTATCCAAGATCTTTAGCCATGAGTATCTGTATATGAATTAAAAATTGTTCACATTATTGGTTTAATTCTTCCCTTTAGCATGTTTAAATCCAGACTGAGAATATAAAAGATTTCACAGTAACTCTGTGAGCCTCCTGTAGAAAGCAATGGAAAATATGTTTGCCTAAGAAATAGGATAAACAAGCCGTGTGTCCTGGGTCTTTACATGATGGTCATTGTTTTGGTACCAAAAGAGAAGCAGCAAGCCTCGTTACATGCTTTGCAGCAGGGATGTTGAAAGCTCTTCCAACTGGTACAGGAATTTAGGACAAATTCCTGTTCTGCATTAGCAAGCAGAAAACCAAATTAAAAGGACAGTAAGAGATTCCAATTTCCTGAAGAAGAGACACTCTTTAATAAACACCAAAGTAATTGAAAAGAGATACAAATGGAGAATTCCCACAAGTCTGAACTTGAAATACATCTCACTTTTGACAAATATACTGGGGGAAAAAAGAACTTACCAAAGGGTAGTTTCTCCCTGCAAAATAATGCCCTTTACATTTTTGTAGGTCACTTAAACTCAAATGTGTCTGCTCTGTCAAGTGCCAGATGTAGAAGATAAACTGCCCAGGGGTATTTAACTTACCCTGTAAATGTTTCCCAAGCCTTCAAACTCACAGAAGGAAGGGGATGTATTATGTTTGGTACAATTCCCACTCTTTCTTTCTCCCTCCCTGCCCACTACACACACACACCTTTTTCAATTCCATGCATACATTCCTTTCTTTGAAACAGATTTGTTTAGTATAGTAAGAAGAAATGAAACCTTCTAACTTTCTATAATAAGGTCATTTACTGTGCTTTTTGAAAATGCAACATTTCCAGAATCTAAGAATCATTGGCTTAAAAATAAAGCTCCATTACTGCTCTAAAGGACGTGATTCGGTCAGATCTCTTACATACAGATGAATGTGGCTTCATTTTGTACAGAGGAATTGGTGTCTCTGAATTGGGACAACATTGGTAGTTTTCTGCCCATCATTTATTCTCCCCTTCTTCTTTGACTCACAGAACTACAATTAGTTCAAGGAAGCAACATGTCCAGCTAAAAAACTATATTTGTCAGCTTCTCTTACAGCTAGGGATGGATGGGAGACTAAAACCTACATGTAAATTGCCAGATGGGGCACTTGGAAAGCCCTTTTCTTTTTAAAGATTTTTATTTATTTTTGACAGAGAGCACGCACAAACAGGGGAAGCAGTAGGCAGGGGGAGAGGGAGAAGTGGGCTCCCTGGGGCTCGATCCCAGGACCCTGGGATCATGACCTGAGCCGAAGGCAGACGCTTAACCATCTAAGTCACCCAGGAGCCCCTTGGAAAGCCCTTTTTACCTCCCTTTCTTTCTCCCTGAAATATAGGTGTGATGCTGGAGGTAGGCAGCCATCTTGTGACCTCCAGGTGAACATGGAACTGCGCTGAAGCAGTACCCTTTAAATGGCAGAACAGGAAGCTAGGAGGATCCTGGAGCCCTAATGATAATGTGGAGCCACCCAACCAGGACTGGACTAACCACAGCCAGATTTCTCATTGTGCGAAGTGAGGCAACTCTGGCGAAATCTCTGATGCACTTACAGAGAATTCACTCCTTAAATTACACTGACATTAAAAACAATCTCCGTCCTTAGAATTTGAGACACAGACACAGACAGTCAGACAGACACACACATCTCAGGTTTCAGTATTTCTCATGCTCTTAAGGGCAACTCTTTGTTTAAATGACAAATGGCTGGTTTCCTACTTTTATTTTTATGTATCACTTTCAACATAAAATACAGGCTTACCTTAACTTTTTTACCAAGTCGATCCTTCCATTTCTCAGCAATAGAACCTTCCACCAACAGTAATCTGTATTTTTTAAAGAAGCAACCATTTTTGAAAAATTAAAATATATTACTGAAAAACACAAGGAATCGTTGTCAAGAAAGATTTACTATTTACTCTAGACTAGCACAGCCAAGTTTTAGAACAGTAATTCTTAATAACTGGGGAGTCATGGACTCATTTAAGAAGAAATGATGTTATGATCCCTCTCCCCAGAAAAATGCATGCCCACAAATTGCACACAGACACTTTTCTATCCAATACACGATATTGAGGGACCCAAAAAAACCTAGCTATAAGCCCATAGAAGGTAGACAGAGCCCCAGGTAAGAAACCCAGAGTGAGAGGTCTAGAGAAATGCAATAAAGAAAGGATAGACACAGCAATTATTCTGAATCCTTAGGGAGTGAATTACCTGGAACGTTCCTCATCTTCATAGCCCATGATGATATACTCCTCGTTAACATTAAGTGGAGGACACAGGCAGCCAGAGCTGGTATAAAGGTTAATGGTGTCCCGTGGAATGTTTACCAGAGAAGACTTTAAAATCTCCTTCACCTCAACTACTACAGTCACATCATGGCACTTGGTCTTTACTTCTTTAACTTTAGCCCGAATGACTGGATAAAAAAAAATAAAGTTGATGTGGTAATATGAAACACAATAGATGCCCCATTCAAAAAAGACAAGTAGGCTCCTTTCTAGTCAATTCATAAAAGTCAACCAGATACTTTTGCCTTAGATGGTAGTGAATGACACACTACACAACACACCTGCCCCTTTACTCTTCAGCCCTGATCCCCTTCCAATTCGTGTATACATACATATTTGTGTATGTGTATGCACACATGTGTGCATGTGAGAAATCCACTTAATCAAAGGCTGAGTGAATCTGATGTGATTTTCCTCCAAAATTTTATTTTGAATGTGTACATATGTGGTTTCAGTTATTAATTTCACTCTATGTAAAGACCTGGTATTTAATATGCTTTGTTTCTTTCTATCAGTTGTATTAATGGATTTTCTAAAGAGTCGGGGCCTCTTCAGTGTTTTAAAGTTTCTTCTACAGTGTTCCCCAGCTGCTTCTGTGATCTTTCCACCTTGCTCATCTTAGGGACTGTTCAGACAACAGCTCCTTTCTTCCTTCGTTTCAGTACAAATTATCTTTTATACTCTCCTATAGGTATACTACATTTTCTTCTTGAATAAGAACTGCTGGGGCACCTGGGTGGCTCCAGCTCGGTCATTAAGTGTCTGCCTTTGGCTCAGGTCGTGGTCCCAGGGTCCTGGGTTAGAGCCCCACATCGGACTCCCTGCTCAGTGGGAAGCCTGCTTCTCCCTCTCCCACTCCCCCTGCTTGTGCTGTCTCTCTCTCTCTCGCTGTGTCTCTCTCTGTCAAATAAATAAATAAAATTAAAAAAAAAAAAAACTGCTACCATGAGACCTTGTTTCCTCCATGTGCTTTGAAGTCAGACCCTCCAACATTCCCTCTGCTCATGTGCTATGGAACATGGTCTACTATGTTTGTTGCATGATGTACCTCTCTCAATGGAAATACTGGCATGCAATGTAGCTCACAAAAGCCAGCTTCACTTCTCAGTATGAAGATGAACTGCCTTAAAGTAACCAATTCAGCTGCAAAGTCAAAGTATTTGACTCGGAATCTACAAAGTATAGTTCTGCTTCTAATCTGTATATTCTGTCCTCTGGAAGAGCCAAATGTTTTAGATTCCTCCTTCTGATAAATGAACTTGTCTTTTTTTTTTTTTTTCCTTTCTTTCTTTTAAGGAGGGGTTTGAAAAAGCCTGCAAAGAAGTAAAAATGTCAATTAGCAAGAAGCCAGTGGCTTTTGGCCCAGCTCCCTAGTCCAATATCCAGGGATGTTAGAGAGGAAGACACAACGTATCCAAATGAATCCACTTTTTCAAAGCCTCTTAGGCACATATCTGCAAACCACTTTGGTCTGAGTTCCTTCCCATGGATTTTAGGGTTTTTTGGACTACAAAGGAATAGAAAAAAGTAATCCATGAAAACATAAAGCCAGCTAATAAACCATTCCTCCTATCAATGCGCCAACTTCATATAGAAACGAGAAACGTTAACATTCCACCAGTAGGTTGGGGCGCCTGGGTGGCTCAGTCGGTTAAGCAGCTGCCTTCGGCTCAGGTCATGATCCCAGGGTCCTGGGATTGAGCCCTGCATCGGGCTTCTTGCTCAGCGGAGAGCCTGCTTCTCCCTCTCCCTCTGCCTGCCTGCCTGCCGCTCCCCCTGCTTGTGCTCTCTATCTCTCCCTCTGTGTCAAATAAATAAAATCTTAAAAAAAAAAAAATTCCACCAGTAGGACATATGGATGATAGAAATTAAGTTGCTTGTTCTAAAAACTTTAGGACAAAACCTCATTTTTGCTCCACGGGTATTTCAATTTCCGGAGAAAGTGTGAGGACTACCGTGAATGAAAGAGAACTACCCAGCTGTCCCTGCTTGGTGCAACTTGTGAGCAAAGGAATCCCTTCTTCGTGTTCTCTCAAGTCTGTATTTTAACAAAAAATAAGATTGCCTTTTTGAAATGTCATTTGGGAGATTCAGATGATAAATTGACAAGCCCGGCTAGCAGACATTTTTTTGTGTCCTGGTTTATGTAAATGTGCCTCAGAGCATCCATCAACTCTTAGAGATTAGCAAACTGTGCAAATGTTCTCAAATTAATGATTTATTTATCCAGTGTGTCTACTACTTTCATTAGAAATTTTTAGCACATGTACCCACTCCAAAATAAATATCTCTCTACAAGACTTACTTTATTATTCAAGTAATTTTGTTAAAGCTCAAGAGCTTTTACTGAATTAATCTGAATGAAGCAGAGGTTGTCTGAATTATCATTTACTCTCACCCCCACTCCCACTTTGTTTTCTCATGAGACACAGGCGGAGACTAGTGATGAAAATCAACATATTTTAGAATTTAAATTGCATTTTCCTTTCAGAGTTCTTCCTTCTATTTAATTATTTGAGTGCCTGCTTTCTCCCCAAAGAAGCTCTAAGTAGACTACAGATACATGAAAATCCTTCAACTATGGGCAACCTGGTTATTGTTTGGCTATGAGGAAGAAATGATCTCCTTCCCACTAATTGTGACCTGTATTCTATTTTACGTTATAATATTCACTCGGACTTGTAACCACTTGTATTTTAACTCTTAACCAAAATAGCAGCACCAACCGTCACAGCACTAAAAAAGTGAGATAAAGTAAAAATTGATTATAAGAGAAGTAAAATAAATATGAAGTCAACTAAATTCCTTGAAATAACAATTTTTATTATGATTTTGTTTTTAGTATACCTATACTTAAAAGTTCACATAACATTTTTCACTCTTGAGAAACCTAATCTCCTCAAAATCAAGACCTCCATTTCCCTGTGATTTTTCACATCAGTTTTTAGAGGAATGGGTTCTCAGATGAGCAGCCAGGCATTTGACTTCTCAGAAAAACATGACCTTTCAACCTTGGAAAGTGCATCCACCACTGGCTAAGAGAAATTAGATTCCTCTTAAGATGAGTTTTAAGCAAAAAAATAAAAATTGATTCCATTGAAGAAAAACTTGGGAAACTAGTATATTTATTTCAAAAAGATTTATTTACACTGAGAATTTTCTACTTTATACCTTCTAATACACAGTATTTTCATAGATATCAAAGATTACTCTTACAGAGTCTTACCAATTTCTCTCCTTCCAATTCCCAACAGTATAGAAATAAAAATAAATCTGTGCTATATGTCCTCTGTCCTCTAAAATAAGGCACAAAAATTCAATAATAAAATTCTCATTTTAATAATAAAGTTTCCTTTAAAAATCTATTTGTCATGTTTTTATTCATTGACTCAGCATCAACAATCTTCTTCAGAGATAGTCACACGACCTTTATTAATCTCATAGATGCTAGGAAAAAAAAATCACAATAAAATGCCTATGGATTACAACAGATGTTGATTTTTCCCTTATTTTATCGGCTCGAAAATTCTAACTGAGCCTTCCAAATATAATAATAATTGATATCTGTGACTCTCAAGCATGCCAGTACCCAAAAATACATTTTAAATAATTTAAGAAAGGACAATCTGGGTTCAATAACCGCTGATAAAAATAGCACAACAATGCATCTCCTGGGGCAGGTGAGCAAACTATAAAAGAGAGTGTATAGGAACCACCCAGCACAGTACCTGGTACAGACAGGAGGCTTTTCCTCCTGCAGTTAAGTCTGCCAGCTACATTTGGAGTGGTGGTTCTTCAATTAATACTTTAACAGAATGTCACTTTTCTTGGTCAAGCTAGACAAAAAACATTTCCTTAATTGAATTACTAACAACTTCTGTCAGTGTTATCTTCCAACTCTGCCAATGTGTTCCATGAGATGGACTGATTGGAGAAACCAAGCTGTACTCTATTACCCATCCCTCCCTGATGCATCAAAGCACTCCTCCGTTTACCCCAGTGAAGGGGACTTTGAAGCACGACTGAAAACCCATGCAGCTCCAAACACTCAAGCTCAAACCCTCTTTAGCACGTCAGGGAAGGAAGAGTCCCTGCCATCTCGTTTGAAATGCAGCTCTGGGTACTTACTTAATTACACAGTGCTAAGACAGCAGGAGTGCTGCCCGAGATGCTGCAAAACCAAGCAAAGAAAAAAGAAAAAAGAATTTTGCCCATGAGACATTTTAATTGTTCAGGAGGAACAGGGCACTTGTGCTTAAAAGTTGTCCTTGTTTGGTTTTAAGCCTTATTTTTAAACTGCTCTACGAATTCACACGTGCATGGGCGCGTGCGCGTGCGCGCACGTACACACACACACACACACACACACACACCCCTTTCTTAGCACAGCAGTTTATAGGTCAACCATGAAGTTATCCTTACCATAGTTGTAATTGTTTCGGAAATAGGTCTTCTGTGTAGCTCTAATAGGCTTACATTTGCAGCGTTCTGAAAAATACAACATTTTAGCTATAAGCAAAAATTCAACATGAGCTTTCTTTTATTCGTTCACATTTGTTGATAAGATTCGATCCAAATTTGGTGGTGAGGTGGCTCTTCATAATTCTGTGTCTGATCTCTTTCTCCTGGGATACATTCATGTTTATTCTATTTACCCAGCCTCTTATTTAATGTCAATATGCTCATAAGCTCCTAGTCTTCAACAAACCACCTGAATCCTGAGGAAACCCTGTTCACCACCACGCATGAAGAGGGCATCAACCCCGAATCCTGAAAGAGGCATGTTTAGTGCCCATGGAAGTAGAATCAATGACTACTGAAAGGCAATTTCCTGCTGATGCTCAGGTAACTGGTTTACCTCTGTGGGGTACCACCTGCATTCATATATGCCTTACAGATCACATGACACTTTTCCAAATCCTAGTTCCTGATCTAAAAGAAGCAACTCAATGAGATAAGCAGGTATGATTACAACCCAGTGAACTTAATGAAGTTCTTAAGAGCAGCCACAAATCCCACCTAGAGGCCAAATAACCGTTATTTAACTCAATGGTATTTTTAAGTTTATTGGAAGAAATTACTAATACATAATTTGAAATGAGAAGTTCCATGCTTTTCAAATCTGGTGAGTAGTGACAAGAATACATTTTTACATATAAGACAGGTATATGTAATTAAAATTTGAATTGTCTCAAAATGTTTCATATATAGGATAAATCACTTAACATCTTGGAAAGTGGATTACTGTACTGCTCATAGATTACTTAGGTAACAAATATAGGTCATATATGCATCATAACTGTAAGTTGTTAGTCATTAAAGCCAATATAAAAATAGAATACACAATTATCTCAGGAGGCATTTTAGTTCATGTAAAGATTTCTTTAAACTAGTGTCCCTGAGAAAGCTTCATTAAGGATAAATGGCATCTGTTTATGCTTTGACACAGAAAAAGGAAAAAAGAACACATGAATCAAAGAAAGCCAATAGAAGTATTTTAAGAAATGTTTTATGTTAGCATAGACCAATAAAAGGCAGAAGCTTTTGATGATCAGCTGATGTTTTCTAATCAAAATAAATTTTACTTCCAGTTGAACTTATGGATAACATGCTTTAAAGTAGCAGTCCCAAGAAGAGTAGCAAGCACCCTTCCTAGCAGCATTTAAGTTCTAGAAATCACCATTACTGGGGATCGGTGCTACTCTACAAAGCAGTAGTGGCAACATCATTCTCATCCATGAGAGAGCTGAGGATTTTCTCACACTACACACAGCACTTCCCTTGTTCTGCAGATAATTTTTAACACACAATTTCCGTGGAATAAAGATCTCAAATCAATACATTATGGGTAATTTCAGTGTTGGTTGCTATTCTAAAGAAGTCCACTCCAATAATAACTTTCTTATTCGCAAAACATTTATATTCCTATTTGTCAAAAAAGGAAAGTTATCTAGTTCTATTGTATAGTTGCTTTATTTTGTACTGAAATGTTACAAATTTTTTTAAGGAGATATTCTTTTTTTTGCTGAAATATAGTTAACACAGAATGTTACATTAATTGCAGGAGTACAACACAGTAATTCAACAAGGCTATACATTATGCCATGCTCACCAAAATTGTGGCTACCATCTGTCATCATACATCACTATTAGAATACCATATTCCCTATGTTATGCCTTTTATCCCTATATTATGTTGGGATATGTTGACCATATTCCCTATGTTGTGCCTTGTATCCCTGTGACTTACTCATCCCATAACTGGAAGCCTATACCTCCTACTCCCCTTCATTCCTTTTGCCCATCCTGCCCACCCCATCCCCTCTGGCAATAACCAGTTTGTTATCTGTATTTATGGATCCATTTCTGCTTTGTTTGTTCGTTTGTTTTGTTTTTTAGATTCCACATATAAGTGAAATCGTATGGTATTTGTCTTTCTCAGTTTGACTTATTTCACTTAGCATAATACCCTCTAGGTCCATTCATGTTGTCACAAATGGCAAGATTGCATTCTTCTTTTGACCCAGTAATATTCCAGTGTGTGTGTGTGTGTGTGTGTGTGAGTGTGTGTGTGTGTGTCTGTACACACCACATCTTTATCCATTCCTCTATCAATGGACACTTAGGTTGCCTCCTTATTTGGCTGTTATGAATAATGCTGCAATAAACAAAGGGGTGCATATATCTTTTTGAATTAGTGTATTTGTTTTCTTTGGGTAAATACCCAGTAATGGAATTACTGGATCATATAGGGTTTCTATTTTTAATTTTTTTTTTTTAAGTAAGCTCTACACCCAATGTGGGGCTTGAACTCACTACCTTGAGATTAGGAGTTCCATGTTATATTGACCAAGCCAGCCAGGCTCCCCTCTATTTTTAATTTTTTGAGGAGCCTCCATACTATTTTCCACAGTGGTTACGCCAATTTACTTTCCCATGAAAAGTCCACAAGGGTTCCTTTTTAAGGAGAGATATTTTTTTAAAGATTTTATTTATTTATTTGACAGAGAGAGACACAGAGAAAGAGGGAACACAAGCAGGGGGAGTGGGAGAGGGAGAAGCAGGCTTCCCGCCAAGCAGGGAGCCTGATGTGGGGCTCGATCCCAGAACCCTGGGACCATGACCTAAGCCGAAGGCAGACGCTTAACGACTGAGCCACCCAGGCGCCCCAAGGAGAGAGCTTCTCGAGATGAGACCATTTCTGAAGAAATAACTGCTATGGTCTGATTTACAAATTATCCTCACTGATATACACATAGGGATTTGTGCTTTTCTAGCATTTAAAAATAGATATTTCTCAAACATAATGCATGTACATAAATTATCTACATATTTGTAATTCTTTAGAAATTTGCTCATATTCTAATAATAATTCTTGGCAAAACTATACCAACCATCACTGAATTGAGTCTAATAGGATGTTGTTACCATACAACTTTGCTTGAAGCATAAACAAATAGATCCCATAACCTTCCCAAGCAGAGATTTTTCAAAAATTAAGTCATAAAGTGATTTAGGAAGATTTCAAGTAGGTATTTACATACCTATATATACACAACTACATATACATAGCTAGACCATTTCCTAATAGCTAAGGAGCAAAGCAGTTTATTCTTGGGACTAGATTTGATTCATCTAGAGTGCACTTATCTCTGCTAGCCTCAGAGTTGGCAAGGCCATGCCATAAATGAGACCCTTGTCATGCTTCAGTTTGCAGCTCTTGCTACAAACAAACATCTGCCTAGTTGAACTAATAACTCAATAAAATAACAGAATAAAAGGAGAAGTGGAAATTTGTATCTGTAAGTCTCAAATATGGAAGGACTTCCTTTCACTTATTTTTGCTAACTCAAACCAAACATATTCATATGAGAGTGTATTCATGAAAAATATATCTTAGATCAATTCTTCTTCCTCTAAAGTACTTTTACTCACATCTACATATATATCCCTGAAAGCCCAGGAACTGAGAAATTGCAAAGAATCATGGAGGGATATAGTACATGCATTATTATGTTTTTTTTACCTGCCACCCTAAATCAGAGTAACAGCCTCCTTTTTTTTCTTCTTTTACTATAAATAGTTGATTTCTCAGACTTTTTATGGAGCCAGTAATATTATCATCATTTCTACTTTAATTTGCTAATAATGTTGCTAGTAGTGTCCCTCTCCCAGCTTCCCAACTGCACAAGGTTCTTAAATTTTGGTTTCCACAGTGGCAAAATAAAATCTATTATTTACTGAGCTTTGCACAAAAACCATTAGATATTGATTTGGTTGAGAAGAAAAGGTTGTAAAGGAACTGCCTTGGTGTTTTCATCTCAGGAAAAAAAATACATGAACAAGTTAAAGGAGCTGGCTGCAACAAAAATAAGTGACAAAAAAATTCTTCAAATTTGGGGAAGGTTTTATATTAATAATTCATTCGCCTCAACATCTAGGATCGAATATAACATCCTGAATTGCAGAACAGCATGGCATCCTATAACCCACAAGCATTCATGGGCCTCCATCATGAAACCACCTCTGGCAGCTCTCCCTCACGTTTTTACTTGGTTCTCTCAGGCACTCTCCTAGAATCAATGATTTCCTACTTCTCTGCTAATGAAAGTAAAGACCGTTTATCATCCTCATACAAACATGAGTTTATCACCCTCATGCAAACATTAGTTTGCAAAATTAACATGCCTGAGCTCCACAGAACCTGGTTTGCAACTCAGAGGAGATACCCCCCGTTCCCCACACCCACCATGCACTGTCTCAAGAACAAGGCTTCTTATAAAGATAGTTCAGAGAGGAAAGTAATCACATCCTCCTTTATTCAAATTTTTGTTCATAAAAATGGGCTCATTTATTGAAAACAGTGATAATAGTATTTTTAGAGTCATATGGTTTCATAAGATCTAAAGAATTATAAGTACCTGATAAAACTATGAAATTTGATTCTCAGTGGACCTTCACTACTTAACCAATCTGTTCAAGGTCATGCTTAAGGGTGATACAATTTTCTATTCTTGACCTTTGCTTGAGATTCCCTACTGCTGGGCCCCATCCAGAGCCATAAGACTATAACTGACTTCCTCTGCTGGATTCTAAAACCCCTATAGCTTTTCAGGTACCATGACTTTGGAATACTACTATCTATGAATTAGTATTTTTCTGCGTTTTCTAGGAGAAGACATCTTATATCTGTGTGCAGGATCTATTGTCAAAAAGTATGTGGGGATTAAAGAAAATATAATTCTATTTGTTTTACAATTTCTACTGTAATTCTTTCAAGATGGACTCATTCTAATCAGATTAGAATTTAAGTAATTTTAGTTTGTACCAAATGTATTATATGTTTTATATCTTGGCATTTGACCCTACAAGCCCACTTGCCCTCTTCCCTCCATTTTAAGAAACAGGAGCAAACCACCAATTTTAAAACAGGCATAAAAAATAAATTTTTACAATTTGAATCTCTATATTCTTAACTATGACTTCTTTACTGAGATCCAGCTCTCACCTATAAGAGGTGTCAATAAGTACGCCCTTAGGTAATTTCGGACTTATCTTTTACAGAATTACTGGGAGAAATAAATGAGGGAATACACATAAAATACTTATCACAGTACCTGGTATACCTGCCTCATAAATGTCAGATTTAATCAAGATTCACTGGGATTTTTAATCCATTATATATAAAGACCACCTAATGAATAAGAGAAGGACTATTTGTCCAAGGTTCCTTGCCACCTACAGAACTGTGGTGCCCACCAAAATTAAGCAATCAGGCTTTTCAACAGTACCAGATTCTGCTATTTTGATTCAGGTAGACCAAGCTAATTTCTGTCCTGATGTAAGGAGTCCATTTGAATTGTCATGTACATATTCAAAATTGGAAGGATCAAACTTAGCAAGCCAAAATGATCACATATGTAACCATTCTAATAAGTATTAGAATGCAAGAGAATATGACAAAATGATTAAGGGCACATGGGTTTGAATCCCAGCTCCGTTCCTTCCCAGTTGTGTGACCTTGGGCAAGTTACCTTCGGCAAAACCTATTTCTATCTAATACTGTCTACCTCATCGGGTTATTGTTAAGAATTTAAAGAATAATTCACTTAAAGAATTGGGCACAAAGCCTATTACTTAGTAAATCATCCACTGAATGTTAGCTCTTAGCAGTAGTAGTAATATATAAACAAAAAGATCTGAAGATATTTTATGCAAATTCAAGAGCAGATGATGAAACAGAAGAGATGACTTTCTAACCAAAAACATCTGCAAGTTGATTTAAAAATTAAAGTTTAAAGTTTATACTTAAAAGTTTAAGTTTAAAGGGGTGCCTGGGTGCCTCAGTCATTGAGCATCTGCCTTCGGCTCAGGTCATGATCTCAGGGTTCTGGGATCAAGCCCCGTGTCGGGCTCCTTGCTCAGCGGGAAGCCTGCTTCTCCCTCTCCCACTCCCCCTGCCTGGGGTCCCTCTCTAGCTGTGTCTCTCTCTGTCAAATAAATAAATAAATAATCTTTAAAAAAAAAAAAAACTTTAAAAGTTTAAGTTTGAAGATAAAAATTTACTAAATTTTTTCCTAGAGATAGAAACTTTTATATGTATTACATTTAGTTTGGGGGGAACTATATAAAAAAATAGAATTGAGAAATCACATTGGTATTATGCTCCCACAAGGGTTTACTATTCCACAAAAAAGAATGAAATGATACACAGAAGTGGATAAATCTCAAAAACGTTACACAAAAACAAAAGTAGCCAGTCACAAAAGAATATTGTACTATATGATTCCATTTACATGAATCTGAAAAACAGACATTAATCTATGGTGATAAAAATAACATCTGTGCTTGCCTCACAGTGGGGTGAGTGATTGGGCCCAAGGGAATTCTCAGGGGTGATGGAAATGTCTTTATTTTGATCTGGGTGATAGCTACATAGATGTATACATTTGCCAAAATTCAGTGTGGCATACACTTAATTATGCATTTTACTGTAAGTGAATTATATATCGATAAAGTACCAATAACATAAAAATTCATGAGACATTCCTTTCATTTTTCCATAAACTGAACTGTGCCATGACTCAGCAGCTGTTCATTATATGTTTAAAATAATATTTATTTCCCAATCATAAGCATAAGGCAAAGAATCTATTAGATTTTATTTTGGATAAGAGCAGTATGTGGAAAATGCAATGCAGTTGATTGGTGAACATAGGTAATAAGGCTTTAAAAAGCAAAAATAACATTTGCTCAGTTTAGCTTAAAAAACAAACCTCAAATATTGTAATAAAGGTCTCTATTCATAGTAATTTGTACTTTGTAAAAGGGAACTGTTTAAGATTGAGAGGACTAACACTGTATTAATAAGAAAAGGAAATTTAGTTTATTCCTTTAGGATTTAGGTCTTTGGAAATTTTTAAATAAACTGTCCTTCACAATATTTCTGGATCCAAGGGTCATTCAGGATATACAAAATATAATCAATGAGATTTGCTCATTTTCTCCTGTGAGAGCTGAAGTATTATGTTCAGTGATACACTCTAAAGAGCTCAATTAACAAAAACATAAAGTGGGCTTCACAGTCTTTTAGAACATCATATATCAGGGTGCCTGGGTGGCTCAGCCGGTTAAGCATCTGCCTTCGGCTCAGGTCATGATCCCAGGGTCCTGGGATCTCAGGGTCCTGGGATGGAGCCCTGCGTCTGGGCTCCCTGCTCAGTGGGGAACCTGCTTCTCCCTGGCACCTCTCCCTGCCCCTCCCCCACCTGGGCTCTCTGGCACGCTCGCTCTCTCTCTTGAATAAATAAAATCTTAAAAAAAAAAGAACATCGGGTATCTATCTAGCCCTCTCAAGCACATAGAAAACAGGGCAGAAAAGGGAGGTGCGGTCACTGCTCACTCCCTCACCCCATGTCCCAGGTATATAGTATGCCTGGCAAGAGGAGGCGGCCATGACATTTCTAAGGAACAGTGGGGTGGATGGACCAATTAGCGGACTATGAAGTTTCGATACTGAGGACCTGAGAAAACAACGGTGCCACATACTAAAAAAGAAAGTTGCAAGGAAGAAATCTGTGACACAAAGATAACTTTAATTATTAACTAGGTTGTATTTGAAGTACAACTAGGTGGCCCGGGTAGAAGTGTTTACTGAAGGAGAAATGTGGTGCTCTCCCCGTGGCAGTGATAAGACCTGGAGTCACAAGAGTGATAACTAAGCCCATGGAGCTGGCTGCACTCCAGTGGGAAGAAACCACTGCAGAGAGATAGGGGCAGAGACCAAGCACAGAGCCTCAGGGAATGCCCACTGCTGGGGGGGTAGGAGAAGCACCAGCAGATTTGGGTAACAGCTCGAGGAGGAGAATGCTTATGAATAAAAATGAGTCAAAAGTGTCAAATATTGCAAAGTAATAAAATAAAGGACGCATATACTTATAGGCTGTTGTAAAATTGTAAATATACTACTTTTTATCTACCCTAATTTTTTTCCAGCAAAGGCAGAAGTTGCCCCCACGTTAATTCAGTTGCTATTGTCAATAAACATTTGCACCAAAGGAAAAAAAACAAATTTCTTCTCTAAATTAGGAGGAAGTCAAAGGGGAGGAAAGAAGTTTGGAGAAGGAGAGAGGGAGAGAATGAATCTATACTACCCAAGCCAGGCCTAGGCCATCCCCAGAAGAGGGGTAGCTGGGGCAGACCTGGCAGGTGCAGGCAATCAGGAATCCAGTTACTCAGCAGCTGCCCCTCAGCCCCCCAGAAGAGTTTCTCCGAAGCACCTTTGAGATAGGGGCAGGAAGATGTTAGTGAAAACTTTGTAGAGCACCCAACTTACACTGGGGATACTGCTAATGTTTCCGTGATTCGAAAATACATCCGATGGAAACTCAGAGGTCAATACAGCCTGATTTTGTATTTAGAAACAAATCAGAAAAGTAATTTGGTTATGCTTCTATAAGAGAACAGAGAAAAGAGAGAAAAAAGAAAAGAATTGTTTAACTTCCAGACAAAGGATAAATTAACTGGAGTTTCTTTTCCAAATTCCAGGCAGAAATAGCTTGACACTTTTGAAAGTGAGGTTATGTGGGTTACAGTGTTTTTGTACCTTCCTCATTCCCTGTTTTATCAACCTCAGCTGCTCCATTTTTCCAAAGCATAAAGTTTTGAGTGTGAATAATTTATATTTTTTTTACAGAACATGTGACTACGTCAGTGCATTTTTTTGCAAGCAGAATGATCTTGGTTTTGCCTGTTTGTTGGTTGGTTTTCATCGTTCCCATTATACCAGGAAACAGGGAAACATTTGTAAAAGAGGAACAGTAAACACTAAACCCAGGAAATGACATTCATTCCAGGTAGTTTTACACATTGAACTGTTTTCGTATATTATTTATAGTATTGTTTATGCCATCTTCTTTTGTTGACACATTGAAGTGCTATATTATTCTAACCATAACTTCTGGACAATTTGATAGCACATGCCTGCACTTGGCCAAAAATGTTGACTTACCAATTATACTATACAAATGAGCCTTGTGGTTTGTTTTGATCAAATATAAAGTAGGAGTGATCATTAAAATAGAACCAAGGCTAGACACCGGTAATTTCCAGCTGATTTTATGACACTGCCAAAACATTCTCAATTGCATCAAGAAGGTAATAAAATAATTCTAAATAAGTCATTTTCATTCACTTACGTTTTTTCACAAGATAAATGTTTGTTGGGCACCTTTGGCAGACATTGCCTCTGGCCAAGCCCTTGTCACTCTGACAAGATTCAATGGAAATCAACAGTGAAAACTGCTGCAGTCTAATGAAAATTCATATCTTGAACTTATTTACAACTCAGTAAAATAAATATTCCACTTCCACATATAAGTCACCTTACAAGGCAGAGGCACCTGGGTGGCTCAGTTGGTTAAGCATCCGACTCTTGATTTTGGCTCAGGTCATGATCTCAGGTCGTTTCAGTGGAATAATTCTTATAGAGGATGAGCAGGTAAATTAACAACTAAAGTAATTCTTTTGGTATTAATAGTTTGTTTTGTTCTGACATTAATAGTTTAAAGTTACAGGATTCTCAATAGAAAAGGAATGGTATTTTCCCTCTAAGTTTCCATTTTCCCTTGAATTTGGAAAGAAGTATAGAGTTAATAGTATTTAACAAAGTCAGGAAGAAAGTTGAAATTCAAAGTTGAATGTTGACTGATTATCACAAATAAAACCAGATTGGCTACTTTCTACTGGGAAGTCCCGTTTCCCATTCTTAGATCTTCCCTTAAGCCTTCCCACCACCAGCATCCTCCACAGCCAAGAAAGAAAACCTAATTCCTCCTGCTTTTTTTTCATTAAATATTTTTATTATGACAGGGATTCAACACATTGAAAGACAACTAAAGCTGGGTTTTTTTCGGGGGGGGGTGGGTGAAGTGCTGTTTCTACTTTGAATGGTGGGTGTTGAGAACTCAAGGAGCTATAAAGAAGGAAAGGATGTGCTCAGGGAAGCTTGTCCAGTCCAAAAGGAAAGAATGTGTCGACTGTGGAGGCTAAATCAGAAATGAAAGCAAATATAAAAGAACTTCCCACTAATCTCAAGGCTGTGGAGGGGAATGACACCTCTCCCTCTCTCTCTCTCTCTCAAATAAAAAATCTTTTAAAAATAAAGAAAAGACACCTTACAAGGCAAGACACACAGACCCAAATCAGTGCAAATTCCTAGAGGAAAGTAAAATAGAAAAGGTATACAGTAACTAATTGTAGTTATAATGTTCTTGTAAGAGCAAATACAGCATTAATCATAGAAATAAAAACTAGAAACAACCCAAATATCCAAGAACATTAGAATAATGTGTGGTATATTCATATGATAAAATACTGCACAGCAATGAAAATTCAGAAGTACTACTATACACAGCATAATAAGGAGCAGAGGAAGCCACACACACACACACACACTATATATTCATAAAAGATCAAAATTAGGCAAAATTAATATATGCTATTGGAATTTCTGCTAGTAGTTACCTTTGGAAAGAAGGGTGGAAGGAGCAATTTGGAAGAGGCACAAGGAGGCTTCTGAAGCGCTGGTAATGGTATATATCCTAATCTGTGCAGTGGTTACACAAGAGTGTTTACTTTGTGACAAGTCACTAAGCTGCATGCTTATGATTTGTGGGGTTTTTTTTCACATACATCATACTTCATTTGAAAGCTTATTTTACAGTAAGATGGAGTAACTAGACTCCACCCTGTCTCTCCCACTGAACACAGTTACAGAATGTATGAAGCAACTACTTAAGGACTCCAAAAAGTAAATAGTAGCAGGAAGATTGGGAAAGAACACCAATACTATCAAACTGGTAGTAGGATCATCAATTTTTCCCTTCTGGTACCCTCCAGTCTAGTTTCAACACAGCCCATAGCCTGTAAGTGGGCATTATGCAGACAGAATTCTTCAGGAGAAGCCCTCTAGTTCTGACTCAAGAAGTCGGAAAGGGTCTTCTAACACTCCATTCTCTTGTATCCCTCAAGAAATCCTGGGGCAGTACTGACAATAGCTGCACCAAGGGAGGCCCTCAGAAGCCTAAACTGCTGATGTTAGAGAACCCTTTTTTCTGATTGAACATGTAGTGTCAAGAGATTGGGGTAAAGTCCCATTGCTTTGTCCTCCCACCATCTGGCCTCGATGCAGAGTCAGTCACAGGAAGTACATCAGAGAGTGGGATAAATAAAGCTCCAGCTTTCTGGCCAAAAGCCCAAAGCTGGGGAGCCCCCAGCAAACTGAAAAGTACTGAGACGACCACAGAAAGGGAGGAACTTAGAAAAAATTCCATAAAATTGTTTATGAACTGGTAGGTTCACCTGTGGTATATATGAATCTGACACTAAGCAGTATACCATAGACTTTGAAAACTAAATTATGGGACAGATATTGCCCTGATCTCACACTGGCCACTGGGTAGGATACACATGGAATAGATCTGAAAGGCATTGCAAAGACTGACAATGAAACGGATACTGAAAGCACAACCCACAGAAGACAAGTCCGAATTTGCTACTTTAACCCAGCAAGATTGACTCCTGCTAAAATAAAAATGTCAACATTTTTCATAGAACTTTAAATAAGACCCAAATTCTTAGAACATAATAATCAAAATGACCAGGATGCAATAAATTACTCCACAGATGAAGAACCAGAAAAATCTCAATATGTACAGGAAAAAAAATCAGATGACACAAATGTTAAAGTTATCCAACAATAATTTCAAGGCAGCTTTTATAAAAATTCCCCAAAAAGTAATAGTGAACACCCTTGAAATGAATGGAAAGATAGAAAGTCTCAAGAAAGAAATAGAAGATACAATGGAGAACCAAGTGGAAATTTTGAACATGGAAAATTGTAATAACTGAAATTAAAAAATTCACTGGATGGGCTCAATAGCAGAACAGACATGATCAAGGAAAGAGTCAATGAACTTGAAGACAGACCAAAAGAAATTATCTAATCTGAAGAAACAGAAAAGATCGGGAGGGGAATGAACAGAGCCTCTGAGACCTGTGGGACAATAACAAAAGCTCTGACATTCACATCATCAGAGACTTGGAAGTAGAAGAGAATGTGCTGTAAAAAATATTTGAAGAAATGGTTGCTGAAAGCCTCCTAAATTTGACAAATGCAAAAACTTACAGACTCAAGAAACTCACTTAACCTTAAACAGGATAAGCCCAAAGAAATCAAATTCCAGACATAGCATAATCCAACTCCTAAAAACTAAACACCAAGAAAAATTCTTGAAATCAACCAGAGAAAACTGATGAATTATATAGGGGAACAATGATTTGAATAACTACCAATGTCCCATGAGAAACAGAGGACAGAAGTAAGTGGAATAACTTTTTTAAGCCTGAATGAACTGCCAACCCAAAATTCTATATCCAATGAAAATGTCCTTTAAGAATAAAGGTGAAAGGTAGACATTTTCATAAATCTTTAAAACAAACATTTTTTATGTCTGAAAGAAAAAATATAGGTATATATATTCTCATGATACATGTATCATGTGAAAAAAAATATATATAACACAGATATATACGTGTGTGTGTATGAGAGAGCGAGAGACATTCACATAATCTAAAATAAATTAGGAAATAGAAAACAGGAATGAAAAAGATAAGGAACAGAAAACAAATAATAAAATGGTAGATCTAAATACAAACATATCAATAATCACGTTAGATGTAAATGGTCTCAACACACCAATCAAAAGACAAAGATTGGTAAAATGGACAAAAAAACAATACCAACAAAAAAATGACCCAATTATACCAGGTCTACAAGAAATTTATTTAAAACATAATAATATAAGTATGTTAAAAATAAAAGGATAAAGATTACCTTGCAAATACCAATCAAAAGAAAATTGAAGAAGCTATATATTAATATCAAAGAAAACAGACTTTTTTTTTTTTTTTAAGATTTTATTTATTTGACACAGAGAGACATAGCGAGAGAGTGAACACAAGTAGGGGGAGCGGGAAGAGGGAGAAGCAGGCTTCCTGCCGAGCAGGGAGCCTGATGCGGGGCTCGATCCCAGGACCCTGGGATCATGACCTGAGCCGAAGGCAGACGTTTAACAACTGAGCCACACAGGCGCCCCTGAAAATAGACTTTAGAACAGAGAAAATTACGAGATAAGGAGGGACATTACATGATGGTCAATTCCCCAATTAGACATAAAAATACTGTGAATGCACCAAATAACAGAGTTTCAGAATACATGAAAGAAAACTGATAGCCCTGAAAAGAGAAATAGAAAAGTCTACAATATTTGGAGACTTAAATATTAATCTCAAAGTGATCAATAGATGCAGCACACAGATAATGGGCAAGAATATAAAAGTACTAAACAACAGTATTAACTAATCTAATTGACATTTAAAGAACATTCCACCCGGGACGCCTGGGTGGCTCAGTCATTTAAGTGTCTGCCTTTGGCTGAGGTCATGATCCCAGGGTTCTGGGATCAAGCCCCGCATTGGGCTCCTTGCCTAGCGGGGAGCCTGCTTCTCCCTCTCCTCCCTGCCTGTGCTCTCTCTATCTCCGTCTCTCTCTCTCTCAAGTAAATAAATAACATTCTACCCAACAACTGCAGAATATACATATTTTTCCCCAAGTTCAAATAAAACTTTCACCAAGATAAATCATATCCTGGGTCACAGAATAAACCTTAACAAATTTAAAAGAATCAAGATTATACAAAGTATGTTCTCTAATCATAAGGGAATTAGAATGAAATATAACAACATAAAGCAAGAGAAAAATCTCCAAATAGCAGCAAATATAACAGCACAAGTAATTCATGAGTCAAAGAGGTAGTCTCAAGGGAAATTATAAAATATTTTAAACAGAAGAAAAATTAAAATAAAACCTATCAAACTCTGTGAGAAGCAAACAAAGCCATCCTTAGATGGATACTTATAGCATTAAATTACTATACTAGAAAAGAAGAAAAGTCTCAAATCATAATCTAAGCTTCCAGCTTAAGGGGGGAAAAAAAGACAGCAAAATAAATCCTACGCAAGCAGAGGAAAGCAATACTGAGCAGAAATCAATAAAATTAAAAACAGAGAAACGATAGAGAAAAATCAATGGAACCAAAACATGGTTCTTTATATCCAGAATACAGCACTACTTTCATAGATGTAAGCTATCACTCCAAACCTATTAAAATAGCTAGGATTAAAAAAATAAAAACCTGAAAATACCACATGCCAGAAAGGATGCACAACAACTGGAACTCTAACACATTGCTAGTGTAAAACTGAACAGCCATTTTGGAAACAGTTTGGCAGCTTTTTACAAAGTTAAACATACCCTTACCATATAACCCCAGTAACTCTATTCCTAGATATCTACCCTAGAGAAATGAAGAATTATGTTTATACAAAAACCTTTACACAAATATTTATAGTAGATCTACCCATGACTGACAAAAACTAGAAACAGCCCAATAATCCTTCAAGACATGAATGGCTAAACAAATGGAATAGACTCAAGTCATAAAATATTTGGCAATTAAAACGAATCGATACTGCTACATGCAGCAACAACTTGGACGAAGCTCAAAGACATTATGGTAAGTGAAACAAGCCAATCTCCAAAGGTTACATACTCTACCATTCCATTTATAAGATCATCTCAAAAAGACAAAGCTGGAGTGGGGAATACATCAGTGATGACCAGTGGTTAAGGGTGAGAGAAGCTTGTAATTATGGAGAGATAGCATGAGGAAGTTTCTTCTGAGGTGTTAACAACTATTCTGTATCTTTATCGTGGTAGGGGTTACACAAGTCTACCCATGCATTACAATCCACAGAACTCATGAAATCCACACAATTTTTAAAGACCAAGAGAAAAAGGTCAATTTTATTATATGCTAATTTTTAAAATGAAATATAATTTTTAAAGTTTACTTTTAAAACATAGGGCACAAATGTAACCTAGAGTTGAGTATCTAGGTTACAAAGACTAATCTGAAAACAAACGAAAATTAGGAAGATAGTGATCTACTCACCACTGCTGGCCCCTCTACAGTTTCCATTACTAGAATCCATAGGAAAATCTGAAAGGTGATAGAATAAAGAAAGAATTATACTTTATTCATTATTATTTCAAAAGTTCCCATATAAAAGTCCAATTCAGTTGTGAATTTAATTTGGGCAAGAACCCAGAAGTCTCAAGGAAGTGGATTCTTATTAGTGCCATGAGCTTGGCACTCTATTACTTTTAAGTCAAATAAGAACAAGATCTTTTCTTTTGTGTGATTGAGAGATGATACACTTTCTTGAATCCTCATCAACTGCACATAAAATTTCAGGATTTAGTAAGTTTTTGAGTCTCATGAAATTTCTGACACAATAAAGTCCACGTACATATTAAGGGTTCACCTAACACTTGTGTCTTAACTAAAAGAAGCAAACACATCTCTTCAATAAATAGATTATCACACGTGACTAGCATATATTTAAATTCTTAGTGCATCAAGAAAGCATTCAGAACACATTCTCATGCCCTTTGTTACCTGTAAACTAGACAGTTCTTCAGCAGAAAGCAAGCATACCATGCAAGGGCCACTCAAGCCAGTGCGATAAATAGACATGGTAATAACTGGAAATTGCCAATGACTCTACCATAATCCCAGAAAATGGTAGTGATACACAGTAAATAGTACTTATATAAAGTTCTTCTGTGTTCTATTTAAGAACATAGCCTCTAGTGAATAAGAGTGCCTCAGCAAAACAGCATGCTGAGACTTGCTACACCTCGCTATCTATTCTTATTGATACTTCACCTCCAAACTTTTATATAAGTTTTAATTTTGTATTAACACTTTATGTTAAATGAGTTTAATATCTGTTTATCCTAACAGAAAATAACATTCTTCCCCTGTCCTTTTTCCTTATAGGATGTATCATGAATAAATTAAAAAGGAGTGGCTAAATACCATTTTAGGACAATAGCACTCAAAATTACAATTAATGAATTACTTTCACAGGCTTAGTAATGATCATCTGGGATTTTTTTTTTATCTTTTTTTCATTTTTATTCATCTGGTATTTAAAAAGCTATATACAAGGAAAGATAGTAACCACCGAATAAACAAATAGGCAACAAATACTTAATTCTAAAACATTAGTTCAACTCAGTCATATACTATTAATTTAATGACGTTTACCCTATTCAAAGACTTTATTCATGATAAATGTATCCAAGTGTTAAAGTAACATGCCAATGGTTTTATTCCTGAACAAGTCCAATAATCATAACACACAAATGATCTATACAAAAATTATCTCTCTGGGGGTGCCTGGGTGGCTCAGTCTGTTAAGCATCCAACTCTTGATTTGGGCTCAGGTCATGATCTCAGGTCCTGGGATTTGAGCTGCGTGTTGGGCTCCCTGCTCAGCAGGGAGTCTGCTTCTCCTTCTCCCTCCGCCCCTCCCCCCTGCTCATGTTCTCTCTCTCTCTCTCAAATAAATAAATAAAATCTTTAAAAAAAAAAATAAGGTAAAAATCAAAGCTGACTCCCAGGCCTGGAGCATGGGTATGCTGGGGCCTCATAACCATATAAAAGATACTAGAAAAGTATAGGCAGATGAGGATAAGGAAATGAGGAGTTCACTTTGTGGCATGATGAGACTGAGGGGCTCTGGGTTAGATGTGAGAGTCTGGAATGCACTCTTATCTCAAAAGGGCAGTGAGGTAGTTATCTCTAATCTCTTGGAATCCCTGTCCAGGGCTGTCTTCTATTCTCTTAAGCTACATATAAGTGGGCTTTCAAAATACAATGGACAAAATTTGATCCTTTAACTGCAATCTGATAGTCAAAAGACGCCGATTCTTTCTAAAGTTATGAATCACCTCTTTCTTCATGAGACAGGAAGTGTAGTGGAGAATGGCTTCTGGCTTGAATCTTTTCTCTGAATAGCTTTATGAACTTGCACAAATCACTTGTATGCCTCCGCTTCCTTTTCTTCAAAATACCTACCACGGAGTTATTATAATAAGTCGATATGCATAACACACTTAAAACAGCAGACAGAATATGTTGGTACATTCTGTTGCCGCCCAAGATCCCTCTCCTGAGAGGACATATTGTTGTTTAGCTGTTGTTGCTAAACACTCACACTCTGCTTGGCCATTTGTCAGTCACTTCATATGAAGAGTTCTTTTGTTCTTCTCTATTCCCAATGTCAATCTCAAATGACTTGCTCAAGGTCTAACATTAATGGCAAAACTGGAATTCCAACTTAGGGCATCTACCTCTAAAACTGTGAAACTGCAGAAACAGAACCAATTCTTAATTATTCAAAACTGTAGCTCTTCTTTCTATACACCTCGTGGAAAGACAAAGGCCAAACAGAACGGAGTCGATTTTGCTATTTATAGCAACAATGATTTGGAAGTTTGGTAGTAGGAATGAAATAGAAAAGGAGTTATTAAAATAAGATTTGGGGACTACGCAAGATTCTATTACCACTAATTAGGTTAGCTATAATGAAATACCAGAACTCGCGGAGATACCCTCTTCCCTACCCCGTCCAGAGTGCCTTTCAATATTTTATGGAATGAGGGATCCTTAGAACTGGGTTCTCTCCGGCCTTAATCTAAAATTTCCATTTCTCCTTTCCACTCCATTTGCCTTCCTATCACACTTAATAATTCTTCCTTCTTGGTATTCGGCCCCTCAAATATTTGCAGACCAGAGCTAAAGAAAAGGCTGCCTGTTCCTCAGAGCACGGAGAAATGAGTGCACAGCGGTGCCTGCACCTGAAAGCTGGTGCAGCACAGGCAGGCGAGAGAGATGTGGAGACGTGTGTTCGCTGGGCTGAGGAGCTAACACCGCCATGGAAAGCAGCAGTGACTGAGGACTGATTATAAAGCCCTTGGCATGGCGAACCATGGGTGTTGAATAAATAGCTGGTAAATATCATACCACAAGTTTTCTTAAATTCTTGATCGCTACATTTCCAAGATAAATCACTTGTAATTGACCGACATCCCTCAGACTCATTCCTTCTTCCTGGTGCTCCCAAAAGGGATTTATTCTTGAGCCTGAGGCCCAGGTCCATTTGTGGAAAATGCAATATTAAGCTTATGTGTTCAGAAGGAAGATCTGCTTTTCCAGTTGGGTCCCGGCGTAGAGCTTGGTTTCCAGAGCTGAAGTGATCAAACTTCTAAGCTGTATCTGCGTTGACCAGCATACCACTTCAAAAAAGAACACCTCACTTTGCTAGAACGACGATCATCGTGGCGAAAGAGCAAAGCAGCCGCACAACCTGCCAGGGACTACGTCCCAGGTACGATGCTGCTTCATTTCATCTTCACCAGGCCCCAGGGGGATGCAGAGGCGGGCTGTCTCCATGGTACAGATCAGAAACTTTCAATCAGAGAGTTTACAGAATTTTCCCATAATAACACTCGAGAGGAGGCAGAGTCCAGATTCAGCGCCTGGTCTGCCGGGCTCCCGGCCCGCACTCCTGACTTGCCACACACGATCCTGAAGCCTGGACTCGAGGTCTGAACTGGCCAAAATGAATTCTCAGATGAAGCAGTTGTGCATGAAGCCACAGCTCCATAGTAAACAGACAATGTGGAAAAAGAACAAATTCATAGGAATTTGTTGGTAATGGTCAAGATAGGAGTTTTTTTTTTTTTAAATGTATGCTGGCCCTTAGTATTTTGAAAGCAAAACATAGTTTGAAGCACTACTCCATTTCAATAAGACTTTGCTTTGTAAATGGGCCTAAACTTGTTTGTGGAGGGAACAGACCCCTGTGAATGGTAGGATTTAAAAATCCTCTTGGCATTGAAGGAATGTGAAGGTGGCCCCTTTTATTCAGGGAGACCTCATTTTTGTATTCGACTGGTTTCTAATCATAAAACATAAGCAATTCTGTTTATACCTAAAGGAAGGGAAAAAAAGGGCTTCGTGAACTATCATATCCCACTGAACCAAAGAGTATATTGCATCGTAAATTAAACTGGCCACATATGGTAGTTACTAAGTAATTCCAGGTGCCTGACAGTTTGACCCAGGATAGGGAATGCAATTTTCAGCAAGCTGGCCTGGGAAGCCAGGAGACCCTTGGGGGTAGACTCCACCTCTCCGTTCCCCATCCCCACCTCCCCGGCAGCTGCCTCCTGCCGCTGGTGTCTTGGACTTACACTGAAGGTTGTGGTAAAGGGAGACTGTCACAAAAATACGGTTCCCACTGCCACCTAACCCTCCCTATTTTTCTAGCAAGGATGCTGTCAACAAAGCAGATATTATGGCATTTTAAAGCAGCTCAGAAACCAGGTCCCACGTACTGACAAATTGTTTCCATGCATGGCCTATTTGAGTGCTTCAATGAGGCAATTGTTCTGCATTTGGTCCCCAATGATAGGTAATTCAGGGACACTTAAGGAAACTGCTTCCCATCCATATTGACCATGGTTTTTGAAAGCTGTTACCCTTGCCAAACCTCTCTCATTTGAGGTCCATGTCTAAGAGAGGTTTCAGAGCAAGTCTTTTCCTTTAAGGGGAGGAAAGCATTTCAGAGTGAACCACAGCCACCTCATTCCTAGTCCTTGGCCTGAGTGAAGCGCCAGCATTTAACTGATTCTAAGTGCCTGGCAAACCAGGGCAGCAACTGACCAAGCTCTTCCAGATTCTGCGCAGCCTGTGACGTTAGTGAGTACAAAGGCTCAAGAGTGCTCTTTTAGCCCAAAGATTAATAAGAAATACATTCCTTTCTGCTTATAGCATACAACCAGTTCTTAGCTCTTGATTAAAATCAAGAGGACAATAGGTCTATATAAGACCGATTGGCTAAGTGAGAGGACGATGGAAAAGCTTCTGGAATCTTTCTGTTCAGTGTTGGTTTTGCAGCTATTTGTACTTTTTGCCTCTTCACTCACTTTCCGTTAAGCAGGTCAATGTGCACAGAAAGCAATTTTCCCACGTCATTTTTCTGACAACCAAGAACTATTACCTAGAAATGGACTAAGGGCATGAGCATAGGCTGAGCAAGTTGAGAGGCAGAAGAAGGAAAAAACTGATGCCCAGGAAATGAACAGAAGAGGCAATCAAGTCATCACATCTAATAACAGAGTTCCTTGGTGGGAGGGGGTATGAAAAAGGACCAACCATAAAATATGAAATTCTATGAGGGTGAAATTTGAGTTCAGGGGTAACTGGTAAGAGTGACATTGAGTGAGAATTAAATGAACCATAATGAACTAGGTCTAGCTGAGGTCTTCAGAGTTATGAGTGTCAAAATTAGACCAAACACTAGTGAGAAAACAACTTGTGATTGATTCCATTAAATGTAGAACTGCAATCCAGCTTTCCGGTAAGGAAAAATTAAGATGAATGTGTGGTTGATGCACACACAGAACAAAGGGCATGAAATAAGGTATTAAAGACATACTTGCAGAGCCTAACAATGGGATAAGGGCTGAGATTAAAAATAACATTACATGAGTGAATGATGATAGCACGCCTTAAATATAACTCCTTTTATCCATATGTCACTTACAAAAGGACTTGAAGGCATGTGGGAATGTGAAAAGAGCCCGGCAATTTCACTTCGCCAGTTCTGTGGCTGGGAACAAGTCACAGAAGCCAATTAGCAGTGCATAGCAATGTTTCACAGCTGTTTCAGTCCGGAATGGAAGAACAATTTATCTCATTGAAAGGAGGAGGAAATGTAAGGTGAAGGTAATTGCTCAAATTGGACTTTCAGCAAACACATACCACTAACATCTGTGGGTTGGAGTAAGGTTACTGAAATTATCTAGGCATTTCTAATGATTCGAAGAAGAGGGTGCTTCGGTTTTGTTTTCACCACACAATCTTGACAAGCGGCTAAAACAGCAAAGCTATGGAAAATGGATGCTTGAGAATGCAAGAGAATCCGGGAAGAAAGTGCAGTGACTGTAAACAAATTAAGACAGTAAGAAGGGAGCATCACTCATACAAGATGAGGCTACGTGGACATGTAAAGTTTGGAAAGTGCAGGGTCAGTGTTGACAAGTGTAACCGGAGTGGAATGAAGTGTGTGTTGTAGAAAGACAGATTACCTACTGGCACGGAGTACATCAGTCTGGAAGACAGAAGAAAGAAGTGGTGCCCGACAGAGGGGTGATTAAGAGAAGCGATCCCAAGAAAAAAAAGGCAGAATTAGAAAGTAAAAGGCGAGTAGCAAAAACTCCCAGAAGCGAGAAGCGGGGTGGCTGGAGGTCAGCAGAGAGGCTGGGCCAGGTCAGGACTCACCGGCTCCGTCCGCGGTGACGATAGCCTCGGGAGAGATGCACACGCCACGGTCATAAACAGGCAGCTCCTCGCAGGCCAGACTCTCGGGCCACGAGTGGCGGTACTTGATGAGGATGGGCTCGCAGCCCTGCCGGGCCCGCTCGCACACAGACTTGCAGGGCTTGATGGGCTCGTGCTGGAAGTCAATGGTGCAGATGGGCGCGTACATGGCACAGAGGAAGAAGAGCAGATCGGGACTGCAGTGGGTGCCCAGCAGACCTTCGAACTGCTCGATGGCCAGGATGGCGTTGGCCTGGGTGCTGTGGTGCAGGTGGTTGGGCATCTTGGTCATGTTCCAGGGCAGGGACTTGCACAGGGGGATGCGGACGGGCTCACAGGCTGCAGCCCGAGCTCCGGGCACCGAGGGCAGGCAAAGCGCAGCCAGGGCGAGCAGCCCAGCCCACAGCAGCAGCATCCCTCCTGGACTGCCGCAGACCATGATCCCGGTAGGACGGGGCAGGGTGGAGCAGTGCCGAGCACGCCGAGAGGCCCGCTCCGCGGTCCCCTCTTCCCCTCCTGCAAGTGGACACAATGATCTGGGAGCTTCTCCTCCCCCGACGATCTGTTTCCTTGGATCAAATTCCCCCAATGGGGTCCCACGAGCTCCACCGACCTCCTGCCGCCGCCGCCCCTGCCGCTCTGGCTCTTCTTTCCCGACGTCTAAGCCTTCTGGGGCAGCAGCATCTCTTTATTCCTTGCTCCCTCTGGCAGAAGCGTCAGACCTCGCAGATGAATCAGATTAGAGGAAAACAAGAGGAAGCGAGGGAGAAATAAAAACAAAAGTAGAATTCAGCTGAGGCACTTGGAGCTCTGGACTGTCACGTCCCCTGGATTACGAAAAGGTGCTAACAGAAGCATGAAATTCTCCAAGGGGGGAGGTAGGGGGCGGGGGGAGGGGTGCGGGGGATGGAGGGGAAACCAGAGGGAAAAGACTCTTAATGGGGGAGGAGGGTGCAGTTAAGAGTTTTCAAGTCTTGTAGGCTGAGCAAAAAGATCCAGCTCTTGGTGTGAGCTGCCGCGGCTGCAGCGACCGCCACAGGCTGGAAGGACCCCCCGACCGCAGGAGCCCCGACGCGAGGTCTCTGCCTCGGACCCGCTGCTCTTCACTTTCCCACCTCCTGGCCAGAGAGGCGCTCTGCCCGCGCCCCTCGCTGGGTGCAGTCCCAGCCCTCCAACGCCGGCTCCTCTTCCCGGGAAGGGAGCGGGGATGGAGGAGAGAAGGTCTGCGGGTTGGAGGCAGAGGGGAGGGCAGCCTGGAGAAGCAGCCCGGATGCTACAACCCCACACGGCGCTGACTTGAGACGTGCATTCCTTCCCCATCCCCACACTGGCTCCAAAGAAGAGGCCCCAGCCCCTCGCTGGAAGCCAACCACAATCCCTCACGGAGGAGTACCCCAAGTTCCCCCCTTGGGAGCCCGCCCAAGCACCCTCGCTCCCTGGAGGTGGGTCTTTAAGCAAGCTACAGCTTTACCTCTGCGGATCACCAGCTCTGCACAAAGTCAGACCTGAGGAGGATGGACCGCAGCAATGTCGCTTTACATGTCCAAGTCACAGAAAACACAGCCCCCTGCATGCAGCAGTGGAGGCTTATCAACCCAGAGGTCAGGTCTACGCGAGTCTGCGTTATGAATAACGAAGTGGTGGGGAGGCGGGGGTGGGGGGGTGGGGGGGGAGGAAGACTGCCTTTCCAAAAAAAAAAAGAAGAAAGAAAGAAAGAAAAGAAGAAATGCTATACATAATTACAAGCAGGCTACCAGAAGCAAGAAACAGGTTTAAATTTTTTTTTTCTTTGCCCTGCAGAATTAGAATTTTTGAATTTTGCTTCTTAAGGTTAAGAGTAAAAAACTACCTGCTTTGAAGTATTTGGATATTTTTTATTCTGATTTTACTCCTACAATAACATGACACTAATTATTTATCTCTTGTCACCAACAATTTCACCTAACACTTGAGAGAACCGTGCAGGAAAATTACACCACACAGGTAATAATAATCATGATGATGATGACAACAATAAAACCCTTCCCATCCAAATTAGCTCAATCTAGAGAAGAAAATAGAAAACAGATCCCCTCCTGGTCTGCTCCTTCCACTAATGAGCCGCCCCTTTTCCTTCCTCTCCCCCTCTGCCTTCTCAGGGCATATTGTAAATGGAATGACCTACAGAGGCCCTGCACCCTGCCCTTTCACCCAGCAAAAGGATTGCAGACTGTCAGAAAACACAGCCTTCATTGAGAAGAGAAGGAAACAAACCCTAAAACAAAACAGGAAGTCACCTTTGCTCTGCATCATTGAAATATTTTGCTGCTTTAATCCAGCCATTTCTCACAGTCAGTAAGAAGCCGAAAAAAAGATGCCCCCACTTCAGAGCACTGGGAGATGCTGGTTTCCATTTGCCAGCATTGACCTGATGGCATAACAAAACAGCAGTGCTCACTTGGGTTTATGGAATTTTCTCTCTAAAATGACCATAAACACCCGTTTGTGACTAAAGTAAATTTTTGCAGAAGAAAGTTTGTTCCACTTAGGAGGGGGAAAAAAGAACACAACAGCTGGTAGATAGGGAGTCATTGAGTTAGTATACAAACTTTGCCTGGTCTACAATCATTTAGTGTCATGTAAGAGAACAAAGCCAAAAATTATAGACATGCATTAGATGAAAAATGATATAGCAAGTACGATTTGGTGGAACAAAATTGAAAACAGTCAATATTAGAGCATTTGTGGGCTAATCTGCAACTAAAAATGTAGCTGGGATTTTCAATAAATTGGAAGAAACGAAGAGTAGCTATAATAGATTGTTTGCTATATATGTTCTCCTATTCATCCTAAATCTTAAAATGTAAGAAAAAACAAGCTAATTGTTTTTATGGTTCCACAACTATCTGAAATAAAAGCTGCTTTCCTTACCCTTCACAGAAGTTAATTATCCACTTTGTCTAACATGTCCCCTCACAAGTTTTCTCTAATCCAAATGTGTCTTTATCAAAACCCAAAATAAATTTCACTGCCTCCCAGAAGCCTTTTTGAGTACACTGCCTGGGTCTGTTCATTTTTCTAACTAGTTGCCCTTGAACTTTGCTCATTTTTGCAAATTATTCTTTAGCACCTGTCAATTTACTGCTTTAAAATTTTTTCTTTGGGGCACCTGGGTGGCTCAGTAGTTAAACGTCTGCCTTCAGCTCAGGTCATGATCCCAAGGTCCTGGGATCGAGCCCGGCATCGGGCTCCCTGCTCCACAGGAAGCCTGCTTCTCCCTCTCCCATTGTATTCCCTCTCTCACTGTGTCTCTCTCTGTCAAATAAATAAATAAAATCTTTAAAAAAATTTTTTTCTTTTATTATTTCATCTGGGTGTGCTCTGCCTTCCTAAATGGCACATGTGATTTTTTTCAAGAAGAGAATTCATCTTCTCCTTCTTTTAAACAGACATTTGAGAAATGTGAACTGGCATACTTAGAATGCAATATTTTAAATATTAAAATATAAATGTCTAAAAAAGTAAAAAATAATAAACATCTAAAGAGAAATAAAATATAATTTGAACAAATAGTGATAGCGAAGTTTGAACAATAGGCCATGTGATCCTGAAGGAAACACCAATTAGATATGACAGTCTCCACTAGCGGATGAGCCATACCCCTAAGAATGAGTGCCTTCCAACAGCCCCACAGTTAGAGAAAATTAAGGGAAGGTTGAAACCTGGTTCCTCAGAGGAAATAGGTCATAGGTAATTTGTTTCTCTGATGTTATTTTTGCACGGTTTTATTTAACCAGTGTTGAGCTGACAGAATCCTTCTGTAACAGCGGGACTGGGCTGCGTGAAAGCAGCGGACTGCTTTAGACATCTCCCCAGATCTGCCGAAGAAACCTTAAAGAATTTGCAGGCAACACATAAGTGGCTGGAGAATTGAAGCTTTTTAAATGATATTCTGATGGGCACAGCAATAGGAATCTTTTAAAACTCACTTTTTAGAACTAAGGAGGAAAATCAAAGATTTTTGCAGTGGATTTTATATTTGAGAAAGTTGTCAAGGTGGCAAATGCAAATTATTAATGAACCAAGACCGTGCTGAAAAACATCTATGAAGACCAGACTCCAAGACCTTAAAAGGCTCCCCCGCTCCAAAGCACATCCAGTGCCTCTTCAGGGGGTGAGGGCACTTCAAAGTAACCTCGTGTGCGTGGCCCCTGACTCTCTGAGAGCAGCATAGCACCTGCCCCCAGCACCTACTTGGGGCTGTGAGTCAATTCTGGGCTCTCAGCTGCTTAGGAAGTGCCCCCAGACCTATGCATGGCCAATAAGCATTCTCAGAATGCATCATGGCACTATGGTCATTGGCATTTCATCTAATTTCCTAACAAGGGTTCCAGTAGTGACTTCAAGAAAAGATCTTCCTATATAGAATTGCTGAATCACTATATTGTACACCTGAAACTGATATAACATTGGCTGTTAACTACACTGGAATTAAAATTTAAAAAGATGGGGCGCCTGGGTGGCTCAGTCGTTAAGCGTCTGCCTTCGGCTCAGGTCATGATCTCAGGGTCCTGGGATCGAGCCCTGCATCGGGCTCCCTGCTCAGCTGGGAGCCTGCTTCTCCCTCTCCCACTCCCCCCTGCTTGTGTTCCCTCTCTCACTGTGTCTCTCTGTCAAATAAATAAATAAAATCTTTAAAAAAAAAATTTAAAAAGATAAAAATAAAATACCAGGGATGCCTGGGTGGCTCAGCCAGTTAAGCATCTGCCTTAGGCTCAGGTCATGGCCCCAAGTCAGACTCCCTGCTCAGTGGGGAGCCTGGTTCTCCCTCTCCTCTTTCTTGCTATCTCTGACTCTCTCTCTCTCAAATAAAAAAATAAATAATCTTTTTTAAAAATAAAATGAAATAAAAAATAAAATACCAAACAGAAAAAAAAAGAAAGATCTTCCTAGAGGTTTTCTTTTCTTTTT
>NC_138371.1:45888213-45979329 GCF_054177405.1 Leptonychotes weddellii | reverse complement strand
TGTGGTCTGAAAATAGGCAGGGAATGATCCCAATCTTTTGGTACCGGTTGAGACCTGATTTATGACCTTCTTCCTAGAGGTTTTCACTGTGAAATAGCCATCTTTCCAAAATTTAAATTTGACCAATTTAAAAAAAAAAGAATTTGTAGTGTCTTGTTTTTGACAATAATTTAAGTATCAACATTCTTTTTCATCTGTTTAAGCACACTTTAAACTTACCCCGGGTTTGCGTTTAAAAGAGGATCGACATCTGTCCCTTAAGAAAATGTGCTTATATTTCTACAGTCAGGGCTGATCTGTGAAATAATTGTCAACTAGTACAGCATGGACATGGATCAGTCTGAATGAATGTACCAACTGGGGATCAGCCTTACATACCCAGGGAGCAAGCGAACTAGTGTTTATTGAGTACCTACTATCTGTGAGCCACCTAAGCCATTAGATGCTTTGCAGGAGGTATTAGTTGCAAAGACAAAGAAACCGAGGCTCAGAGGAATGGAGGAATTTCCCAAAGTTCTCACGACTAGAATAGGACCTGTCGGAGGTGGGACTTGAATCCATGCTCCTTTCCCAACTCCAACAATCACATTTCTTCCTAGGCAGAGAGGATCTGGGAACAGGATGGACCAGGGCTCTCTGTGGACCTAGGTTTTGGCCTGAACCCTGTCCACACTGGTTGTCAGACACTGGCTTTGCCTTCCCAGGAACAGAATGTGAAGCCTTGCTCTTTGAATGGGGGAGATCTTACTGCTTCGTGGCCTCATTCAAACTGTTCTGCGGACCTTATAATTCCTCAAGTTCCACTTTAGGAGGGTATTACCTTTCCGGTCTGCAAACAGTCCAATAAAAGCTTCCGGCCGGTGAGCTACATCAGCCTCAGGGCAGGGGCTCTCAAACTGTGGCGTGCAGCAAAATCCCCTGCAGGGCTTGGGGAAACGTGGATTGCTGGGCCCCATCCAGTTTCTGGTAGAGTAGGTCTGGGGTGGGGCCTGAGATTTTGCATTTCTCATATGTTACCAGGTGATCTGGTATTGCTGTCCAGGGACAACACTTTGAAAATCACCCTTTTGAACAAGAGATGAAGCCCTGATTTACCCTTAACGATGAAGCCCTGATTTACCCTTAGTAAACTTTGCATATTATAAAGATACCATTATTTTATCTCCGGGTGATCTTTTCTTAGGAGGAATTTAGAAACAAAATTTCAATAAAGCAGTCTACCAGCTAAATGACACTCTGAAGGGGGGTGGCTAGGGAGGAAAAGAGGACTAGATTTCTCTACTAGTTACTCAAAGGCAAACCTCAGAGCCCCAGTGAGACTTGACAATAAAATCAGCTGGCTCTCTGACCCTCACGTACTTTCCTAAAGGAAAACAGCACCACTCCACCCCCACTTACAATAAAAGAACAATAGATCCAGCTTCAAAGAAGTTCCAGGAGTAACCAGAGTATCTTAGCAATGGAATGAACCTCAACAGTCTAGCCCACCCACCTGTTCCTCCCCCTCTAATCTCCCAGTCTTCCCTACCTAATTTTGAAAAAAACTCAGAGATAAAAATCTGCAAAATCATGGAGTCAGCTAATGGCAGTTAATGGGTGCTCAATTCAATGGTCTTTCTATTTACACCATCCTTCTTTGTTGGAAGTGTGTGTTTTTCTTTCATTTGGAAGCACCAATGCCTATATAAAATACGTATGATAATTAAACATAATGGTATTCTGTTTTCACAATCGCATAAAGTCATCCAAACCTTCCAAACAGCCCAAATGGATTTGGGACTCCAGAAGGAGAGGTATGGGACACATCCGAGTGGACCCCAGACTGTAGTGACCCCCCATCTAACGTCACTTGAAACTCAGGTGATCCTGAATTTCTTTCTAATCTCCCTTTGATAATATTTAATTACAGATGATTTCTAGAATACCCTTTTGCCATCTTACTCTAGAATAGACCTACGTGTTTTGCTACATCTTAAATCTTATACCTTTAAAAGTCTTTGATTTCCTCCCTAGTTCCCCCTCTGTTGGTGAAGGGAGATCAAAAGGCACACAGGTCATTCCAATGTGGGCTTTAGGCTTATGGCTGAACAACTGAGCAACTGACTGTGACCATCAAGGCCAAGTCAGAAAAGCCTTAAAATAATCCCCACAATATTAGAAATCCTGCGGGCGCCTGGGTGGCTCAGTTGGTTAAGCGACTGCCTTCGGCTCAGGTCATGATCCTGGAGTCCTGGGATCGAGTCCCGCATCGGGCTCCCTGCTCGGCGGGGAGTCTGCTTCTCCCTCTGACCCTATCCCCTCTCATGCTCTCTCTATCTCATTGTCTCTCTCAAATAAATAAATAAAATCTTAAAAAAAAAAAATATTAGAAATCCTGCAAAGCAATCAATAAGAAGCAATAACCCAGCTAGTCCTCAGTCATCTGTGAATTGTTAAATGTGAGTCGTCCATCTCATGTTTAACCTGGAAGATGAATTGTTCTCTTCCATGGATATAAATAATGAGAACATGAATCTGCCAACTTAGCAAATATATCAGTTACCAAAGCCAATGAATTTTTTTTTAAGTCAATTTTTGTTCCCTCGGTCTTGAAGAGTAAATGTTCATCAGAATATCAGAAATGGCTACTGGAAAATTTCTAGGGTCAAAATGAGGTATTTCAAAAATAATTTAGCCAATGTTAAGGCCTAAATCTTAAATGGATCCTCCTAGTGTTAACAGAACCGTTCCTGGGACTAGGTTTATTACCCTTATTTCACCAATCAATTAAATTACCCCATGTCGGGATCCTGGCCTGCTGACCTTCTTGCTACCCCAAGAATATTAATCATCCTATTCAATTTTTCCCCCGATCCTTTCTAATTGATGCCCTTGACCCTCAAGGTGGCCCTCAGCTACTTTATTCGTCCCATCACTAGCTAATAACTCTACCTCTGGCTGATACTTTTTCAATCATTCTCTCCATTTTTCCATCATAAAGAACTGGATCCTGAGGAGGCAAATGCAGATGTTATTTTATTCTTCCTCTGTATCTTGTTTTGCTATCTGTCTGAAATTTGTCCCAGGAAATCTATTTTCCTTACTCAAAGTTGGGCTCCTTTTTTAATGTATTTATTCCCTAAGTTGGAAACAGGACGAGCTGGAATTCAGTCAGCACCAAAGGATGAAATTTTGAATTTTGTAGATTCTATCCTAATAACAAATACTTACACAGCATTGACTGATTTACTACATGCCCAGCACTATGAAAGCATCTCACTCATTTAAGCATCACAACTACTCTATACCATAGTAGCATTATTATTCCCATTTTATGAATGAGGAAGCTGCTCCACAGAATGAATCATTTTCCCAAGATCCCATGACTTAACAAAAGGTCATATCAGGATTCCGATTCAGACAGTCCTCTGCATGAGAAGTTACTCCTCCCTAGGCACAATGCCCACAAGGAGCAGTTTGGGATGCTTTAATATAATGTAGATACTCAAACTACTAAATTGCATGCCATTCCTCAGATATCTTTTTTTAATAACAGCTGCATTGAGATATAATTTACATAAAATTTATAAAGTTCACTCTTTTAAAGCATACAATCCAGTGGTTCTTAGCTTATTCACAGAGTTATGTAACAATCATCACTATCAATTTTAGAACATTTTCATCACCCCAAAAAAGAAACCCAAACCCATTAGCAGTCACTTCTCATTTCCCCCTTAATCCCTTCAGCCCTAGATAAAAACGAATCTACATTCTATCTCTACAGATTTGCCTATTTTAAAAAATATATGTGCATATTCATATAAATGGAATAATACAATATGGGTTCTTTGTGACTGGCTTCTTTCACCTCCTATAATGCTTTTAGGTTAACCTATGTTGTAGCCAAAAAGTGGAAAAAAAACAAATACCCATCAGCTGATGGGCACCTGTTTTTTTCCACTTTGGGGCTATAATGAATAATGCTGCTATAACATTTGTGTGCACATTTTTTGTGTGTGGACATATGTTTTCATTTCTATTGGGTATATCCTCAGGAGTGAACTTGCTGGATCACATAGTAACTTCATGTTTAACCTTTTGAGGGACTGCCAGACTCTTTTCCAATTAACATACCATTTTGCATTCCTACCAGCAATGTATAAGGGTTCCAATTTCTCCACATCCTCGTAATCATTTACTATAAATGTCTGTCTTTTTTATTATAGCCACCCTAGTGAGTGTGAAATGACATCTCGCTGTGGTTTGGATGTGTATTTTCTTAACGACTAGTTATATTGAGCATCTTTTCAAGTCCTATTTGCTACTTATATATCATTTTCAGAGAAATCTCAATTCAGACACTTTGCATTTTTTAATTGGGTTGTCATTGGTGATTTGTTCTTGTTTTGTTTTGTTTTGAGTTGTAGGGGTTCTTTATATAGTCTAGACACAAGTCCCTTATCAGATATATCATTTACAAATATCTTTCCTCACTCTATGGTTTGTCTTTTCATGTGCTTAATAGTGTTCTTTGAAGCACAGAAGTTTTTAATATTGATGAAGTTCAATTTATCTACCTTTTTCTTTTGTCTCTTGTGCTTTTAGTGTTATATCTAAGAAGGCTTTGAGTAACCCAAGATCACAAAGATTTACTCTTCTGCTTTCTTCTAAAAATGTTATAGTTTCAGCTCTTGCATTTAGGGCTATCATCCATTTTTAGCTTGTTTTTGTTCATGGTGTGAGGAAGGGGTCCAACTGCATTCTTTTGCATGTGCCTATCTAGTTGTCTCAGCACTGTTTGTAGAAAAGATTATTCCTTCCCCATTTCATTGTTTTGATATCTCTGTCAAGAATCAAGTGAACATAAATGTAAAGGGTGTTTCTGGATTCTCAATTCTATTCTACTGATTCTCTTGATATCCTGATTCATTCTGATGATAAGTAGCAAAGACCTTAATACCAAGATTGGTTTTATCTTAGGAAATTTGTCCTGTAAAACTTGTCTTCTTTGAGCAATCTCTTAGAAATAATAAGGCAAGACAGGAAGATTATAATTTTCAAATCCTACCCTGAATGTATGACTGATATGTTATTAATACAATATTATTAATTGAACACAGTAGCAAGTAATTTTTTCGAACCCAAAGGAAAAACACCTGGTTAAGCCCATTACTTATAACATTATGATACATGACAGTCTCCAAAATACTTCTAGGGGAGAATTATACTTTCTATCTCTTCTATACCTTCTATCTAGATAAAAATGTGTTTTTACTTATATCCTTTATAAGAAATAGATTCTAAGCCTATTTAGAATATATTTAATAATTATAATTCATAATAAGTAATACTTATTTTGATCCTCAATATTGGCTGTCAGTCTGATCATGTACATTATTAAAGGAACAGAAAAGTAAGAGTCTCTCCAATTCCTTGCTTGACCCAATGAGGTTTAGGATTTGATAGGACTTTGCACACAGGTCTTCTGCGAAACCATCTTTTTCCCCTAGTTACATGTCCTCTGAAAAGCAGCAGGGTACATGGGAAAGTTTCCCAGTGAGTATTAGGCAAAAATATTATACGGAGTTAACATCATTCAATTATTCCATCTGAGGTGAAAAGGGAAATGGGGACAAAAAAATCAGCCATCCTTCCTCTTGGCCTGCCAAAAATAAAAACCTGCAAAGTTATGAAAACAACAACACACGTGAAGATCAGTTAAGGCCATCCAGATACTTTCTAAGTACAGAATTTCTATAAATCTATCTCCTGTCTTGATGGAAGTTCAGATTTTGACTTTTCACTAGTAACTGCCAAACAAAAACATTTTGAATTCTTTAAATATTTTGCAAGAGTAAGACATAGTACCTCTTTTCTTAGATTTTCTTTCTCACCAATTTTGAAACTAAAGTGATTTTAATTTGTAAGCATAATATAATCTCCTTTAAATGAAAACAGTTTATAGATCTTCAAGAGGGCCTTGGAGGGGAATGTCCATTGGCATCCACTTACACTATTTTATAAACAATATAAATGTTTTCATCTTTTTTATTACAGTGATGAAGATGGTGATTAACACAATGACAACATAGCTATTAAAGTCTAGAAATCTGTGTCCAAAAGCACCAAACTGGACAAGATACAGAGGAAATATGAAACATCTTCTTTGGGGGGCAGGGATGGAATGTAATCTCTGGAAAAAGTTTAAAAGAATATTGTTGTTCTGAAGAAAAAAATTCATCCATTCATTTACTAAACACTTACTGCTGGCTTGTTAGGTTCCAGATAGTTTTAGGTGGAATAAAGAGCACAATAAACAAAGCAAAGTCAGGGCCATCATAAAATGTGCATTCTGATAAAATTTTTCTCTACAAAATGGCAGGAACCGTAAATGGTCAGCCCTGTATCTTAACTGAGGAAAGACTAAGTTACAACATTATGTTACAGCAAGAAAGAGTTACAATAGATCTAAAGAATGTTCAAGATAGAAGTTGAAGTCCTGAAATGGTTCCCTTAAAAATTGTTACTATTGAAAGACAGAATATCTTTCCCTTCCAAGAGTGTAGATGACCCCACCTGCAAACCAAGCCACAAATTTTCCTCATCTTCAGACAGGCCCCTTGCTTAATGTGGAAGACGGAAGGGCTGGGAGGTGAGGTTTAGAAAGAACCAGCAGGTAGAAAATGATTAACTAGGCATTTTTGATAGTGCATATAAACAGCTTTTGAAAAACTGCTTACATTTCACTGACATGCTGTCATGTTGGTGTATATATTTATTTAGTCACCTTGCATATAATAATACCCTAAGGGTGTACACTTGAGATGATTATTTGTCCTGCAGGTGACATTTAATGTTTCATTTCACCCAATTAAAAGTCCATATATTCTTTTTATTTTTGTTTCTTTTCCTACATTATCCGTGGACATGTTTGGGGTTTTTTTTGGTTGGTTGTTTTTTTGTTTGTTTGTTTGTTTGTTTTGTTTTTGCAAGAAATTGCATTTCTTCATCTAGATATAAAAAATGTTCACAGAAGTATCTGTAAGACCCTAATTGCCAGGTTTGCACAAGCCACAAGGAACTCTCAGTCACCCAGGACTGCATCAGTAAGTCAGTGTGTGCTGCCTAGTGTTACAAATATCATTTATAGTAAAAGATTAGGTGGGAAACTTTGCAGCAACTTTGATGCATTTTGTTTTAGAACTTGTTTTTCTCTGAGGATTGTGGTCAACAAAAGGCTTTTTCCCTAAAGTATTTAAGAAGAACCAAACAGAAAACCATAAAAACTGTAGCACTTAATTCCTAGTAAGATTATAACAAAGGAACCAAAGGCAATCAAGAAACTACTTTACATAGAACAGAATTCAATCACATTTAGAAATGAAAAATTACCCAAATAGATAGCCAATCAATGGCTTCTATCTAGCTATTGCTACCTCTAGGGAAACAAACATCTAGGTTCTGTATATAAATAAACTTATTCTATAGTTTTAACAAATGTAATGTTCCTTAAGCATTCACACATTCCATGTTTTTAACCAAAGTAAAAAGTTAATTTTTCTTTCCTGAATATAGATAATTAAGATTTGTGTCATTTCATATAGAGATCTCAAAATACATAAAATACGTGTTCCCATGTTTGCATCTTAAATGGGTATAACTGATGTAAATACTATATCCCTAGGCCTACAATACATGATTGAAATAAGTGATTAGGAGAAAATGCAGAAAAAAATGTCTGATGGCTGTGCAGGATCAATACAGGAGGCAACCACCCCCCTCACCCCAGGGAGGTTAATGAGAACAAAGGAAAGCACAGGAGAACAAGATGGAAGGATGCAGGGGATGAACTTAATACTAGTAGAGAGACAAGAAGATATTTCGACAGAGAGGAGGAGATGTCCACACTTCTCTCCAGGATGGAAGATCATGGGAGGAACCTGGGCAAGGAGCAGTTTTTCTGACCTGTGAATTTGAGCAAAGGATGCTTCAGGCTTCCCCCCTCCCCTTGGGCGCTCTTCCACCCTCTCTGGTGCCCCATGTGGTCACTGCTAGGGGTGGCTCAGCCATTGTGGGGAGGCTTCGCCTCAGGTGGTCCAGCACTACTGTGACTGGGTACTTAATTCTTACTAACCGGGAGTCAAAAATTAGCAAGCCCTGTTAGCCATATACCTAAAGCCACATTCCCCAATCAACTTTGTTGGTAATAACATCCATTAATTTCTCTGCTAGAATGTATTTTCCAACTGGTTCCTAATTTGAATTGGTAAGAGAGGGATTTGTTTATTGGACTCCTTCAAGATGTACCAGAAGTCTAATTTTACCCCATCAGCCTCAGGGACAACTGTATGCCACTGGAATCTAGTTCCCCTATAATATGGATGGTAATGGGACCTCTGTGTGGTCCCTCAGCAATACACATTTAGAATGAAAATCGTACACCAAAAAAGGTACGATTCCAAAAAGATGTTTTGATGCCAAAGTACTACTCTTATTAATATTACTGTTTAATTTTATAAATAGGATTATAAAGAATAAATAGGTCACAGATGAAAAATATACTGTTTTACCAATCCTTCAACTCATACCATTTTTATTTTTCTCATGTTTGCCATGACCCTCCCACTAACTTTTCTCTCATGTTGACTGTTCTTTGCCTATCTATAAACAGAAATGCCCTGGGGATGAAGCATTACATAAATATAAGACAGAACAGATGGTGTGCTCAATAACCTTTCCCCCCTCCCCAGAAAACCCAGGACTGAAGGTGCTTTTAGCATACTGTATGTTTCTATAAGGCCAAAATTATGTTGTACCTTTTTATAATATGAGTACTGTTCAGGAATCTGGTCTGTACTGTAGCTAAAGCCATAAAATAGTATAAGTTTCTGAGGCAAGATCCATGAAAACCACTGAGCTTCTGTGTAATCTGCTTGTAATTTACCAGCCTTATCATGTCCTATCACCAAGATTCTCCTGCTTATTTTATTTGCAACCCTCATTGATAGAAATAATCAATGAGTATGTTCACAGGAGCCTGTGAACCAAGACTCGAGTCAGAACATAAATATGTTCTGCCATGATATGGAATGGTTACAAACTATGGGTGTCTTAGGAATAAAAAATTCCTGTACATTTCCATTATTAATTAGTTTATAAATTATTTATAAAAATTTACATCTGTTGAACCCTTAACTGATCTGTCCCAATTTCTTTTTCTTTCTTTCTTTCTTTTTTTTTTTTTTAAAGAATGTCCACACATAGGTACTTATTTACTGGGTAACAATAGCATGTAATTCCAAAGGTGTGGTGATTAGTGCTAAAGCATTTTAAAGTCCTTTATTGTTTGGAAGGATTATTTGATTGTCTAATTATTAACATTAGATTGTATTAGGTTAAATTTGTCCTTCAAAGTATCTAAGGTAACCACTACAAATGTAACTTTCAAACTAATAAAGGGGAAAACACAGCAGTGGCAGAGAAGAAAAATGAAATTAAAAACTTCAAAATGGGGGCACCTGGGTGGCTCAGTCGGTTAAGCATCTGCCTTCCGCTCAGATCATGATCCTGGGATCATGGGATCCAGGGATCGAGCCCCGCTTTAGGCTCCCTTGAGGAGCCTGTTTCTCCCTCTCCCTCTGCCACTCCCCCTGCTTGTGCTCCCCCTCTCTGTCTTTCTCTCTTTCTCTCTCAAATAAAGAAATAAAATCTTAAAAAAAAAAACAAAACAACTTCAAAATGTATCTCTGTACTTAAGAGCGGACAGGGTCTAGGAATTATTTACATTTGCAAATATTCCATAGAATGCATAACTTCTCCACCTGTGACCTTCAAACCCCATTCCCTTACCAAACCAAAAGTTCCGTGTCTCTCTCTCCCCTTCATCCCTTCTCCCCCCTTCCTTTCTCTCCCATTCCCCTCCTTTTTCTCTTTCTCGCACTATACATACACATATGTACCTATATCTATATACTTGATTTTATTTTTATTTTTTATTTTATTTTATTTTTTTTTAAAGATTTTATTTATTTATTTGACAGAGAGATAGAGAAAGCCAGAGAGCACAAGCGGAGGGGATGGCAGAGGGAGAGGGAGAAGCAGGCTCCCCACTGAGCAGGGAGTCAGATGCGGGATTCGATCCCAGAACCCTGGGATCATGACCTGAGCCGAAGGCAGATGCTTAACCATCTGAGCCACCCAGGCACCCCTATTTGATTTTATTTTTAGATCAATGTTATGCCTACAGTTTAAGCACATAGAAAACAGAAACAATTTACCCATCCCTATGATTGAATCTATATATTAACAAACAAATTTGACTAATTAAGAACAAAAAGCCAGATTGAATATAATTGAAATTTGAATTATCTGGTTGTTGGTGGGGTTGGGGCTTTTTAATCCTATTTTCAATGATAAGAAAATTCAATTAAATTTATGTAACTTAAATCGCTCTATTAGATCAGCAGCACATACTAATTATTTTATTGATAATGATAATTTAGGGGAGAAAGAGGAAGGAGAAAAAAACCCAGATCATCGAGATATGCAGAGAAAACATCGAAGGTTCAGAATCAGTTTGCAGGAAGAGAGAGAGGAGAGCCTTCTAAGCCAGTTTCTTCAGAGATTTCTCAACACCACCTCTTTCCCTCTTTCCAGCTCTGATTTAGATGGCCTTGATTTGACAAATGAAGCACCATAACGTTAGGATTAGATTCAGTGCCTCATTATTAGGGCATCTAGCAAAGACAAGACAGTCTACACTTGTGATAACGCCGTCAACTGTAGCCAAGATCTGCCCATAGCCTTTATCTGTGCAGCACAGCTTGATAAGAAGACAGGAGTCTTTGAAATTGGATTAAACACGAGCAAAATACAACTCTTTGGAAAGGCATTCCATTCTATTCTAAAGAATACGATTTTCAATTTTTAATTTATAGAGCTCTTCCAACTTATGAATATCCACCAACAAATTTTAAATCCATTGATTTAAAGCAAACGAACTAGAAAAACTTTAGAGTTAGACTTTCCATTACAGTTTGATTAATTTGCCAATATAAAATAGAAGACTCTACAATAATTTACATTAAATATTTCCCAGAAACCCATAAAATGTTACATTGACTTGAAAATTCTCCTCGGTCACCATTTTGTTTCAAGATGGCATACTGAACTACAAATTTAACTTATTGTGTGTATTGTATGCTCTTTGGCAGCCTCATACTAGGCAACTTTTTTCAGACAAGCATAAAATACCAAGTGGCTAAGCTTAAACAAAACTTTACTGCTACCAATTAAAGGTTCCTTAGTGTAATGTTTTGGAAATGTTCCAAAATTCTCAGTTTCTTTAAAAAAAAAAAAGTTTCTGCCAAATTCATTTTTGCTGCATTTACCCCGTCCCAAATGGTAAATATAGCCCTAACTGTTAAGGAAACAAACAAACAAAAATAAAACAAATTTTAGATGAACTATACCAAAGTGCTGGAGTTCATTTTTTCCCTCTTGACTTTCTTCTGCAGCAAAGACATAAAATGAACATTGAAATTTATGAAAACAGCCACAGTGTTTATCTTTTTTTATTACAGTGATTAAGGCACTTAAAATACATTCTGAGGTTCAATATGGTCTTTCCAAAAGAAAGCTTTCAGAGAAAATCTGATGTTGTTAATATGAAATAAAAATCCTTTGACTAGGAAAGTCTTGAAACCACCTATCCCACTAAATGCCTTATGCCTCTTTCCTACTTAGTGAAAACCATCACTTGTTAGTGGAATAAAATTATAAAACTCAATAATTTTAGCACTAGGTTTTTCTGTAGGCTCTTAACCTTCAAGGAGAGCACATGATGACTGCAGCTAAAAGAGCAGTTTGGCTTTATTTAACAAAATGCTTGGTCATTACTTTCTCCTTTGAGGCACACAGGTGCAAAATTAAACTAAACCCACTATTTGAGGTTATGAAGAGTGGATGTGATGGGGCACATGCTTAAATGACTTTTTTTCTACCAGAAAGTATTCCAGCTATAACATAATCTGATGTGAGCACAGGCCAGAACCTCCACAGAAGGCAGAAATTAGGCTCCATCCATTTTATGTCCTCAGCACCATGTCTTATATACATGTTCAATAAATGTAGACTGTGAAAGCAGAGAGGGAATGAAAAAATAAACAAAAGAATATGTGTCACTTTTTCTGGTATAGCAACTTTCTGTTCTTTAAGAATGTTTTCATGTAAAAAAAATCATGTTTTTAAAAATTTCACAACACATTTTCCTAGTGAAATTAAATCTAACACTAGTGGGGGTGAAGGGAAGAGAGAAAGCAATCCTTGGAAGTCACTCCTGTGCCCCTCACGTGCTGAGATTTAGGAAGGACCCAGAAGGTCAGTGAGGCTGCTCAGCCTCCATCTCCAGTATGAGAAAGTGCCCAGAGTCCCAATGTCCCAGCTTTCCCAAATCCATGTGTCTTTAAAGCAGTGTAAGTGGTTAGAGACTTACCCTTTGAAGTTTTAATCAAAACCCTTTAGACACCTGGCCCAGGATGGCCAGATCCCCGACCTTCTCCCACTGCTTAGGCCATGCTCCCCTCCAAACCACCACCACCCCAAGACTTCCTTGGTCCCGGTCTCTTCATTACCCCTTACTTAGATCTTACCTACTCCTCTCTCCACGTGAACACAGAGCTGCCTTTCATACATGTGCTCTGTTCCAGGAAAGCTGCTGTATAAGCATGACCTTCATGAACTCTTCCCCAACCCTGGCCGCAGGAAGTGACTCATTCACAACCATATCACTTAATCAGATTACCCCTTGCTATAGAGGCATGTAATAATTTGTGAGGCCTCAAGGTTGAGAGCTATATTGTAACTCTTTTGTATGTCTCACCATACTTCCCAGCGTGTGGCTCCCACAGTACCTGGTTAGTATTGTAACCTAAATGAGAACAGATTATTCTTTTTTTTTCTCTAGAATTACCTTATGTAGCTTCTTTAATCACGGCATGTTAATCCAGAGCAAAGCCCTTTCTGAATCAATATTCTATAGTAGCAGAATAAGAGGTATCCATTATCATATGAAAGTTGGCTAAGGAATTTCTCCATTCAGCAATTTCACCACTCTCATGGATATGCAAAGAGATCACTCTCGCTGTGCAAAGCGCTCTTATGGGAGATCTAGTGCACTTAACCAGCATCATATAACAGCTATGTGGTCATGGAAGTAATAATAATGATGATGGTGGTGGTGGAGGCGGCAGACTATTTGTATATGTAGGAGAGTCTTGTTATGTTCTCTACCTAAAAGATGATCCTGGAAATCCTCATCTTCCTCATTTTGTAATGTTGGGGAGCCTCAGGGCTCAGCCTTTGATTCTGTTCTTTTCCCTGTATTCACTCCCTTGGTGATCTCACCCAGTCTCATGGCTTTTTATGTTCTCTCTAGAAACTGATGGCTGCCAGGTTTATGTCTCTTAGCCCAAGTTTGGCCATGAATTCCACTCAACTTCCTACTCAACATTTCCACTTGGATATATAATACACATCCCAAATTTAGCATGTCCCAAACCATGCTCCTGATCTTTCACCACCAACAACCCTCACAAATAATAAAATAATAAAAAATTTAAAAGTTGGCTCATTCACAATCTTTCCAATCTCAGTGAATGGCAGCTCCATTCTTCCAGGTAATCCAGGCCAAAATCCTTGGGGCCATTCTTTCCTTCGGTCCTACCTTCAAAATATATAAGGAATCTGACCACCTCTCGTCACCTCAACTGTTAGCACAGTGGGACAAGTCTAGATTATTCATAGAGCCTCATGACTCGTCTCTCTGCTTCCACTGTCAGCTCCTTACTGTCTAATCCTGACACCACAGTCAGAGTGATACTTTAAAAATAGAAGTCAGATCATGTTACTTTTCCAATGGCCTTCATTTTCACTTAAAGCAGACATCAAAGTCTTTAGAGTGGCCAACCAGACTCTATGGGATCTAACTTTCCCTTTCCTTTCTGGCTTAATCTCCTACTACTCTTAGCCACATTCACTCCACTCTGTCACATATATTTCCTTGCTGTTTCTTGAACATGCTGGGAATGGAAATGCTCCTGATTGGTGGATTTCTCTGTCTGAAGTTCTGTAAGTTCAAATGTTAACTTCTTAATGAAGACTTCCCTGACAACCCTATTTAAAAAGGTAAATGCTCAATCCCATGACCCTCTTTATCCCTCTTGTACTGCTTTTTCTCCATAACTGTTAGCACCTTGCAATAAACAATATTATATATGTGTATATTTTATTGTCTAGAATGTAAGCTCATAAGGATAGTACTTTGACCATTTTGTTCTAGTGCCTACAACAGAACCAGGCATCTAGTAGATACTCAAAACATATTTGTTGCATGAATTAATGAATGAGTGTGAAAAAGAATCTTTGCTGATTGTTCTAGAAAAGAACAGCAACATTGAGAAGTTATTCATTATAATAACCTTACTGAATATAAAGTCTAGCAAGGCATATTTGGTTTTAGTTCTGGTTCCATCTCCTACTAATATCTTGACCTTGTCCAAGTCATTGAACTTCTCTGATCCTCAGTGTCCTCATCTGTAAAATGAGCCTAATAGTCCTTTCTCACTCTATATCAAAAAGCAATTTTGAGGGTGAAATAAGATAGTGTATATTAAAACAGTATAAATTTGTAAGTTGTAGTTTTGATAATGTTAAATCATTTTAACAATGAAATTTCAAGGACAAGTTGACTCAATTCCTTCATTTCTTCTTTATTAAACTTACTGTCTGACTTATTTAGCATTTCATCACATACTGTTCTATGAATTGTCATTTATATTTATTCATTCAACTTTTCATATGTTGAAATGAAATGAAATATGAAATTTTTCTGATTGCTTACAATAGTAAGATTCTTAAGGGCAGAAATTTTGGGATATGTATTTTTGTATTTCTCATTTACAAATAGGTTTTCATTACATATTGGATGGCTAAATTTTTTGTGAAATAAGCTTATTAAATAGATTTCTAAACAGGGTAAGCTGTGGGGGAAGTGGCTCAGAAACACTGGCTTACAGAAATCAGGTCCAACTGACTTAGACTTGAGGTACACAGCAATATATCATTAAACTATATAATACTACCTAATTATAATTAGATTATTCCAATTATACAACAAATTATAATATAACTAGAATGTCAATAACTGATTGTAATCTTGCATATCATCTCATTCTTCATCCTACCCTGAAGCAGGACTGTGTTCAAATGATCTTAAAACTGGTAAGAATAGGGGCGCCTGGGTGGCTCAGTCAGTTAAGCGTCTGCCTTCGGCTCAGGTCATGATCCCAGGGTCCTGGGATCAAGTCTCTCATCAGGCTCCTTGCTCAGCAGGGAGCCTGCTTCTCCCACTCCCTCTGCGTGCCACTCCCCCTGCTTGTGCTCTCTCTCTCTCTCACTATCTGTGTCAAATAAATAAATAAAATCTTTAATAAAAAAAGACTGGTAAGAATATAATAAAAGATCCTAACACTTCCATAACCCTTAGCAGACCAAGACATACGGCTACAGCAAGTTAATTACATATACTAGACTTATTTGTATAATTATCTCACTCTAACTAATTCATCCCACAATTTTCAGGAGAAAACACAGAAATTTGGTCTTCACAATTCTTGTCTCTACCAGTGTTCAGAAACTATAGCTTTGCACACTAAACTCATTCATAAAACCATGCTCTAAAATTCAAAAACATGCTCATAAAACCATGCTCTAAAATTCAAAAAACATGCTCTAAATTTTAGCCCTGCTTTTAAAAGGACATTTGTTGCTGGAAGGTTATAAGAGAAAGTTGGAAAGAACATAAATGCTATTAATAGGGGCCTGCTTCAATAAATGATGGTAGCTACCCAAAGGTGACTTTGTAGAGCAACTGAGAAGTACAAGGCAGATTTGCACACTGTGACTTGAAAACAAATCCATGATGTATGAAGTGGGAAAGAAATGCAAACAAATATACATAGAACTACTCCGTTTTGTAGCAAGAAATAGTTGCATATATCTGCAGAAACCACTGCATCTCCGTAGGAATGAGGTGGAAAGGATAAGCCAAAAATGTAAGAGAGATGCTTCAGAAGCATGTAGGGGAAGCAGCTGCCTCCGTGAGACCAAACCACCTAAACAGGGAGTGGTTTGCGGGGTGGGGGGAAATCTTTCAGGTGCTGTAGTCAGGGGACAGGAAACCACACCGTCTTTTTAGTGATAACACAGATCTCAGAAATGAAGCCTGGAAGTTTCCAAAATCTAAACACGGTCAGAAAATAATATTCCACAACCTCCCTCAGTGAATCAATGCCATAATTAGAAAGTGACTGGATACCTAACTGGGTCTTCATACCCAGGCCCTACTCCTTCTCTAGTGAATATTGAATAAACCCTTAGTAGGCCCTAGACTCTCCCCACACAACCCACCACTTTCTCTTCTTTCTTCCCTGTCCCTTTCTTTTTTCGTCCCTCCCTTCTTTTCCTTCCTTCCTTCTCTCCTCGACTCTCCTCTTCATTTGCCCTATTGATCACTCTACTTCTGTCTTACAAAACACCACACTAATAACTTGCCCCTCATTTGCACATTTTTTCTAGCCAGTTCTAAGTGGAAGAGCTTCTTGGCTCCGGTGTCAATAACGGAGCTGATGAGCCCTGCTGGGGTAGGGCTTAGGTGTCCCGGAGGAGAGCTGGCCTTGCTGGAGCCTAGAGATGTTCGTCTTCCACAACTACTAACAAGTTAGAGCTTACGAAGTTCATAAACATCATTCATTCTCCTCCTTCCTTTCAAGGAATGAAAAACACAGGACTATCTCAGTTATCAGGCAACATCAGGAAAGGCAGAACAGATGTCAAATCCGTGGGTTCTGCCGATGGTGAAAATTGATTTTTGAGTTCAAAGACTTATATAAACGTCCCCTTTCATATAAAATATCCTAAACCGTATTATGCCCGAGGCTAGTAGAATACCTACAAGACTATTTAAAAGGCCAAATGCATCCAAAGCTGTCGAGAAAGGCTCACAAGGATGAAAAGCGCACCACCCGCACCCCCGCCCCTCCACACACATCCGGCCCCCTGCTGCAGCGCGGTGCACACCCCGTACGGACACACACACACGTTCTCACACTCACACAAGCAGACTCGTGCGCACACACGCACATACACTGGCGAACCTTCCAGACCACCTGCTCCCACAGCAGGTGTCTTCAGCCCTCGGATTGTTGGGAGCCAAGCTGGGAGCCAAGCTGCGAGCTGCGGCGAAACGTTCCCAGAATGCCCCTCTGCCCGTGGGCTCCGCTGGGGCAGACAGGTGTCCTCTCCGTGTAACCATTATCACCCCTCCACCCCTCTGTGAGGGGGCGAATGAATTAAGCCTTTCCATGCTACCTTAAAAAGACTGCTGGCTCTTTTTTCAAAAATACTCTTCTTCCTTGGAACTAAGCATACTCAGTATTGTTCAGTCTCTTCATTTAATCGGCTTTTTTTTTTTTCAAACAAAAGTTCTCACATATTTATTACTGAACCACTCTATTTGTGCAGAAGTATGAAGAAAAAATTATTTTCCCAATAAAATATGCCCAACTGTTCTGCTAGTGGCAGTTTTTCAGCTTGATAGGGTAAAATGCTAGTGACCTTGATACAGCATCATGTGAGCCATCCGATGTGTGATTCCTTACAGACACGGCTTGGTTATTCTCCAGTGTCTCCTCCTGGAGTTGTACCTGATTTATCATGAGTTTTCAAGGGAATTCATTGGGGAATGAAAATGACTGTGTTTTTGTTTCTTGGCCAGAAATCACTTGATCCTGAAAGTCTTATAGGAAACAGGACAAGGAAAGGTGTCAGCTGCACACACCACAGTGGTGGAGAAAGGGAGAAAAGCAATCCATTATTATTTATGACATCCACCTGCATGCAAGTCTCTGTGTCAAACCAAAATGAATTGGACATGACCATGCCATCAAGGAGTAAATGTTCCTGTAACAAAGACAAGAAACACACTCTTTGGTCAATAAGTTACTTGGGTACCTAGTAGGTATAGATTGTTTAGGACAGGAGGATGAATGTGATCTGAATCTGGGATATACGTGGAATTTGCCTTCTTCAACAAATTTATTTTATAAGCTTGAAATATGTAAGTAGTAGGGCAAAGAAACACACACACAAACCATGTTATCTTAACAGGTGGCAGCAGAATTCTTCTTAGAAAGGGAACTGTCTCTGTTTGGGAAATGTTTTCATAAATACCTTGGATGAATGCCAGAGCTAAAGGTTGGCAGCTGCCAAGACAACAAACAGGAATGTGGCTGGCAGAAGAAAGTGACGGGACACAGACAAAAGACGACCAAGTCACATGGTGGCAGGCCAGGTATCAATAACAGTGAGAGTAATGGTGAGAGTAAAGGTAGCTAACCACTTCATGTTAGGCATTGTTCTAAGTGGGGTTTTTTTGTTTTTTGTTTTTTTGTTTTTAAAGATTTTTATTTATTTATTTGACAGAGAGAGACACAGTGAAAGAGGGAACACAAGCAGAGGAGGAGGGAGTGGGAGAGAGAGAAGTAGGCCTCCCGTGGAGCAGGGAGCCCGATGCGGGGCTCTATCCCAGGACCCTGGGATCATGACCTGAGCCGAAGGCAGATGCTTAAGGACTGAGCCACCCCGGCGCCCCTCTAAGTGGTTTTTTATGGTTTATCTCATTTAACCCTCACAACAACCGTGTGGTTTAGGTATTATTATTCACCATCATTTTAACAAAAGCTCCCTTTTCAGAAATGGCCAAGGCATTTTCAAAATCAGAAATATCTGATTTTGTAAGCTCATGTGTCTGTGATATAAATCCCTCTACCTGAAACTCCAGTCAAGTTTTCTATACAGACATAAATATCCTTGGTGAGTAATTTTTGAGTGTATATGGAAATGACAGAAAATCGCTGGGTGACATGTCAGGGTCAAAGTGGCACAGAACATGAACAGGTTCATGGGAAAGTGAGCAATCTCTTAACGAGTAATTTGGCAGAAGCAGGAGACTGGAGCCATAGGTGACCATGACCATATGCTTCTTGGGAATTCATGGACATAGGTGAAAAGGCACTGGATTTTCCGCAATAAGTGGGAAGGTGTTTGACTCTTATGGGGGCAAAGTAACCCCCAGTAACAACGAGTGGAGTCAACATAATTAATGGAGTCCCAAACAATTGTCTACTCTACCTCCTAAAACATTTTTTCCTGCATGCCAAGCTAAAAAGGTTTTTTTCCTGTATGCTAAGCTCTGCGCTAAGTACTCGAGATACATTATTTTATTTAATCCTCACTGAAACACTCTAAGTTCTAGGTCAGCCCAATACCAAAGAGCTGGCAAGTAATAGTCAGATTTGAACCCAAGGCTTTCAGACTCCTGACACAATCCATTTAAAATCACCAACTCCAAAGGCAGTATTCTCTTTTACCACCTACAGTTAAAGGATGGCATTGCAGGCTAATGGTATATGAAGGTTCTCTTCCATTATAAGTTTACCTGCTTTGTATTAGAGAAACACATAACAATGTTCCATTGGAGATAAAGTGAGTCCATACAAGGAATTACATTTAGAAGCAGATTCTCTTGTTCTCCTCCATTGAATAAGGCTATGGAAACCTCCACAAACCTAAAATTATGGGAGAGAGAAGATAAAAGAGTAAGAAAGATTGAAATATACAGAAAAGGGGAAATAAAAGAAGGAACACAGAGGTCAGTGTGAAAGACAACAAAATTAACACAGGCAAGTATATACCCGAAATGGCAGGCAGCACTCAGGGACAGAAGACTTGTAGACTAGACTCATACCTCTGCCCAGACCATGCCTGCCTCCGTCATTAAATGCTTTCTTTCCATATTGCATTTTCATGTGTTTTTGTTGATATGCTACATCAATCCAATGCAGAGTAGTCTATTTTTACAGTAACTCCTGGAGTAAATCTATCCTTAACTGTGCAACATTGGTGTTACACAGTTTATGTAGCAAGTTCCTTTTAGATGCAGATAATTTGTGAAGATACTATAAATACCATAGCTTATTATTTGGAAATGTAACAATAATTAAAGTTGAGTAAATTCTAGCATATTGCTTCAAGCAATATTAGCAAAAGCTTCAAGCTATTTTTCAGTTTGTGTTTAGCAAAATGCATTTTCCAACCAGGACAATTCCCTTATGTCAATGAGTATTGTCAGAACATTTAATCTTTATGTTTTTTATTCATTTATTACTCACCAACTTTATTTAAAGGATAGTTTGATATCTAGGAATTTATTTTAGTTTATTCTTACAGGTCTCTTTAAAATCTCTTTTGTCCTGGTAATGGGAAGCTGCCCTGCATTAATCTCCTGTAGATTAGAATTTGAAACCCTAAACTGAAGAAAATTTCTGAGTATTATAAAATGAACCATGCCACTCTTCACTAAAATAACAGTTCTTTGAATATATAGTTAAATGAAATGTTTGGAATACAGCTAAAAGAACTGTAAGTGGGCAGTCAGCTGACTAGGAGTCTACTCTACTCTTAGTTTCCTACCTCAAACATATAGTGATGCTCTTTGCTAAACCAGCATAACAAACCCTTTCACTCCATTGCCTAACATAGAAGACATTGTTAAGTGGATGTCTGTGTGGCCCTTTGAGCTGTTCTGATAAAGAACAGCCCATAAAAGCTTAAACAATGTTTGATAATGAGGCAGGGAAGCAGACCCTCCCAACACTGCTGGTAGAAGTAGAAATAGGAACATACCATCTAGAAGACAATGTCAGTGAATAGCAGAAGCTTTGCAATATTGACTCATAATTCCACTTCTGTGAATTTATCCTAAGAAACAACAGAGAATTGTCAAACATATGATCTATGGAATACTATGCATTATGCCATAAAAAATGACTGTGTAGACTATATAGTAGTAGAAGAAATTGGCATGGAAAACTGTTCATGATATGTTAAGTCTTAAAAAAATTATCAAGTAGTAGATTTTGCATGATCTTATATGAGTGCATATAAATTATAGATACTGAGATAAATTGATAGATGATAGATCAGTGTATAAGGGTAGATGTAGATATATTTGTAAATATAAATGTAGATACAGAAATACATATAACTCTAGGAAGTATGCATGTGTATCTGGATATCTATACAGATATCTCTTTATATATCTAGATAAAATATTAATAAAGATGGGATTTGAGGTGATTTAACATTTGTGTTTATTGCTGTCTGTATTTTTCCTGAATAAACATGGACTTTCTGCAATAAATATGTAAGTTTCCTTCAATGAACGTGTATTACTTTATAAATGGGAAAATATTTAAGTGGATGAAACAAGGAGAAAACAGCATCTCTAGACCAATAAGAGACCATGCCATATTCACTCTACAAGCAAAATATTATTATGCAAATCTCCATGTGATTATACTTTTTAAGCCCCAATTCTACCCATGCTGTCTCATGTCCTATGGGCTTTGTTGCAGGCAGAGCCAAACCTTCTGTGCCACGTGGCCAGGCTATGTGGGAATGAAGTCACAGCCACCACCTGGTCCCCAGGCCAGGGACACCTGCATGGGCAGCTTTTGATTTCCTAGGATCTCTGGATGGTTATGTGACTTTTCATACAAATTCTAGGACACTGAGCCACCTATCATCTGAAATATGATAAAAAGGCATTTAATGGTTGCTTTGATGCATTCTAAATTCATCTGGGAAACATCTGCTGATTTTTGAAGTGAAGATGAACCTAATTCCACACTGTACTTTTATATAGCAAGCAAAATGGGAGTCAATCTGTCAACCCAGGTCCTAATGGCTGGGTAGTAGAGGGAATAGGAAAATGTGTTTTGGCATCCAATTCTTTCTTGTTTTATCCACCTAGGACTGCCTCCCCAGTTTAATAACAAAGAAGGAAATGTGGTCACCTCCACTAGGGAATATCACTTTCGAGTCAAATAATAATATCTTCTGGAGAATGCTGGCTCTTAAGAAGAATGCTTTAAAGAAATAAATATAGAAATGTTCTCTTTAAACTATGGAAGATTAGGATTCAACTTGATACATGACAGAAGGCCTAGATGTTGTGCATGAAAAATATAGGAAGGAACAATTACTGAATCCATTTTTGCATTATTATTTAAGTTACAGTATCCCTAGTGAACAGCACATAGAGTGTAAATGTATATATACTAAAGGGTTCAGTGCAACCGTCTCACGGAAAGAGATTCTTTTTTATTCTTTAATTTTCTTGAATTTGGTTTGTGGGCTTTCCCCCTTTTTTATGAGGCCCTCCCTAATTTATTCATAATGCATGTAGCCACAAGGTAGCTTTTCCTTCAGCATTCAGGAGAAAGGAGTCTCACTCAAGGCTGAATCCTTTAGCTAATATTCTGGCAGTTTCTGGTATTTGCAGTCTATCCTCTGATTTACAAAATGCCTCACTATGATTGTAGCCACAATCACAACATTCAGAGCAAGGACCATGAACAAAAACAGATGCAGAAGGTTGATTCTGAGTTTCTTCTGCATTCCCTTCACTTCAATCCCTTTTCAGATAAATGCGTTCTATGATGAATTAGTCTTCCATTTGTATGAAGAAATGTTTCTTTTCCTTCTAGACACAGCCTGGGTTACAGTGAGACTGATGGTCACTAATATCACAGATCAAAACCTTACACTGGAGATACAGGGAGCGCAGGTCTCTCAAGACTTTAAAGACATTAAACTGGAATCTTCAATAGTGTCGAGATAAGGGATACACCTTATAAGTCTCATCTTGATTACATCTACTCTTGAACAGGTGATAGGTTGGAGATGCAAAGTGAGACATGGGAGATGTGCTACAGGTATTAAGAAACACCACTAAATTTGGATCTGAGGTGGATAGACTGACTTGAGCAAAAAGAGTTTGGTTCAAATGCACATAATACGGTGACCCCCAGTATAGGCTTTTCAAATAAACTGGATTTTGAAAACTAAGATCGTGTCTTGTTTTCTTTCTTTTTTAAAAGTTAGCTTTTTGGTAACAGTAATCAAAGAATAACTACTCTGAATTTCTCTTAAAAATGGCAGAAGAGGGGCGCCTGGGTGGCTCAGTTGGTTAAGCGACTGCCTTCGGCTCAGGTCATGATCCTGGAGTCCCAGGATGGAGTCCCACATCGGGATCCCTGCTCAGCGGGGAGTCTGCTTCTCCCTCTGACACTCCTCCCTCTCATGCTCTCTCTAATAAATAAATTTTAAGAAAATCTTTTAAAAAAAATAAATAAAATGGCAGAAGAAAGACTCATAAATTAAAGACTCCTTGAAAAGAAGTATTGAGCCAATAAACCATATTCTTGAAATATTCCTAGGTTTTAAGTCACCTAACTTTTTTCTACTCAAACTAATAAGATACAATATATCATTGTTGGTCTAATTTGCTCATGGGAAATCTCATTATACATAAGCTTTCACAAACTCAGTGTCAAATGCCTCTTTTCTCTTCATTTCAATATCACAGTTGATTATGTGCTACCTACCGGGCAGACATCGGCTGCAATTACAAAGAGGTGGCAAATATACAAAACAGGTTATTATGCAGCAGAGACTATTCAGTAGTACATAACTTACAATGTGATTTACTTGTTTCCCCTACAAAGTTACATGACTTGCAAACACCATAAAATACTTCACTTACAGTCATAAAGGGGGGGATTTATTGTATATTTCCTGTTTCAGCGGCGATCTCGTTATAGCTCCCACAGGTAGACAAAACACAAGAGAATTTTAGCTTCCTTTAATAATTGCTCAAACATGAACGGAACTAATATAGAAGGAAATAGGAACAGGCTGTAAGCACACTGTACCCACTGGGTGTTTGGGAATCTCTGGTTTGTATTCCTAAGTCGATACTTAATCATTTTGTCTTTTTAAAAAATTTTTAATTGTGAGGTTTCTCTCCCTAGGAAAACAAATCAGCTAGCTTGTTAAATTTTACATAATAGATTCGACTATATCATCAAAGCTAGATTTCCTAAGCCACGTTTTGGATCCTTTCCTCAGCAGTGCACACTTGCTTCTTACAAAATGATAAATAATAATAAAAATCATTTTCCCAAGCACCTCAGTCTAAAGTTACAGCTGTATTTGGTTACTCTTTGGATGGGAAATAGGTTGGTTGCTTTTCTTCTTGGCCTGCAAGCCTTGCTCCTGAATCTTTTCCACACACACTCCTCGTATTTCAAAGAGAGCCCCCACTGGGAGGCTGGAAGACCTGACTGTGAGAGAAGGAAGTTATGCTAATTTCCCACCCCAAAGACACCAGTGAGCATTTCAAAGCCTTGCAGCTTAGGAGGGAAAAAAAGGCTTCATTCTGGATCAATTCAAAGTTGATGTCACTTGCAGGTTTTCAGGCTCTGCCATCTCGTCCCTCCTTCCCCTCCTGCTTAGCCCAAGAAATCACGACGCTGCTTGAGGCTGAATGGAACAAGGTGTCCTCACGGGAGCCTGGGCTCTGCGCTAATTGAACACATGGATGGCTGTGTTTCTGGCCACAGAACAGCTAGGGCTCTATGTTTGGGGGAACTCATGGCCCCTGAAATGTTCGGGCCACAACTATCTGTGTAGCTTCTCTGACATTCAGGAGTACTTTGCCTCTCAGACTTGAAAGATTCCAGAAGAAGGGAGCAGGGAGCTCTGGAAAAGGAAACAATTTAAAAAATTTTTACACATCTGCTGACAGAAAAGTAACAGACTCTCACCTTTGTTGGTTGAGGAATTTCTAATGGAGAAATCTTTCAAGAAGAAATGATACATATTAAAAGAAAATTTTCAAGAAGAAATACAGTCCAATGCAAGCATCCATTCAACGAATATTTTATATATGTCCAGTGACATAATTCTTAACCTTTCCCCCACCTCTTTGAAAATCTGAGGAACAATATGAACTATGGCCCCAGGAGAAAGAATACACATATGTCAATACAAAGCCTAGGTCACAAGCCTCCTGCAGTAGAGCCCAGAGGCCTCCCCACCTCCAGTTAAGAGCCCAGGTTTCCAGGTTTCAGTGGGGGCAGGTGGAGGGGTACTTGGGTCTGCTCCTCACCAGGGCACCTACAGCTTTCACGGTGCCCAAGGAGCGCCCAGAAAGCCTCGCAGTCCCTGCAGTCCCTGTAGGTGAAATTGCTAAGCAGCATCATGGGGAAATGTCTTGCACACCCTCTTGTGCTGACCCAGGAAAGTCCGAGAATAAAGGTTTTTTGGAAGAAAAACCTTACACTGCGCTGGGACTCAGGAGTTCTGACAGGTTTTTAAAGTTGCTGCTCCTATTTGTGTGATATCTCTAGAGCTCAGATCTTCTCGTGTAAAATGGAAGAAGTGATGAGTACGAAAGCAGAGGTCCCCTCTATAGCCATAAATTCTGTGAACAAATTAGCTATTCAGGCCATCACTAGGGCACAAGTCTTGTCTCTTTACCAGTTGCTAGCTGTGTTACTGGGCGGACAATTGGAACCTGCTTCCTTACCTGTCTACTACACATGAGACTGACTACTCTAGGAATCTCATGTGAAAGAAATCATACAATATCTATCCCTTCATGACTGGTTCATTTCACTTAGCATAATGTCTTCAAGGTTCATCCATGTTGTAGCATGGATTGAATTTTCCTTCCTTTTTAAGGCTGAGTAATATTCCATTGTTGGTATATGCTACATTTTGTTTATCCATTTCTCTGTTGATGAACACTTGGGCTTATGTCTTTTCTTACATATAAGTTGCTGTTTTATCCGTTTAAGTGAAAAATAACTTTTAAAGCCAAATTTTCTCTGAGAACATATTAATGGCACAGAGCATCAGAATACAAATTAATTTGACTAGAAACAGAGAGTTTTCAATGCTCCATTTTGAATTTGATTGGAGGTGCTAAGTATAAAGGAGGGAGCCCACCCTGAGATGAGGTTCAAAATGAGCCTCTGGTTACTCCTAAGAAAAACACTTTCCTCAGTTCCATTTCCAGCAATTGATGTATATAAAGGCAAAGTAGCTTTCTGGTCAAAGACAACAAATTCTGTCATGTTTGGTGTTCAGACACATCTAAACATGCCTATTGGCATAGAGGTGGAGTGGGAGAAGGGATTCAGTGAAGACTAAAATACAAAAGGAAACTATAGAGTTCCAAAGAGAAAGTTTGCTCTAAGGAATTCAGCCACTAGGCCCTAGAGTTAAGGACAAATAGTGGCTTGTGCAAAGCTGTGGTAGATAGTTCTTTAACCGGTCCAAATTCAACAACCCTGGTAGTCCAGAGGTGCCCTGGAAGCCAAAAGTTCCCTGAATACAAACTCAAAGAGCTGCCTTACTAAACTCTCCATTTGGGGTTCACATAACCCTACTGTAGGACAAGCCTAGCCACTCCAGCACCATCCTGAGCCAAGCATCACCCAGAGGAAGGGTGAGGTTCTGCTCATTACACAGGAGACTAGCCAGCTGTCCCAGCACCAGTGAGGGTGCTTGGTACGGGCCTGTAGCTCAGTGGTGAGGGGAGCAGCCCGTTCGAGCCGCAGTTTTTGCGTGAGAGCCCGTATGATTCCGTCTGTGCCCAGGTAAATATGCCATACCCTACAAAGGCAGAAGGGAGTATCTCTCAGAGGTTTGGAGGTCAGGGTGAGCACATGAGGGGAAATGGTGATTAGAATTTGGGCATGGATGTTGATGTGTCCGCGTATGCACACACAACATTTGGAGTCTTGGGAAATTTGGGTTATGGTTCCTTGGCAAGGAAGGTGCTTTCCTCCACTTGACTGCAAAGGAGAATCTCAGATCTAGGAGAGCTCCAGACCAGTCAGGATTCAGAAACTAGATAGGCTGTGTTGTGAGGACTGTGGCTGGGTTCGGCAGTGACCCAGGAATGCCAGCGGCTTTGGTTTTGTTCACTGATATCAAAGCACCGTAGCATTTCACTAATTTTGAACAGTGAGCAGAAAACATTTTGTGGGTAGTTTTAGTGGAAAGGTATAGATAAATCAATGTTTCAGATAAAGACCTTGGGTTTCTAAAGTGAAGAAACCCAGTGAGAAGAATCTTTCGTCAGTTCCTTCTCTTGGCCAGAGGACTGGGCCAAGAGTCAGAAGAATAGGTTTGGGTCCCCACTGCCCCACATGTTAGTCATTTGCCTAATGCAGTGACTCTCAGAATTCTCATTGAGAAGTCAGAATAATTCCTGCTCACCCTATTTATAGTACTGCTGTGCACATCAAATGAGATAATGAGTGTAAATGAACAACCATGAAGTTAGTCCACAGTTTGTGGGAAGGGATCCTCACGTCCTCAGAGGTAACACATCCTCAAACACATTTTTTTTTCTAGGACATCCCTGGCAATCCAATCCCATTTCCTCATTCTTCATTTTGAGGAGGGGGTAAACAGACATTGAGAGCATCTGAATTGTTGGCCATCTTCAGAGGTTACCAATAAGGAGGTGTAAGTATTTATAGGTATTCTGTAATTATAAGTATTGCTAAGTATTTATAAATTTAAGACTTAATCTGAATTTATGTCCTAAAGGCCCAAAGTTACACCCAACATATCAGGCCAAGGAAGACATATCTTTAATTTGGTTCAGGCAGATGCCATTGCAAGAAGGAATTTGTTGATACTGTCACATTGAAAATTACTTAAATTTATCGAACACTTGGCTTTGTATTCATCTACTTTGTAACATTTCTGTAAAGTAAAATTCATCATATTTGTGAATGAGAATTTTACCAGAATAAGTAAATTAAGCAATATGTAAAAGTTGACCATTTTTGCACTATGATATACCAACATCATCTACTATATTTGTGTAATATTTAACCATGTTCAAAGGAATTTCATGTACAGTTTTATGTTGCCTATTGGAAAGATTACATTTGGAGTTCAAATGATTCCCTTCCCGCTCCCTAGCTGTGTAACCTCTTCCTGTTGACTCCCCTACAGCAAGTATAGATCTTTGTTACATCAACATTGCAGTGGCATAAACTGTACAAACAAGTCCAGTGTGGTGGACCATGCATTATAAATGTACAAAGAGAGCTTATTTGACCACTATATGGGTTTAGCAGTCACAATCCTCAAGGTTGCAAGAACAAAAAAGGACAACTTCGATTTAAGCAAAGGGGGGATTTAGTGAAAGGATATTGACTAGCATGGCACTGAACAGACAGGGAAGTTAGAAACCAAACTTGAACACTGGGCAACCAGAGCCATCCAAACCAAGCCATAGAAATGATCCAGAGAGAGCCCTACTGACACCCCCTGGAACAATAAACAATACAGCTTGCCAGAGCTGAACACTGGGCACCACTGTTAATAATGCTGTCTCTACTGGCCTGGGTAATAGGATGAGGGTATGACCGGCTCTACCACCAGCAAGGGTTCTTTGTATCCTCACCGTCTTGCATCACTAACCCCCAATTCAAATCCAGAGTAGTTGCTTCTGACTAGATGAGCCTGAGTCACGTATCCCACAAAAAGCACAAGGGAGGCTAGGAGAATGGACCTCTAGGGTAGGAAGTAGCCTCTGCACCCCACCAAGCCTTAGGCAATGGAGAATTCAAATACATAGAAAAAGGGTGAATTCATAGGACAGCCTAGAATACAGAAATAAAACTGACAAATTCATGACTTTATTAATTTATTTAGTTAATATATTTTATATAATCTGTTATAAACAGACAAATCTAAAAAAAAATTGTAATCTAAAATCTTAATCCATGAAAACATAAGTGAAATCAATATTCTGACACTTTAAACCTCAAAATGTTAGGTCATCAATGGAGTGGCCATCATTCTGATTTAAAACCAGCAAAGTCCCCTGTTTTGATATTTGTTTTTGTCTCCCTCAGCTCTTTGAACATTTATGCTGAATAACACCTACTTTTTCATTTGGAGCACAGACGGCCGTTAATGGAGACTTTTCTTCAATGGCAGGAGTGACATCACCAAAATGGTGACAGATGAATCCTAGCCTCATTCCCCCACAAAGAGCAACAATTAGACAGTTATCCAAGAACCAAACAACACTGGGAGAGCGCTGGAGTGCACTTGAAGTTAAGCAGCTCAGTGAAACAAAAAATCCGAGAATAACCGCATGAGAAGAGAAGGAAGACAGCTTCATTTTGCCTGCATCAAGCCATCTTCCCAGCCAGCACTGCTCAGTGTGAGGAGAGCACTTCCCATCTAGAAAGAGTTCCCTCACCAGGAAAGGAAGAGCAGGGTGATGACCAGCTTCCCCAGCCTCGGGGCTCCGCGTGGAAGTCGCACATCAGTTTCACTCCATCCAGAGAATGGCAAGGCAGAGACATACAGAGACAGCCGGGACCCAGGAGGAAGAGCAGGGGATTCCAACACAGCCACGCAGCAGGCCAGTCATGGTCCACGGTGACCTGCTCTGTAGACAAATCCAGAAGATTCTGAAGAAAGTGATTCCAGCACAGCTGCTGCAGACCCTCTGCTCATTTCACAACCGCTCCTTGCATTTGCTGACACCAGCCTCCTGCGGCCATCCCTGCTGCCTCCTCCCTCACCCACACCGGAGCCCGGGAACGGTACTAGCAGCCCAGACTTGCGTGGCTGCATGAGCGCGAGATGCCGGCATCAATTCCTGCAGCTGAGCTCCGTCACCTAGCAGGCACGGGGGCCAGCCCCTCCAGCTGTGTATTTGCGGGCCGGCTGCTAGCCCGACACCCATTGCCAGCCTCCACTGCCGTGGAGAGCATGCCAGCACCAGGGCCCCCACAGCTGCCAGCGAGCCCCTAGTCAGCCTGGCCCCTACTGACGGCCCTGGCCCCCACCATTACGTGTGTGTCTGCATCTGGTCCCAGCCACTACGCAGGCGCCTGCTGCCAGCTCCATAGCCAAATGCATGCACACCAGCGGCTCCAGGCTCCATCGCTGCCTGCCCTGGTCAGTAGCTGCTGGACCTGGAGGAACCGCTAAGGATCCCAACGGCCCTTACAGCCACTGTATTCCCCACACAGTGCTGACCAAGGATCACATGGGTGTTCATGCTGTCTACTCCAGCAGCCCAAGCCAAAGAGACATCATGCACCCCCGTACCCATTGCTGCCACAGGCCCCCACACCTGGTACCCTGGATGACTAGACCCAGGGTCACAGCACATTGTGTTTCATGACTAAAGTCAATCCATAAAGTCCAGAAGAGGTGACTGGTTCTGCAAATGCACAGGCACTCAAGGCTAAGGGTTCATGAAGAATCAGTGAATCATGACTACACCAAAGGAATATAATAAACCTTAAGTAACTGTCTTCAAGGAAATGGAGATCTAGGAATTGTCTGACAAAGGATTTAAAATAATTGTTCTAAAGATGCTCAGAGAGCTACAAGAGAACACAGATGAATAATATGACAATATCAGGAAAACAAATACAAGAACAAAATGAGGTCAACAAAGAAACAGAAAACACAGAAATAAACCAAACAAAATGCTGGAGCTTAAGAATAATACAATGACTGAACTGAAGAATTCAATAGAAAACTTCAATAACAGACTTGACCATGCAGGAGAATCAGTGAGCCAGAAGACAGACCAAGTGGAATTATCCAGTCAGAAGACCAAAAAGAAAAAGGAATGAAGAAGGTTGACAGCACTTATGGGACACCAGTAAGAGAAACAGCGTATACAACTGGAGTCCCAGAAGGAGAAGAGAGAGAGAATAGGGTAGAAAGCTTCTTTAAAGAAATAATAGCTGAGAACTTTCCCAGTCTAGGGAAAGATTTGGACATTCGAGTTCAGGAAGCTAATAGGTCACCCTAAAACTTCAATCTAAGATAACCTTCTCCAAGACTCACTATAATAAAATTGTCTAAAATCAAAGACAAAAAGGGAGTTTTAAAAGCAGCAAGAGGAAACAAAATCTCTCATATGAGGAACTGCCATAAAGCTAACCTCAGATTTCTCAGCAGAGACCTTGCAGGCCAGGAGAGAAGGTGATGTCAGCACAGCTGCTGTAGACCCTCTGCTCATCTCACCACCGCTCCTTGCCGCGTACCACTGTATGATCACAGTGCAGAAAGAAACAAGCTCCCAACCAGGAATACTTTACCCAGCAAAGTTGTACTTAGGAAAGGAAGATGAAATAAAGACTTTTCCCTAGCAAACAGAAGCCCAGGGAGTTCATTACCAGTAAAGCTGCCTTATAAGAAATGCTGAAAGGTGTTCTTCAAGCTGAAATAAAAGGATGCTAATTAGAAACATAAAAATATATGAAAATATACAACACATTGGTTAAAGTAAGCATGGTCAGATTCGGAATACTCTAACACTGTAATATTGTGGTATGTTAACTCCTTAACTCTAGTATAAAGGTTAAAGGACCAGTGCATTAAAAATCCAGGTTACAGGGATGCCTGGGTGGCTCAGCCGGTTAAGCGTCTGCCTTCGGTTCAGGTCATGATCCCAGGGTCCTGGGATCGAGCCCTGCGTCGGGCTCCCTGCTCAGCAGGGAGTCTGCCTCTCTCTCTCACTTTGCCTGCCACTCCCCCTGCTTGTGCTCTCTCTCTCTCTGTGTCAAATAAATACATAAGATCTTAAAAAAAAAATCTAGGTTACAATAATTTGTTAATGGATACACAATATAAAAAGATGAAAATTATGACAAAAAAAGAGTAAAAAGGTAAAGCTTTTGTAGCAATCAAAGTTAACTTATCAGTGTAAAATAGACTGTTATATCTCTACAATGTTTTATGTAAGCCACACGATATCCATAAAATGGTTATGATAACCATAAAAACCTACAGTAGATTCATAGAAGGTGAAGAGAAGGGAATCAAAGCATAGCACTACGGAAAATCATCAATTTACATATGGTATTTGTGTGGGGTGGGGGGTTGAGGAGATGTACACACACACACAGAATATTATTCAGCTCTGAGAAAGGAAATTCTGCCCTTTATGTCAACACAGATGAAACTTGAGGGCATTATGCTAAGTGAATGAATATGTCGGACAAAGACAGACAAATATGGTATGATATGACTTATATGTGGAATCTAAAAAAAGCCAAACTCATGGCAACAGGGTAGAATGGTGGTTACCAGGGGAGGGAGGGTGGGGGAAATGGGGAGAGGTTGGTCAAAGGGTACAAACTTCCAGTCATAAGATGAATAAGTTCTGGGGATCTAATGGACAGCATAGTGCTTATAGTTAGCACTACTCTATTAGATACTTGAAAGTTGCTATGAGAGTAGATCTTAAATGTTCTCACCACAAAAAGGAAATGGTAATCATGTGACTCGATGGCCATGTTAGCTAAAGCTATGGTTGTAATCATTGTGCATTATGTAAGTGTATCAAGATTACACATTGTACACCTTAAACTCACATAATGTTATAATGTCAACTATATCTCAAAAGAGTTGTAGTGGGGGTGTAGGGGAACAGACTTCACAGGAAAAACCCCACATATTTCAGAGGGAGCTTTCCCTCGTGCACTCTTCTACACCTGCCTCAACAAATTTGAGATGGTTTGACTTTTTTCATTTTAAATTTTTCATGATTTTATTAGAAAGCCATAACTGCATTGGAACCTTACTGATATCCTACTTCAGGATGCCTTTTGCATTATTCATGCATTTTTCACAATAGACTCTTCATGCCTTTGAATTCTTTTAGTTGGAGTAGGAAATGCAAACAAATCAGCAAATGGACTTAGCCCTTAAAAGTTTATGTCCAGCTGAGTAGTTACGATATCAATTACATCATAAAAAATTCCTTTTACCTAAAAAACTGCTAAAGCTCAGAGGGTTGCAGTACTATTTCTCAGCTTAGGACAGACTGGGGTGGGAGCGGGTGGAGAATGTAGATCTCTTTTAAATATCTTTGGATGCTAGCAAAAATCTGGGGAGTCTTGATATGAGAAAAATATGCATTTGTCTTTAAGGCAATATGTTGCCTGTTACGTATTAATAAACTGGCTTCAACAAAAACTTTTTTTTATCTATTGTTAAAATTGACCAACTATAAAACAGCTACCACAGTTCTGTTCTTGTCAGTGACAAAAGGATTTCCAAATCTTTTCCACTAACAAGTCAACAAAGATCAAAAAGTTTTCACATGTGATCTCTACCTGCCAATAAGATAAAAGTGCTATCTTTTACTACATTATAATAATCCTATTGTGCAATACTCTTTTCCAATGACCTGTAAATAGTACATATTTGAGGAAGGCATTTTTTTCAGTTAAAGAGACAAAGTATGAGTTAGGAAAGGTACACTTGACAAATCAATGATCTATTCTATAAACTAATATGCTTTTTCCCCATTCTGTAAACTTCAGAACTGCAAATGCTTGGCCAATTAGACATAACAGAGACAGACCTTGAACGTTACAGTGCAACTTGACAACATGATTTATTGCCCCTTTGTCATTGAAATAAATAATATATATGCTCTAACATTTAATAGCTTTTCACTTATTTTGTTATGCATGCCCTGCACCAAATTAAAATATGTGCACTAGCACAATATTGTAGTCAGATTTCAAAAAGAAAGAAAGGGAGGAAATAAGGAAGAAAAGGAGGGAGAGGGATGGAGGAAAAAAAATCCAGCCAAAGTTGAATTCTAGTTAAGTACAATTTATTTATTTTTTTGCTAATGATATCATACCAATTTTCTAATGCATTCACATATCCATTGGTCATGGGCAATAACATTGAAACTTTTACCTGAGCCTCTGTTTTTGACACTACAATGTTGAATAGTCATTATTTGTTTAATATTTGCCTCCTGCATCAGATGATGAGAGTTAACACTTGTGTTACCGTCAAGACCAAATATGTAAAATCTGTCTCCTCTATACTGTAAACTCCATGATGTCAGGAACCATATCTGCTTCCTGTACACACCAAGCATTTAGGACACAATGCCCTGTACATTTATTCATTCAACAAATATTTATCGAGGACCTTCTCTGCACTGGGAAGTTGTAAGAAATATAAATCTAGTCAAATCAATTCAAGTAAAAAAAAGAGAGAGAGTCTGGATGTTTTCTCACCTTCATCTTGTCATGTTTCTTTGATTTCTTCTGGGCATCCACGCCATCCCTTTCACCTGATCAGCTTTTTCCGGTTCTCTCCTCCCTCATAACCTGAGAGCATAGAAAACCAAGAAATGGCTGCTCCAGTCTCTACTCCATGAGGCTGCCAGCTTAAGTAGCCACTACAACCTTCAGCCCCGCTTCTAATTTGTGAGAAAAATCTGGTAAAAACAGCCCACCATTTTCAAGTCATCGGACTACCTCCCCGCGAATTCAGTTTCCTCTCTCATTTAAACATTTGTAGCCAGCAAGAAGACACATCAGGACCAGAGTGTATAATTGCAGAAGGAGCCTCCATTAGGAGTCTTCCTCTTTAGATAAAGCTGTACATAGGGCAGGAAACCTAGATAAGTCTAGTTAAACTGTATCTTTAGTTAAGACAGTTTTGTTTTTACTATTCTGCCCCAAGGATCTGGCACATAGTAGGTATTTAAAAATATATTTGTTGGGTGCCTGGGTGGCTCAGTTGGTTAAGCGACTGCCTTCAGCTCAGGTCATGATCCTGGAGTCCCGGGATCGAGTCCCACGTCGGGCTCCCTGCTCAGCAGGGAGTCTGCTTCTCCCTCTGACCTTCCCCCTCTCATGTGCTCTCTCTCTCTCTCATTCTTGCTCTCTCAAATAAATAAATAAATAAATAAAATCTTTAAATAAAAAAATATATATATATTTGTTGTGGGAAGGCAGCACACACGTGAGTGCACGCGTTGCAGGAGAAGAGGGGAGCCTGATGACTGGGAAATTTGAATACCACAGTAGGATGGGGTGTGACCTCATAGAGACTAACATCTTGGAGCCTTTGGAAGATCTAGGTTACAAGGGTTCATTGTTGGAAGATGGCGCTCTGTCTCAGGCAGTCTCTGGTGGAGCCAGTTCCCCCAAGTTTACTGAACTCTGTGCTTGGCTGGTGTCTGAATTAAGAGTGTTCTATAAACTAGAGGAAAATGTGCAAGCAACAATAGCCCAAGTGAAGCTGAAGAATTCCAGCTTGAGGTGAGTGGGCTACTAGGGGAGATGAACAGTCCATATCTTTCATTGACATCTGGGGATGTGACCCATGTGCCTTCTCATTCAGAACTGCCTCCTTTTCCTCACATTCTTGATCTCAGAACTAGAAGCTGCCAGAATGCTCCTCTAAAGAAAGGTCAAGAAGGAGGTGGTAGTGAGGTCTTTCAAGAGTTGGAAGGCATATGTATTGTTCTAGGAATGTCCAAACCTCCAGCCAATATAACTATGTTCCAGTTCTTCAGCAGGATTGAAAAAAAAAAAATTAAAGGAGACATTAGCAAAAGTTCCACTTAACCATGTGGAAAGCCTTTATGGAAGAAGCCAATGGGACCAGCCCACCGGGCAAAGAAAGAAGCAATTCACCAAGCCATAGCCAATGAATATGAAGTTCTGAGAAAGCTGCTAATAGAATTCTTGGATGTTACTGTCCAGTCTTTTGGTTGGCCTGACAGAGCTAAGAGTCAGAGAGAAAAAACAGCAAATAAAAAAATAGAAACGCTTAGTCCTATCTCCTAAAAGTACTATTTCCTTTCCCACCTTTTGGCTACAAGACAAGACTTGCCAAAGATTTTAAGGACAAGCAATAGCTCTATAAACGAAAAGACTGCCTGTGCCATCAATAAGGTGCTGATGGGCAGGGTGCCTGACAGAGGAAGTAGACCCAGTGAAAACTGAACCTCCATCTCCAGAGATGCCACCATGGCAAAAAAGGTAAGATGGCCCCAGCAGCAAACAGGAGGCAGAGAAGGAGGGAGAGGTGGTTATGAACATTCTTCATATGGAGGACGAGGAGGTCATGAACAAGGAGGAGGGAGAGGTGGACATGCTGGCTACAACCATGGTAGCGAGGGGGGAGGAAGAGGAAATAAGCCTCAAGGAGGCTGGATGGATGGAGGGAGTGGAGGAGAAGGTGGTGGCTACCAAGGTGGTGGCTATCGAGATTCGGTTTCCCGCCAGGTGGCTATCAAGGTGGTGGTCATGGTGACTTCCAAGCATATGTATACATACATACATATAAAGGGAGTGGATAGCAGGGTGGTGGATAATAGCAGGACAGTAGGTACCAAGACGGTGGGCACCATGGTGATTGAGGCAGTGGCTGTGGAGGGAGAGGTGGTTGCAGTAGCCAAGGTGGATGTGGAGGCCGGGAAGGAGGCTGGGGAGGAAGGGGGCTGGAATTATCACCAAGGAGGACAATTTGAATAGCACTTCCAGCATGGAGGTTATCAGTATAATTATTTTGGATTTGGACAGGGAAGACATTATCCTAGTTGAGGCTAAAGACCCTTACATTTTGCTGGAGCTCAAGTAACAGAAACTTAGTTTCAGAATCTTGAGTCCAACATCAATTTTTAATTACTATGAGACCATAGGTGGCAGGCAGATTCCTGCTTGGCCTAAGTACTTGTAGGTCTTCATTTAATTGTTTTTGTTTATTTTTTTAAGGATTTACATAATGCAGTTTATTTAAGAAACACATACATCTCTCCTTTGTATGAAGAATTTTTTAAAAGGTAATTAAAATTGCCTTTAATTGACCAGTCAACTAATTCCACAGTCAGAATATGCATACTTTTTTGGGAATAAATTACTTGAATAAATAGTTTAAATAAGCGGTTTTGAAAATGAGTATTCTCCTAGAATTTTTTAGATTTATAACTAGGAAACCTCCCTCAAATTATGAATCCATTTTAATGTGTTTTCCTTTAAGTATTCTAATGCCTATTTTCCACGCACTGTTCTGCCCTGATTGGCTTTTTATCCAGAGTTTATGCCACATTTGCTTCATGATAGAACTTTTAGGTCAGTTCCTATGAAATGAGCTCTTCTGCAGATAGCACATTCAGTCGCCTTATCCTTTTGATGGAATACTGTACCATATGCTCAACTCTGAAAACCTTGAACATGGCCAACATCCGCAAAGATTAAAAAAGCAAACTAAGTTGTGAATCTATAGTACATGTAGGCATTTATATAGTATAGCAATTCAGACTGACCTGCATCCATTCAAAACAAGTTCTTCCTTAAACCCTATTTTTACTTGAAATCTGTTAGAAGAAACAGCAAACTGAAATTTGTTTTATGCACGAGTTATTACCACTGGCTCAGCAAATACAAGTTAGTTTGCTTTGGGCAGACTTTTTTTGGTAATGGAAGAAATGCACTACCAAGTAAGAGGACAGATTTTCGCTTGGTGCAGGAGGCCCTTTATTATTGCTGCAGAAAACAAAAGCCTGGCTGACTTGATGTTTTACATTCTCCTTTACTGAAATCTACACGAAGCTTCTTGCTGGGTTTTTGTAGACCTAAACATTGTTAAGCTGTGAAAGAAAATGGCTGGAGGTGTGCTTTGTGTAAAAGGTGAACAATAAAGTATCTATCTTTATGTTCTCTCAAAAAAAAAAAATTGTTGAAAGATACCTGGATGGTTCAGTCAGAGGAGCATGTGAGTCTTGATCCCAGGGTCAGGAGTTCAAGCCCCACGTTGGGTAGAGAGATTACTTAAAAATAAATAAATAAAAATAAACTTAAAAAAATATTTGTTGCACTGATGCTAGGATGTGATATATTACAGTAGTCCTCCCTTATCTGCAGTTTTACTTTCTGTGGTTTCAGTTACCTACGGTCAACTTCTGTGGTCGAGAAGCATCTGATCCTCCTAGTGACATATGGTCAGAAGGCCAGTATTATCCTAAGGCTGTCATAACACCTACATAATCACAAGAAGGGTAAGTCTAGTAGAATAAGATATTTGGAGAGAGAGAAAGACCACCATTCACATAACTTTCATTACAGTATATTCTTATAATTGTTCTATTTTATTAGTTATTGTTGTTAATCCCTTACTGTAACTAATTTTTAAATTAAACTTTATCACAGGTATGTATACATAGGAAACATACTATATACAGGGTTTGGTGCTGTCCACAGTTTCATACACCCACTGGGAGTCCTGGAGTGTGTCCCCTGCAGATAAAGGAGGGGCTACTGTATTTCTTTTAAGAGTCACATTTTTATGGAATGGTAAAGAAAAGTAGAGGGAGATAAAGTAATAGTTGCTGAGGTTTTGGACTCTGGAAAGATACATAATGCTCGCAGGATAAGTAGAATTAAAGCTGGAAATTTATAGTTCACTTTCCTATTCAAGCATGGCTTTTAAAATGAAAACGCTTATCAAATCAATCTTTTAAAGGGGCACCTGGGTGGCTCAGTTGGTTAAGCATCTGCCTTCGGCTCAGGTCATGATCCCAGGGTCCTGGGATCAAGCCACATGTCAAGCTCCCTGCTCAGCAGGGAGTCTGCTCTCTCACTCTCCCTCTGGCCCTCCCCCCACTCATGCTCTCTCTCTCAAATAAATAAATAAATAAAATTTATTTTATTTATAAATAAATAAAATTTAAAAAATCCATCTTTTAAAAATCAGTTAAAACAGAAAATGGAGAGATTCTAAGTTATATAATTTCTCAGAAACTCGTTGCCCATTATAACGATCCTTGAGGACATGCCACATTCTAAAAATGCCACAATACTCTATTTTCTCCTTTTCTGATTCCCTTTACTTATTTAGAATGAAGAGTTCTATTATTAATTTCAAGATTAAATAATTAAGGAAACACTCTCTAATAATTTTCCCCTCAGAAAGTATGCTGTGAAGTGGAAAAGCCTGATGGCTAGACAAACATTACAGAAATCCAGTGGTAGAGATGCCCTTTGCTTCAATGTTAGGAGCAAGCAATTAGTTTCTCTTTGTTCTTATGGAAGGGCTGGCCCCTCTAGTGCCCAGAGGAACATTTATTAGCCTTTCCCTCCCTTCACTTCAAATAAATCAAATTTTGTAAAGGGTGATAAAGCCAAGACCAGATGTGATCACTGAAGCTGGGAATCCAAGCATGCCAGTCACTAGAACATGTCGTGAGTACTACCTGGGTATTCTCCCCAGGAATAGAGGTACTCTCGAGGTCTTCTCCCTTTCACACAGAGAGGCAGTCAAACTCAATCTGAGGATTTATCATCTGTGCACACCTCAACTTCAAAAGATACAATGACATTGATATATGAAGCAAAGCAGAATTTATATGATACGTTTTATTTAGGATGGCTTGGGGGATTCAGAAGCTGTTCTTGAAAGACCACACCTATCTTCCAACTGTAATGTTTTGTATAGAATGCAAATGTTCAGACTGTGGCTGAAGAAGGCTCTATGGCTTATAGCTGAGGAGAGTATACTTGAATTGTGTGATATTTCCTTCAGACTGAAGTCATGGTATTAATTCACTTGCTAGCAACCATCGGACTTGGGCTCAGATATAACAAAAATAGAACTCACTAGACAGGTCATCAGCTGCTTCCTCTAACCAGTTTCTGGGTGCTGTGACCTCCAGCAGCATAGGCATTTATTCTCCAAGAGTGTTCTGCCATCTTGAAAGCCTAGGAGCCTTGTCGGTCGTCACTGTGTGATCAGCTGCCAAGGTAATTGCCAGTGCGATCTTGAGAACAGATGAGAAGTTAGACTGACAGGATAACATTTCAAGGTCTACTAATCCTTGTACCTGGTGACATGAGACGATCATCCGACCAGCTCAAGTATGGGAGGCATTTCTGCAAAGGGATAAGATTATAGTTAAGTGTCTCAAAGCTCCTGCCTTTTTTATAAGTGCTGACTTTAGTTAGGGGTGAGTCACTAGATTGAAAGGATTATTTTTCTATTTCAGGACAATGACCTCAACTGTCACTTTGTAATTTCTCTTAGAGCTTTTCTTCTTTGCTCTTGGCATTTCACTCACATTTCCAGATTTTTTTTAAAAAAGTCATTTTCCGGGCGCCTGGGTGGCTCAGATGGTTAAGCATCTGCCTTTGGCTCGGGTCATGATCTCAGGGTCCTGGGATCGAGTCCCGCATCGGGTTCCCTGCTCAGTGCAGAGCCTGCTTCTCCCTCTCCCTCTGCCACTCCCTCTGCTTGTGCTCTTCTGTCTATCTCTCTGTCAAATAAATAAATAAAATCTTTAAAAAAAAATAAAATAAAATAAAAATAAAAAAGTCATTTTCCTGTAACGTGGAAGACTTTCTTGATCTCTCGCTAATCCTCCCATCCTTATGCCTATTTTTTTTTAATTTTTTATTTAAATTCAATTTTGTTAATATATAGTATATTATTAGTTTCAGGGGTTTATACCTATTTATATAAGAAGTTCAGATTCCACATCTCCCCCAAATACTCCAAACATGTGAATCATCTCCTTGGGAGAAATCACAGAAACCACTTTGTGTCACCACTGAGCTACCTCCATTCTAGGCATTGGAAGTACCTACCTGTACTTCATGATGCCCTGTCCCTCCACAAGAACAAAAAGAAAAATAACCACTTGCCCCCAACATGAAGCAAAGGACATTGTTCTATAGCATCTGTCTAGCCATCAGCCTTTTCCACCGAGTTGGGGGATTGTTTAAAAAAAGAAAGATGAAATAAACATGGACCCAGAAGGCATTCCCAGAATCAAAGGAGACACAGATATGTAACAATTACACTATGATTCAATAAGTACTATAATAAAGGTATTTACAAGGTTCAGAAGAAACAGAGGATGATGTGCTATGAAGAAGAAAGTGATGTTTGAACTCACTGTTGACAATATGATCAGCAGTCTGCAGGCCAGAATATGAGAGAACATTCCATTCTAGAGGTAGGAAACAACATGAGGAAAGGCACAGAGGCTTCCAATGAGCCACTGTTGAAATTGTTCTGGGTCCTACAATGACATTTGAAAATGTAAGCTTTCTATCTTTTACATCTGTTGTATATAATACACACAAATATAGTATAAAGTATATATAGTAAAGAGCAGTCTTAAATTAACTTGAGCATTGCTTTATGTTAAATCCACATGAGAAAAAGCTCTTTCCCATTTAACATAAAGACTCTCAGACCAGAGCTGAAATATAGGCTGACACAACAATGTCGCATTCTCAGGAATGGAAATTGTGATGTTACACTACTCATAATGACCAGGACAAACTCTCTGAAGATAATTTTATAAAAAGCAAACAAAGCCAAATCAACAACAAACCAGAAAAACAACCACCATTTATTGAATCTCATCAATTTATGTACATTACCTCACTTACCTTAATCCTTACAACAGCCGTTTAAGGTAGATATTATCCCTGTTCTACACTTACAGAAACAAACTCAGACAAGTCAAGTAATTCATCCTTAAGTGACAGAGCTGGGATTGAGATCCCAGATTTCTTTGAAGCCATGGAATCATACCTCACATACACCCTAAAATACTAGCAGGAACCAGCAAATGCTCATTATGATTAAGACTTTATCACTGTGAAACTATGCGCATTTATGTAGCAGCATGGCACAGCAGAAGGAGCCCTAGACCCACTAAACCAAGAATCAAGATGTAAGAATTCTAGAAGAAATCACAAGATTCCTTCTATGTGACTTTGGATACTTTACTTGCCCTTGAGTAGGTTAAAGTAGATAATTTCTAAAGCTCTATCCAGCTATAAAAGACTGAAGTGCTCCATTATTACTGTCCCTCCATATTTTTGTGACAGGGATTTAAAGCTCTGTGATACAGTTTCTTCATGAAAAAATAATCCCTACTGAGCAATTTGGTTGTGGAGATTAAATGAGGTAATGGGCATGAAAATGCCTAGTATCAAGAGTGGCACAGGGCGCCTGGGTGGCTCAGTTGGTTAAGCGACTGCCTTCAACTCAGGTCATGATCCTGGAGTCCTGGGATCGAGTCCCACATCGGGCTCCCTGCTCAGCAGGGAGTCTGCTTCTCCCCCTGACCCTCCCCACTCTCATGCTCCCTCTATCTCATTCTCTCTCTCAAATAAATAAATAAAATCTTTAAAAAAAAAAAAAGAGTGGCACAATGTAAGCACTCAGAAGTATTTCCTGATCCTGAAGCTGCAGGTGAGTTAGTGCAAAGCAACTTTAAATGCTAGTGCAAAAAAAGCCCATATTTATATCTGAGAGATCTGAGACAATGTAATGGTAAGTATATAGTTCGGGGCCAGATTTAAATCTTAGCTCCTTCTTCCCTGCAGTATGAGTTTGTACAAGTTACTTACCTTCCTTCCCTTAGCTTCAGTTTCCACATCAGTAATTTGAGGATAATCACCATGTAGGGTAACTGGGAAGACTAAATGAGCAATACTTAGAGGATCAAATTAGATAAAACTTAGCAGTATGTTGCATAGTGAGCTATCAATAAATGTGAGCTCTTCTTATGACTCTAACCAGCATTTTCAGCTTGGACAAAACCCCTATTAACAGCCAAGGTCAAATTTGACCTTTCCTCCCATCTCAAGTTCTGCCAGCTGGGCCTTGCTTCAGGCTACACACAGAGACCCTTGTACATTTTGGCTGAAGGTAAGAATTAGAAATGAACTAAAGTTCATCTTCAGCCTAGGAAGTTGTGCATTATCTGCTCCTCAGATTCAGCTTCAGTTTTTGCAAGGTCTAACAGTTGAATGCGTGCTCCAGCCTGCTTTCTTGCATCCCCACAACTCGTGTGTGATCAATCACCATGTAATTACATAGGTTATGGTCATACCTAGTTAGTACGGCATCTCAATTTATGATTAATAATTGAATATCCACTTTCAAATAAAGATAAACCTTTTAGATGTAATTGGAGTGGAGCTCTCCCTAAATTGAATTCTATCAGTTTAAATATGAATGTGCCTTTTTTTTTTTTTAAGATTTTATTTGTCAGAGAGAGAGCAAGCGAGCACGCACAAGCAGGGGGAGCAGCAAGCAGAGGGAGAAGCAGGCAGAGGGAGAAGCAAGCTCCCTGTCGAGGTTTGTTTCTGGAAATATCATCCAATAATGCATGAAGTTCAGCATGCGAGAATACTTTAATGAAATTTTATCATTACCACTGACCCCTAAGACTTCAAATCCAGGAGTTAAAGAGGAAATGCCTTTAACTTAGTTAGTAATGGAGAAAAAGCGTATCTTAACTAATTTGATAGCAACTTCATGAGTTGCTCTCCACTCTATACTTAAAAGTAACTATTTAGTATTATATTTTTTTGTTTTTTTTAAAGATTTTTTTTTTTACTTGGCAGAGAGAGAGAGAGCACAAGCAGCGGGAGCAGCAGAAAGGGAAAAGCAGGCTCCCCGCTGAGCAGAGAGCCCTACGTGGGACTCTATCCCAGGACCCTGGGATCATGATCTGAGCCGAAGGCAGACGCTTAGCTGACTGAGCCACCCAGGTGCCCCATTAGTATTTTAAATGAGTGGTTTAATATGAGCACAAGAGCAATTTAGCAGTTGACAGTGGTGAAAAATGAATGATCCTGAACTACATTAAGCTTTAAAAACATAAATGATGTAATAAAATTACAATTTTTGAATAAAATTTGTTCATATATCTTAGAAGCTTACATTCTATAATGGTGTTCTTCCATGTAGGCCTTGGCCAAATACTAATTTCAAGACTAGACCATTGAGCATTTGGTCAGTATGTACACTATGAATGTGACTTAGCCATAAACCACAGTTAAGACAGGACGATAACCAGGTTGTTCATCCAGTATAGCCCCATCTCCAGGTCACCCATGTCGCAGGTTTGTGGACCTCATGCAAGAAGTTGACCAGAACCTATCCATCCATCTCATTCTCGAAGTTAAGAGAAAATAGTAAAGTGAGGGTTAAGGTTGATTGGAAATAAGATATAGTCCTCTCTGGCTAGGTTCCTCACTTTAATTTGCTAATTTATCCTATTTTGTTATTTTTAGGTCAAAATGACAGACTGAAGACTTTTCTTGGAAGTGAGACATATTAGAGTTAGGCATGCTTGATCTGAAATGTTAGTGACAGTAATGTGTATGGAAAGTTCGATTCATATAAGCATCCCTACTTCAATATACTTAAAGCAGCTTTCCACTCTGAAAATAATACCAAGTAGGATCAATAAATACTAATTTTCCTTTCAACAGGACCAAATAACTAAACAATCATTTTTCATTAAAGATTAAAACATTTAAAATTTCAAACCAATCTTTTTCCTAAAAGACAAAGGTCACAGCAAATCTTTAGAAAAAGAGGCATATTGTCTATTTGAAAATTCAGGCCAATGCCATCAAATGAAATGGTGGTTTGTGCTCAAGTGGCCATAAAGAAGACATGAAGGACCGATGTGGAGTTACTACCTTAGGGATTACTCACTCATAAAAGTTTTTATGAATATCACAGCTGGTATCTTCCAAAGGCAAGTCATTGTAATAGAAGAGTTGGCATCATTACATAGATTATGATTCACTGCCTGAAAAAAATTTGAACTTGGTTTAGAAGCCCCGGTGGTAGGTATATAATAGACTTTACCATCCTCAGATCAATGCCACAGCCGATCAGTGAATTCAGTTTCTTTACAGCCAACCTAACTTAGATTGGATTTCTGAACTTCCAATATATAAGCACAGAAGAAAGAAAGAAAAAAGAAGACAGGCAGACCAGAAAAGTAAAAGAGCTAGCCAGCCCAATGAGGCTCCTACAAACAGAAATGCTAATTGGTATACTTTCTTCTTCTCATACCTGTGAAGTTTGTTTTTGCCTTCTGGGCTTTCACCTTCACTGTTCTCTCTGCCTATTTCTAGCCCCCTCTCATCCTTCATGTACCAGCCCAACTGTTTCTCGTACAGAGGCCTTCCCTGACGCCTCAAGCAACTCTCTCCCTGACTCCCCAGCCCATCATCCCATATATTTCCCTCTATCAGAAGCTTGTTCCTTTACTGCCTACCATCATTAATGTGCAAACCGAACTGTAAAAGGGGACCTTCTCTATTTTGCTCACCATTATATCCAGGCATCTAGAAATATTTGCTGAATGAATGAATGGAAAGTGGTACAAAATTATTAGGAGAGTGCCAATGACTAACAGGAGGATCCAAAATGGGAAGTCATGGGAAGCATTTGTGCCAAGTTCCAGGATTACCTTGAAAAGAGAAGGGAAAATTAAGAGGTAACTTGAAAAAAAGAAAGAGAAAGGAATAAATAAGAGTCTAATGGAAAAAGAAGGAAGCCCCCATTTCAAATCTGAGGCACTGTTTTTACTTACCGGGGAAATACAAAGATAGGTAAGGGCATTTATTGCTAGTTTAAATGAAATTTATCTCATCTAGCCAGTATTTGCTCAACCACATCAGATTCTCATTACTATCACCAGAGCACCATGTAAAGTATAACCCACAAAACTAAGCTCTGAATTTTTTTTGGACTCAACCTTCTCCTGCGTGTGATGAGGGGAAACTCTCGAAAGGCCTGATAGACAGGGAAGCCATTTTTAGATTCCTAAGTCAACATGACTATATATAAACTTTGTTCAAACCAAAAGCCCACTTTATGGCCCACCACACATGCATGGTACATCTACTTTGTGAATGAGTAACCTAAAGGAAAACCATCCTTGAGAGATCGATCAGTGCACCTACTCCCTGCATTCCTTTATGATAAACCTTGTGATTCCTGCCTATGTGCTAATCTATACTCTTTTGAGCTTTTACAAGATGTAAAAAGTATATAACCCTGCAAAAACTATTCATTCTCTGGAGCACTTTCTTGACCGTGAAGACTGTTTCCCCAGCAGCTGTCCTAACTTAGGCTCAAATGACTCTTCCTTACTTCTAGATTCTAAAAAGTTTGTTCATTTTATGTTGATGTTCCCAGAAGCCTTTTTTTCCAGAATAAATGACCAGAGCCCTAGTCCTATTCTGCTGAACTTTGGAATTTTTTCCATCCTTTCTGGGTTAAGAAATTGACAACACTAGAATAATAATCAGCTGATTAAAAGATGACTTAACAGCAAAGTTCACTCTAAGCTCCCAGAAGGTAGGTACAAGATCTTACCCATCTTTTTCATCCCAATCGTACAGAATATGCTCTCAAACTGACTGAATTAGAGAACATTCTGTGACCAGATTTCCTGCATTAGCACAATCTATAAAGGTAAGGATTACAGTAAATAAAGATGACTTAATGACAGCTTTCTCTTCACAAAGAATTATCTAAATTACATTTAAAATAATGTATGATATAGATCCTATTTCCTTTATATATTTTTTCCTTTATATTTTTAGTAACAAAAAGGCCACTTTACCTTTGTTCACAATCATTTTGTAAAATGGGAAAACTTTCCATAAAATGAAGGCTGGGGTGAAATGAATGAAAGAAACAATTTTATCAAGCACATTAAAATATAAATAGCTTTACAAATTAACTTTAGAGGGTGTAACTAAAAGACAAAGGTTAATACTAGTTATACTAATTTAGGAAGAAAGTGCTGAAGTTCTTTTTGGTCTTTATTCTTTCTCTTTAAAAAAATGATGTACACCAGGCTATTAGTATGAAAGGCAAAGAAAATCTTACAACTGTTTGCCTTCTGATTGGTAGATGTTTTTATTGACAACAGTTTTTAAAATGACATCTCTGAGGAATGAGGTTAAAAACTGCTATATACATAGTCTCCTACATATAGTATCTAACACACAGACAGCATCTCTCTGAATTAGCTTAATATATAATTTATTTTATACCTATTTAATAGAATAAAGGAATTACAATCTTGGCATAATTTCAATTGATTCTTAAGTTCATATATTTAAATTGGACATCTTTTCATTCTTTAACATAACCTTTTTATATGAAGCTATTCTTAACTTGGACTTGGAAATAAATGTCCTATACTTATAAAACTCAATTAAAATTCAGTTTTCAAAGTAGCTGTATCCTAACATTAATTACTATGCACTATTAATAGATTTTAATAGCCATATCACTACACTCAAGATTGTACAGGAGCTGTTTTCAACCCTAACTATACGCACTACAATTTTTTTTACATATGCCAATAAGTGTTCAATTAGTATCTTAAAATAAAAGCTTTTGAACACCACTTGAAAGTAACAAAAAGAATGAAAATGAGTAATTCATTAAAGAAATAAAAATAATTAACACAAAAAAGATATTTCACCTCCTAATAAACAAAGATAAGCAAATTAAAACAAGATGTGTCTCCCCTTTTGAACAGGCAAAGATATGCACTGGCAGTAATAGAGGAAATTATATTCACACAATTGTAGGAGTAAAACTTATATAATCTTATTGGAAGGAATCTAATATTATGTATCAAAGTTTAAAATGTGTACATGCTCCCACCAAGCAATCTTACTTGTGAGAAATTATCCTAAGGAGGTAATAGGCCAAATTCACCAAGACATAGATACAAGATATTTAAAATGAAAAATAAGAAATTGCCTAAATGTTCACCAAACAAAATTACTAAATTAGTCATGGCATATATGGAGACAGTGAAAAAAAAAAAGTCGAAGACCTCTTTCTATTGCTGAGTGAAATAGCATAGTACAGACATGACATGACTGTACAGAAAACAATAAAAACAGTATGTTGTACTTTAAGTTTAGAATAAGAAACATTAAGACAAAAAAAAGGTTAAGACAAACAAAATGTTAGAAATAGTATTGTCAATTTACTTTTAATTCTCTAAGTTACCTTTGTCTTTTTTTTTTTTTTCCATAGAAAGATTGTCTGTGAAGAATAATCAGACACTACACCAGTCAGTCAGTCAGTCAGTCAGTCAGTCAGTCAGTCAGTCAGTTTGGGGATATGGGAAAAAAACTGGGCAAGAAAAACTTCACATGACTATGAAGGAGCGATCTTTTCTTGGCCTGAACAGGGGTAAATAATGGCATATGGACATCCCTATGCTCTACCACATTTACCAATCTAAGTACACATATTCAAATGCCTACTTTACCTCTCAGGATATCATTACCAATAAGTTACTATCACTCTAGGATGCTAATATTTCAAGACAAACAACATTTAATCTTAATTTCAACTGTTCACTGAGTCATTAGGCTATTTCAAGTCTATAAAACCACTCCATTTAAAAATTCCTTCCCCTCTTTTTTAAAAGATTTACTTATTTTGAGAGAGAGAACATGCGAGTGAGGGGAGGGGCAAAGGCAGAGTGAGAGAATCTCAAGCAGACTCCCCGCTGAGCACAGAGCCTGATTTGGGGCTCAATCCCAGGACCTGGAGATCACGACCTGCGCCCAAATCAAGAGCCAGACACTTAACTAACTAAGCCACCCAGGCACCCCAGAAAATTCCTTCCCTTTTCAAAAATTCTCACTGAACTACTGAAAATTTCCAACAGATAGTGGTAACTATTCCTGCTTTAAGTATAGACTGGAAAATATCATATGCAAAATAGCAACACGATAATCTTGTGGCACCTCAATTTCATTCTACTCTTTGTATCTGAACAAAGAAGAACATTATATAACTGAGTTCATAGTGGCTTTCTTTTCTCTTAACATTTTACTAGTGTATACTTAAGAAGCTGTGAGCAAAAGCTCTATATGATACCCAATACAAAGCTGTTGAGAAATAGTCTTTATAATGCCAATTAAAGAACAAAACATCTGGTTAGTTTTTAAACAAAATGAGCTATTCTGCCCTCCATGCCAACCACTAAGCAATAGGTCTTTCCCATTCATTACTGACTGATGTAGTTCTCAGCAACATTTTACTAGTTCCATAAACATTCATTTTATTCCCACTCTTTCAAATAACTCTGTCCATTTGGTCGCATATACAATTGCAAGCTGATGGCACAGGAGTTTCCTTTTAGTTCTTAACTCTTAAAAAAATGTTACGTAATTTTATTTTCCAATTTTATTTAAAATTTTTTTCCAGTGGAATGTTTTTCAAAATATTTAATTGAATTTTGTGACAGCTGACCTGGTATCAAATGCTACACTTAGACATTCCTATATTTTAAACTAAATTGAAACTAAAATATTCATATTATTGAATAAATTTCTGGAGATCCAAAATTAAGGAAATAATTCAAACTGTGATACAGTCTAGTGTTTATTTTATGTTATGGCAGGTACACTTGAATTTCAAAAATTTAAAACATATAAAAAGTGGTTAGGGACTAACATGTGTATCAACAGTTGATAAATGTCTAAGACTGTTTATTATACAGCAGGGTACAATGGTAGTGCTAATGCCGGCAGGGCACCATGGAAGTTAGTCTAAAAATTATCACCAGGCTTTATACAAGCAACAACATATGCTGCTGTTTTAGAATTTCCGGACATAGTCTGCTTCTAGTGCTAAGCAGTCCTTTAACATTTTTAATGTTATACAGTGTTACAGTGTTTAGTTTGGCAAATGTTTCAAAATAAAGTAGAAATGTATTCATAACATCACAGAAATGCACATCCAGTTTTGTTTTCAATAAGAACCATAGGTACAGATCAGAACTCTTCCCTATATGAAATAATTTACACACAGATGAATGCTATAATATCACTATCTAAAATAATCACTAAATACAATTCTTTTTCAGAAATAAACAAGCAAAAGTTTTTTTTATTTGCAAATATCAAAAACATAATGTATGTTTTTCAAACAATGATATTCTAAAATTATAGGAATAATTTTAGTGAATTCAGTGAATGTGAAACCTAAATCAACCAAGTATACTGTAGTAGAACCATATTAAATGAAACCAATGATCAGAAAATACAACCGTATGAAAGAAATTTATAATCCACAAAACTGTTTTTCAGGCCTTAAGGTAAAATAGTTCCACAGTTCACAGGTAAAACCAGAGCAACAAAAATGCGTGCTTGTCTTCAATAAGTAGATATTTTATGCAGAAGATGTAACACTTTGCTTGTAGACAGCATGGTATGCATTTCTCAGCAAGACATAAGGAAAACAAGATTCCAAAAGATCCATTGTCAGGAATGGGGATTCCTGCACAATCTGAAAAGTAGCAAAAATGCATCACAGAATTGAAGTTATTTTAATGGGAACATTTACAGCCAGTAAATCATAATTTCTATAGTGTCCTTATTAGAAATAATTAGAAAATTATTTTCCTTTTACTTTAAAACCTGAAATATAAATGTGCCAGTGTTTTGCTATCAAAATGTTTAAAATCACTTTTCAATTAAGTCTATTAATCAGAGGAACAGATTGAGCACTTTCATTTGCCCTCAACTGTATACTAGACATATAAGAGAATATAAACATATTTAAAATAGGGTCCATACCATCAAGTTCCCAAGACTAAGCCAAAAAGCCAAATCAAACATAAAACCAACTGTAATTAAGTGGAAAGCTAGAGGAGTTCAAAAGGGATGAAAGATTAATGTGGGCCAGAGTAATCAGGAAAGTCTATCTAGAAAAAGATTTTAGCTATGGGGTACGCCGAATCATAGAACAGATACAGATATCTGCAGGAAAAGGAAATTATTCTAAGTGAGAAGAGCCACAGTGTAGAAACAAGCATAGCTGGTTCAGATAGTGAAGAGAAAGAGCTGACTAGGCACTGAGAATCACAGGAAATTATATTAGATGGGTGGAAGAGAGAATGTAGAAAATTCAGAAAACTGGAAGAGTTGAAACGGACACACTTGGAAAATATAAGGCCTTAAATGCTTCCCACTGGTTGAAAAACTATTCATAAAATAGGTAATACTAATCTTTTATTCTGTTGTTTTCTGGTATGATTACCATATGGTAAAATACAAGTAATGTTAGTCTTTCCAGTGATATTTAGAGAGTGTGTGGCTTGAGTGGACTGAACAGAAGGGATCAAAAAGGTACTTCAGCTCATATTATTATTTAATCACTAAATGCCAAGAAAAGACTATTAGGAATGACTGGAACTTTTTTCTTGTTAATAAAAAATAAAATGAGACTTACCATATCTAGCAGTAAATAAACAGATTCTCTATTTCTTGTTGTTGTTTTATCAGTCTCCTGGCCAATTTTCAGTAGACTGGAAGATGCAAGCTTAAAAGTATATAAACATTTTAAGAAAGTTTTAATGAAATGTTCACTCACGAGATACTTATTTTCAGTATGCTTCAACTTATAATATATTTCAATCATTCAGTGCCTATATATAAGATAATGGGCAAAATTCTAGGCATCCAAATACCAGCTTAGAAAAAAAGGTCATACTGCAGAGTTCTAGAAATGAGAGATTTCTAAGGGAAAAAAATGCTAACCAGCTCCTTGATTTTAATGCCTACCTTCACGTGGTCCTCCTTCCAGGGGAAAAAAAAGGAGAATTTATTGTTTAGTTACCATTTTTACTTTCCTTATAAAACATCATGAGTTCTATTTGATTATACCTACCGCCAGAAATTCTTTAAGACGGTCTTCAATGCTTCCTTTGTGAATTGTAAACAAAGCTGCAGCAATCTGGTTAATGGCCTTGGCCAAGCAATGTATGTTGTTGCAGTGCCCTGAGAAAAGTGCAAGTAGGGTTTGTGGTTTCTGCATGACCCCAAAATTTCAAATACATAAACAGCAAGTCTTTAATCACTTCACAATCTACATAGTGACATTATTAAGAGTTGGGAGATTGCCTGCCTTGCTCTCCTTTCATTTTTATGAAAGGACTAGTGCTTTTAAAAACACTATAGCAAAAAAGCAACAAACGATGATGTCTCTATTAAACAGGCAAATTTTCAAAAAATCCCCAAGAGAAATCATACATAAATTTTATATTGTCTCTGAAACTTAAAAAAGATGTTCTTAGCTGCTTTACAAACATTTTGTCATTTGATCTTTAGAGTTGGATACTCCTTCATCATTCCCTGCCACACACACTCAGGCACCCAAAAGCTCACACATACATGTTTCATGAATCAGGAAACTGGGGCTTTGAAAAAGAAAAATCAACTATTCAAGGTTGTAAAGCTAGTAAGTGACTAGTAGGTTAACCCACGTTCTATTATAAATGAACATTAATTACTTGAAAAGTATCTATATCAAAACTCATGACTTTTTCATTGCCAAAACAGTTTTAAACCATTACCTTCTATAGCAGGGCTATACTGAGACATCACGTTACTAGCCAATGTTGGCAAAGAAACTGCCACAAAGACCATAAGGAGGCAGGCAATTTTATATTCTTCTTCTGGACTTATGTTTTCTAAGGGAGAAAAATCAAAATAAAACTAAGGTATTTCTTCAAGATTAGTTAAGAGTTATCAATCTAAACCAGAAAATGCAAATTTCAATTTTTGTATAAGGTATATTACTGAGCTTCTACAGAACTAATCGCAACTTTGTTATAAGTGATATAGAAGTAACATACATTATTGGCTATTATCAACTACCCAAGCATTTTTTAAGAACCTCTAAAAAAAACAGTAAGGCAAAAAAAAAATATTTTTAATTGTAAGATTATAAGGCAAAAAAAAAATATGATTAGGTAAGTGGAATCCTAAAATTTCCTAACTGAAAACTGATAAATTATTATTTTAAAAGAATATTCTGTGTACTACAGTTTAGAAAATTTAATATCTCATAAATTACTCTGTAAAATCATCCAAAAAAACCTTAATTTTTTAAAAAATGTGATTTGAAGTTTATTATTAGTATTTAAAAGATATAAATATGGAAAATGGACTAGATTTCCAACCTATCCATTTTAGAAGACAGAAGGGACCAGTCATAAATGAAAATAACTAGCACTGCCCTAAGTCTTTTAAGATAAAATCCTTTCTAAAATATTTATTATAATGTGTACTAAAATTACAGGTTACCTAAGGCACTTGAATCTGGTACCTGGGAAATTCCAGTTATTCTACTATTCACCCCACCACATATATGTAAGAATTGAACGTAAGAGCCAGAATGTTTTAAAATTTGGCTATGAAAAATATAGCTGTAGCTGGGCGCCTGGGTGGCTCAGTCGTTAAGCGTCTGCCTTCGGCTCAGGTTATGATCCCAGGGTCCTGGGATCGAGTCCCACATTGGGCTCCCTCCTCGAGGGGAAGCCTGCTTCTCCCTCTCCCACTCCCGCTGCTTGTGTTCCTGCTCTCGCTATCTCTGTCTCTGTGAAATAAATAAATAAAATCTTTAAAAAAAAAAAAAAAGAAAAATATAGCTGTAGCCAAATGAGTAACAGTGGCAATTACCCATGTGAATATAATTAACATATTGCATGAATGATGAAACAAAAAGCAATGTTAAATAAAAAAAGAACTGATGAACCCAGCCAAACATGCTAGGTACAAGGGGATAGGGATGGTCATTTTAGTATCAGAAACAGGTAAAATGTTACTTTGTAGACAAATCTAGAAATATCTAGAGCATTCTGGGTTCTACATTTCAAAGAGCTGGTTTTAAAATCTTTTAAATGTTTAATACAACACAGTGATGCACTGACTCCACAGTAAGCTCTAGTCCAGTGAAAATAGGACACCCTTTTCTAGATACCAATTTTGCTACCTACTGGACCATCTCCATCAGTATACAAATTCTGTGACTCTCTCACCTGAAAAAAATCCTTCTCTTGATTTTATTCCTGCCTCTAGCTACTGTAATTTCATTTCTTTGTTCCCCTTTACAGTATAACTCTTTGACAGAGTTGTTTTATACCTATTATTTCCAATTCCTTTTCTCCTATTCTCTCATAAGCCCTCTCTACTCAGCCTTTTGCTCCAAAAATTCCACTGCCCTGCTCTTAGCAGCATTACCCATTAATCTGCATACTTGATCAATCCCTCTCCATTTTGGCTGGAAACTCCTATTTCCTAGTTTTTCTTCTCCATCATCCATCCTTCTTTCTCAGTTTCTTTTTGGTAGTTCCTCCTCTTCTCCCTGAGTTCTTAAATTTGAAAGTGTCCTAAAGGCTCAGACCTTGATCCTCTTTCTTCTGCATCTATGTTAACTAACCTTAGAAATTCCATCTAGTCTTATGGCTTAAATATTGTCTGTATGATGACTCCACTATAACATAAGTTCCAGACGACAGGGATTTTTGTCGTTTCTGCATTGCTATATTCCAACTACCAAAAAAAAAAAAAAAAGCAAGTTGGACATTAAGCAGGCATTTGGATAATAAGTACCACACCTGTATCTGTGTTGCCCTGGTAATTTTAACTAAGACTAATACATATTTACTAATGTATTTTACCTGATTTTTGTGAGGAGAGAGCTACCACCAAGGCAGGATCAATCTCACAAGGTAATCCAGCAGCTGATGATAACTCATACACATTCATTGCAACCTGATGGAATATTTAAGAATTACAGAGTAAGAAATATTTTAGCAAATTTCTAAGAAATCTCACTTTAGTAAGAAAGACATACTTTTTAAATTAGAATCTACCTATAAGAACACTACAGAATTTCAAAACTTGGCTGAAACAGGAACTATAGCACAACTATCCTACAATGAAAAATTGAGTTATTACTTCACGATGTGCTGCTTATTAGAACTTCTTATTGTTAGGCCAAAAAAAATTTGTATACTCTCTGCGGCAAATGCCAGTAAAATCATGCTAACGTTACTTTCCTTGGAAGCATGGATGTAAAATATCAAGCCAAAAGAGATGAATAAATGAACAAAAGTAAATCAAAATCGCTGAACTTATATTTACATTCATATTTATTTAATAAAAAATTGTGGTGGTTCAATGACTCATCATATCATAGCTATAAATATGGTAAATTACTTATCATAATAGATTTTTTTTTTTAAAGCTCTGTGCTCAACATGGGCCTTGAACTCACAACCCAGAGATCAAGAGTCACATGCCCTACTGACTGAGCCATCCAGGTGCCCCATAATAGATTTTTAAGGAGTACAGATTTAAAGCCTGATAAAGGAATTTCTAATGACTAAAATAATTTTTTGGCATTACATATGGATTTCAAGTATTTATGATATTCTGACTGCTCTATACCTCAGTTAAAAATCACCTACATAGCTGATTACTTTTGATATTGCTACCCAAAAAAAAAACTCAGTATAAAATATGAAGTAAAACTGTGTATCTAAAAATAAATGGAAATCGTCATGGATTAAGCTCTAGAAAAACATTTTTTGGGGGGGCGCCTGGGTGGCTCAGTCGGTTAAGTGTCAAACTCTTGATTTAGGCTCAGGTCATGATCTCAGCGTTGTGAGATCAAGCCCCACAGTTAGCAGCAAGTCTGCTTGTGATTCTCTCTCTCTCCCTTTGCTCCTCCCCCTGCTCATGCACATACTCTTTCAAATAAATCAATCTTTAAAAAAAAAAAGGAAAAACATTTTTTTTGTGATCCATTACTCCACACACAAAAATGAACTCAAAATGGATCATAAACCTAAGAGTTAAAATTATAAAATTATTAGAAGAATATGCAGGTATAAATCTTTATGACTTGGGTAAGGCAACAGTTTCTTAGATAGGGCATCAAAAGAAGTGGCAACCAAAGAAAAAAATAGACAAACTGGACTTCATCAAAACTAAAAATTTTTGTGCCACAGAGGACATTATTACGAAAATGAAAAAACCACCCACAGAACAAGAGAGATTTCCAAATTATCTATCTGTTAATGGACTTGTATCCAGAATATATAATGAACTCTTACAACTCAAAATTAAAAAGGCAAACAATCCAAATGAGCAAAGGATATGAATAGATATTTTTCCAAAGAAGATACACAAATAGTCAATAAGCACATGAAAATGTATTCAACATTCATCACTTGAGAAAAATGTATAACATAACAATGAGATACCATTTCATACACACTAGCATGGCTATAATTAAGAAGACAGGAACAAATATTGACAGGATATGGAGAAACTGAAACCTTCATACATTGCTGCTGGGAATGCAAAATGGTACAACTACTTCGAAAACAATTTGGCAGGTTCTCAAAAGGTTAAACATAGAGTTTCCATATGACCCAGCAATTTGACTCCTGGCATATTTCGAAGAGAAAGGAAAGCGTATGTCCACACCAAAACTGTATAGGGATATCCATGGTAGCATTATTTATAACAGCCAAAAAAAGAAAACCTATATGTCCATCAACTGATGAAAGGATAAATAAAATGTGGTATATCCATATAATGGAATACTAATCAGCAATAAAAAATGAAGTACTGATACATGCTACAACAGGAATAAACCTTGAAAACATTATGCTAAGTAAAAGAAGCTAGTATCAAAAGCCTACATATTGTATGATTCATATTAAGTGTCAAGAATAGGCAAACTTGGGGCGCTTGGATGGCTCACTGTGTTGAGCACCTGACTCTTGGTTTAAGCTCAGGTCATGATCTCCTGGGTTGTAGGACTGAGCTCCATGCAGGGCTCTGCGCTCAGCAGAGAGTCTGCTTGAGGATTCTCTCCTTCTGCCCCTCCCCCTACACTTGCATGCATGCACGCCTTCTCTCTCCAAAATAAATAAATAAATAGATAGATCTTAAAAAAAAAAAAGAATGGGTAAACTTACAGAGACAGAAGCTAGCTTAGTGGTTGCCTAGGGCTGGAGACTGGGAAGAATTCGGGAATAACTGCTAATGGGCATAAGGCTTCCTATTAGGATGATGACAATGTTCTAAAATTGGCTGGGTGATAGCTGCACGACTCTGTGACTATACTTAGATCCACTGAACTGTATACTTTAAGTGAGTAAATTTTAAGATAACTGAATTATATCTCAATAAAGCTATTAAAATATATATATTTGGGGGCGCCTGGGTGGCTCAGTTGGTTAAGCGTCTGCCTTTGGCGCAGGTCATGGTCCCAGAGTCCTGGGATTGAGCCCCACATCGGGCTCCCTGCTCAGCGGGAAGCCTGCTTCTCCCTCTCCCACTCCCCCTGCTTGTGTTCCCTCTCTCACTGTGTCTCTCTCTGTCAAATAAATAGATAAAATCTTAAAAAAATAAAAAATATATATATTTGGAGAACTGGTGGTTGCCAGAGGGGAGGGGGACTGGGCAAACAGGTGAAGGGAATTAAGAGGTACAAACTTCCAGATATAAGTCACATCAATGAGAAGTACAGCACAGGGAAATAGTCAACAATGTTTTATGCAGTATGTCGCTGTATGTAGTACAACATTATAGTAACTTTGGTGACAAATGGCAGCTACACTTATCACGGTGAGCATTTCATAATGTGTATAAATGTTGAATCATTATGTTGTATACCTGAAACTAGTATAATACTGTATGACAACTATACTTCAATTAAAAATTAATTTTAAAAATATATATTTCAGTTTTCAAAATAAATATTAAGTTCTGGGGCGCCTGGGTGGCTCAGTTGTTAAGCATCTGCCTTCGGCTCAGGTCATGATCCAGGGTCATGGGATCGAGCCCCGCATCGGGCTCCCTGCTCTGTGGGCAGTCTGCTTCTCCCTCTCTCATTCCCCCTGCTTGTGTTCCCTCTCGCTGTCTCTCTCTCTCTCTCTAATAAATAAATAAATAAAATCTTAAAAAAATATTAAGTTCTGTGAAAGTTTGCTAAAAACTAAACATAATTATGTCAGGTGCTGAGAGAACTGGATGGTTGCTGAGAATATTCTCATAATCCACACACCATTGTGTTTTCAATGAATGATTCTTCTTTAACGTTTTCTTAACTTTTTTTCCACAGTGTTTCCATTTAACAACACACATGGTTTTCAATCATAAAATCATAGGACAATCATTAATCTCAAATGTTTACACTATGCAAAGCACTGTGGGAGATACAAAAATAAAACAAGGTCTTCAAAATGTTTACAATCTAGTATAAATTTAAGAGGAAAAACACAATTATAATACAAGGCAGAACATATTTAACTCCGCAATGGATAAACAGAAAGTTTTCGGATAAGAAGAAGAAAAAAGAAATCCTTTATTGCCTAGGGATCAAGGAATGTTTCTTAGAATACAGCAATTAAATCAGACCTTAAAAGATAAGCAGGACTTCAAAAGGCAGAAAACAGAAAAGTGCAGGATTTTCAGGTAGAATAAATTAGACAGATGGGAGAATGCACACGGGAAGAGCTAGTTACCTCATGGGATACATATGAAGAGAAGGGTAGAGGAAGAAAGGGAAGAGCATGCGAGAAGGATGGAACAAGCCATGGAAGATAAGCCTCAGAAAGTGAGTAGCATCAATCTGAGAAAAAAACTTGAGTGTCATACAAGAGTTTAGACATAACTTTTTTCAGACAGTGCGTTTCAAAACATGTGAAATAGAAAATAATCTTTCCAAGACACATGAAAGCTTAGAAAACATACATATGAGGTCACTTAGTGGATGTGTAACCACTGGTTAATTATTGCTGGGGTTAGATAAGTGAGTTGGATTTCATGATGAAAAATTTTCAAAAGAAAAATTGTAAACTCACATATGGCTACTAATACTCTATCTTATATTTCTAAAAACAGGGTATTAAATTTTTTTTAAATTATACCCTATAATTGACATCCTCTTACAAGACTTTTTAACATCAATTTAAAAAAACTGATTGAGGGACGCCTGTGTGGCTCAGTCGTTAAGCGTCTGCCTTCAGCTCAAGTCATGATCCCAGGGTCCTGTGATCAAGCCCCGCATCGGGCTCCCTGCTCCGCGGGAGGCCTGCTTCTCCCTCTCCCACTCCCCCTGCTTGTGTTCCCACTCTCATTGTGTCTCTCTCTGTCAAATAAATAAATAAAATCTAAAAAAATAATAAAAATAAAAAAACTGACTGAATTTTACTACAACTCTTATTTCACTGGCTTGTCTTTCTAATTCTGCTTATGACCAGGTATGGACAGCTATCAGTGTAAGAAAAGATCAATACCAACCCATTTTACATTGCTATGGGTGATTAAGGAAGATTAACTTTCAAAATGCCTATGTAGCATTTTGGTGCTGAGCTCTCAAAGATGTATTTTCAAAGGTAAACATGCTAACAGATCACTCTAAAATAAAAACTTTACAGTAGTTTAGAATTTATTAAATTTTATTTCATATGTAACTCAAATATTTCATTTTAGAAACTGTAAAATCCAAACAGAAGCTTTATTACCTTCATATCAGTTTCCCTTGGAATATGATCCTTGAAATCTTCAATTGAACTTACAAGAAAAGGAATGTGGTAAGATAGGACCTAGGCAGGGCAACAAATAAAAATGCAGAGTTATTTTTAAATGGTGAGCCCCAAATTTAAATATTACCATTCAATTACTTCTAGTTTTCATAAAAATTATTTTACCTTTTCTATTTTCACATGATTTTCTAAAGTACTAAGAACAGTACTTAGAATGCCAAACTGAACATAGCCAAAATGGAAAATGCTTCAATGAAGAGAAAGTTGAAAAAGTAGTACAATATCCAGGCAAGCTATATCCCCACCCCAATTTCAATGCCAAAATAAAAAATAAGTTTAAATAGCTCTAATTTCTATATATTTGATTTTATGTAACTATGAAAACTGGAATTTTAAGTAACTTTTAATTTCTGGGAAATTAAAAGGGATTACTTAACTATAGGATATGTACTTAAAATGGTTTCTTACATCTCTAAGTGCTTCTTGTGCCAATGATCGGAAGGATAAAATTACACCAATTATTGTCATCCTCTTCAAGACACTGTCAACAGCTAAATTGGAAGGAAAGAGAGAAGAGTCTGAATTCAATTCTTTCTTAACTTTGTGAAGAAAATTCTTAGTCATAAAATTCCCATGATAAAAGATACAACAGCAATTTGATTACAACAAAGGATTAAAGATGGAAAGGTACTGAAAGCTGATATTAAAAGTAAGGAAATTACAGTTTACTTCATATGGAGTAGACACTATTCTTTAAAATGGTTTAGATGGTTCACCAGAATCTTGAAATAATCACATAAAAGTAGCCACCTGTATAATCCTCTCAGAAATGGCAGAAGTTAGGAGGAAGGAGAGAAAGACTAGGGGAGAAAGAGGAGTTGTCAGAGTGGACAGGAGTTAAATCCTCAAATGGTCCCAGAACTTGGAGATGCTAAACTCTTAAACTGTTGAGGTCTGGAGAGTCAAGAAACAAAAAAATGACTATTGAGATCACAAGCAGTTTTGGCAAGACCAGGTTGCTGAAGACTATAAATGGATTTGATCATTTACATTTTAGTTAGAAAGCATTATTCTGAAAACTATTACTATATATTCAATATTAAAACTTAATTAACAAAATCAAGGGACATTAGAATTGGAAGGATCAATACCTTCATATTTTAAAAAGCCAACAAACATTTATTGAATTACTCCCAATATACAAGGCATAGTACTGTGTAAATAAGGAAACAAATATAAACAGAATAATAATCTAGACCATAACTAACACTCTAAATGGACTGTCAAGAAAACTAAGAAAATATGATCCTATTTATGGGAGACAAAAAGATACACAACTGACCCATGAACAACACATCTGAATCGTGCAGGTCCACTTACACATGGATTTTTTTTTTTTTTTGGTAAATACAGTAAATATATTTCCTCTTCCTTGTAATTTTCTTAGTATTTTTTCTTTTGCTTACTTTATTATAAGAATACAGTATATAATACATATAACATACAAAATATGTTAACTATTTTATCAGCAAGGCTTCAGGTGAACAGTAAGCTACTAGCAGTTAAGTTTTTGGGGAGTCAAAATTACATCTAGATTTTTGACTGCACAGGGAGTCAGCGCCCCTAAACCCCACGTTGTTCAAGAGTCAACAGTATATATATATACATATATTTGTACATATATAGCAAATTTCTAGAAAGATGTATAGAAAACCATTAACCATAGTTACCTTTGAGGAGTAGGAATGGAGAGTTGTTTTGACTTTCTACCTCCTATGTGGTTTGCTTAAACTTTGACCATGCATCTTTTATTAAAACATACTAACAGCCATAATATAAGCCAAAATGTGATGAGACTTAAAACAGCAGTGTTAACAAAATGAGGTAAGGCATTATGTTATATGTTATACCTTCCACATGAGCAGGAACCAGTCTAATCAACGAATCTTTCTCTAGCACTCGGTAGAGTGCCTGAGACCCAGAAGACTAGAAGATGTTCAATGAAATGGTTATTTAAGAAATGAGACTATGTTATCATCCAGAAAAGGAGAGAAGAAAGAAGGGTGAAAGGAAATATTTCTCTGGGAAAATGTCATCCAAGTTGGTCATAAAAGAGAAGACAAAAAGCATTCCAGGCCAGGGAACAAAACAAAAGGAAATCTAGAAAAAGCAATGACAGAGAATAAGATGAATAATCAGAAAATAAGTAGTGTGATATAATCATATATTTTCCAAGGGATGATATCCAGAATTTAATCAAATAATTCTGCCAGAAGTATATCCTATAACCTTCTCTTGAATATATATAACAGTAACAACACATTAAAAGTTCTGAGGAACTTCATGGTAAGAAATGTTGTTTAACTTATCATTAATGGATTATTTGCCATACCTTTTTAAGCACTGGCACCTCCTCTAATTCCCCATAATTTCCATTAACATCCCGCTATGGGCTGAATGTTTATGTCCTTATAAAATTCATGCATTAAAAACTTAAGCCCCAAAAGCTGATGGTATTAGGAGGTGGGGCCTTTGAAAGGTGTTCAAGCCATGAGGGTGAAGTCTCATGAATTTGATTACTGCCTTATAGAGGCTTCAGAGAGAACCCGATCCCTTTCAGTCATGTAAAAGTACAATGACAAGTCTGTGACCCTGAAGAGGGCCCTCACCCAACCATGCCAGCACCATGATCTTGAACTTCCAGCCTCTAGACCGATGAGAAATAAATTTCTGTTGTTTATATACTACCCAATCTGTGATATTTTGTTGTAGCAGCCCAAACAGACGAAGGCACATCCCAAGGAACTAACACTAGAGCAGAGCTATGTGGATCTCAGGCCAGGCAAGCAAAAAGTTGTGAAGGAAAAGAGGGGAAACAATGGCTGGATATGAGGTTATCCAAATAATGGCTTTTGAATGCATGCTAAGGAGTTTTTAGACTATCCTCTAAGCAAGGAGGAGGTAGTTCAGGGTTTTTTAAATATAAAGAGTGATATGAAAAGAAATCTTTAGAAATACAACTCTGAATGTGGGAGATGGGTTAGAAAGTGAAGACTGAACACATTAGGAAGCCAAGATTGTAGTTCACAAAATAATGACAAAGCCTTAAATGTGAACCATGGGAATAAAAGGAATAGATTTAGGCATCACATTTAAGAGGTGGGATTTGCAGGAGGGGTTACAAGCTCAATATCTATAGCAGGTAACATAAAGTAGTGAAGTAGACTAAGTGAAAGACAGAATAGTGAGGGGAAAAACTGGAGAAAAACATTTCTAAAAGAGGCAACTGCTACTAAGCTCCAGCCAATCACTGCCATGTGGCAAAATACTGCCCAGGATTTGGGGGGAAAGACAGCCAAAAGTTTGGATATTTATGCAAAATCTTGCATTTTTAAAATAATGATCAAAAAATGTTTTTTAATTTAATGTAGCATAGAGCAAAAAAATCATGTCTTTGGGCCAAACATGACCCACCAATTTGCAAACTCTGATCTAGAAGACACAGCTACTAGATATGGAATGGAATGTGATTACAGGAAAAGTCAGATAACATACCCAAGTTTCTCTTTGAGAATCACTGGGTGAATGGCATGGGAGGTAATATAATGGTCAGTAACAGAAGAATATCAGGCTTTTTTCCCCCACCCATTTATACCTCCCATCAGGGGAATATCCTTCCTATTCCAGAGATGCTGTAAAGTATCTGTGGGTCATACAGCTGTAGATATCTAAAAAATGTTTCTCCAACTTCAATGGAAATCAGAATCACCTGCTGGGCCCCAGCAAACTGATTTAGTAAGTCTGGAGTGGAACCCTAATAATTTACATTAACAAACTCCTATGTGGTGCTTTTGCTTGTTGCTTCTGGTCCATAGACCACACCCTGATCAAATTAGCACTTGGTATTAAGTACCTGGAGCTCCATACAGAGTCAAGGCTGGGGATGAATATTTTAAAGATACACTGATAAATAAGACTGGATACATTTCCTCAAAAGAATTATAAAAACAATGGCTTAAAAATGGTAAAAGCATTGGCAAATGAAGAGAATAAAATTTCAATAAAAAGGAGAATAAAAGAGATAAACACTACAGAGAAATCAAGTAGAAGAAGAGGAAAGAGGACCAGATTTTGAAAATGGGTAGTCACTAATGATCTCTTCCAGAAAGGTTTCAAGCAAGTAGCCAGATGAATAAGAGGGAGGTGTAACAACAGACTTTAACAAGTGTTATTTTACAAGCAGTATCTGGCTTCCAGGGAGCAGGAGATTTTTCTGGGATCAGGGAAATTGCTTGGAATGATGAATGTAGCAAAAAGTCAAAGGTATGATAGCATAGAAGACAATATAATTAAAATCACTAAATTTTAAAGTTCTGAATGGATAAGGAAGTAAAGCCAGGAAGAGACTGATTAGAAAACTAGAGAGACATCAATGTTTCAATGAGCTAGAACAAAGAATTTAATAGGAGTGAAGGAGTGGAAAAGCTGGAAGACATAACTGATCTGAGAGTAGAGCTTCAAATTCAAGATCTTACCAGTGCAACAATTTTAGGTGATAAAAACATTCAAAGTATTGTTAAAGTAAAGGTCTTTGGAGGCAACTTGTAGATTTGTAGATGGTGGCAAGGTCAGGGCAAAAGTGAATGGAATGAATTTTTAAAAAGGAAGAATTACTACAGGAGAACTAGAAAATTAAGGTCTATAATAAGGGAGTCAATAAAGCAATGAACCTAGTCCCAAGAGACACACTGTCAGAAAACATGAAGAAACAGATACAGTATTAAATTTGCTCAAGTCACATAGCTAAAAAGTCCTAAAACTGAAAATTAATTCCAGATTACCTCCCAATTCAGAGCTACTTTTTTTTGTTTTAATAAGATTTATTTATTTGAGAGAGAGTGAGCATGAGTGGTAGGGACAGAAGGATAGAATCTCAAGCAGACTCCGTGCTGAGAACGGAGCCCGATGCAGGGCTTGATCCCAGGACTCTGAGATCATAACCTGAGCCGAAATCAAGAGTCAGACGCTTAACCGACTGCACCATCTAGGTTCCCCAATGAGGGCTACTTTTAACAAATTACAAGGCTTTTTAAGGGTATTAAAAAGAATATGGTTGTTGACTATGAAAATCAAACTGCTACAAAAGTATATCAACCTCTGGATATAGCATGAAGGAGGCACAAAGATGGGAATCTGAGACAAAAGAGAGTATTTTGAAAAATATTTCAACTGGAAGAATAGCTTTCTCTCGTCCCCTAAGTAAGCCATTCTCAAGCAGATCTTTTCTTTTTCCAAATCACAAAAAAGAATTAATAAATTCTATTTAAAGGCAAATTTGATATAGATGGGCCATTAAGGATTATGGATTTTATTTTGAAAATTTACAAATTGTTTGGAATTTTAACAAATTTCATTTTGTTTCAATTCCACAAATAGGAGAGTTAAAGTAACAGTAAACAGGCATTGAACAATGCAGTGGATTAAAGGCCTTTAACCAAATGATACAGTCAAAATATTATTTACTAGTAAGAAGTTAAGTAGTTAGGCTGGTTGGGTGGTCAACTGAGCATTTAAAAACAGGAGAAACATGAAAAAATAATTAAGAATAAGGAAAACAAGACTGGTAAATATAAGTATATAGTAAAACAATGAACAAAAGAGATCAGGTAGAAATTTAAAAAGTAATTTCCTACTAAGTATTTATTCAGACTCTACCTCCCTAAAATACTACCAAATCAGTATTTTCATTTTTATCATTTTAATTTCATTTTTTAAAGTACTGTACATTAAACCTAACCTTTTCCCCGCCTTTTGGTATATAGCTCTAGGAAAAAATTTTAACATGTGTAGATTTGTGTTACCACCATCACCACTCCAAAAAACTCCCTTGTTGCTTTCCCAGTTCTGGCAACAACTGATCTGTTCTATAAGGCAACCTATTGTGTAGTTCAATTTTATACTAATTTTTATTAAATAAGTTTATATTTTTGAAGCTGGATAAGACAGCCTAATAAAGTGATTCTCTAAATCATTTTACACTTTTAAAAATTTGATATAGGTGCATAACATTTAAAAGAAAACTATCAAAGGGGAAGTATTATGTAAAATACATATGGCTTTAATTTTTTTCAGGATTATTTTTTATTTGGGAGAATAAACTCTTCCTTTGGTTTTCTCAAATACAAAGAATATTTTATTTGGTATTTCATTAATTTTTTAATGCTGGAAAGGCTTTTAAATGAATCAATAAGTATGACTTCAGAATAATTTTTAATTATACTTCAAGTACAAAAGCAAATGAAAATAAAATTAATTCAAGTGCACCTAAAATAGTTACCTGGCTAAATATGCTTTCATAAACTTTTAAGATTCACTGTTATTTCACAATATACCTCCCACAAAGAATCAGTGTCAAGAAGACATTAGAAACATTTTTTTTTAGTTGTAGGGCTAAAGTTTTCATGCAATGACTACTAGATAGCAATAAAAAGCAACAGACTACTGATTCACGTAACATAGCTGGGTGAATCTCAAAAACATACTAGTGAAAAAAGGCAGAGACAAGAGTATATACTGTGTGATTCCATTTATGTGGAGTTCTAGAACAGGGAAATTTAATCTATAGTGACAGAAATCAGATCAGTTTTTGTCTGGGTTTGTGGGATGTTGAGAAACTGACTACAAAGGGATGTGAGGGAACTTCCTGAGGTGATGGAAGTGCTCTATGTCTTGACTGTGGTAAGGTTACACGGATATACACATTTGCCAAAATCCATCAAACTGTTCACTTACATGCGTAGATTTCATTGTATGCAAACTATACCACAATAAAGTTGATATTTAGAAAGTTATAGACTCAAAAGTTAATTCTCCTTTAGTCTAAATTAATATAGACTTACTTGTATTAAGTGAGTTTATGAACTAACTGATAAAACTCATTAAATATTTGATACATGGTACTAAGACTATGGTTAAAAAAAAATGTGAAATAGATAAGCCATATATTTAAAATATCCTTTAACTGCAACTATTTTCTGCTCTCTTCATAAGCTAAAGAATATTTATATTTAAGCAAAAGCTAAATACTGAGTGTCAAAGTCTTCTTAATGCTTATAGAAAGTTTCATGAGTTACCCACATGATAATCTTTTAAAGAGTGCGGCCATCTGGTCTGGTTTGTCAAAGCTGGTCCTCATTTGTGTTAGCACATCAACATTCTCCACCACAAGTTTCTAAAAAAAAAAAAAAAAGAAAGAAAGAAAGAAAGAAAGAAAAAAAAAAAGATCCTAGGTTAGGCATGGACCACCTTGTGTTAATGAGATAAGAGCATGCTTGGAAATCATAATCCAGCAAGTAGGAAATACAATTCATGAAATCCAGATGTTCTATGCTTATATACTTTCGTTGTTGGTTTAACAAAAGAATCTTAAAATTATTTACATAGGATTAATGTTTTTCTTCAATTTGCAAATTCAAGAAGGGAGGATGTTCAGGAAAAAGCAATAAAGATAAGCAGTAGGATAAAGGATTATCTAATGCTTAGACACAGAACAGCATCAATAATAAAAAACAGACACTGAAGGGGATACAGAGAGCAATAAATTCCAACCAAAATAAAAAGAACTTGCTAAAGTTAAAGCTAGCCAAAGACAGCCTACAGTTCATCACTGGATGTATACAATCAGAGGGAGAATAACTTTTGTACTACTTCATATGTTTGTACTACTTCATGGGGATTATAAGAGAGCAAGGTTCAGGGGCGCCTGAGTGGCTCAGTTGGTTAAGCAACTGCCTTCGGCTCAGGTCATGATCCTGGAGTCCCTGGATCGAGTTCCGCATCAGGCTCCCTGCTCGGCAGGGAGTCTGCTTCTCCCTCTGACCCTCCCGACCCTCCCCCCTCTCATGCTCTCTCTCTCTCTCAGTCTCTCTCTCTCAAATAAATAAAATCTAAAAAAAAAAAAAAAAAAAGAGCAAGGTTTCCCATACAAATTATAAAATGGAAGTGTTAACTATCTACCTTCTCTTTGAGAGACCACTGTGAAAAAGGAAGAGAAGGAAGAGATACAAATAAGGGAAGGGAGTAAAGAATAGCTATTCAAGGAAAGTATAACTCACTAAAGAATGTTTTTCTTAAAAGGCGCTTTGGAAAAGTAATTTAGTTTGAAATTAAAATGAAAACAAATATAATTAAATTGATTCTGGCAGAGATAATGTCTATATGTATGTGGAGAGCCTGGATATAATATTTAAATATCCAAGGATAAAGCCTGGGTATATTTCAAAATACATACAAATCCAAGCTTCATCCTTGGATATTTCAATTTAGCAGGCCTGGTTGCAAAGATTTAACAGCAAGCATATTGTTAAAGTGCCATGAGGGTTTTGTTACAAGTCAAACACTGATGATAACTGATTTAAGGGAGGATGAAAACCCTATACAGAAAATTTATAAAAATCAGTTTTCCTATACTAGTATGAATTTTGTTTAGGTTACTTGATATTACAGGCATACCTCAGAGGTATTGCAGATTCAGTTCCAGACCACTGTATTGAAGCAAATACCGCAATAAAGTGAGTCACATGAATTTTTTGGTTTCCCAGTGCATATAAAAAGCTATGTTGACACTACACTATAGTCTATAAATATGCAATAGCATTGTCTAAAAACCAATGTATGTACCTTAATTAAAAAATACTTAATTGCTAAAAACGCTAACCATCATCTAAGCTTTTAGTGAGTCATAATCACTGATCACAAATCACTGTAACAAATGTAATCATAATGAAAAAGCATGAAATATTGGGAGAATTACCAAAATGTGCCACTGACATGAGCAAATACTACTGGAGAAATGGCACCAATATACTTGCTGTCTGACACAGGGATGGCCACAAACCTACAACTTGTAAAACTGCAGTATATGCAAAGTGCAATAAAATGAGGTATTCCTGTACTTCGGATTATTTCTCTTTATGCTCCCAATCAGAAATACATTTCTAGTCATAGGTGTTTGCTAAACTCAACTTCTACAATCTCTGATTAAAATGCCTGCTTTTCCTGGGGCCAATTCAATACCTGTCCCACGCTAAAACTTGATTCAATCAATACACACTCAAATATTTGCTCAACCCTGACAGTGCTCCTGCACCTTGAACATAATACCACATATATCACTGAATCAGACACCACTGAGTTTTAAATGCACCATTACCTTATGTGCCATTAAGATAAAAAGAAAACTTTACCAAGTAAGCTGACACAATGTTTCCAATCATATGACTTTAAGACACCTACAATTTCAGAAACATTAATACAGAATAACTGTGTTTTAGAATCAATAAATTATAGTATATGTTCAATGGTAAGGATACTATAATCACTTTTTAGCTCCCATACCAGGCAATTTACAAACAATACCATTTACTTCATCTACACGAGAGAGGTGATATTCCAATTTTACAACTGAGGAAACTAAACTAAGGCTTGGAGAAATTAGATAACTAGCCCAAAGTTATAAAGATATTAAATAGTGGATTTTGGAATTTGAATTCAGATAGGTCTGATTTAAAAATCCATGCTCTTAATCCCTAAAGAAATGGTTCCCGATTTTTAGTGTATTGGAACAATCTAGAGGGCTTATTAATTAAAACACACATTGCTGGGTCCCAGTCCCAAAGGCTTTGATTTAGCAAGTTTGAGGCAGAACCAAAAACTGTGCATTGTTAACAAGTTCTGAGGTAATGCTCCTGCTGCTGATCTGAGGACCATACTTTAAGAACCATTACCCTAAAATATTTGTTTGCACATTATTCCTTACCAAAAAGAATGTTAATAATGTCTCTACTTAAAAATAGTTTATATATTTAAATTTTTTTTCTTTTCTCCCTCAATTGCATCCTAAAACAGAGCTCTCTAAACATTTAAAGCCATTGACTAATATCATTGGCAAATGGACTATAAGCTGGAAGTAATACTAGTGAATACATATCAGGTAAAACATATATGAAGAGCACTACAAATAAACTTGTTTGCAGTTAATAAGGAAGTGTTAAATTCTTGGCACAATTCATATTTAAATTTCCTACTTCATTTGGAAAAAAAAAAGTCTTCTATGAAGAACTAGAAGAACTGATCTGTAAAATGCTAAAAATGATTCTTTTGGCAGGATTAGAAGGAGACATTGACTCAATGGGCACACCACCAAATGAAACACCTCAAGACTTTTAGAAGGAAAGAAGACTGGCTGTTTTCTTCTCCAGAGAGCAATGAACACGTTTTACCATGAGTATGCATGCACAGTGTTGACTATGTCTGACACATGATTTATTCACAATAATTAAATATAAAGAAGTTCTCCCTTTTTTCTGACAAAGAAACTTACTCTTTGAAACAAAAAGGTCCCCAAGCTAAAACAGGAACTGAAACAATGAATATCATTTTTAAGATACAAAGAAAATATGCACCCACATATTTAGTTTATGTCAATTTAGATTAAATATAAAAAAATACCCCAGAAAAATAAAAGCTAAGAAGTTACAGAAATGATCTTACAAGTATTATAATTCCCCCAAAACATTTTATGTACTAGTTTCATAAAGTTTATTTTTAGTAATTTCTACACCCAATGTGGGGCTCAAACTCACAACCCGAGATCAAGAGCCGCACACTCTTCCAAATGAACCAACCAGGTGCCCCTTTATTCACTAATTTAAAAAAAGACTAAAATGTGGGGCATCTGGCTAGCTCAGTTAGTAGAGCATGCGACTCTTAATCTCAGCGTCTTGAATTCAAGCCCTACGCTGGGTGTGGAGCCTACTTGGGAAAAAAAAAAAAAAGACTAAAATGCTATTAGAGGCATCAGCATATTCTAATGTGAAGAGTGTGAGTTACAATCTCTTCAGAGGGATATCTGGCAATATTAGAAAATAATTAGGTATCCATACCTTTTGATCCACTTCAGAAATTTTTCCTATGCTCAAATAAGTTTGTAAACTATATGGAAGTGCTGGTTAAATGTCGAGTATTTTACACATATGTCTAAACCTCTTCTTCCAGAAATTCACTAAAGTGAAAGGAAAAGAATAAAAAAGACTAAATCTACAAAAAAAAAAAAAAAGAAAATATAGGAAACAAGCAAGACCAAATGAGAGATGTCAACAAACTTCTAGAAGATGGAAACTGGAGCAAAGAGTAAGTAGAGGTGAGAAGTGTGACCAGCAAATTCCAGCAAGGGAGATACAGTATTGAAAGCAAGCTGATGCATTCGTTAGGACCCAGGCAGAGCACAGAAGTTGTAGGCAGTAGCATAGAAAGAAAGAAACACTTGAAGATGAAAACAAGAAGGTTATTACATGTCTGTATGGGGGGTTGTTATACACCTCTTGCAATCTTAAGAAGTGATGCCAACAAGGACAACTCTAAAATCAGGAGCAAAAGTTGGCAGGACGGAGGCAGGGGGCAGAAAATGACCCAAGGCAGCCAGCCAGATGTATTAAACCTCCCACCTCCAACACTCCAATGATCTCCAAGAGACTTCCACTCTCTAGTGGAGGTTACTGTTTTTGAAAAATGACTGTAGGAATCATTTGAAACCTATGATGAAGATACCTTTCTCCAAAGAGTATTTGTTAGCTTCTGCCAAGCACTTTGGGGCACTACTAATCTAGGACCATCTTAATCCAGGTTTAAGACTATAGGTTCTTTGGACAAAAAGAGCAACACCAAAAGAGCTGGAGATCCTGGGGAGGGGCAAATCATTTCCAGTTCACGATTACCCTGAAGATATAACCCTTTGGGGTATCTGTATAAAGAGGGTGGAGAGGAATTTAAGCAGATTTCCCACTCTCCACTTTAGGCAGGCTTTGGATTTTACTACAGACCCCACTAGGTCATAAAACCTACTTTACTCTTACAAATGTTGCTTCTGGATCAGCAAATATCCTCAGGTCAAAAGTGGCTTCCAGTACTAGGCTTATGTCTCTGAGTTCCCACATTCTTCTTGATTTTGGTCTACCTTTTTACCTTCTTTAAAAGAAGAATCTTTCTTTATATATCTTGCCACCTTAATAAGCTGTCCTTAGGAGAAAAGATGGTCTAAACCTACCCTACCAATACTTGAAGCAAAAACCTACATGTTATTTTGTTTCTATAATTTCATAAATTAGGTCATTCTAAAGAAACTTTACAGGACATTAAAAAATGCAAAACAATCAGAATCATCACTGACAGACTGAGTACTTTAGGACATTTATCTCAATGAGACAGAATTCTATACAATACATTAAACTTGTCTATATGAAATACCATTATATTATGATAAAATTGCTTATGTAATAAAATACAAGAATACACATGTAAGTATGCCTCCGTACATAGAGGCTAAGAATACAAAGTCATAAATAACACCTTCTCCAGTTTTTAATAATACACAAGTAGCTGAATCCAGATAAATGTGGATTACATCTTGGGGTTGTTAAAAAGGATCTCTAAGAAAATGGTCGTAAACTATCAATATTACCTTGATACCAAAACCAGATAAAGACTCCATAAAAAAAAAAGAGAACTATAGGCCCATATTTTTGATGAACACAGATGCAAAAATCCTCAACAAAACACTAGCCAAGAGAATCCAACAACACATTACAAAAAATCATTCACCACGATCAAGTGAGATTTATGTCCAGTATGCAAAGGTGGTTCAATATTTGCAACTCAATCTATGTGGTACATCGTATCAATAAGAGAAAGGATAAAAACCATACGATCATTTCAATAGATGCATGAAAAGCATTTGACAAAGTACAACATCCATTCATGATAAAAACCCTCAACAAAGTAGGTTTAGAGGGAACACACCTCAACATAATAAAGGCCATATATGAAAAGCCCACGGTGAACATCATACTCAATGAGGAAAAACTGAGAGCTTTCCCGCTAAAGTCACGTACAAGATAAGGAAGTCCACTCACCACTTTTTTTTCAACATACTACTGGAAGTCTTAGCCACAGCAATCAGACAACAAAAAGAAATAAAAGGCATCCAAACTGGTAAGAAAGAATAAAACTCACTATTTGCAGAAAGCATGACACTATATATAGAAAACCCTAAAGACTCCACTAAAACACTACTAGAACTGATAAAAGAGTTCAGTAAGGTCACAGGATACAAAATCAATGTAGAGAAATCCACTGCATTTCTATACATGAATTATGAAGCAGCAGTAAGACAAATTAAGAAAACAATCCCATTTACAATTGCACCAAAAATAATAAGATACCTAGGACTAAGCCTAACCAAAGAGGTGAAAGATCTATACTCTGAAAATTATAAAACACCAGTAAAAAATTGAAGATGGGGCGCCTGAGTGGCTCAGTCAGTCAAGCATCCAACTCTTGGTTTCCGCTTAGGTCATGATCTCAGGGTCTGGGATCAAGCCCCACATCGGGCTCCACGCTGAGCAGGGAGTCTGCTTGTCCCTCTCCCTCCACCAGTTCATGCTCTCTCTCTCTCTCAAATAAATAAAATTCTTAAAAAAAAAAAAAGAAATTGAAGACAACACAAAAATGGAAAGACATGCCATGTTTATGGATTAGAAGAACAAATATTGTTAAAATGTCTATACTACCCAAAGCAATCCACATATTTAATGCAATCCCTGTCAAAATACCAACAGCATTTTTCACAGAACTAGAATAAACAATCCTAGAATTTATATGGAACTACAAAAGACCCCAAATTGCCAAAGCAATTTTGGAAAAAGAAAAGCAAAGCTGGAGGCATCACAATTCTAGACTTCAAGTTATATTACAAAGCTGTAGTGATCGAAACAGTATGGTATGGCAAAGAAACAGACACACAGATCAATGGAACAGAATGGAAAAATCCTTAAAACAGAACAGAAAACAAACCCACAACTATATGGTCAATTAATTTAACAAAGCAGGAAAGAATATCCAGTGGGAAAAAGACAATCTCTTCAACAAATGGTGTTGGGGAAACTGGAGAGCAACATGTGAAAGAATGAAACTGAACCACTTTCTTACACCATACACAAAAATAAATCCAAAATAGATTAAAGACCTCAACATGAGACATGAAACAATTAAAATCCTAAAGGAGACCACAGGCAGTCACCTCTTTGACATAGGATATAGCAGCTTCTTTCTAGTTATGTCTCCTGAGGCAAGGGAAACAAAAGCAAATATAAACTATTGGGAGTACATCAAAATAAAAAGCTTCTGCACAGTGAAGGAAACAATCAACAAAACCAAAAGGCAACCTACTGAATGGGAGAAGATATTTGCAAATGACATATCTAATAAAGGGTTGGTATCTAAAATATATAAAGAACTTAGAGGGGCGCCTGGGTGGCTCAGTTGTTAAGCATCTGCCTTCGGCTCAGGTCATGATCCCAGGGTCCTGGGATCGAGCCCCGCATCGGGCTCCCCGCTCAGCGGGGAGTCTGCTTCTCCCTCTCCCTCTCCCCCTGCTTGTGTTCCCTCTCTCGCTGTGTAATAAATAAATAAAAATCTTTAAAAAAAAAAAATTAAATTAAAATAAAATATATAAAGAACTTATAGAAACCAACACCCAAAAAAACAAATAACACAATTAAAAATGGGCAAAAGAGCAGACATTTCTCCAAAAAATACAGACAGCCAACAGACACATGAAAAGATGCTCATCATCACTTATCATCAAGGAAATGCAAACCAACACTACAATGATCTCACCTTACACCTGTCAGAATGGTTAAAACCAAAAACACAAGAAACAACAGGTATTGGCAAGTATGTGGAGAAAGGGGAACCCTCTTGCACTGTTTGTGGGAATGTAAACTGGTGCAGGTGGCCACTCTGGAAATCAGTATGGAAGTTCCTTAAAAAAGTTAAAAATAGAACTACTCCATGATACAGTAATTGCACTACTAGATATTTACCCAAAAAATAAAAAAATACTAATTCAAAGGGATACATGTACCCCAATGTTTATAGCAGCATTTTCTACAATAGCCAAATTATGGAAACAGCCCAAATATCCATCAACTGATGAATGGATAAAGAAATTATGTTCTGTGTACACACACACACACACACACACACACGGAATATTACTCAGTCACAAAAAAGAATGAAATCTTGACATTTTCAATGATATGGATGGAGCTAGAGAGTATTAGGCTAAGCAAAATAAGTCAAAGAAAGACAAATACCACATGATTTCACTCATATGTGGAATTTAAGGAACAAAACAAATGAGCACAGGGAAAAAGAGAGAGAGGCAAACCAAGGAACAGACTCTTAACTACAGAGAACAAACTGATGGTGACCAGAGGGGAGGTGGGTGGGGATTAAGGTGTGTATTGGTTGTGATGAGCATCAGGTATTGTATGTAAGTGTTGAATCATTAAATTGTACACCTGAAATTAATATTACACTATATGTTCACTAATGGAATTTAAATAAAAACTTAAAAAATAAAAAATATGCTAAAATCAAAAGTTTTAGAAAAAAATGTTTAGTATCCTACTCCATCTTGGTTTTGGAGTATATTATATTTAATGAGAAATCCAAGCTAATTCATACCCATGCATCTCAATTATTATGAATCTAACACAAAAAGTTTCTTTCGTCTAGGTTTTTCACTCAAGTTTAATATTATCAAATATTTAAGAGGATCCATCCAAGAAACAACACTCTTGAGTCAGAAAATTCACTAGCATTAAAAAAGAAGTCAATATTATTTATACTCTCATCAAAACTTTAAAATTTTAGTAACATTCAAGAAACAAAAATAGTCACTCCAAAATATAGACAGAAATGTTAAGACATAAGTTCCTCCCATTTCTTTTCAAGAATAAGAATGTACTTGATAACAATACTTAAGGACAGAGCTAAGAGAGTTAAGTTTATGAAGTATTACTAAAAGTATTACTAAAAGATTATGATAAAATCTGAACTCAAAAGCGATCTGGAAATAATGGACAGTATATAACAAGATAAATTTTTAAAAGAACAACAACAATGTAACACTTAGGTCTAAAGAAAAAAAAATGTACAACATCTAAGATGTGGAGAACCATGGTTCAACGTCAGTATGTGAAAAGAAAGAAAATTTATGATTACAAGTTGACATGACAATATTAGTATAGCTACCAAAAGTGTTAACACAATCTTAAGCTGTACTAGCAAGCATAGTATCCAGAATAGGTAAGTGCACCTTCACTAATCAGATCTCTAGCTGAAGTTTACTCTCGGTTCAAGGCACTATTATCTAAGGGTGACACAAACAATTTCAAAAGAATTTGTAGAGAAAAAAGAGAGACTAACATGAATATATTTCACATGGGGAAGACAAAGGCAATACACTACAAAAGTTTTTAAATATGTGAAGGGTAATCTTGCCAAAGGCAATCTCTACCTCGATGTTATAATGAAAACCTATCTGATCTTCCTGCATTAGATAAGTGTGGGTTAGATGACTGCTTAGATCCCTTTCATTTCTAAAAACAGTATAGCACAGTACTAGTATAAGCTCTAGGTCAAGACTGACTACACAGGCTCAAATTTTAGTTTCACCACTTTTAAGCATGTGAAACTGGACAAGTACTTAGTATTTCTTGGTTTTACTTTCCTAATTTGTAAAATAGGGACAATACTGGTTTTATGTGAGGAGCTTAGAAAAGTCCTGGGACAAAGTAAAGAGTCAAAATAGCTACCTATTTTTACTTCTGCATCCAACAAATACTTAGCAAGTACCTTCTATGTGTGGACACTAATTTTGTACCAAAGTTTTAAGAGAGTTTATAACTGAGTTTTTATTCTAATGACAGTAACATAAACAAATACATGACAAGAAAGGTCACAAGTAAGATACACAGAAAGCTGAATAAAGAGAATAAAAAGTGATGCTTGCTCTTTTAGAAAGTGTGGTGAAGAAAGGATATTCTGATAACACATTTGAAAAATACATGAGTATTATGAGAAGGTTAGCTAAGACAATAGCTCAGTGAAGAGTATTTTGAGATAACAAGTAGGCCAACCAGGCTGGAGGAGTTAAGGAGGTGAGAAAAGTGAAAGGCCAGATCTTATAGGGGCTTGCCTTCCAGTACTGTTAAGGACATTAAATGCCTTTAAATGATATGGATACAGATATCTAAATAGGCTATTTTTGTTTTATTTGTTTTATTACATGACTATTCAATCTACCACATTAAATGGCAAAGAAGCACTAAAAATAATTCTAGAAGTACCTATTATTCAGTCTGAAATAAAAAATAGCTGGTAAAAGTAAAATTCTTTTCTAGAATGCAAGAAAAAGAGTATCTTGTCATAATTCTTCTTTCATACTGAAAAGAACACAAGAAAGTATAATGAAGATGAGAAATTGGTCACCTAAGAACAAGAGGATAGAAAAGAGATCATGTATTTACAGGTGAATGAGTCTAATAAACAGCAGTGATTGCTTGTAAAGAACCAAAACTGTCATTGCAATGTTTATGCATTTAAAACTATATAAAGCATACAGTTTGTTATTTAAAACCCACATTATACAGTATCTAAAAGTTGACTTTTATACAAGAATTGTAGAACACTCTTTTGAAAAAGAACAGTAAGAGGATAATGGACATGATGAATACCAAGTAACATTTTACTCAATGCTTATTGTGGGTTAAGAACTACGCTCAGTACCTAACTGTTTGACATGTATTATCTCATATAATTATCTCAAAGTAAAAGCTTAGTGAGTTTAAACTTTGCCCAAAGTCAAAGCTCTTAAATGAGAGGACTGAAATTCAGGGTAATTTCAGTCTTTAACTGTTTGAGTTCTTGGGGTGCCTTGGTGGCTCAGTCAGTTGAGAATCTAATTCTTGGTTTCGGCTTGTCTTGATCTCAGGGTCATGAGATTGAGCCCCGCAGAGGGCTCTGCACAGTGTGGAATCAACTTGAGATTCTTTCCCTCTCCCTCTACCCCTCTCCCCACTCATGCACTCTCTCTCTAAAATAAACAACTTTTTTTAAAAAAAGCTTGAGTTCTTAAACTTTTATTCATTCAGCAAAGTATTTCTCACCTTGCAGCAATCGACTTATCCTACATATTTGCTCAATTTTCAGTAAATCAGATTACCACATTTAAATCTCTAAGTGTTACATTTAAAATGCAAGCTACTTATCAGTGCTATAACCATATTCTTGAGAAATTAAAAATGCAAGGCACAAGTAACCACCAAAAAAATTTCACAAAGGGCACATTTTTTAATAACTTTTTTTAAGATTTTATTTTTAAATAATCTCTATACCCAACGTGGGGTTCAAGCTTACAACCCTGAGATCAAGAGCCTCACACTCCACCAACTGAGCTAGCTAGGTGTCCCTAAAAGGGCACATTTTAAAATATGCCTCATCTATTCTGTTCTTAAAGTTGGAAAGTTTTAGGGGCTCAAATTCAAATTCTTTCAAAAACTTGATAGCTATTATATACACAGACTCATTCAATATAAATCACCTTAACACTGGGATATTTCTAAAAGGATTTAAAAAAAAAAGTCATTTAAAATGCCGTTGCTTCAGCTCTTTTACATCTTTAATAAAATGCTAAGCATTCTGTTTTGTTTTGTTTTTTTAAGATTTTATTTGACAGTGACAGAGGGAACACAAGCAGGGGGAGTGGGAGAGGGAGGAGCAGGTTTCCCGTTGAGCAGGGAGCCCGATGTGGGGCTTGATCCCACGACCCTGGGATCATGACCCGAGCCGAAGGCAGATGCTTAACGACTGAGCCACCCAGGCGCCCCAAAATGCTAACTAAAGGCATATTTTTTATCCAGCTTAAAGGGCATAAGATAATTTAAAAGATTACTTAATAATAAAAAACAAGGAGCTTAGGGGTGCATGGCTGGCTCAGTTGATAGAGCATTTGACTCCTGATCTCCAGGTCATGAGTTTGAGCCCCACACTGGGCATGTAGAGATTACTTAGGGGGGGGGGAAAAAAAAACCCAATGAGCCTAATAATGTCTGTAATATAATCTGTGGAAAGTAATACATTCAAACTACAAATTCAAATAAATGACTTTGGCTGGAATTTTGAACAGTCATTCAAAGAAAAGCATCACGGTAAACAGAATAAAAACATGACCAAAGGTCAAGAAATCTGAGTTTTAGTCTCCTTTAGCAAGTCATTTCACCTCTCTACGCTCTCAGTTTTTTCATCCGTAAAAGAGACAGTACTAAATGAAAATGCTATTGAAAGGCCATGCTAGCTCTATAATTACATATGAGAACTTTCAGGTTGGATTAAAGTAATTAACATTCTAGGCTTACTGTTCATATTCTTGAAATGTTTTTCAGGAATTAGTGTTTCAAAGCTAAAACTGATATAGACTGTATTACCTTAAGTTCAGCAACTTGTGATGAAATATGCCACATAAGGCTCTCACTTAGGAACTTCATACCATATGGGCCTAGGAGTTCTGATAATGACCTCATTTCTGAAAGGAAATGTAATTAATTTTATACTTTGACAGAGCAAACACTTTAAGAAAATGAATATTAACATATTGGAATGTTCCATTATAGAAGCAAATTATTAATGCAAATATCCTGAGAAGTCTCCAGAATAAAAAAGGTAACACAAATGCACAGGTAAGTCTAAGATATAATGTATGATTATGCACTGAATGAATGTAATTGAGAGAAAATAGTCATAACAATCAAAAGCCAAAGGAATCAAGGTTTCTTCACTCTATAAAACATGTCATAGTTTTATTCACCTGATATGTCAGAATATTCCTCTGCATTGAATGTTAATTCATTTTCTGTAGGTAAGTTCACAAATGCTTTCATTGCAGGGAAATAAGCTATATGACCATTGCTGACTTGTCTTAACAAAGTTTCCAAATACCTAAGGAGAAAAAGTAAATTTATAAAAAGGAGAAATTAAGTCAAAATTTACTATGGTATACATTCCTGTGTAAGTTGACTGATAACAAAAATGAGCACTTATTGATAAAAAATAAGCAGTTCATGACAAAGTAACTTTTTATCACTCCAAATTTCTAAATGTGCTTACCAATTTGTATATAGACTTGTAATGGTGGGTTCTCCATGACTGTCTAAATGTTGTGTTTGTTGAAGAAGAACATTATTAAATACTCTCGTAATATCAATTTGCACATAGTTTTCTATTGACTGCAGTACAGTCATGTATGCTCTTACACTTGTTAGAAGCTCTGACGGTTTTGCAATTTCCTGTGTGGCTTGATTATACATAGTCATTCCAACAATTGACCTGGAGAGTGGGGAATAAAAGAACTGATTTTGCCATTTATGTAAATAGGCCATTCAACCTACTGATATCTAATATTAAATAAGCAATAACATTATTTTTAAATACAATTTGTTACAAAGCCATGAAATTACTGTCATTATCTTCCAAAGAAACAACCTTAAAAAAAGAATGAACACCTAAAAGCTACAATAAAGTAGAAATATGATTAAATATGATTAAAAAATTCTAATTCAATATTAAAAATGATTTAACAATAAAGATGGTTTTAAAAATTCCTTTAGGGGCGCCTGGGTGGCTCAGTCATTAAGCTAATGCCTTCGGCTCAGGTCATGGTCCCAGGGTCCTGGGATGGAGTCCCACACCAGGCTCCCTGCTCGGTGGGAAGCCTGCTTCTCCCTCTCTCACTCCCCCTGCTTGTGTTCCCTCTCTCGCTATGCCTCTCTGTCAAATAAATAAATAAGGGGCGCCTGGGTGGCTCAGTCATTAAGCGTCTGCCTTCGGCTGAGGTCATGATCCCAGGGTCCTGGGATGGAGCCCCGCATCGGGCTCCCTGCTCAGCGGGAAGCCTGCTTCTCCCTCTCCCACTCCCCCTGCTTGTGTTCCGTCTCTCTCTGTCAAATAAATAAAATCTTTAAAATAAATAAATAAATAAAATTTTTTAAAAATTCCTTTAACGGGATACACCGTCTGTAGCAAGTAAAATGGACTATCTAATCCATAGCTCAAATTCACCTGGCACTATTACGTGCTGGTAGTTTTTTCTGTTTTTTTTTTTTTGGTTTTATACTGATCATCCTCATATTTGATAACCCTACGATGTAGTTATTATCACCACCATTTCACAGATTAAAAAAACAAAAAACTAAGGCTCAGAACTCCAGTAAATGATAAAGTTCACTCTGTCTGGAAGTAGCAGATCTAGGGTTTGAGCCCACATCTGCCCGGCAGTGCTGCCACTCAACAAAATGCATGACAGTCAAAACAAGGCAACAAACAAAAACTTTATTGTTTTTTAATCATTTGTAGCACATAAAACACAGATCTGTTATGTTTATATCCCAATAAACTATAAGCCTAAGAGGAAACACAAATTTTGAAAATACTTTCCTACCTGATCTTTTCCTACATTGGCCTTCCCTATCTTACCATCTTTAAAACCCCCTAAGCTTTAGATTTGTAAAGATCTTAAACTTGTATTTGTAAGGATAAATCTTTAAAGACGATGACAAATCCCATCAATAGAAATAATCCCAGACGACCAACTCAAGGCAATAACTGCTATCTTTGTATATAACCCCTAAAATCCTAAGATTGTGCTCAAGTGATCAGCAAAAATCAACCAACTAATACAAGCTATTTGTTTTGGCATAAAAATCTTTCCCAGGTAAACAAGTTTACAGCCTTGCCTTGATCCTGATAACTAAGTAGATGTTTTGTAAAAAGAACATCTGTTTCTCTATGGATTAACAGACCAGACTACATACAGAAGGAAAACAAGGGAGCTGTAAAGTGAACCCTATCTTCCACCCACCACTCTTAACAACCCCCACAGAGTTGAGAATAATAAATACCAGAGTGCATAATATCCCTTTGGTCTAAATACTATTCTGGGTTTCACTGTCAGGATGCCTGCCTTACTAAAGGAAAGCAAAAGACAGTCTTTGTTTAACACCTGACTAGGCAACTGATGATTTAACACACAATTTAGTGCCCACTTATATATTCTCCTATTTTGTTCTCTAATTGTTGTAGTCTTCTCACAAACTGTAGCTCTAAACTTTATACTATTTCATTACTACTTATAGTACTTAACACAATGTCAAGCATATGGTACAAATACTACTTGTTAATGACTACAAAACTTTGAAAAATCCTTGGCTAAATTTTGTTTTATAAATTGTTCTAAGGCGTTCCAAGAAAAACTTCTCAAATCAATCTATATTTTCTTTAATAAATAAGTGTGTAACTTTAGAAAAAAGGTTGAAGCAACATTTATAAAACTGAAAGGTTTCTGATATCACATGTAGTATGATTTCAAGAAACACATATAAGACTTATAACACTCTAATTAGGAATGCCTCAAGAGTCTAGAATTCTACTGGCTTAAGAGCATACATTTGAATTCAGAAAAGATAAGAATTCACTAGTTCTGATGTTTTCAAACATTTAACTGTAACCAACTAAAAGATTTGTATCTGGCATACATACATATATGTAAGTGAAGAGTTTCATGAAGCAGTATTTATATTCACTACATGCAATGCATGGATTTTTCCTACTCTTCCCTGTTTCTTTTCCTTCCCTGCCTCTTTCTTTTTTTAAATGCTGACTACAACCTTCTACACTGATTTCATGACCCTATTTGGTTGCTACCTGTCAGCTGAAATACACTGATTTGCTCCAATCTTCCCATTTTGCTTATAAGGAACCTAAGGCTCACAGAGATTAACTGGCTTGTCCAGTGTTACGACTAGTTAATAACAAGTATGGGACAAGAATCTGGATAATTTAAGTAATTGCCAGTCCACTATTCTCTATGCTTCCGCATTCATTATTCTCGATACTGTATCAGTTCTACTAATACTTTTCCTCATAAAAGTAAACACTATATGGATATGAAGAACATAACAAACTCATTAACTGAACCAACAAAAATAGTTTATATTCTTTCTTACTTAGTAAAGCGGATTTCCAGATGAGAAGTCAAATATTCTCGTGGGGTAAAGGTATGTTCCCAAACCACCATGTTTGGTACGTAATTTATAGAGAAACACAACTCAGAAAGTGCAGTGTGCAATTTATCAAGGCTGAAAAAATATTAATAAACAGTAAATAAAATGTTCATTTCATCATAGCAATACAAAATTACTTTTATAAACATATCAGACCTTATTTGGGGATAATAATTGCAGAATTTGGTATTTTTCTTTCCTAAACTGACAAGTTCAAAATCTTTAAGGATATTACTAACATGAGAGCAGCTTTCTAAAGACAGTAATACTCATTTGTTTCTCCGTTCAGATGATAATGACTATACTGATTTAATATACAAGTAAGAGCCTATTACATGCTCATAAAGACAATCATTTCCAAATCTTGCTCTACTTTCTGTATTGGAGGAAGAAAGTTGTTTACAAAACAGCAAACAGCTTGCTCAACATAAAAAAAGCAAGTTAGTAGAAAATTTACTTTAAACAATGTTCATGCATTATTGCCCACCAATGCCTACCCTCCAAACACACAATCCTTAATAATATCTAGTCTGATATATCCACTTTAAAAATGATGTATGTTCTAATATAACACATGCCAAAATAAAGTCTCAGGCTATCTGATTTTAAATAAATGGAAAACTATGGATTGCTTATATAGTGTACCCCTCCAAATTTTTAGACAGATTCTTGGCCTTCAGTATTCAGTATATAAAGACAAATATTACCTATTACACGAATTTTCTTCAAAAATCCAAAATCTGTATTTTGGAAATAAGCACTAACTATTCAAGTTTACAAAAGTAAAATAATAATAATAATAATAATAAATGACTAAGAAATGAAGGATTTATAATTACTAGCATTCCCTCAGTACTAATGCCATACAAAAAAATGAAAAACTTCTACCTGTAACAAAAAGATATAATAAAAATGGATGACTTACTTGGTCACTACCAGCCTGTTTTTCCTCATACTCTCAACTCCTGGTTTTTCCCTTTCAGGTTCCCCTTTCTTACCAGTCTGTTTTTTTGACTTCTTATTCACTGCTTGACTAATGGTTTTGGCACAATGCTTGGGTAGCAACTAAATGTAAAAAGAAATGAAATCTTACAATACACCAATTGTTTTGAAAAAACATTAACTATTTAAGCAAACCTTAGCTGAATCCAGACAATGCAGCAAATGCCATCTAGCACTAAGAACAGAGGTATAAAGTGAGATGTAGTTTACCTAGCTAGCTCGGGGAGCTCACACAGCTTGGTAGAAAAGAGAAATAGGTAAATCTTGTGTGAAGAAAACTTCATAGAGGAAGTTATTATCAAAGCAAAAGTTTAAAGGATAAGTAAAAACAGACTAGGCAAGCAAAGAATGAGAACATTTTACTGGAAGGAAAAGTTCAGAATTTAGTGAGAACTACTAGGTGGTAAGCATCAAGTGCAGCAGGGTGAAGTACACAGTTTGAGCTATGAGGAAGGGATATGAATGCCAAGCTACACGTTGGATTTTAAGCAGTAAGTAATCCTAAAGACAGTGGCAAATTTTTAAAAACCGAAAAATGGAGTTTTATAAGAAGAGGTAATGAGATTTACTAAGAATTTAACAAAAAAGACAGAAAATTCAAAAAAACCCTGGCTAACAGTTAATTTTCTTGACTTCATACACAAACTTCCTGTCTGTAAGGAAATATGTGAATTATTACCTGGTCACTAAGAGTACACTGTTCTGTGCAAATATCAGTGATGAGATTTCGAGCTTGTTTGGCCATTTCATCCAAGAACATATTACATAAGGAAAGACTGCGATCTCCAATATGATGTCGCTGTCAAAGCAGAATAATAACAACAATAATAAAAGTTATAAGAAAGTAGTTCGAATTAAAATACTTTTTAAATAAACATGGAAAATAAAGTTAAAGTCTATTGTACACGGAGGAGTGGGGGTAGGGAATGTTCTAGATCACTTTTATCTCTTGGAACTAACCTACCATACTGTATTCACACAGCTGACAAAGTATTTGGTGATTATACAAGAAAAGTATGATTGGAGGGATCTTAGAGTACCAGTATTTCAATATGAAAACGATTAATTTTCAATTATCGCAAGGTCGTACATCTGGATCTTAAAATACTAAACTACCAATCAGAGGATGTGAAAGAACACATTTAGAGTAATGTTTTCTAATCGTAACTGACATGTATGTATGCATACACACACACACATACATATATACTATATATACATATATATATAAAGATCTTATAAACAGAAAAACTTAAATATTTTTTTAAGATTTTATTTATTTGACAGAGAGAGAGACAGTGAGAGAGGGAACACAAACGGGGAATGTGAGAGGGAGAAGCAGGCTTCCCGCTGAGCAGAGAGCCTGATGCAGGGATCGATCCCAGGACCCTGGGATCATGACCTGAGTCGAAGGCAGACACTTAATGACTGAGCCACTCAGGCGCCCCAGAAAAGCTTAAATATTTAATTTAAATTATTAGAAATCAGGTCAGTAAAACAAAGAAATTCACAAGGCATTCAACTCCCTAAAATCAAACGTTTCTGAACACAACGGGGTGGGGGGGAACAACACATTATATTTAATTTTTAGGAGATTAGATATGTATATGTATACATACACTCATGCAAATCCATCCATCTCTATAGGATTCTGTATCTTTTTAGTTTTGGTGGCTATCATAATAATTTAATAGGTTTTTGTTGTCAACAGTAACTGGAATGTTGAGTATATAATGCTATAAAATTTTGCACTACACATTAATAATACTTTATAGAGATAAATTTTTGAAAGTTTACCTTACCAGATCTTCCATAATTACGTAACAAATATACAGTTTACATATGGTATTTCTATGCTGCTAAAATAAATGTAATATACAAGAATATAAAAATACTTAAACACCTAAAGTAACTGTTCCTAGATCTATCATGATATTTTAATGTATTTTATTCTAAATGCCCTTGAAAACTTTAAGAGGAAGCCAAACCAAAAGGAATCTCCAGGCCAGATATAATTAAATATTGGTTCACTTTACTTGAGGTAAGATTTCAAATTATAAACATTTAGGGTTTTATTTAACCAAATTCTGACTCCTGAAAGATGAAACATATCCCTTGCTATCATTTATTCCTAAAAACAGAACAAAAATTAGTATTTCTTCAAATGTACTAGACTTATTTAAAATACAAATCTGGTATCACTACTCCCCTACAATGGCTCAGAAATGCTGAGACTGGATGAAAAACAAAACAACTAAAGTCTCTCCATGATCTGCCTCAGCCTCGGGCTATAGTACTGAGAACGGATCTTAGGAGAACAATGCCAGAAGCAGAGACTACTTAGGAGACTACAAAGATAATGCAGGAAAAAAGATGTGGCTTTGACAATGATGAGAAGTGGTAGGAGTTTGGATTTATATGAAGCCAAAAGGCAGAAAAGACTTCAAAGGATGGTGGTGGGGTAACATGCAAAGAATCAACAGTTCTATTCTGGACATGTTACATTTCAGATGGCTAAAAGCACCTGAACTGCAGCAGAATACCCAGAAAATCTAGATCTGAAAGGTCTGGAGTGGAGATAAAAATCTGGGAGACATCAGAAATACGTCAGGTGAAAGAAGCCAGACACAAAAAGACAAACACTACATGGTTCCACCTATATAAACCACCTAGAATAGCCAAATTTTTAGAGACAGAAAATAGACTAGAGGATACCAAGAGTTGGAGGGATGAGAAATTACTACTTAATGATTATAAAGTTTCTGCTTGGGATGACAGAAGTTCTGGAAATGGATAGAACTGGTGGTTGCACAACACTGTGAAAGTAATTAATGCCACTGAACCGCACATTTAAAAATAATTTAAATGGTACATTTTTATGTCATATATATAACATACATATATTATATATAGATAGATATAGATAGATTTTAATCACAGGGGTTTGTTTTAAAGATTTTATTTATTTATTTGACAGAGAGAGACACAGCGAGAGAGGAAACACAAACAGGGGGAGTGGGAGAGAGAGAAGCAGGCTCCCCGCTGAGCAGGGAGCCAGATGCAGGACTCGATCCCAGGACCTGAGATCATGACCTGAGCCGAAGGCAGTCGCTTAATGAAATGAACCACCCAGGCGTCCCTTTAATCACAGTTTTTTAAAAAAAGGAATGGGAGCAGAGCGCAAATTGTTGAAGATTTAAATGCCTGGATGAGAAATTTTTACTTTTTCCATATGCAAGAGACAATCACTGAGGATTCTTCAAGAAAGAAAGAGACACGCTGATGGCACTGTATTAGTCTTAAAGGCAGAAATACTAAAGGCAGGAAAACTATTTAGGAGTACATATGAAGAGTATTACAAATTTGAGCTACAAGAGTGACAAAAGAAATGGAAAGCAGGAGACGGATTCAAGAAATGAAACCAAACAAATAAAATTAAGAGGACTTCATGGATAATTTAATGGGAAGAATGATTATGAGGAAAAAATTAATAGTATATCTTAGGTATAAAGCTTGAGGATAAAATCTATTATATCTAAAAACTCTATAAAAGTATTAAATTTGGTGGTGTTGATATCCTCACAGGTAATAATCCTAAAAGCAGTCCTTACTAAATTTCCTGCAGGCTAACCTCTGTCTCAGAGTCCACTTCCAATGAATGTACTGCTGGAATACAATCTGCAACAGATGTTACCTAATACTTAAAGACATTAATAATGCTACTGCTATTTGTCAGTTTCTTTTCTCCAAGTTCTGTAGTTCTAAGTAAAGGGATTCAACACTAAGTTAAGAAATAGACCATTTAATTTTAACATATAGTCTTACCACGCTTACAAAGTGGCATTTCTTCTTTAAAGATTAGAAGAAATACTGAGTACATTTTTGATACTTATTATTGATAAAACTACTGAGTAGTTCAATTATTTAATAAGTATGTGTGCCTGTATATATCTTACAAATACTAATAATGTTAATTTTGTTTACTATATCATACTAACAAGTCAGTGAAATTCTTCAACATGTTTATGTTTACAGTCAGTAATCTGTACATTCAATTTTCAACTCTTTCCAATAATAGTTTAAGAGAAAAAGCATAAAAAATCAATTACTGTATGTAACTTTACCATAAATATGAACACCTGACCCACCATTTAATAAATGTAATTCCAAATGACTTTATGATATGTTCTTAAAAATATGTATGTGCATTTATCCATCCATGCAAATAAACATTACATCTATTTTAACCTACTCAAACATTGTTCTGATTCTGCATAGAGAGAAATTAGGTAAGAAGCTAGATCAGGTAATTGTGACTTTGTGAAATCTAGCCAGCTACACGTTTGGTCTAGTGTATTCTGCATATAAATATAAATCATAGTACTACCCTGAAATTACCTCTTCTGGACATAGTTCATGTGTGCAACTCATAAAATGAGTGCAAAGTAGTGGAAATGCAATTGAATATCTTGACTGAGAGGGTAACTCCAAACACTGCTGAAACATCTTCTCAAAAGCACGACTATAAAAACTATATAAGGAAACAAATTAAAAATTAGAATCACCATTTTTATAGTTAAAAATTTTATGATACAATACTTAATTTAATTTGATTCCAGTGAATGAAAGTTATCAACTGAAGTGTAGTTATTTTTCCAAAGAGTATGTTTCATACACCAACAATTACAGAGTAATAAAAATATTTGTGTAATAGTAACAAGTTTTAAAATAAAAATTGTACACAAAAAATAAACCATATCTATGGCATGTGAATATATGACATTCAAATCTCACACTACCAACTTTTATCAAAGGCAAGTCACTATCAATTGTAAGAAACACCACTATTTTATGTACCACTGAGAAAGAAAAACACTGTCAATTAAATGATGCACCATCAATTTTAAATTACTTCCCGCTTTAGGAGATACTAAACATAAAAGAATATGAGTCAATAAAATATAGTACATCTTGGAATAGTAAGACAACCAAAAGTAATAAACATGTCTTTATTTTGGATGTAACAGACAAAATAAGAATGTGATGAGAAAAAAATGGATAAAAATTACTTACATATGACTAAAAATCACACATTTTAAACATTATTCAAAGTATTCTTATTTCCAAGGAAAGGGAAGGGACTTTTTAATCACAGTAGCCTTCTTTTACCAATAGGAACCTTTCTGTAGCTCAAATATATGCAAACATAAAATGTTCCATTTTCTTTCCAAGTCAGACAATAGTATAGGGTTCCAAATAATCTTAAAATTCTTGCAAATTTGACATGTGATATATTGTTTTTCAGTGATATATTGTGTTTCAGGAGTTTCTTTAAGAAACCTCTCATGCCTTCCCTGTTTGGTGATTTGAATTTCTTTTGCAATACTGCTAATTAAAGCTATCCTAACAAACTGCCCAAATCAGTGTGGACTGGGGTATCTTCCAAAATAAAAACAATGAGAAGCTATTCATAATAATGGCTTTTCAATACACAGAAACTACTATCACTATCCACTGAGATTATCTCAGCATTGTAGAAATAAAGGGACATACTAGGTTACTCCGATCAGCTTCCATACAGGAAAAAAAGCCAAGAAGCAGATACAGAGTTGATACTGCACAGCTTTGGAGCCAGAATACTTATGTATGAAACCTGCTCCCACTGTTTATTAGTCTGATCACAATCAAGTTCATTTATTCATTCAAACATTTATTAAGTACCTACTATGTTAGACACTAAAAGAACAAAAGCCTGACCTTCCTTCAAGGACCACATTATATGGGGAGTAAGAGAGGGAAGAAAATAACTAAAGAGGCTATGATAGGAGCTAAGGAAAACAGAACACAATGGAGGGAGTAGTCACCACATTATCATAATATTAATATCTAATTACTGCAAAGTGAAATTACTTGTTATTTAATTTCCAACATTTGCTCTACTTGACCGATTCACAACTTTTTTTCCTTAATCTAATGATGCGAAAGAAGATCTTAAGGCAATCTGAAGTGACTGTTTTTTACCTCCTCAAAAAAAAGTGTAAAAATAAATTCAGAACAGTAAGAGTTGCTCTTATAAAGAATTAAAAAAAAAACAAAAAACAAAAAACAAAAGACATGATCCCTACTTGGCAGACTTCCTTTTGTTAGCAAGTTGTCAACTATTCCATTTATTTATTTATTTTTAAAGATTTATTTTTAGGTAATCTCTACATCCAACGTGGGGCTCAAACCCACATGGAGATCAAGAGTCACATGCTCCACTGATGGAGCCAGCCAGGCACCCCTATTCCCTTTATTCTATTACCGAATGGTCTCAAGGACGACACTATCATAAAAACGATCAACAAAGAGATCTTTGGATACTAAAAATTTCAAATTCTGATTTAAAAAAAATTACCACATACCAAAATATGGAGAGATCTGATGTTTCCACCAACATTTCCACCAAGGAATCTACCATCTTTGTATGAAAAATTATTGTATTCATCATCTTTCCAAGTTCTCTGTGATCTGCAAGGCTAAGTGAAGCCTTAGAAACACTAGTGTATGCCTGCGAAAGTAAAAAACAAAAGTAGTTTAAGCAAAGACCGATGATTTTAGCCTTGACATTCTACCTGGGGAAAAAAAAATACCCACCATTGAAAAATTTTTAATGTATATTTTGACACTGTATTAGTAACATCACATTTTTAAAGTTGTCAATAGTGACTCAAACTTGAAATTCCTATCAAAAAATTCTTTAAATAAACTGAAATACTACTGCCAATAAAACAAAATCTAATATATGGGTCATTCATCTAGAACCCCAAAGGAACTGAAGTTACAATATTAAAAGTATAAAACAGTGAACTGTTAAGTTAGCTCTACCAAAAGAAATTTTCCAACTAGTTTGAGAGGAAAAAATACATGGGAAACACTCAGGTGAAAGTAAGTATTGTACATGTTGATTCACTGAGGTTTTAGATTATAGTAATTAAAACATACTGTACTAACTGATGAATTCTAGAAAAGAACTGAAGATAGTAAAAATTAGTGTAGGTTGACCAATAGGGTGATAGAACTTAACCAAAACCATCAGGATAGGTTTAAAGGGAAAGAAATTCTACTATAAGGGTACCAAATCAGAGAGCAGAAACCTGTCCACGGACAGTGGGCATTCCAGAAAGGCACAGAACAAGAATAGAAGGAGTGTCTACAGAATAAATACTGTTCACTATGGCTACAGTTAAAGTGAAAAGCAGAGAAAGAAAATGGTGTAAGAGATTCAACTAGATCATGCAGACCCCTGTATACCACGTTAAAGAATTTAAACCTTTTGGTGAACCAAAGGTTCTGTGCAGTGGCCAATTATTGTTTTAGAAAGATTATTCTATGTGGAAGAGGGAATTGGGGAAAGGTAGACAGAAAGGGAATAGGAGGCAGAGATCTATTAGGAGGCAGTGGTGGCAATAATCCAGATAGGATTATGATGGTCTGGTCTACAATGGTGGTAGTTCAAGAGTTTCATCTGGGAAATGATTAGATAGGTGGGCAACAGACGAATTATGAATGATGGCCAGGATTCTGGTTTTGGGAGATACTCCTTCATGGATCCCATGCATGCCTACACATCTTCAATATGCCAAGAATTCAAGGCCCAGAGCACTCATTACTCAGGCCATTTCTCAGGGTTTTATTTGCAGCTACCAAACTTGAGGAAATGAGGCAATATCTACCTCTGGATCAAAGAGCCAGAATGCTTACTGTTGTTACAACGGAGGGTTCATCAAATTCAGTGTTCCTTAGCTGCAATACAAACCTACTGCATATATAGCATTCACCTGGGTTCCTCTGGGCCTGCCACCCTGGGTCATGGAAGCAAGGGAAAAAATGAGACATACATGTTGATGCTCATGCTGCTTCCTGTGCAGTGAATAATTAAGTCCTTTGTCTCTGATGCAGGAGCCCCATATGTCTTCTGCCAGTTTCCATGAAACAGTAGAGACTAAAGAATTATTTCCTTGTAAATTGGATAAAAATTGAATCTCAGGGGGGTGGGGTGGGAGGGATGGGGTGACTGGGTGATAGACACTGGGGAGGGTACGTGCTCTGTTAAGT
>NC_138371.1:45881206-45888113 GCF_054177405.1 Leptonychotes weddellii | reverse complement strand
ATGGACTCTGAAAAACAAACTGAGGGTTCTAGAGGGGAGGGGGGTGGGAGGATGGGTTGGCCTGGTGGTGGGTATTGAGGAGGGCACGTTCTGCATGGAGCACTGGGTGTTGTGCACGAACAATGAATCATGGAACACTTCATCTAGAACTAATGATGTAATGTATGGGGATTAACATAAGAATAAAAAAAAAAAAAAATTGAATCTCAGCCCCTACAATGGCAAGGGGCCACAACATGGATGGTTACCATTCACTAACACAGAAACACCACAGAGAAAACAGAGTTTTGTATTTTGTTGTTTTTGAATTAATGAAGAATAATGAGGGCAATATTCTGATGGCAAGGTATACTCTAGATATATTTTACAAACTAAGTCTAATTGAAGTTTAATTTATCTTTAATCAGCTTTAGAGTATAAAGAGGAACCACGTTTGTGGCAGGAACTCAATAAAGACTTCCACTAATTGACCCCCATTTCAAAATTTCTGAATCAAAATATCACTGTGGAAATAATTTCAGATGAAATGGATGGTGACAAAATGAGATAATTTAATTTAAAAGACTCATATGAAATATTTAACAATGAAAAGAGAAACCGGTTATAAAAAAAAAACAGGTTTAAATAAAAGTATAAGAGAAGAACAACCTAAGTAAATCTGATGACAGAAAGGAAGAAGATAAATAAAAGTGACCAAAGATGATTAAGAGACTACTGGAATACATAAGGGAACAAGATGCCTTAGGAAGTAGGAAAAAAACGACAGAGAATACATGGAGAAAGAATTCTTCTTTAAAGATTAGAAAAAAGGAGAATATGACCTATAAAAGACCAATGATCTTAGGATCAAATTGGATAGGACTCCAGTGGAGGCATAAAGCAATTATAAAATTCTCCCAAAGGCTTATCCTTCTGGCCCTGCTCTCAAGAATTCTGATATCTAGAGAACTGTACACCTCTGTCTGGCCATGTGTTCATACTGAACTCTTATCCCTCTATCTGACCACTGATAGGTCAGATCATTCATCTCTCTTGTGAAGATTTGTTCCTTCTTGTAGTAATATTTAACACTAAAAAGTCTCTTTACTTGCCCTTTGCTCACTGTTTTGCCTTTTTCCTGTGTAAGCTATTTTCCTATTTAATTTCTACCCTTCTTTCAATGTCTGGGCAAAATGCTGCTTTCTCTATAAAATCATTATTAGCAATTCCAACTTGAAAAAAAGCTTTCGCCCTTCTAAGAAAACTATAGTTAATTTATAATCATATTCTATCAGTGGCATCTTTTAAGTTAATCTTCTAAATTTTCAACTGTTATTTAATTTTTCATTATCTTTAATGCCTGTCTGCACAGCCAGATTTATAACATCCTTAAAAGAGGATCTGTACTCCTCTATAGATTGTATACTACTACTCAATATTTTATCTCCTGTATCCTATGGACTAGTCTGTAGGTGTGGAACCTTCACTGTTGACCTGTTCTTTATCGCCTATGCTAATGTTCTGGATTCTGGCTACTGCCTCACACCTTGCACTTTTACCCTTTCCCTCAGACAAGACTTCTCTGGCTTAGTTGTATGTCCCATGTTTTCTTCCTCAGTATGCTCTGCCCCACTGTCACTAAAAATTTAAGGGTTATTACAGTTGAAAGTGACTGTATGTCCCAGTCATGATTATGAGCAATGTTATGGGTTAAACTGTGTCCACAAAAAAATATGTTGAAGTCATAGTACCCAGTATCTCAGAATGTGACCTTATTTGGAAACAGGGTCTTTACAGAGGCAATCAAGTTAAAAATGAGGTCATCAGAGTAGACCCTAACCCAGTATGACTGAAATCCTTATAAAAAAGGAAAAATTTGGACACAGAGATATGCACAGAAGATTGTATGAAGAGAGACCGGGACAATGCCATTAGAGTGACTCATCTACAAGCCAAAACACATCAAAGATTGCCAGCAAATCACCAGAAGCCAGGAAAAAAAGCCTGGAACAGATTTCCCCTCATAGCCCTCAGAAGGAATGAACCCAGCTAACACCTTGACTTAGGACTTCTAGCCTCCAGAACTATAAAATAATAAATTTCTGTTGTTTAAGCTACCAGCTTTGGTACTCTGCTATGGCAGCCCTAGCAAACTAATGAAAGCAAGAATACAACACATGAAAGAATCTGATAGCAGGTGATATTCTTATAATTATCTCATAAAAATTTAGAAAAAACTTACAGAGGGATATATCAGTTCTACATTCTTAATGCTACACAAATGCTTTATATTCTGCCATATGACTAAACACAGCTAAATTCTCAAGTGAATCCTTCAAATAAGTAAGTTACTAATCCTGAAAGTATTTAATAAGGGTAAATTTGAAATGTATCTAAATCTCTAAAATTTTCTGAATCCAAATGGTGATTTAGGCACTCTCACAAACTGACAGCAGGAGACAAATAGTTCAAGCTTTTTGACAATGAGTGACTTTCAAAATTTTAAATGTGTATATCCTGTGGTAGAGCAATTTCACTTTTATTTTCATTTTTATATGCTCTACTTCTATATTGTTTCACAACTTTTGTTAAAACAAAGAAATCTTAATTTCTAAATTTTATTTTTAATAGGAAGAAAACAACCCATTATATATACACATTTAGTATTTTGGGGTGGTGATGTTTTAAGTGTTCTTCCCTGATTTCCCATTAACCAACTCTGCAACCTCAGGCAAGTTACCTAATACTTGTGGCCTCATTTATAAAATCATCTCCAAAAGTACACAACCACAGAACAAAGAACAAGAGTGAGAAAAATGCCTATGTATTTTGAGTTTGGAAGGAAAGAACCTGAGAGCAAAATTACCTCAGGGAACTAAGCAGACTGCCAGAAAAGTATGCTCTTCCTAGGAGTCCTTCCTGAGACTGGGTTGATCTAAAAATCTCTTCCACCAACACATATTGGTTATATTTTCACTTTTTAATTAAACAAAAAAAACTTAAGTTGCAGAACCATGGGTGTATACAGTATAATTCCATTTACTGTTTGAACACCTAAAAGGATACAAACCACTTATTAAAAGTATTTCTGAGGTATGAAACTGGGAAAAGTACAAACTTTCATATTCTACTTTATCTCTGGGTATTCTGATATCTTATAATGAGAACATACTATTATTATTTTAAAATATACATATTTTTGGGTGCCTGGGTGGCTTAGTTGGTTAAGTGACTGCCTTTGGCACGGGTCATGATCCTGGAGTCCCGAGATCAAGTTCCACATCGGGCTCCCTGCTCAGTGGGGAGTCTGCTTCACCCTCTGAGCCTCTCCCCTCTCATGCTCTTTCTCACACACTCTCTCTCTCTAAAATAAATAAAATCTTGGGCGCCTGGGTGGCTCAGTTGGTTAAGCGACTGCCTTCGGCTCAGGTCATGATCCTGGAGTCCCGGGATCGAGTCCCGCATCGGGCTCCCTGCTCCGCGGGGAGTCTGCTTCTCCCTCTGACCCTCCTCCCTCTCATGCTGTCTCTCATTCTCGCTCTCAAATAAATAAAATCTTTAAAAAAAAATAAAAATAAAAATAAAAAATAAAATAAAATAAATAAAATCTTTAAAAAAAAAACACATATTTTAAAAATATTCAGTTACTGAAAAAACTAGGCCACAGTTTTCACATAATTACTAGAAGTACTTACATGGCAATTAAATTTCCTCATGAAATTTAGTTATGCAAAGATTTTAAGCTTGAGTTTTAAAAGCCCTTAAAAACTATTTATGTGAGTTATATATTAAATGAAAACTTTTAAAATCTAATACCAATTATTTCTGCATTTCAGAAAAATGAAGCTTTTGGCACTACATCAGGGGACAGTAACTACAGCCTGTGAGCTGAATGCTTGTTCTTGCTCTTTTCTAAAGAAGACATCTAGATAGCTAACAAGCACATGAAAAGGTGCTCGACATCATTAAATATCAAGGAAATGCAAATCAAAACCACAATGAGATGTCACCTCACATCTGTTAAAAAAGCTATTAACAAAAACACAAGGCAAAAATGTGGAGAAAAGGGAACTGTCATGTACTCCTGGTGGGAATGTAAATGGATGCAGCCACTATGGAAAACAGTATGGAGACTCCTCAAAAAAATTAGAACTACCATATGGTCCAATAATTCCATTTCTGATATTTATCTGAAGGAAATGAAAACACTCACTCAAAAAGGTATCTATAAACCCAAGTTCATATGCCGCACTATTTACAGCAGCCAAGACATGGAAATAGCCTAAGTGGCAACCAATGGATAAATAGATGAAGAAATGGTGGTGTAAATACATATACACACACACAGGAATATTATTCAACAAAAGAATGGGGTAATCCTGCCACATGTGACAACATGGGTGGACCCTGAAGGCATTATGCTAAGTGAATTAAGTCAGACACAGAAAGTCAAAGACCAAATGAACTCACTTATATGTGGAATTTTTAAAAATAACAAAAACTTTAAACTAAATGCATAGCAGACAACAAACTGCTGGTTGCCAGAGGTGGGGAGCCAGAGTTCGGCAATATGGCTGAGGGTAACAAAAAGTATAGACTTCCAGTTATAGAATAAGTCCTGGAGATGTCATGTACAGCATGATGACTGTATCAGTAAAACTGTATTGCACATTTCAAAGTTGGTAAGAAAGTAGATCTTAAAAGTTCTCATAAGAAAAAAAATTCCTAACTATGTGTGGTGATGGATGTTAACTAGACTTATGATCATGTTGCAGTATGTATGAATGAATCACTATGTTGTAAACCTGAAACTAATAAAATGTTATATGTTGATTATATCTTTAAAAAAAAACTATTTCTTTTATGAGGTAAAAACTATAGTTAGTTACACAAAACTAGTCTTTCAACAGGTATACAACAATGAATTTTTTTCTTATTAAATAGTGTTTTCATGTTAGCTAAAATATTCAACACCCAAACAGAATGACAATGAAAATTAAGTTATTCTTACCTGTAATCTAAACCAATCTAATCTCATTCCTCTGAAATCAAATACTTCCCCATCTTCAACTACAATAACAGAAAAAATATTACAAAGCAAATTAATGTTTCACAAATATATAATCACAGTTTTAAAATTTAACATCTAAGACAATTCCACTTATGGCCATGTACACAAAAGAATTAAAAGCAGAGTCTTAAAGAGGTATTTACACCATGTTCACAGCAGCATTAATCACAACAGCCAAAAGGCAGAAGCAACCCAAATGTCTATCAACAGAGGAATAGATGAATGAAATGTGGTACATTATTCAGCCTTTGAAAGGAAGGAAATTCTGACACATGCTATAGTGTGGCTGAACCTTGAGGACATTATGCTACTGAAATAAGTCAGTAACAGAAAGACAAATACTGCATGATCCCACTTATGAGGTACCTGGAGTAGACAAACTCATAGAACCAGAAAGTAGAATGGTAGATGTCAGGGACGAGGGGTTATCAGGAGTTGCTCTTTAATAGCTATGGAGTTTCGATTTTCAAGATGACAAAGTTCTGGAGATTGGTTGCACAGCTATGTGAATATACTAAACACTATTAAACTGTACCCTTAAAAAAACAAAAATAACTGAATAGCTAATACAGTGAAGTCATTCTCAAATCCTTTAAAGATGTTGATATAAGGAGGGAGTTATGCTAAGAGATGTGTAAAGTACAGACTTCTCTCCTAAACTCTTTCTCAGTGTGCTTACATGCCAATTTTGAAGAAGCTAGAATAGAGCTTCAGAAATCCTGTAAACAGAAGCTTTGGACAGCAGGGTGAAGCTCCTCAAAGTAACTATAAACCAAGTATCACCAGGCAACTTTACAAAAGTTTCATTACTTAAGTGTGATAAAGACTGATTAAACTAAAATGTATTTATTACTCAGAAATTTTCAAGGCTTTGGATATCTTTTACTTAAAGATTACAACACTAAGACATCATACTAATCTGTTAGACTGAAGTATTCAAATAATGAAGAGGCAGTCGAGTATACAACATTAACATTGGGATTGACAGACCTTAACTTAAAAAAATCCCTACACTAGTACTTAATACCTGTTAGAGCTTGGGCAAATAACTGAGAGGTTAACTTTCAAACCCTGAGTTTCCAAATCTACCAAATAAAAGTATAAACAGCTTTCTAAAACTGATGTGAATTAAATAGGATAATATGGAACTGCCTGGCACTTTTTAAAACATAATTTTATCAGTGGTACCAACTACTGTCATAGGTGATGCTTGGACCACATATATACTTATGTTTTGTTTTGTTTTTTTTAATTACAAAATGTCTCTTCCCCCCTGCTGAATAATAAGAAATTTCAAGCTATAATTCTCATTATTTTTATAAACATCATCACACACCCATTTTGGCAACTTTTGCTTCAGAGAGAACAAAGCTAAGACAAAAGAGAACAGAGTAAATGTGTCTAAAATAAATGAGTCTAGAAAAATTAACTGTTAAATCCCCTCCTTAATAATCAAATTTGAAAATCTAATTAGGAGAAAATATGTTTTTATTTGGAAGACTCACCTTGTTTTACACTCAGGGAAGTCATAGTGTTAACAAAAGAGGACATGATGATCGATTCATCTTCAGGGCACACAGAAAGATTCTGAAAAAAAGAAAAAAAATAATGTTAAAAACATCTCACTGGGGAAACAATTCATAGGTCCATCAAGTGGTGGATGGATAAACAAGTTGGTATATCCGTACTGTGGAATATTTTTCAGCCTTAAACAGGAATGAAATGATACATACATTAACACAGATGAATCTCAAAAACACTATGCTAATTGAAAAAAATCATAAACAATAGATTATATAGTATACGATTCCATTTATATGAGAAAAAATGTTTTTAAGGGCAAAAGTGACAAAGAGC
>NC_138371.1:45818388-45881106 GCF_054177405.1 Leptonychotes weddellii | reverse complement strand
GCAGGGGGGGTGGGAGAGGGAGAAGCAGGCTTCCCATGGAGCAGGGAGCCCGGTGTGGGTTTTTGTTAGAATAGTAATTTAGGGGCGGCTGGGTGGCTCAGTCGGTTAAGTGGCTGCCTTCGGCTCAGGTCATGATCCCAGGGTCCTGGGATCAAGCCCCGCATCGGGCTCCCTGCTTGGCGGGAGGCCTGCTTCTCCCTCTCCCACTCCTCCTGCTTGTGTTCCCTCTCTCGCTATGTCTCCATCTGTCAAATAAATAAATAAAATCTTAAAAAAAAAAAATTTTAAGTGTTTTAAGTGTCGGAAACTTTCTATGTCTTGACTATAGTGGTAGTGACATGGGCGTACAGTTGTCAAAATTCAAACGGTACACTGAAAACAGGTGACTTTTATTGTGTGTAAATTATATTTCAACAAAATTAGGACCAAAATATTCCTAAGTCAGCTAAAAAACTGAATACCTTAAAAACTACATCTGAAGTTGTTGCTGAATAAGATATTTTTTTAAAAAGTGGATGCTTAGCTCACAAATAGCATAATTTTTAAAACCTACACAGCAATGTGAATATACATAATTTCATTATACTGTACACTTAAAAATGGTTAGCATAGAAAGTTGTATGTTATGTACATTTCACTTCAATAAAAAAATTTAACACCTATTACAGTGAACTATATTAACAGGTTAATCTTAGTTCTAAATTTAAATCCTAGTTAATGGTTAAAAACACCAGGCATGTACTTTACAACAGAAGAGGGTATAAACAGCTCGGGCACTGGCGTTAAAGCCTGTGCTCAAATACTGGCTCTATTACTCATGAACTCTAGGATACTGAGCAAGTTATGTAAATTCTTTTTTCTTCAACATATGGTAACTATATCTAACCTCATAGAATTGTGCATAGACGTAGTAAAATATACTATCAATAAATCTGACAATATTATTATTACTGCTTCTAATATTGTAATTCCAGAAAAACAAATAAAACTTTAATTTCCCTAGTATTGTTAAAATACAACTGATGTAAAAGACACCACAAGAGATGGAATGACTTAAAAATTTTAATATAATGTAACATAAATCTACAACATTTATTAACTAATATCTAACCAGCCACAGCAAGTTTCAAAATGACATGAAACCAGGAGTCCGGTTTATCTTTTAAATTGTGACAGCACAAAAGCCTCTGGTTTATCTGGTAAGTAGTAACTATTTAAATAAAAGTACAGCAAAGTAATAACATTTTAGGGATAAAATCAGCTCTTCTATTCCAGTTTTTAATGGGCATTCTAGACAGAAAGCATCTGAGCTCCATCTAGTGGATAGAGGAAAAAATACACCAGTTCAGGATAGTAACCTATGAGGTGTACATATAATTCAAGGTAAACAATTACATGAACAATTTTTTATTTTCTTATTCGCATTTTTAGGTAGGTTTGGAAAAAAAACAGGTTATCAAAGTATGGTTATTCCTCTGGAAAACCAGTAGTTTTAAAATATAGAGAATTCATGCTGTTCTTTATATGTTAGTTCACTAGTAGTCTTTAGACACCTTGATTTTATAAAATGAAGCCAAAAAAAAAACCATTTTCCTTAGTTAGCTTATTTGAAATAAAGATAAATTTATATTAAGATGAAAAAGACTGAATAAAGAAATTATAGAAACCAAAAAAAAAGAAGACTAAAAATCAACAGAGGAAAATCCAAATTGAAAATAAAATTAGGATATTTAATCAAAGGTCATCTAGATGAATTAGGTCATCTAGATGAATTTTTTTTTAAAAATCTGGTCACCTTCTAACATACTTTGCCAAAAGATTTATCTTCTACTTTTCCTCTAAAACTTGGTTAAATCTGATTTATGGCTATCCTCCTCTTTTGCAAGGCCCTCTATAATTTGGTCACTGTACACCTCCACCTCCAAAATAAAGAATTATTCCCTGCATTGTGTTCACTCTGAACTGTGTACACAATTAAGCATAACAACTATTACACTCAACTACAACTAAGTGTTTTCTCCCCTCTAGATGATGATCTCCTTGACAAGATATGGCAATGACTGACTTACACTTGTATCTCCACCACTTGGCACTAGATTATACTGAGCAAACAAATCAGTTACTAGAAAGGAGGGAAGGAAAGAACAATAGGGAGAATAGCATGATACAGTTTTTACCTGCACAAGTTCATTGAGAACAACAGCATCAAAGCCAGAAAGGTACTGCACATAATACCTCTGCATTACAGGTCCATATTTCCTTACATGTGCTCTAAGCTCTTCCATGTAAAATATTAATTCAGCAATGTGCCTTTTTAAAAAATTCAAGAAAAGTATTTCAAAAAATAAATTCATCATTATCAAGGAAAATATAAAATGACTTTGGTATTACTACAAGAAGTTTTTTTTCTTAGAAAAAGCACTGCTAAATATCATTTTATGTCAATTACTTTCTAAAGATATTTCCATGATAGAAAACAAAAATAAAAGAACAGCAAAACAGCCATGACTAAAGAAGTTGATAAAGGAAAATCCAAAATGAAAATAAAATTAGGGTATCTCATAAATTACATCATTACAAAAATATCACAAACGAAAGAAGATTAGAAGATTAGGAATAAGACTTTTCTGTACGCTCTTATTTCTCTGCTTCATTTATCTAACTCCTATTCAAAAACTGTGGACTAAAATGAGAGAAAGACATTTCAAATCACACACTTGGTTGCAACTCTATTTCGTAAGGATTCTTATTTAAATTTTTGTGTAGTAAATCATCTTAAAAAATGAATTCCAAAGGAAATATCACTGGTTATAGCAAGAAAACAAGGAAGAATTTATGACCACCTAGAGTATTAGAAAGGAAACACTAAAAGCCCTAATATTAAGCTAAAGTAGACTCTGCATTCTAATTCATATCATCTAATGATATATTACAAATATTCTTTTATTATGAAATATGCAAAGCCCTTAAAAAGGTCTTTCAAAATAAATTAACTCCAAGTTCCATATCTCATACATCCAAAATATTAAAAAATAACTTTTTAAATGTTGCTAACTTACTTGTCTATAAAGTCATCTGCACTCTTCTTTGGCATGTTATCTGCATGACGAAGTAGCCAGATAATTTCATCACGGGCAAAGGATAATGCCATAAAAACAAAAAGTGCCTAATTAAAAAAAATAAACAACATTGCTTATTCTCATGCCAAGATTATAAGTAAAACCTATCCATAATCTTTCTTTAAGTGAAAAGTCACCGGCAAGAACTGATAAAATCAAGTTCAAAAGACAAAAGTGAAAACACAAAAGAAAACTTGGAGATATGTATCAAGAAAGGTACACATATAAGTAAGAAGTGAGAAAAAGGGAGGAAGGTGTGATGTATGAGTGTCAAGTAAGTAAATTCATTCTCAGTTAAATATAAGTTTTAGTAAAATTTCAAATTTTAGTACAATTTCCCATAGAAAATATTTTTTTAATTTTAGTATGGCACACCTATAGTTAAGAAATTAAATCAAATTTTAGTAAAATTTCACACAGAAGTTTTCGTTTTAATATGGCACACCTGTAGTTAAAGCAAGAATTAAATCAATTACCTTCGGACCTAGCAAGCCCGGTTGATCAGAGAGGACAGTAGCCAATTCTTTCAGTGCAGACCTTAAAAATTTGCGTCTTTCTCTGTGCATTGAACCACTACAGGGAAAGACATCATTATAATTTATCTGTTTCCACTAAAATTGTTATTGGCAATTAAATAACTTATCATTTCAGGTCAATTTCCAAAGTTTTTTTAGAAAGAAGTCCCTACAAATATCTTCTATGGTATGTCATGTCATTAAATGACTTTCCAATCTTACGTTTATCCTTGTCTTTCTAATGCTGTTTTTATAACCATGTTTATTCTGTTACTCTCCACCTATCAAAATCCTACCCAAACTTCAAGACCAATCCTTCAAAAAGCAGTTCCAGATGTCCATTTCTAAATAATTTCTGCAACTTTAATACCATTTAGCCTAGCACTTTATAAACTAGACTGTGAAATCCTTGAAAGCAAGCAATGTTCTACTATGTATATACATTTCTGTCACCCCCACAAAAAAATCAATGAACACAAGTTAATAAATATATGATAATCCATATCCAGTTTATTAAGTACGTTCCTATTAAATATATAAGACTGACTAAACAAGAGCTATATACAAGAAAGACATTAGGATGAGATCATTTGGCACTCTTGTTCAAAAACAGAAAGATGAGGAAAGGAAAAGATAATTATAAATATTCATTACTAGGTATTTTTTAAATGAAATGCAAATTTTTAAAAAGAATTACTCTCACATATTAACATGGAAAAAAAATCACAGAATGTTTTAAGTATTCCAACTTCTCACACTATGCAAAATATACAGTCCCAATTTTAGGTTTTAAGATTTTGATAGGTACAAAAAATGGCACCACCAACAGCCCCCCACACACGCAATATATATATATGCCAAAAAAACAAGTGTAAGGGATATAGAATACCAGAAATTTGGCCAGGACACAGATTAGTTTTAGAAGACTCTGATTAAAATCCAACCTCTGTCTAGTGACCTTAGGTTTCACCTCTCCTAGTTTTAGCCTCTTATCTATAAAACAGGGATGATGATACCTGCCTCAAAAGATACATCTTATAATGGCTGATACACAGTACTTTTACAACGTTAGGTTAATTCCAATGACAAGCTCTTTTTTATCTGACAATAATAAAGTCATCCTGTGCAATTTCTAAGAAGAAAGGGGTCAACTGTTATTTTGACTATTTTACTACACAGAGTTGCTACAAGGTGCCTATGGTGTTGTAAATAGAGAGAGAGAATGTCTATAAAGTACTAAGCCTGGATTATGGGAATGAGGAATTCCTATGGAAAATTACTACTGCTTACCACTTATGATTACTTTATATAATAAATAAAGGGGGGAAAATGCCTTACCTTTAAAAGTTTCATAAAAGATAGCTATGACACCATATATATGGCTTACAACAGGGTCTATCCAATGAAGAAGTGATAGTCATTTGTATTTCTGTATGTCAAGAAAGGAATTCTAACACACTCCAAAGTATGTTATTTATACTAGAAAATAACTTCTAATAATATAAGCATCTCATTCAAGTGAAAAAACATGCATGAGGAAATGATACAGCACTGACAGCAATGAATAAAGATGGTTTAAAGTCCCAATATTCATCCCATAGCCTAAACCTAAATTCTAAAACTTGTCATTTTATATTTTCATCAATGGCAATGGTGCATTATCTTCTCTCTGGCTTATAGAAATACAGATGGATCAAATAATATTACTTCTATCTAAGCTCAGTAGAGAAAATATTCTACACAAGTATACCATCTATAACAATTCAATTGAAATATCAAATTATTTATAATTTATGATAAAATTGAAAAGTTGTTCAAAGATCTTAAATATGCTAACTTTTAAGTTATTCTATATACTTACTAATATATAATATTTACTACAATTCAGGAAAGGCATACTTTGAAAAGTAAATACTATTTAGGAGAGTGTGAAGATATGTCAAATTTTCATGAAATAGTACAAAAATCATCACAACTTGGAAAGTATTGGCACAAAAGCCTAGTAATGGTAAAAGACTTGAATGATATCTAAAATAAAAGACCTTTGTATGGTACTTCCTTATAGCATTTTTATCAACACTTCAAAAATATTTAAGATCTGTCTACACTAACTTGAAGCTAAGCAGATACTGAGGATATGTGCTTATTTTTCATTGATTCAAAGTCTCTCACTTCTATCACATCTGGCACACATTAACCTGCAATCACTTCAACAAAATTATTCTTTAAGAAAGAAATTCTTCTTGATTTTAAGTTCCACATATAAGACAGAACTACTTACGCATGTGACACAGCTGCCTCTTTGCATTCTCTTATGTCATTAATACGCTTATTATAGCTACGTGGAAAAAAAAATTTAGAACCATGTTAATCTTAATTTCATCGGTAACAGTCGAAACGAATTAGCCAAACACTAAAAGTCAATTAAAAATTACTATTAGCAGCAAGAAAAACTGGCCCTCAAACTAAAAATGCATGGAAGAAATCCACGCACCTCCTTTCCTGGTACCTTATAGTACCCAGTAAAGTCTTCTTAGAAAAATAGATCTCATATTATATTAAATCTCACAAAAAAAATTAAAGCTCACTATGTAGATCTTGATTAAATACACCTCATTAAGCCCCTATGGAGTCATTAAAATTATACTTCCAATGTAATTAACAGTGCTTTCCCAAAATCTAAAGTAATAACAAAGCTATTACTTCTGATTTTTATGCTATCTCATAAAAAAAAGTTCTGAAAGAACATACACTAGTGAGCAACACTAGTGAATGTTTGGAGATAGGGGTTTTGTGGTAGAAAAAACTGGGGCAGGAAAGCATACGGACTACTTTAAATTAAAAGAAACAGGACACCAACATCAAAAGTTTAAAGGTAACATTTGAAAAATAAATGCTAATAAATACATTATTTTCATAAATATTACATACAAAAACTCAAAATTCCTAAAATGTTAAAACTATCTTCCTGACAACCTGACTAAAACCAGTTATACTAAGAACTCCAGCTTCTAAATTAAATACTCTAAGATTTATGTGTTCTTTGAGCAAATGTCCAAAATACATTAATTCTGTAATCACTGTCCTTCATAATTAATAAGCTTTTATACTTAACAATCTGACGTGTAACTACTGGAAGTCATATTTTAAATTGATCACTCAAAATTTAATAAAAATTAAGACTTCTCAACTTCAAATATGAAGATTCTTAAATGGTAAATTAATATTAGAAAAGCATAACCAAAAAAAAGAAAAGAAAAGCGTTAACATCAAGACAATCGGTCTCATGGTGTCATTAAGCTTGTGTACCATGCATAAATTCGCTCAATATATAGACCACTTGGTTCTAAATGCTTACATATATTTAAATATGATTCCACAGAGTAGCTATCAATATGCTACATGTTTCATGATTTTCAACCTGAATCAACTAGAAAATGAAAATCAATTAGAAAGTATCCCATATGACATAGGATATTTCCAGGTACTCCACCACCTAAAATAAAAGCCAAATAAGAGCTGGAAAGTACATAGGGCACCAGACCTCATTTTATGACTGAGAAACTACCACATGAGAATGTCAGAAACACCCATGGTGACAGAAATCAGAACAGTGGTCACTTGATCAAGGGCCTGGGAGGTGGGAGATCAGGGGTGGCAGTAATGACCAAAAGGGGCACAAATCAATTTTCTGGGAATAATGGAAATGTTCTGTATCTTGACTAGGTGATCACCTAGAGTATTCATATACAAAGTTGTAGACACCTAAAATTTATGCATTTTTCTGTCTGTAAATTTTACTTCAAAAATTACTAGGGGAAAGAGGGCAGATTCCTTTAGCCTCTTCAAGATACAGATATAGGAAATACAAGTTAGGGATGATGTCCAGGAACCTGTAATTCTTACACATACTAAAATTTGAGGCTAAAGTTGGTAGGTTTAACAGATCTTTATTTTTTAATAACTAACAGTTGCTTCATCTCAATTTCATCAAGACATTTCTAAATTGGATATGAAATAAACGTAGGTAAACTTCATTTCTATCTGAAGCTAAGAAGCCAAACATAATTATTCAACACTTTCAGGTACAGGACGCCCCAGAATATTTTAGATGCTCCTAATTTCAAAAGATTTCAAAATTGCTACCAAGTCTGAGTTCAACCTGTCTTATATACTGTCTATAGAACCTCATGTGGAAAGCAATGGAGGCATTAACAATTTCAAGGAAACAAATTTGTATGAACCGCTTGCTTTACAGGGAATGAATATAAATGAGTCACTTGGAACACCTTATTAAAAGGAAACATGATTTCTTATGTGCAGCGGTATGACTTCTGTAATTGTTATAACTAATTTAAAGAGCTTTTGAGTGATTCACATCCTTTTAAATAGCACTTACAAAAATGTCAAAACTCTAAAATGTATATGGTACTTTTAGCAATATTTATGTCTAAATCCATATCATGATTTACAAAAGAGGACACATCTTTATCCTAGAATACAAATTTTGAAAGGGCAGAAACACTAGATATTTTAATCTATCAAGTTACCTATAAAAAAATATGAATACTACCGTATCAGGATGATTGTTAAAAACAACTTACTATGGCCAGTAAGATAATACAGATGATACCTTCTTGCATGACATGACCCTTCTCTACCAACAAACTTCAATAAAGATAATCCACTCACTACCCTTCTCCAAAAAAAGACAAGATAAATGAAAATGCCATACCCTCGTATGTTTACAAATAAGTCTTCTGCAGCTTTGTGAATGTGGAAAACTTCATCCCGAAAGAGAGAGAGGCAAGAGCTACTTTGAAGAGCTAGCTTCCAAAGGTTCAATGCTGTCGCATCAGTATTTAGAATCCCATGGCACAAAATGAAGCCAACTTTAAAAAAACACAAGTAAATACAAATATAAAAGTATTCCAAAATTAAATTCTTTCAGTTACAAAGTAGCTTTCAAAATTTTCAGAAATATAAACATAATCACTATGAGAAAAAGAAATGTTGCTTATGGGTTGTGTAAGAAGTCATTTTAATAAATGAGTAAAAGACATTTTCAAAAATCTTTGTATTTTAAGCCAAAGATCAGAAGTTACTAATTAACACATAATACAGTAATCATAACAACTGTTAAAATAACTGAAAAGTAAGACTAATGTACTTTTCTAAATCACCAGAAGAAATGCAATAGCATCTTGCATTTTCATAGCAACGCACAGTTTACCAAATAAGTTTTCACATATATTATCTCACGTAATTCTGTGGAGTAGATAAAACAGATGGTATCCTTCTCTTTTACAGTTGAGGAAATGAAAGTTCAGTGACTTACCTAAAGTTATACCATTAACATGTTAGAGCTAGAGTTAGCCTCAAGTATTTACCCTTAAAGCCTAAGATTCTTTCAATATATTATGCTGCTCTCTAGTATATGAATTCAGATCTCTCATCTTTTGTTATCTACTTTGGAAATCTTACACAAATGTATAATCATACATATGTTTGTGGATGCCCTCTCTAGCCCTCTATACTAGGCCACAAAACCTCATCTGTCATTCATTCAACATTTACTCAGTGCCTGCTATACACAAGGTACTGTAATGGGCCAGTTACAAACCAATCCTATTTCCTGTGAAATTTCCCTAGGATTCTCAGTACTCACTGCCACCTCTAAACTCCTGAATCATTAATATACAACTTGCCATTTATCTTTTTATTCTTAGCTCAACCTCCTTTTAACAGGGCCACTACTGGGGCGCCTGGGTGGCTCAGTCGTTAAGCACCTGCCTTCTGCTCAGGTCATGATTCTAGGGTCCTGGGATCTAGCCCCACATCGGGCTCTCTGCTCAGCGAGAAGCCTGCTTCTCCCTCTCCCACTCCCCCGCTTGTGTTCCCTCTCTCGCTGTCTCTCTGTCAAATAAATAAAATCTTTGAGAAAAAAAAAAAACAGGGCCACTACACAAGTTAACTTTTTAAGTTAAGTCGGCATATATTGTGGAATCATATGTACAGAAGTGTATTTAACTTTCTTAAATTTCCTGAAACACATAAAAGTATTTTTAATGGAACAGGACCCCTAAACACAAGCCAATTATACAATCTGGTACACAAGCAAAGAAACAGAATACATGTACAGAAATTTAAAGAATCCTCAAGAGAAACTGTAAAAGATTCTTGCCTTATGTAATGACTTTTTACTCTAAACCCGAGTAAAAAGAGGTTTCACTTAGTGTCTTATACCTTGTTGAATACTTAGATTCACAAAATTGCTGCTGACAATAAAAGGTTTCTCTAAAAATATTAGCAGTTATATTATGGGTTACCATATGTTTTCTTTTTTTAAGATACGGATTACCTTTGAATTTAGTATATCCATTTATTTATGATAGAATCAAAAAAGGTAATGTAATTTAAATTCGATTGCCCAAGATTAGGATGGTTTATTAAATCATACATTACCCTCCTTTCCCCACCAATGTCCCATTAAAAGGAGAGAAAAAAATTTAAGCCACAAAAATGCTGGAGAACAAGATAAAAAAAACTGATACTAGACAAGAAAGTTAGAGAAAATCTTTTAAGATAGAAAGCAGGTAGAACTCAACTATCAATTTAAAAACAGACTGGAATTAGTAACCCAAAACTCCAGAGATGAAAAGAGATCTTTCCCAAGGAGTCTTCTGAGTCCAACCAATATAGCAAGAATAGACCCTGAAAAGAATATCAGTTTAAGTTATTTTATAATTGCATTCCAAATAGCTGGGTCTTCAACATTCCAGACTCTCAATAACTCTTGGCCCCAGACTATAATCTAGACCCATGATCCTTAAACTTTAGGTTGCATCAGAATTACTGGGAAGGCTTATGATTTTTTAAATCAGATTGCTAGGATCCATTCACAGCCTAATTCAGCAGGTCTAAGGTGGAGATCAAGATTCTGTGTATCTAACAAGTTCCTAGGTGATGCTGCTGACCCAGGGACCACACTTTGAACTAATCTAGTGCTAAAGAAAGTAGACCACCTTCTACAGAAAAGTCCTACTATGAGTATAGAGGTCAAAAAGATAAGTACAGGGCGCGTGGGTGGCTCAGATGGTTAAGCATCTGCCTTTGGCTCAGGTCATGATCCCAAGGTCCTGGGATCGAGTTCCGCATTGTGCTCTCTGCTCAGCGGGGAGCCTGCTTCTCCCTCTGCCTCTCTCTCTCTCTTATGAATAAATAAATAAAATCTTTAAAAAAAAAAAGATAAGTACAGAGTTTAAGGTAATTCTTAACCTCTGTTAACTCTACTCAAGGCTCAATTACATGAAAGCAGCAAAACTCAGAGTAAATCACCTTCCTTACTTTGGCAACTGTGGTCATTCCACATCTGTATGCCTTCTCTATGTCCCTGTATCCCCAATTAGAGTAGCCTGCCTTCGGATCCACTTCCCTGCTCATCACACAAAGCCCTATAATCAGCTTTCCTGTACAGACTGGGGGAACTAGTGCTATTAACTCTAGAGGTCACCCATGCCACCTAACTCTAATAATCACCTCTGTTCTACAGCCAAACTTCCATAAACATGAACAATCAAGGATCACAATATATTTCAGCAAAATCAATACTTTGAAAGCTGTGTTTTGAGTCAACTAAGAGAAAGGATTAAAATCTTAACTATCATTATAGAAAATATAAGTATCACAAAACTAATCAATGTAAAAAATATAATTAATAAAAATGGCTAAGGAGGGGCATCCAACTCTTGATTTTGGCTCAGGTCATTATCTCAGGGTCCTGAGATCAAGCCTTGAGACAGGCTCCATGCTCAGCCCATCTGCTTGCAATTCTCTCTCTCTCTGCCCCCCACTCACCCACTCGCATGTGTGCAGACTCTAAATGAAGGAACGAATGAATGAATGAATGAATGAATAAATAAATAAATAAAATCTTTAAAAAAAAATGCTAAGGATAGGGAGTATAAGCTTTCATACTAATAACAGTGCTATTCAAAGTGCCAGGGCATAATGAGATTAAGTAAAGAAAGAGAGTACTTAGAAACTTTTACAAAAATTTGACATTTATGAGTAGAAACCTAGTAATAATCTAATTGTTAGACTAAACTGAATCTAATAATTAAAAATGTAGGCTTTTACTTTGTGTCTTTATTCATTTCTGGTAACTCTAGTAATTCACTTTTAGTTGTCAGTAGTTTAGTAATCCGTATTTTATGTAAGTATCAATCCAAAAAATTTAAAAAAAGAAAACTGAAGGCACTGTAGCTTGAGACATACTATAAGAAAAAGTCAACAAATACTACCTACTAGTTAATAAATCAAGAAACAAGAACTAGACGAAGTAAAAAAAAAAACAAAAAAAACAAACAAACTGCTCAAAATTATTCCCCTCTTCCACTGGACTTTGGGGTTGTAGAAGTAATTGTATTATAGCAATTCTCATTCTGTATTATATCTGTGGGTCACTGTGTCTATTTCCCCTATAGTTTGTGAACTTCTCAGGAGCACAACTAGTAATTTTATCCTCCACGTATACTGAACTGCCAACCATGTACTAAAGTAAAGCAAAATCAAAAACCTTAGCTGAATAAACACAGTATTTTTAAAAATCATTAAAAACAAAACAAAAATGTAGTTTTGATGACTACATTGAGAGGCAATATAACATACCATGAGCCCTGGCAGTGCCTGGGTTCTTATTTTGTCTTTGTCACTTATTAGCTATGTGGACTAAGCTTTAGATTCCTTATCTTTAAAACAGACTATCTATCCTGACAGGGTATGAGAACTGAATGAGATAAGCACGAAGAAGGCTTATTAGCACAGTGCTTAGCACAGAAGTAATCCATGTTACCCATTATTTTTCTCTAAAACTTAAAACCTGAGGGGTAATTACAAAACTAATTTTACTTACAGATAATCCATTTTTCCATTGCATCCAAAGAGAGATATTCACAAGGCATCTTAAAAAGAGAAGATACAAATTTGTGATTCAAAGAAATTCTAAAAAACAAATCCTGTACTGAGTCACTCTCTTTCTTTCTCCTAAAAATTCTTACTACTCAATTCATGACTCAAATACCACCATGACTTATTTGAAAAGTTGGATAAAAGTTTTATAATTTATACTTAAATGTGCAGTCCATAAAGGAAAATGAGAGCTGGGCCCCTTTCACATTTACACTCCCTGAAACCTCCCTTAAAACAATATTTTGCCAAATTGTCTTCAATCTGGTAAATGATAAATTTTCAAAAGTCTATTCCAAATTTCCCAAGTCCATTTCAGAGTTTGTAATATTCCAAAGGATAATATTTTAATCAAGTTAAAAACGACTTATGTACATGGATGCTCACTGTCTCATCCAAATCAGTAATTATGTGTGTATATTCTCCATATACAGAATATCTATGTTCATACACACAGAGAAAAGATTGAAAATACAGTCGACCCTTGAACAACATGAGGGTAAGGACTGCCAACCCCCTCTCCCCATGTAGTTGAAAAGTCACTAAAAACTTCTGACTCTTAAAAACTTAACTGCTAAAAGCCTATTAACCAGAAACCTTACCGATGACATAAAGTCAATTAATACATATTTTGTATGTTATACATATAATATACTCTTATACTAAAATTAAGCTAGAGAAAAGAAAACGTTATTAAGAAAATCTTTTTTTTTTTTAAAGATTTTATTTATTTATTTGACAGAGAGAGAGAAGAGCACAAGCAGAGGGAATGGCAGAGGGAGAGGGAGAAGCAGGCTCTGCACTGAGCAGGGAGTCCGATGCGGGACTCGATCCCAGGACCCTGGGATCATGACCTGAGCCGAAAGCAGACGCTTAACCATCTGAGCCACCCAGGCGCCCCTATTAAGAAAATCTTAAGGAACAGAAAATACATTTACAAAAACAATCCAGGTGTAAGTGGACCTGCACAGTTCAAACCTGTGTTGTTCAAGGGTCCACTGTGTGAAAGAACATAATAATGATTTTCTCTAGTCGGTGAAGATTGAGGTGATTTTTGTTTTCTTCTTTAAAATTTTATGCATTTTCCAAATTTTCTACTATAACAGAAAACAAACATTTAAATTTTAAAAGAAAATACTTACACTAATTTTATTAACTCAGCATCAGAATTTAGAAATAAACTCAACAGTATAACTTACTGAGCATTTTACAATAAATTTCACTGATAGGCTAATACTAATTAGAAGAAACACTACAACAACACTGCCTAACTGGTATTTTTAAAAAATCAACTTCACTATTTTCATTCAAAAAGTGAAAAATAGAACCATACGGTGTCAGACTGTGCAGGATTAAGCATTGTACTAGGTGCACTGATGAGACTCAATAGTTGGGCATTTCTCCACTGGTCAGCTGAAAGATTCCTTCGAGGATACACCATCTGAAGAGAAATCAGTGCATCTGAAAGAGACTAATTAAAATAGGAAAAAAGGAAGTTGAGGAATAAAATTTTTTTTCCTTTTCCATTTAAATTTCAGCTATAACTGCTGTGTGTTTCTAACCGTATCATCCTAAAACAACAAAACATAATTACAACTATGCTCCATATAATATCTGAGGCGGGTCTGGCGATCTCAAGTATTTTTTTTTAATTTCATAAAAGCAACATAGATTCTGCATTCCTGGGCAAGAGCTTAGCTCAGGAAATCACGTTACATCCTTGGAAGTTAAAATGTTTGGCAATCTTGGGATCTTTATTTCAAAAGGGGTAGGAAGCCTAGTGTTATTCTTTTGTACTCTGACAGTTCTCACTGAAATAACAGAATGTTAGGGTTATATGATTAAGTGTTAATAGAACTCAACATATTTCGTATTTCTCCAAAGAATGCCTTATAAAAAAAATGTACTCTATCTTAATAAATTACTTAACTTCTATTTGCCATTTGGTCTGTTAATTATAGCTTTATCATCAAGGTATTTAATGTTTCTTCTCATCTGCTTCTTGTTTGCTTTTAACTGGGCTTTGGTAATCATCTCAGCTTCCTAAAATTTCTGTACAAGAATGATGATTTTTTTTAAAGATTTTATTTATTTATTTGACAGAGAGAGCCAGAAAGCACAAGGTGGGGAATGGCAGAGAGAAAAGGAGAAGCAGGCTCCCCGCTGAGCAGGGAGCCTGATGCAGGGCTCAATCCCCCGACCCTGGGATCAACGTGAGCTGAAGGCAGACACTTAACCGACTGAGCCACCCAGGTGCCCCCAAGAGTGATTCTTTAATCTGACTGCTACCATGGGATTTGTTCAGAAAACAGAAAGCAAGGTTCTACCTAAAACTTAGTCAACCAGAACCTCTGGGAATAGACCCCAGAAATCTGTATTTTTATTATACTCTACCAAGTGATTATGAATATATTTTTTAAATTAAATTAATTTTAACAAATCCTAGCAAATACAGGATAGACTTTCTACCAAAACGTGGGATATTGGGGCACCTAGGTGGCTCAGTCAGTTAAGCATCTGACTTGATTTCAGCTCAGGTCACGATCTCAGGGCCGTGGGATAGAGGCCTCTGTTGGGCTCCACACTCAGCGCAGAGTTTGCTTGAGATTTTCTCTCTCCCTCTGCCCCTCCCCCCATTCACACTCAACAGAAAGAAAGAAAGACAGACTTAAAAAAAAAAAACTGGGATATCACGGAACATCAGAAAAATCATGATTAGGAAATAGTCTAATCCAAATGGACAAATCTCCTCAAGCAATTTAATAGTCTAGTATATGCGAATGATTATGGAGAACTTAAAAAGAGATCCAACAGCCTTTAAGGAAATTTTCATCACCTAGGTGGGAAAAGAAACAAATCTGAAGTGGGTAAATAAAAACAAGGCCATCCATGATTGGCAAAAAATCAGAAACGGATCCACAGAGAAAACAAGGGAGGAGTAGGGAAGACAGTTCTAAGTGAGGAAAAAGCACTACCAAAATCAGAGACAGATGACTATGATATGCTCAGCACTCTGAGGAATCCTGACACTTCCATCTACAATGCTGATTTTTACTTCAAAAATGATGCCATCCACTAGCGTCTTTCTAACTAAAGATCCAACTAACTTCAAAACATTAAACCTATATAAATTTGTGGGATAATACAGCTTTGCAAAAAATTAAACTGCAAACACATCTTCTGTAAATGCATCTTCAGAATTTTCACAGGAGTAAGAAAACTGAAGGAAAATTCTTGGCATTAACAGATTTATACAAAATAGTGTATTATTAAAATGTCTAACTCTCATCATTCAAAGAGAATGAACCAAGATTCTGAAATCTTGGGCTTTAGCTCTGGTTTTGCCACTATTACTGCCAAATGACTAACTGTGTCACTTCTCTAGCCCTCAATTTCCTTATCTATGAGGATGTATGAGATATCTACACATTTTCTCGATGTGCTTAGGAACATTTGAAGCAGCCTACTGCAGAGACGCCATATGGCAAGACTCCTTTGAACCAAAACTGTTTCATTAAGAACTATTTTTTTAAAATACTGTAAAAGATAGACATTCCAAATTATTTTCACAAAACTCTTATTTTTTCTCATTAAGAGGCTTTATTAGTAATATAGCAAAAATGTATCAGGTGGGGGGAGAACAAAGAAAAAGAAAATTAAAAAAAATAATAATAATAAAATGTATCAAATACTATGTATCCAAATACTTTTTATGAAGTAACTCATTTAATCATCCTAACAACCATATGCGGTAGGTACTATTACTCCATTTTTACAGATAAGAAAACTGAGATACTATGAAGTTGGTTAAGTAACTTGCCCAATATTACATACTTAGTAATTGGCAGAGTTGGGATTAGAACCCAGGTAGTCTGGTGTAAGAGTAAACATTCTCAAATACTAAATTTCACTACCTCTATACCCTATACCGAATCTAAAAACTATAATGAATGATCCCTGAGTCTCCAAATAGTATTTGGAATCTAACTAATATGAGTTCTCTGGTTCACAACTGGATAAAACCATCATAGCTATTATTCATATCCCATTATAATGTTTTTCATAAAAGAAGTTTATCACTCTATTTACCCTTATGCCTTTTCATATGCCTATTTATTTATTTAATTTTTTTTAGAGAGCAGGCAAGAGTGAGGGGGAAAGAGAATCTTAAGCAAGCACCACATGGGCTCAGCATGGAGCCCAACACAGGGCTCCATCTCCTGACCCTGTATCTCACATGTCTGCTACTGCATCTAAAAACCAGGTCTTACCTTGCTGTGGGGTACAAATTCTTCCATCATCTTCTTTAAAGGGTTTTCATAATCCACAATCATCTGACCAAGGCGTGGGTATTCTCGGTCACTTAAAACAGACATATCAAATTTCAGTGAGGTGTTAGCCATCAAACTGAGAATTTCACAAAGATCTGTATAATGCAGGTCTACCTTGCTCCATGGGTCATTTCATGAGCATAGTTGTATAATCCAATGATTGCCTTCCTTTCTTCAATTCGAGACAGCAGTATCATTAGTGTTGTATAGGTTATGATCAAATCTAAGTAGTTCTTTGTTAAATCAAAGTTTACAGTCTAGAAAACAAAAATCAAGTTTAACTCCTTATTTTGCAAAGTTTTAAACACACACACACACACACAAATCTTCATGGCAGCTACTGAAAACCAATAATTTTCTATAGTTATTTATCCCCATTTCTTTTTTTTTTTATTAAAGATTTTATTTATTTATTTGACGGAGAGAGAGAGACAGCGAGAGAGGGAACACAAGCAGGGGGAGCAGCAGAGGGAGAAGCAGGCTTCCCACTGAGCAGGGAGCCGACGCGGGGCTCGATCCCAGGACCCTGGGATCATGACCCGAGCCAAAGGCAGACGCTTAACAACTGAGCCACCCAGGCACCCCCATCCCCATTTCTAAGATTCTAATTCCTTCAACCAAAAATATACCTAAAATTTGGAAGTTATAGGTAACAGTTTTGTGTTGGTGACACAATTTTATGGATGAAAAAAAAGTCTGTTATTGCCTTAACTGATGACAGTTTAAAAGGATAAACAAAACCAGAATAAGAAGGAATATGGAGCCTAAGCAAGAAAAAAGAATATTAAATAAATAATAAAATTCACTGAATAAGTAAATTGTCAATAGAGGCATTTTTCACTTTGACTTCCTGTATCTAGAAATTGTCTTACCTAAGAAAGATTCCATCAAGTATGCTTTCACAGAGAAAAATATTATTCACTTAACTTTTTTTTAATTGGGCCTCCTAAAATAAAATACTAAACTTAACTACTATTTCCCAATATGTGCAAGACTTATACCCAGTGACAAACAAGTAAAAATAGAGAATACATGATAACTCCTTACCTTAAAAAAGTGCTACAAAATAAGCCAATGTAACAATGCTAAAATTTCACACACTAGTCACAGAATTTTTTTCTGAAGAAAAATATTCAGTCCCCTTAGTTCTATTAGAAAATCAGAAGAGAATCAGACATTTTTCTGAAAATAATACTTACAATATCAAAGAAGACTTGGCAAACATCAATAGTATTCAGCAATTCACAAACATGGTCCTGAAAATAAAGCTTATTTTAATCTTTTATCTATATAAATAATACTAAATTTAGAAAACATACACAAATTTAAATCTTAGTTCTAGAATTCAAATTTTATTATCTACAAGTGATAAAGAAATTTATACAATTAACAAACATCATTGTATGTTAAATATTACATATTAAAATACATTACCTTAAATTCCATAACATCTACAAATGTGAAGTAGTATAATGCCAGATTTTTCAGAATCTCTGATTTTTCTTTCTGTAGCTGTGCAAGCTGTTGCTGTAAAAACAAATTTAGAATGCATTGTTCATTCAAAATAAAGATATTTAATTTTACTACAAACTATCTTCTTTTATGATTGCTATATGGAAGCACAAGCTCTTAGAACAATATCTTTAGATGATTAAGGCTTTTTTAAAAAACCAAAATACTTGAGACAGCAACTGCTAACAGTGATCAGCAACTGACAGTGTGAGGCTATAAAACCAATCAAAGCAGATTAGTATCAAACTGAACTACTATTAAGGAAAGTTGGAAAATGTTAGGAAAGAATATCAAATGAACTCTTTAAAAAAATTAAAAACAACTCATGAGCATGATCACATTACTAGAAGTGAGAGGAAAAAAAAGATGAAAAACACTGTAACTTACACTACAAAAAAACAATATGCTTTATAAATTTGGAACTTACCAAAAAGAACATCCAGGCAAAGCCACGTTACGCATGCAAAATAAAATGTAGATACAAACATAAAATACAGTAACGGTTCCCTGACCAGATCCACAAAACACAATAATACATTAAACAAAAGCAAAAAACCACAACAACAAAAAAAGAAATGAGAAAGAAGCAAAACTAGGGTTAAGACACTGGTAAACATGAAAGAGGGAAATGTGAATACAAAAGATAAATATTATTCAATCAACTGTATTATTAGATTTACAAGAGTCCTAATTTTCTTTTTAAAACTATCAATATAAGTTCCAAAAGAATCCAGCCATATTTAATGCCCTGTGTATCATAAGACTGACATAATTCCAATAAACTTTCTAGAACTTTTGATACTGAGTGTAGTCTACAGAACAGCAACTCCACATCATTTAGGAGCTTATTAGAATAGCAGATTCTCAGGCCCATACCAGATCTAATAAAATACCCAGGTGATCTGAATCTACATTAAATGTCTGAGAATCACTTACCTAGAATATGAGCAAACTAGAAAATACGGAAAGTGGCTTGAAATAACAAACTTGCTACCAAATCCACACAATTTTGAAGCTCTCACGTAGTTCTTACTTATACAGGAAGGTTGGGAGGGAAGATGCCTCTCTACATAACTGTACTGAACACCATTATGATAAGCCAGAAAATTCAGAGCAGTGAGTATAACATCAAGGGAAGATTAAAAAGAAAAAAAAACACAAAACTGTAACAAGACTATTTAAAACTGCAAGCACAGCAGTCTGGTAGACCCAGCTAATACAGGGTAAACTACCCTAAAGACTTCAGTCCCTGAAGACATTTAAAGAATTCTGTCTAAAAAACATGTGTAAATGAAGTACCTCATTACTTCCTCTAAATGCCAGACATATTAAAGTGTATACTTACAGTGATGTATAACTGTTTTTAGCTTTATCTACAATAGTAACTGACTTTATTTTGAATATATCTGTTTCAAAACAATTCCATGTTCATATGCACATTTTTAATCAAATCATTACCACTCATAACATCAAGCAGATACTTATTTAAAAGTGATTCTATTTCCAGGGTGTGGCAGATGGTCAAAATGGGTGAAGGGGAGTGGGAGGCACATGCTTCCGGTGATGGAATGAGTAAGTCATGGGAATAAAAGGTATAGCACAGGGTGTTGTAATAGCACTGTATTGTGACAGATGGTAGCTACCCTTGTGGTAAGCACAGTATTAACATATAAACTTCTAGAATCACTATGTCATACACCCTGAAACTAATGTAACACTGTGTGTCAACTATACTTCAATTAAAAATAAATAATGTTTAAAAGGTTCTATTTCCTCAATTATTCTACCTTTACCTTGTTCAACATTAAACATTTATGATTAATGTCTTAGTCCTTTTTCTTGCTTTTCAGTCCTTTGAGTTTTGAAACATAATAGGTGAAAGACTCATTAAGATAAGCAAGAATATAATTCATTGCTACTGGGCTTAATTATTAATAGTACCTCTTTCAGCATCCTAATTTGGACAAAAAAAGACAGTCACCATCTCATTATGGCTTTAATGATCTTTTATACAAACCTCATTTTACATATTGAGAACCTAATGCACACAGAATGTAAAAGAACTGTTCCAAAGTTATGTAACTCCTTCATGGCAGGGTCAGGATTGGAAATTTCATTTCCTTACTCCTAATAAAGTGCTCTTTCTACCATTCTGCATGCCCATCAATTTCCCTTTTTAATAATAAGATCTCATTGTGGTCTAAATTTCTCATTCAATTTTATTTCCCCAAACCATATGTAACTAGCTTCTACAATGACTAAAAGAAATTCACTCAACTAATGAATGTCTGAATTCAAAACATCAAGTTTTCAAGGCCTTACACAATTTGGTCCTAAATTTAATTTACCTTTCCAATCTAAAATTTCCCCTATATTCATTCACACACAGTAGCCAAAACAAACTATTCACTATTTTCTATACATAGCTCATGTTTTCATTATTGTTTCCTCTACTGAGATGTCCAAATCCCACTACTCCCAAATCACTTAGTTTAAATGTTAACCTATTTTCAAGAAACCATCCCTGGGGGCACCTGGGTGGCTCAGTCAGTTAAACGTCCAATTCTCGATTTAGGTTCAGGTCATGTGGGATCGAGCCCCACGACGGGCTCCACACTCAAGGCAGAGTTTGCTCCAGATTCTCTCTCTCTGCCGCTCACACTCACTCTTTCTCTCTCTCTAATAAATAAATAAATAAAATCTTAAAAAAAAAAAAAACACCCATCCCTAATTAAACTTCTTCCCTGAATGCAAACATCTCCATCCTCTAAATGTGTATAATTTCTAATAATATCATTTTCTACCTTGTATCACAGCTATCTCCAACACTGTAAGACAGCGTACGAAACTCATTTCTTCAATCTCCACAACCCATATCATATAGCTCTGCACATAAGAAAGTATCCAATATAAACATCTAACAGAGGAGTGATTTTGACAACTTAAAAGGCCTTTATATGTCAATGACAGATGACAGATTTGGGTAGTTTTGTTAGAAAGCCTACCTCTTATTGCACACCCATGACTAAATGACTTCACCTCTCAGAGCCTAATACCCTCATCATGAGCCAAAATAATGTACATAAGAACATCTGATAGTGCCTGACACCCAGGAACTACCCATTAAATATTAGGTAAGTAACAAAGGAGGCTCACAGACCACTTTTTCCAAAACAAGGCTATTTTAAATAATCCCAATACTACTTATAGTACTTCTAATAAGAGTTCATATTAAGTGAGCACGCACTCCTTGCCAGATACTGTTCCAAATATTCTACAAGTATCTCACTCAATCATCTCAATTATGTTCCCTATTTAATGAAAATAAATTCCACAAAGCTATGCATTAAAGAGTTCAATTATAACAAAGAACAAAAGTGTCTACAACTTTCAGAATTCAACCACAAAAAATGCTACCATTTAGTTCTTAAAGTGAAGGAGAGTAGATACTACTAAAAAGTACTTAATTTTAGGTTCAACTTCCAAAACAAAGTTTTCTTAAGTCATCACCTCACTGTTTTACAGCAAACAAAAAGCAGGGAATAGTTTAAGAACATAAATTAGTAATAAATTGTTTGATGTTACAGAACAGAACATTAGAAAAGTACAACTTTGAGAAGAATTCATTCTATTCATTAATACTTTCAAAAGCATATCATAGATACACAGATTAACTATATACATTAGCAAAAAATATCTGTACAATGCTTTCATTAAAATTTCAAACTATGAATCATTATTCTTAACATTAAAGTAAAATATGTAAAAACTGAAAATAAACAAGATAAAGATTAGCCATGCAGATCATAAAACAAGACTGTATCTTTGCAATGAAAAATCTTGGTAATTAATCTTTGTCAAATTAAGAAGCATTTTCCATACAAAGTAAGTATCTAAAAAATTGATGAAATGTAGTATTTACTAGTTTTCATTCTTTCAAAGAAAAATTACTGGCAACTTACAATAAGGAACCAATGCCTAAGACAGCAACTCACTGATTTTCAACACAAAGAAATGTGGCTATAGTTCTTTATTCACCTATTTCAATTATTACCTTCTTTCATTAACAAAGTTGCTTATGCACAATATTTTTCTTGGTCTAAATTATGCTAGTAGTTTTTTCCTCTTAAAAAACAACCAAGTACAGGGCGCCTGGGTGGCTCAGTTGGTTAAGCAACTGCCTTAGGCTCAGGTCATGATCCTGGAGTCCCAGGATCGAGTCCCACATCGGGATCCCTGCTTCTCCCTCTGACCCTCCCCCTGCTCATGCTCTCTCTCTCTGTCTCATTCTTTCTCTCTCATATAAATAAATAAATCTTTTAAAAAAAAAAAATCCAAGTACAGAAGTTTGGTCTCAGGGAAAGCTTTGTGTATTTTCTTAGTATGATATTCTAAACCAGGCTTTTAAAAATACAAGTCCCAAGAAGCTATCTGGATAAACCTCTTGAACTGTCAGCTACCAGCCTCATCAACTGTCACCTAGATCACTACACTAGCCTCCAAACTGGACTCCATACTTCATCTCTTGCCTCTTCAATCTTCTCCACATACAAGCAGGAGAGTGAGAATTTTAAAGTAACACACTACCAAAAAAACTGATTCCAATAATGGTTATGCAAGATATTAATACTGGATAAAGAGTATACAGGAACTCTCTGCACTATCTCTGCAAATTTTTTAAGTCTAATATTATTTCAAAATAAAAGGCTTTTAAAAAATTCCAGTGATTTCCCATCACACTTAAAATAAAATACAAAGTCCCTACCAGTGCCTCAGAATAAAATTTAAACAGGACACCTGCCTATCTTTAAGACCTCATCTCCTTTCATACTCCTCTAGCCTCACTCTGTAAGCTGTCATACTGGTCTTCCTGCTCAGTTAATCAAATTCACCAAGCTTGGCCCTACTTCAGAGCCTTTGCACTTGCTCTTTCTCAAGTCTGGGATGCTCTTCGCCACTTCTTTGCATAGCTCACTCCCACATTTCTCTTTAGAGAAGCCATTGTTAGGCATTCTTCTCTAAAATAGTCTCCTTCCTCATTACTCTCTAACTCCTTATCCTGCTTTTTATTTCTTCCTACCACTCATCTCCAAATCAAAGTATGTATTTATTTCTGTTAATTGTTTGTTGTCTAAAATCTCAACTTGAGGGACGCCTGGGTGGTTCAGTCGTTAAGCGTCTGCCTTCGGCTCAGGTCATGATCCCAGTACCCTGGGATCGAGTCCCGCATCGGGCTTCTTGCTCTGAGGGAAGCCTGCTTCTCCCTCTCCCACTCCCCCTGCTTGTGTTCCCTCTCTCGCTGTGTCTCTCTCTGTCAAATAAATAAATAAAATCTTTTTAGAAAATAAAAAATAAATAAAAAATAAATAAAATCTCAACTTAAACTTAAATCCATGAGAGCAGGGACATTTGTATCATTCTCTGCTTTATCTCCAGCATTGAGAACACTAGCACATAGATGGGCAATCAATTAATCCATCAATCAATTACTTATCCTCAACATTCTCAACATAAAAATATTAAGTCAATTTTCAAACTGCACTGCTGATTGTAAATGAATGCTGTATCAGGCATCAACTCTTGTCTCAAATGAGTTTACGTATCCTAACACAGAATGGTGATTTAATCCCTTAAACAAATCCCCAAAGTTGGGCAAAATACTTCATTATGTCTTTCCAGGATAAGAAAGTATAAAAGAAGGAAATGTGAAATATCTAAAGAGAATGACATATTCTATCCAATATAAGCAAATCTCTAAGATTACCTGAAAATCCAAATTCACACAAAGAATACACATTTTTTAAAAGGTTCATAGGATTTTGTAGGATTCTCCTTTTATCATATACAAAATGATTCTATTGATAGTCAATATTTCAGAAATGCATTTTTCTGAGCAAAGAGTAAATAAATTTTAGGGAAAGTAAATGATAACTAATCCTTCCCACTCTATCCTGCCCACCCCCTGCACTTGCTCTCTCTCTCTAAATGAATAAATAAAATCTTAAAAAAATATATACTAACACAGTTGTGCAGCCATCACTCCCATCTATCTACAGAACTTTTTTCTATTTCCCAATCCAGGTATATTTTTATACTCACTTTCCAGATACAGAAATAGACCATAAAAGGGTAAAATGCCAATACAGGTCAATCAAATTTGAAAGCTCAAAACACCTCTTCAATATACACTGCTCTTAAGTGCCATGGGTGAAGAAGCCTCAGATATCGTATCATGTGGAAAGAAGAAACTCAGCATCTTGCTAAGCCCAGCTAGGCCCATCCCCCAACCAACCCACTTGCTAAATGCACCTGTGATGTAAGGTTGGTGAGACAAGCACAAGAACTGCCCTGTCTACCCACAGAATGATAAAAAATAAGTTGTTGTTTTAAGCTCAGTAAGATTTGGGGTGGTCTGTTATGTAGCAATAGGTAAATTAAAACAATCTTTATTTTACCACCTCAGTGCATTAACTTGCATCAGAAAAAATCCTGAAAGTTTAAGATTTCTGGTTACAAGATGGTCAAATTAATGCAAAGTGATGAAACTACTGTAATTTTATCATTAGTACTAGAAAAATCACTAATTACAGGTCCTAGTATAGTGTGGTCGGTCAGGCATAACAGGTTTATATGAAAGACAGCACACTGTGTTAATAATATAATTTACTTCATACAATGGCATCATTTTCCAATGTAAATAAAAATATAAATGAAGCTAGTTCCTTTACATTCAATTTTAATAATTAATTTTTATAAATTTTTCTAATATGTGATTACCTTGCTTTCGTAACCTGGGGACACAGAAATAAATCAAGCTTTTCTTACTGATTAGATGTCATCACTGTAATCAATAATTATACCAAGCTATTCTGTCAGGATGGCCTCAGGTGCTGACATATACAAGGTAATAAATCAACATTAAACAGTCCTTGTTGGCTATACTTTTTACTTTTTAAAGTTTCAGTTTCTCTTCCTGTCAATTATCATTTGCTCCTGAGAGTACCTTTAATGTACAGTGCGTTAGAAAAGAGACTTGTTACAATTTTGCCTAAGTAAACTCAACAAGCTTGACACAGTAAGAACCAAAAAAGCTTATTTCTGAATAAACTTCATTTTTTCTAAAATACCACTTCTAGCTGCTCAAAATTGTTTTCCTAGCTTTATTGTGCTACAATTTACCTACCATAAAATTCATCCATGATAAATGAACAATTAAATAATTTGTGTAAATTTAGAGCTGTGCAACCACCAACCTTATTACTTTAGATTTCTATTATCGCAAAAAGTTCCCTTGTGCCTACTTAGTTAACCTCACTCTTACCCCCACTATCCCCAGCACCAAGTGCTACTATCTACTGTCTCAACAAATTTGCTTTTTCTAGACATTTCTTATAAAATATAATCATACAATATGTAGCTTTTTCCATCTGGCTTCTTTCACTTAACCTAAATGTTTTTGGAGTTCATTGATACTACAACATGTATCAGTAGCGTGTTCCCTTTAATTCTGGAACAGTATCCCATTAAATGGATATACCACATTTTGTTTATTTATTCATCAACTGCTGGACATCTGAACTGTTTCCAGTTCTAGGCTATTATGAATAATGAATGCTGCTATAAACATATCTGTGGATGCGTACTTTCTTTTTCTTGGGAAGATTTTTTTTTTTAAGATTTTATTTATTTGAGAGAGCAAGCATGAAACAGGGAGAGGGAGAAGTAGACTCCCTGCTGATCAGGGGGCACAGCCTGGGGCTCAATCCCAGGACCCTGAGATTCCAGGACCCTGAGATCATGACCTGAGCTGAAGGTTCAGCTTAACTGACTGAGCCACCCAGGAACCCCTCTTGAAAAGATTCTTAAGGGCGCCTGGGTGGCTCAGATGGTTAAAGCGTCTGCCTTCGGCTCAGGTCATGATCTCAGGGTCCTGGGATCGAGTCCCGCATCGGGCTCCCTGCTCCTTGGGAGCCTGCTTCTCCCTCTGCCTCTCTCTCTCTCTCTGTCTCTCATGAATAAATAAATAAAATTAAAAAAAAAAAAAGAAAAGATTCTTAAAAGTGGAATTGCTTCCTTCCTAGTTCTCAGAGGTAATTCAAAGAGGCAAGTGATATGAAAAGTAACCTCTAGGAAAGTGAAGAGTTACTGTAATAATATATTATTCATTTAGTCAACAAATATCCCAACCTATTAAATTATCAGGCATCATGAGGGGAGCTGGGGATAAAACTGTGAATAAAATTATAGCCCTCTAAATGAGTATATAATCTAGTAAGGGTATGTAGATACACAGGTAACTCTGACCTTTTTTTAGGTAAATATCCAGTTTTAGAAGCTGGTTACACCAAAATTAACTTCTAGGTACAAGGTGCATGGTGAAAAACTATAATGCTTAATTTAACAAGACAAAGACCCTCACCAACTAGCAATTACATGAAAGAGGTTTAAACACACACACACACACACACACACACACACACACACAAACAGTTTGAGAAAGACCACAATAAGAATGGTAGGAGTTTCTAAGGGTAAAGAAGACGGTGAAAAAGATGGGGGAAGTTAAAGGAGATCCTAAAATAGAGAAGGCTCCCAGGAATTATTTTTCTTACATATTGACAGAGAGTGGTGGCTCATGTTAAATTTCCTCAATTCACAGGCCTGTAAACAGGAATAACGTTTATGCTTAAACTGTCTTGGCTTCTTTCTGGCCTTTTTGTTTATCTGTTGTTCTTGGGAGATTTGGAGACAAGGTAAAATGGCATCAATGGAAGTATAACTCTCACTTAATACCTGTAATAGCCTCTTAATACCTATACATCTTCATCAATTCTTTGAACTCTGAGGCACCTCCTATCTATTTACCCTATCATCTTTTCACTCACCATCTCATGCCCAATTTCCTTTTTTATCCATCTTAAGACTGAATGGCCCATCATTGTATTATACCCTTGTCCCTTTCTTCCTCTATCATTATTGCCTGATAAAACCCACAGTGAGAGAAAGCATATATACATGCTGACTTGATCTCAACCCCAATTCATGATCATAAACCATAACTGAGTAGCAACATTACTCCATTTTCACTGCCAACTTTTACTGTCAATTCATTCTCCTACTCTCAATGATTATGCCACTCCTCCTCTCTCTTCAATAATTTCTCTTCAACTTCTCAGCTTCATGCTACCTATCTCAGCTCGATACTTATATATAGAATTGGCTACTCAAAATCTCCACTCAGATTTCTAGTAGGCCCTCAAATTTAACATATCTAATATTGAGCTGGTGAGTACTATCCCTTCTATACCCCCACCCAAACCTGTTCCTCTTGTGTCCTCACCCAAGTAAATCTTGACATCTGTTCAAGCCAAAATCTTGGGGTCTTCTCATTGTCTCATATACCCCCTATCAATGCATCAGCAAATTACTGTAGATTCTATCTTCAAAATACATTTCCAGAATCTGAACATTTTTCACCTCTACAATTCTAGCCCAAGTCACAATCAGCTCTCATCTCAATGACCATAAATTTCATCCTCAGAATGGCATTCCCTGGTCACCTTAAGTATCTCCCCACTAGTATTCTGCTGTTCTTCTTAGAACTCATCTCTACCTGGTATTACATTCATATTCTTTTCTGTCTATCTCTACCCAACAGAATATAAGCTCTACAGGGGGCAATATTTTGGTTTGTTTATTCACTGTCAGATCCCCTCTCACGTAACAGGACTTGGCTCACAGACAGCACTCAACAAACCTTTCAAGTAAGAGAATAAAGTAATAAGAGTAAGTGAATACAGTGAATAAGTGATAAATGGAGGGAAACTATAAATGCAGCACATAACCTAATTGGAAGGGTTAAAAGAAAGCTTCTCTGAAATGGTGACATCTAAGGATAGACCCAAAAAACAAGGAGAAGTTAGCCTAGTGAAAGAATATGGGAGAAAGATATTTAGCCAGATAGTAAAAACAGCAATAAACAAAGGCCTAGAGGCAAAAGAGAGCATGGCCATTTGTGCCATGAAAAGTATAAATACCCTCTCCCAAAATAAAATACTCCTTAAAAAATAAGCAATTAAGGAGTGCCTGGGTGGCTCAGTTGGTTAAGCATCTGACCCTTGATTTCAGCTCAGGTCATGATCCTAGGGTCATGAGATCGAGTCCCCATGTGGGGCTCCACACTCAGTCTCGTAGAGTCCACTTGAGATTCTCTCTCTCTCCCTCCCTCTGTCCCTCCCCCCACTCATGCACTTACACTCTCTCTCAAATAAATAAAATCTTAAAAAATATATAAGCAATTAAATAAATTTTCCCGTGTTCTACATTCTACCCAACACTAGACAGAGGACTAACACAGTATACTATCCTATTTATTTTTGGCCAAAGACCATTGGTATACATATTTAAAACATTTTTAGCCAAGATCACTGCTAGGAAGAATAAAGAAAAATAAATGTTTTTGCAACATGTCTCATTTACTCCACTGTAGTTTCTTTTGTTGCCTTTCACTTTGGATCTTGGCAAATAACTTGTGATCTGACCAAAGGTAAGACCAGACCTACCATGATAAACAGTAAAATACCACGCTAAGGGTACTCAAAGGGTACCAGGCTAAAAGTGGCTAGAGCCCCCTTTAAACAAATGACCAAGAAAATAAAAATTAAAAATCAACAAGTTATTAGGTATTGGTAACATCCTTTGTTATTATGTAGGGGATCATAATTACCATTGCAGTCACTAAAGGTAAGATATAACTTTAGGAATTTGAGGAAAATAGAAAGATGATTGCCAGTGCCAGGAATATATCTCCTTGGGGGTTATGCTAGGGGCTATGCTATAAAACCCCAGTATAATGTCCATTGGCAGTCTCATTTGCAGGAAAACAGCATTAATGAGCTGAAGAGGTTATGATTACAGTTTAGTATAATTAGAATATACAGTATAAAAGATTGTGATTTCAAAGCAGATGTGTTTTGGGATCGTGAAAGCTGAAAAATACATTCACACTCAAGCTCTGTACACAATTTCAAGGCATTCTCAAACTCTATGAAAACTCCATGTGAAAGCCCTGGCGGGACAACAAAGAGAAGATTTTCCAGGATGAAAGCTATGCAGCAGACATAAGCAAACTGTCCAGAGGGGAATTAGAAGACTGCAGGTTATAGGAGAGAGTGAGCGCCACAAAAAAAAAAGAAAGCTTATAAAGATGATATGATTAGGACAGATAAATTTAAGAACTCTATCAAGGCATGTAACTGTCCAGAAAATCATGATGCACCTATGAAACAAATTTAACTATGAAATAATTCTGGAAGAAAGAATCCATTTCATTTTAATGCTACATATATTATATATATAAACATAGGTAAATATATGTAATATAAATTATTCTAAGTCCAGTGTGACAATGGAATGAAGCACTAAGCACTCAGGTCTTTACTAGTTTTTTGTTTGTCTTTTTTAAAGATTTTATTTATTTATTTGATAGAGAGGGGCACAGTGAGAGAGGGAACACAAGCAGGGGGAGTGGGTGAGGGAGAAGCAGGCTTCCCACTGAGCAGGGAGCCCGATGTGGGGCTCGATCCCAGGACGCCGGGTCCAAGACCCGAGCCGAAGGCAGATGCTCAACGACTGAGCCATCCAGGCGCCCTCTTCACTAGTTTTTAATTTTTAGAATCAGCATATAATTCAATTTCAGAACATTTTATGATTTCAAAAACAAAAGAAAGCACTAACAATTTTGATAGCATTAAAGTATAAATGACCAAGGGTGAGGCTATAAAAATAGAGAACTATATTATTTAAAGTTTAAAAAGGAAGTAGCCAATGATCCAAAAATATTAACAACAAAAAAAACTATCGAATATCAAGAAGAGGAGAGAGTAAGTAATGAGCAAGAAATTGAATGACCTAAATTCTTACCTTCTGTAGCAAAGAGTTTATAATAGACATTGTCTAACATTGGTAAATGAATTTATAAGAGAAAAAGAATAAGCATATTCCTTATAGAAGTTCCTTCTGAGAAATATGACCAGGGTGGGAAAGAGTGGAATAGGAGATATAACCACTTTTCATCCTAAATTCTTCTGAACTATTTGACTCATTACCATGCATTCATATTATTTTGGTAAAAATTAAAAGACAATTTAAACCAGTTTAGGTAGGTCATTAGTGCTAATGCAATTCCCTGCCAGTACTTGACTTATTTCAAATACTTTTCAAATATATCAAAGCATGGCTTACATGTATCTGCTAATCAGGGGTTCATTCTTTTATTTACTCTGTTTATTCAAGCTAGAATTAAAAATTATTACATGTAGAAGAGATATTAAATGAATGTTGATGATACCTTTTTAAAAGAATAGACACTTTAGTTAGTTCTCACTGTTTTTCAATTTTGGCAAAGTTTAAGTGGTCAAGACCAAATATTTAAGTTTCCATTAGCGTATATATAGATCTAGAGAGAGACATATTGACTAATGACAAAATATACCATCAAAATACTGTTACAATGGGACGGCTGGGTGGCTCAGTCTGGTAAGTGTATGCCTGCGGCTCAGGTTATGATCCCAGGGTCCTGGGATCGAGTCCCACATCAGGCCTTGCTCAGTGGGGAGCCCGTTTCTCCCTCTGCCTACTGCTCCCCTGCTTGTGCTCTCTCTCTGACAAATAAATAAAATCTTAAAAAAAAAAAGTAAAAAAGTACTGCTACATTATTTTATTATAAGATACTTCCTTTTAAAACCAAAGTATTATTTGTTGGCCTACTATATCCTAGTTAACAGGATTCAAAGATGAGTGCTTGGGCCAGGAAAACAGAGATGTGAGTTGCCACAGAGAAAAAGATTAGTTTTGTTTTGTTTGGCCTCTTCTAGTGAGGAGGGTAGGGGGGTAGCAACAGGAGAAGAGACTGGAAGGAATGAAAAGCAGTGTTTGGATTATCATAGCATTTCTCCCAACAGGAGATGCAGACCTGAAGGGGATAAATTCAAAACATTATTAAAACTGACAAGTATTAAAACTGATGAGCCCTAAATTAGAAACTTGACATTTTATAAAAGTCAAAGGGGTTTCTGAAAAGTCTAGTTTAGGTAACCAAGTGGAAGATAATGGCTCAAGACAGAAAACATAGAAGAAAAACAAAATGGAGGATAATCATGTGTTCAATACTAGATACAAAGTTTGCTATTTAACTTGTGCAGCTGTCCAAAAGGTAGCTGGAATTCAGATCTAGAACCCAGAAAACAGAAGAGAGTATATTACTTAGCTGAAGCCATGAAGTAAATGTTTTCATACATATATACTGCAGGGAGGGAGGTGGAAAGGGTAGGAGGGCAGGAAGTCATTTAGAAATACCCACATTTAAAAGGCAGCTAGAAGAATTCTTACCAGTGAAGTAGACCAAAAAGTCAGAGGTAATATAAGTAACAGCTTCCATTTTTCAAAAGCAATTTGTCACACAAATCTGTGAAGTACTTAGGAGATATTAAACTGATTCTTGAGAATTGATTGGTATTATCATCATTTTAGAGATAAGAACAAAGAGGGTGGGCGCCTGGGTGGCTCAGTCATTAAGCGTCTGCCTTCGGCTCAGGTCATGATCCCAGGGTCCTGGGATCAAGCCCCACATTGGGCTCCCTCCTTGGCGGGAAGCCCGCTTCTCCCTCTCCCACTCCCCCTGCTTGTGTTCCCTCTCTCGCTGTGTCTTTCTGTCAAATAAATAAATAAAATCTTTTAAAAAAAAAAGAACAAAGAGGCTTTAAGATGTGAAATGACTTGGGGCGCCTGGGTAGCTCAATCGGTTAAGTGTCTGCCTTCAACTCAGGTCATGATCCCAGGGTTCCAGGATAGAGCCCCCACGTTGGGCTCCCTGCTCAACAGGGAGTCTGCCTCTCCCTCTTCCCTCTCCCCCACCCCCAGCTTGTGCTCTCGCTTTCTCACTCACTCTCTGTCTCTCAAATAAGTAAAATCTTTAAAAAAAAAAAAAGGATGTGAAATGACTTTCCCCAAATCACTCAGCTAGAACTCAAATTCTGGTTAACTGGCTCCAAAGTCCATCCTCTTAACTACCACATCATAATAGAAACCATGACAAGACAACAAATGCCCTCTTAGAGATTAGCTAGAAACAAGTTTCCTTACCCTTTCCTTCTAACTAAACCACAGTGCATTTGTCAGGGCTTCCCCACCTCCATCCTCGATACCATCACCCCACTCCCAAAACACAGTCATGTTTTTAAGAAGCTGGGACTCCTATTCTTATTCCAGTTTAATCTCAGTAGTATCATTAATGAGATGTATTTGTGTAGCTCCACTAAAAAGGATAGTTATTTTTTAGCTAGTAACATAATGAAGTTAAAAAATTATTGCTAAGTTTGGGTTCTGACATAAATTTAAAACAATGATTGAATAAAGGAAATTTTATTCACTCATCAAACATTTATTTATTGCCTCTTATGTACCAAGCACTAGGGATAAAATGGTGTTTAAAAACAGATTCTAGGGGTTCCTGGGTGGCTCAGTTGGTTAAGTGTTGGCGTTCGGCTCAGGTCATGATCCCAGGATCCTGGGATCAAGTCCTGCATCAGGCTATCTGTTTAGCAAGGAGCCTGCTTCTCCCTCTCCTTCTGCCGCTCCCCCTGCTTGTACTCTCCCACGCTCTCTCAAATAAATAAATAAAATCTTTTTTAAAAAAATTAAAAAAAAAAGATTCTAAAGCTATGCCTCACAACCAACATTATTAGAGTTGCTTTATTTTTGTCTTTCCTTAACTGATGCTGTAAGCTACTTAAAAATTTTAATTTATTACATAGTATCCTGTAATACTGTGTTCCTTAAGAGAGGAGATAAGTAATACCTATAACACAAAATATTCCTCTAAGTTTGAAAACTTAATTTTCTAATTATTTCAATAATGGCCTGTATCTCAGTCCAGAATCCCTGTATGATTCTTGTGGCACTCTCCTCACCAACAATGCCTTCATTCTTAGCGAATCAAGACCTAATTCAACATATACAGGGCAGTAATTTATATCACTTTCCCATTAACTTGGGAATCAAATCCAAAATTTGACACTAAAATGTACAGTAAGACAAATCTTATAATGACACCTTCATGTCAGATATTTTTACTGTTTTAAAAAACACAGAATAGCTTTTAAATGGAAATACCCAACATCAGAACAAAGGGGGGTAAATTAAAATATTTTAAATATTTCATAAGAAATGTTTTAACATACATACACCTGAACATTTCCTTAAAATGCCCCTTAGAATTTCTTGGACAAAACAATCTTTACCTGTTAAAAAAATAAGAAGTTTCTACTATTTTCTTTATCCAGGAAAATAACAGATTTCCCTCAATACGCTCATAAGAAACAGGGAACAAATTATACACCCATCTGGCAGTCACACTTTCAAAATACTAGAAGATATCAAGTTATAGATAAATTAGATAATCTCTCAGCTCAGAAATGCCTTCCTTAATCTAAAATTAAATAAGAAAAATAACTCTATTAGACACTCAGTAAGTGCTGCTATAATTATAAAACTGTATCACTTTTATTCAGTTGACTTTTACCTAATCAGCTGCTTTGAAGCCTATGGGGCATCTAGTTCAAAATCACGACTCAGAAAACAAAACAAACAAAAAAACAAAAACAAACAAACGAACAAAAAAACCATTCCTTGATCCAGACTTTCCCTAAATCCAGAATTGGGAGAGTACGAAAGTTCTTACCAGGTCACAAAGGGGCCTGAGCAAGACAGTAAAACTGACTCAGCAGAGCCCAACATCATCACTGTTAAAGCTATGTTAGGCACCAATCTGGCTTTATCTGTCAGCAGTGTCCTCCCTTTGTTAGAATATCAGATGACCAACTATCTGTGAGCACATAGGTAGCCTTTTTATAAGAATCTAATCATGGAAACTTCAAAATAAATTTGTGTTTAATTTTCACCAAGACGATATTTTTATGATTGCCTTTTCTGAAACTGGGGACAAGTGGTGCTTATCTGTCAAAACAGAAACAGTGCTAACCAGTAATTCTCCCTGATCCGTGAGATAAAGTAAGCATGCTCTGTGGCACATACTTATACAATGACTCAAAGACCCAAATACAAAGGAAAAAACCCGACTATGATACTAATACCATTTCTTCAGTATACCTAACAGCCAGAAATCTGCAAGTTTCTATCATTCCCAGATGCTACTACCATTCCCCGTCCTTAAACCTCCATTAACTACTCCTATGAAATTAAAAAATAACAAAACTCAACTCATTTCTCATTTCCTGACCCAAGGTTGCCAGGAACTTCTCACCAGGATTTTAGAAGGCTCAGATCAAAACTAAGATCACAGAACTTCATAAATACCTAGTACACAGTACTTTAGTAGGCAAAAAACAATAGAATAGCATTACACAGAATAGTTGTAAAGGCTATATGACAAAACTCAGACTTTGCATACAGAACAACCAGAGTAAATTCTACAAGCAGCATAATATTCAACAATACTATACAACTGATTTCATAGGTTAAACAAAAAATTACCACATGACCCAGCAATTCCACCTCTAAGTATACATATCCAAGAGAAATGAAAACATAAGTTCACACAACAACTTTTACATATATGTTCACAGCAGCATTATTCATAACAGTAAAAAAAAGCAGAAACAACTCAAACATCTATCAATTGGTGAATGGATAAATAAAATGATATACCCATACAATGGAATATTTTTTGGCAATAAAAAGAAATGAAGTACCGATATATGCTACAACTTGGATAAACCTTAAAAACATTATGCTAAATGAAAAGAAGCCAGTCACAAAAGACCACATGTTATATGATTCTGTTTATATGAAATATTAAAAATAGGCATACAGAAAGAAAGCAGATTACTGTTTGTCTAGGGATGGGGGACTGGCAGGAGTGAATGTTAACAGGTCTGGGGTTTCTTTTTGGGGTAATGAAAATATTCTAAAATTGTGGTACTGGAAGCACAACTCTGTGGATGTACTAAAAACCCACTGAATTGTACACTTTAAGTGGGTAAACCATGTGTGTGAATCACACCTTAATAAAATTGTTACTTTAAAAAATCAATTTTGTGCTGCGGAAATTGAGAAGGAAAGTAAAATTATTAAAAAACAAAAAACAGCAGCATTATTATAAAGTTTGCCCCACAAATCAGGAAGAGCAAAGATTCTTAATTTGTTACAAAAACAGTGAACATGTACTTAATCAGACCTTGATAATTTTCTAAAAAAAGACCTCATATTTAGGAACTATGCTTATTTTCACATGGAACTTTACACACACACACACACACACACAAATTAAACTTAAATGATTCTCTGAAGAGCTCATATCACAGAGATTTTATGAGCCAAGAGAAAAAAAGTATATATGAAACTAAATGTAGGACAGATTTTCATTATAAAATTTCTCTCATTCATAGTGAGTATATTATGTCAGATGAGTCAGCTAATTAATGTCAATAACTAAAAAAGAATTCTCCACACAAATAATGGTGTTCTTAAGAAGTGTATACACTGGGGCGCCTGAGTGGCTCAGTTGGTTAAGTGACTGCCTTCAGCTCAGGTCATGATCCTGGAGTCCCAGGATCAAGTCCCACATCGGGCTCCCTGCTCAGTGGGGAGTCTGCTTCTCCCTCTGACCCTCCCCCCTCTCATGTGCTCTCTCTCATTCTCTCTGTCTCAAATAAATAAATAAAATCTTTAAAAAAAAAAAAAAAAGAAGTGTGTACACTGAATCACCCATTCTGTAATCAGGAACTAATTGTGATACCTTAATATACCAATTACAAAACACATGTTTTGTAAACTATTAACCCGTACTCACAAGAAACACAGACTTTTCTTAATTCTTTAAAAAGCACTTTACCAGACTTTATTAATTCTGACTGGTGTTCTACCTCTACATTACAATATTTTTAAGTAAAAGGTGATACCAACAGGTAAAATATGAATCTTCATTAACTATACTTGATTTGAGGAAACCAAAAGATGACAAAATATTTTTTAAACAGTTTCTTAAAAGTACGGAGACCGTATGTAAGAGGAAATTTCTAGACTAAGTTTGTACATAAAGAAAAAGCAAAGATTATAACATGAGACTACAAAAGTAAAAAATTTAAAGAGAAGACATGCAGAAAGATTCCAAGTCAACAAAAAGACCATGGTGAGATAAAATTAGCTCTAATTTTCTAAAATTAGTTACTTACAGAAAGTATTATAAAGAACCCCTAAAGATTATGTAAACATATCAGGAAGACTCTGGATACAACTATATTTTATATACTAATAAAAACTATTTTTCCTATTATTGTAGGAAAAATAAAGATCCTACACCATCACCTTGTTATATTATTTTTCAGAAATGTTTGTCTCAATTATAAAAATACTAAAGAAACAAATGTATTTTAGAATAAACACAGCTAATTACTAAAAACAGTACAAGTTCTATGAAGACATTTACTAATTTCAAAATAAAGTTTATGACTATAAGGAAAAACTCCCCAACTAGTCATGCAAATATCTGGAATATATACATTTCTATTACCTTACCTTCTGTCGCAACTTGAAAGAGAAGAAAGTGTGTAAGAAATTAAGATCTTATGTTTTCTAAAGAGTGATGTAGTTCAGAGTCATTTTTTCCAGTTTAGAGATAATATTGTTCCTAAAAGCCCTTAATCAATGTACATAATTGGTATACCAAAATATAAAGAATTAGACAAATAAGAACTACTTCAACATTACGCTAACCATTACTTTCCCTACAGATGGCTAAAATCAAGTAATACAAAAATTTCTATGACTTACATTGTTGTTGCGAGTTTCTACAGCAGGGAACTTTCTGACTATGAATTTCACAGCAGATTCCAGGTTTTTGTCAATAAGGTAGGATGGTTTTGCCTTGGGATCTCCACATGCCTATAAAACAACAGTAATAAAAAAGTGAAATGCATCCTTGTTCTAAAACCAAGTAATAGCAAATCTGTAATCAGAAATCAGAGATATTTATTGTTTTTGGTGAGCAGGTGATAAAATGAATAGGCAAAGTGCAGGGATTGTCACAGCTGAAATATGCAATGGGAGACAGTACAGAGATGTTCTTCTACTGAAAAAAATGCATGGAAAGTTTCAAAGCAGTTAGCGCAGAACAGCAGTGAAGGAAAAAGCTCAAACCTAAAAAAAAAGAAAAAGAAAAAAAAAGTCTTGGTTTGAGGTAGGATTGTATTCATCTGAAGCTAATAAAATATTACAAAATTAAATATTCAGAAGAGTACTGGAAATGTTTCTTTCTAAGTGTTATAAAATAAAAGCTTATGTTTAGATGTCTTTTCCAAAATGTTTTCCTCATTCACTTTAAACATTTTAATACGAGAGCCCTAGTTCAAAAGAACTGGAAGCTGCTAAAATTGTCTTTATAGTACTAAAGTGTGTTGCCTATTCCTCTGAACATCTGAGTTACTACAACAGTATTTTTCCATCATACCAGCAGCACTTCAAACAATGAATCTACATCTGTTCTATATCTCATAAGCACAGAATAAATGGGAATGTTTACATTTTGACCACATCAGCCATACAGCATTCTCTGTAGTAAACTGTAAAGCATTATACAAATATCAAGTATTATCATTAGAAAGAACTTTTTATCTGAACTATTAGCAATACCAAATATAACTGATACTATTCAGTGTTTCGTTATGTGACATTTAATTAACTGCGTGCTAGTGAGATGTTATTTCTTAGGGAATTACTAAAATTATAACATTGCTATTTAACTTCTCATTGCATTTTTTAAAAAAATGTGTCCTTTGAAAAAGTTTTCTCTCTCTACTATGTGTGAGGAAATATATTGCAATTTAATGTTTTTTTCATTGTTTACTATGGCTATGTTGTGAATTGCAGAAAGAGAAGTTATGAAACATGAAACTGATCTGAAAGCGGGCAAGCGGGCAGAGGGAAGGTGAAAAGCTTTGCAAACCTTCCAAACTTGTCCTTGCTGGGGAAGCATTGTAATAAAAAGAGAGAAAATTACGTGTAAACAATGATTGTCAAACTATGACATACGTTTCAGTAGAGAACTTATGCACCGCAGACTATGAATAACGAAACAAGATTAGAACTATATGGTGCTACATATTTAAAGGTATCCTAAGTAGCGAGTTTAGTATACAATAGATTTATAGAGTTTATACTATTCATATATATTTAAATACTACTGTGTAAGTGTACAACCATGTCAGTTTCTTGGTGCTCTTCCTAAATAAACTTAAAATAATACTAGAAGGAAAAAGGAAGACTACATGCAACTATAAAAATAGGAGCAAAACCGTCAGTGAAATTTTACATACCTTAAAAAGAAACGGTAGCCAAGAATAAAAATAAATCGTTATTGAATGACTTTTGCACTTCAGCTCAAATTGAAACTACTTTTCAAATATCACCTAACTCCCTTCCAAGCCAAAGTATAAAAATCAATGCAAACATTCCTGTATTTTCCAAATGGAATTAGGAATGCAGTAAGAATTCTCTTAATGCTCAAACATAAGTAGATAAAATTAACTTAAGCAATTTAGAACTTCATAATCCTTAACCAGATTGACACAAGACAACTATGCAAATTCCATTTCAACATCAATACTAAAATACATCTGACTTTTCCTCAGAGTAGACTATCATTTGTTTAAAATATTATTTCTCATAAACTAATCTGCCAATTAATCCAATTCCCAAAAAATATTATACTATATAATAACTAAGAACCACATACTAAGAATTTGTCCAAATAGAAATAGCTACAGATTAGCATTTCCTTACACCAATGATACAATGAAAATCAAGTTCCCTAAATATGCCCGAGGTGGTACAGAATTCTAAAGTGATTCCAAATTACATTCAGTTTTTTATTTTTTTATTACATTCAGTTTTTTAATGTTATGTTTTATCTTCCATATTCTAATATTTAAAAATTTAGCTATCCATTCTAACAATATTAGTGACTATCGAATAATGAAAATATGAGACTACCATACATATTTCCCATGATCACAAATTTTACTGTATAAGAATTTAATCAAATATCTGAAAACACAAACGTATTCTCATATATACAGATGCATGTATATATATGAGGAACTCTTCCTTCTTACACTGAAAACAAAAAGAATGAAATTTCATTTCAATGGAAAAGTAAATGGTTGTATAATCTTTCCTTGGAATTGATTTACCTTTTTCCACACTGCTCAATAAGCCATATCTAAACATACTACACCGGGAGGCAGAACAGACTCTAGACTAAGACTTACTGGGTTTCAATCTTTACCACTTCCAATCCATAGGACCTTGAATATATTACAAAATATCTCCTAGTCTGTTTTTTCACGTTTAAATGGGGAAATTAGTACTTACCTCATAGAGTCATTATGAGGATTAGAAAAGAGATAAACCATGTACAGTATTTAGCAGAAGGGCTAGCACATACGTGCTCTAAAATGCTAAAAATGTTAGCTGTTGTCAATAACAGCCTCAATAATTATAATTACCCAAGTAAAAGTCTCATATGAGTAATAACTGCAAAACAGTCTTTATCATAGTATATAGAACTAACAAAAATGACAATTCCCTTTTCCAATCACACATTTCCTTCATTTGTTCTCTAAATGCCAAATATGTTGTACTCATAGAAAGAGTTTAGTCTAGTAGTTAAGAACATGAGTTCTAAGATAGGCTGTCCATATTCATATCCTAACTCCATCACTTCTTAACTGCATAACCATAAGCAAGTGATTTTACTCCTCTGTGCCTCAGTTTTTCCATCTGTTAAATAGGTTGATAATAATTGCAATTTACCCTAAAAAGTTTTTAGGCCCATTACGTGTGCACATGCATGCGCGTGTGCAGTTTACATAGGTATCTGGAATACCATGAGCACTCAAAAATGCCAATAAAACATACATGGCTCATAGATACTATACAGAAGTACTAGCTCCTATTTTATTTTTTCTGAAATCAACCTGCTTGATTTATTTACTTAATACCAACAGAGACACTGTGTAAGGAACACTCAGGCCAAAAAGAAAAAGTACAAGAAAAAAAAAAAAAAAAACAATGAGTTGACTAAAAGCTAATATCTAAGTAATTAACATCTGTCAAAAAGCCATACTTAATAATTCAATTAAAAAGGGTTTCCTGGGCGCCTGGGTGGCTCAGTTGGTTAAGCGACTGCCTTCGGCTCAGGTCATGATCCTGGAGTCCCTGGATCAAGTCCCACATCGGGCTCCCTGCTCGGCAAGGAGTCTGCTTCTCCCTCTGACCCTCCCCCCTCTCATGTGCTCTCTCTCATTCTCTCTCTCTCAAATAAATAAATAAAATCTTTAAAAAAAAAAAAAAAAAGGGTTTCCTCCTGGGACGCCTGGATGGCTCAGTCGGTTAAGCGTCTGCCTTCGGCTCAGGTCAGGATCCCAGGGTCCTGGGATCGAGTCCCGCATCGGGCTCCTTGCTCAGCGGGGAGCCTGCTTCTCCCTCTGCCTGCCTCTCTCCCTGCTTGTGCTCTCTCTCTGACAAATAAAATCTTAAAAAAAAAAAAAAAAAAAAAAAGGGTTTCCTCCTATACCGATGCAGTATAGCAAAATTCCAACTAACCACATGTCTCAGTTTATAAAAATTAATATTCTTCTCCACCCTCACTCAAAGCATTTTCAGGACACAGAGGACAAAGAAATCATAAAACAACAACCTATATTTCAAAAACATTGTCTGCATTGGTACACCTGAAACTCTACCTCATCCTAGTGTAACTACACTATTACATAAAATTAATCTTTCACTCTCAAAAGTATCACCCTTTGAAGTACCACATTTAAGAAAACAACATATACTACTATATTTAATTAACAAATTTTATCAGAAAGGCTTACCAAAAGGCCTAAATCAAATAAAACTTTTGAATACTTCTATCTCCCCCACACCAAAAAAGAAAAAGAGAAGAAGGAAAGATGAGTACAGGGCAAAATTGCATCTAAATAACTGAACCTTACAGTCCTACCAAAAAAAAAATTTTTTTTGCATAATTGGCTAAAAGAGCTATTTCACTAGACAAAAAGGAAACCATTTCTGAACCAAAGAACTTAAAAAAACAACAAAAAAAATCCCACAATCCCAAAACCGTGTATTTTATATTATCTTGACTCAGCATGCTTTCATAATGCATAAAATACTGTAATTTAAAATTCCAGATCTAAAGGAAATTTAATATTTATGTACTTAAATTTCCAGTTCTCACGATTGCAACTTTATTTTCTATGAATATTCTACTTATCTTTAAATTCAACAAAGTTATGACTATTTAATGTGGAAGATCAAACTGCACTAATGTTAAAGGGAATACTTAAATATAATAATTAAATCTGTCCCTGAGTCAAGGAGCACAGCCCACTTGACTTCCTGGCAAATTGTTTAATCTCTGAACCTCAGTTCTCTAATTTATAAAATTAAGGGGACTAAAATACTACCTATTCGCAGGGTAGGTTATTCAGATTTTTAAAAGACAAAATGCACATAAAGTGCTTATTCCAATGACTGGTATGTAAATACCTAATAAATTCTAAATAATAACCTTCTATTTTTTTAAATAAATTTCTCAAAACACATGGATATCTAGTGAGTTCCCAATTATCAAAGTAAAATTTTCCATTTAACCTATTCTAACTCAGTATTAATTATCAATCAACATCTCCAAGTTCATTTTTTTTTTCACAAAACATAAGTATAATATTATTACCAAAAATAAAGAACAGAGATGTTTTAGAAGACCACATATTTTATCCAGGCCACAAAATAAACATCTTTGACTAGAAACCTCAAGACCAGACTTTATGTGATTTCAAAGTATAACTCTAAAACAAATTTTTCTGCCAATCTACCACCAAAACCCGTTCTCAAGTCCTTTCCTCAGGCTGTCACAACATAAGATTACATACTACAGATTAACTTTATATGGTTAATGCTATGTATTTTTTCAAAAACTTACTATGATGTTACAAAAATCAAATAACAGAAATAGTCCTCAATCTATTCATAAGAGATTAAGCAACAATCAAGAAAAAAGAAAACAAAGACCCAAGAGTGGGGAGTAAAAAGAACATTTACTGGGCACCTGTTGTGTGTAAAACATCTATGCTTTTGAAACTGCCTAAACATCTCTCAACAGAGAGGAAAGGAGCGTCAGAAAAATTAAGTGACTTGCTCAAGGTTCAGCTGTGAATACCTAAAGATTCCAAAGCACTAAAAATGCTTATCTAAATATATATGCTCATAAAAACAGTAAAAAAACATGCTCCATTCTTTCAATACCTCAACTGCTCAAAACTTGCATTGGAGTAATTACTATCAAAGGAAAAATCTGCTTAGTTTCATCAGTTTTATTTTTTAAGTCCTAGTCTAACTCAGCAATAAATCACATTCCTTTGCCAAAATACTACAGGACAAACCAATTTTTTAAATACAATAACGTAATTGAAAAAACATGAACAAAATTCCAGAGTTCAGAGTGAGAATGCTATTTCTGAGAGTACAAGAAAGAAACTAGCCCTATCTGAATATGTCAGGGAAGAAGAGAAAACCGCACAATGTGACCAATTTATGCTAGAAACAGGAATTTAATTTTTACTCAATAAACAAGAAAAACCATAGTTTTTAAAGCAGGTTTTGCAAAATTAAAAGCATACCAGGACCAAGATTCTTCCTTCAGTCTTCAAGGAAATTAACTGACATTAATGCCTAGAATAAGGACAGACATCACCTAAAATCATGGACTAGAGAAAACAACTTACTTATCATTCTTTTATTTTCTAATTTTAAAAATGAAAGGTACATAGACAATTTTCAAAAATATTGGAAAATCTATCAAGAGCAAAACAAGACTTAAATTCTCATATTAGTGGTTTTGTTTCCAATTATTTTGTTTTCTCATGTGTATCACCTATATTTTGGCCAACCAATCTGATTTGAACTTCCCCCTGAGCCTGGGTAGGTGAAAAAAAAAAGCAATTCACTGCTAAAATTTAGATTAAGAGGCTTCATAGGAAAGTATACTGCAATTATTGGAAATGCTTTAAAATTAATGCAAATTTATCAATAACTACCTGTTACTTAGAGCCAGTAATAGCCAACTTAAAAATATATATATTATGGTTACTGCTTTCAAACCACAAATTCTGGGAAAATCACAAACTTAAGAAATATTTCAATGCACTATATATCTCAAAATTCATTTTTAAAAATTTTAGTGATTCAAATGAGTTACTAATTACTATTCAATTCACAAGAGGTGTATGTCACTATTGCTCTTAAACATTTTTCAGCTTGCAATATAGAGAAACATCTCAATTTATAAAACAAAGGTGTTCTATAGGTTTTTTTCAAGTATTATACGTAGCCACATTTTTACTGTTTTAGAGAAGCTGTTCTTGGGGCGCCTGGGTGGCTCAGGCAGTTAAGCATGTGACTCTTGATCTAAGCTCAGGTATTGATCTCAGGTATTGGTCTTGAGTTCGAACCCCATATAGGGCTCCACTTTACTTAAAAAATTGAAAAATCAATAAATAAAATAGGGGCGCCTGGGTGGCTCAGTTGGTTGAGCGACTGCCTTCGGCTCAGGTCATGATCCTGGAGTCCCGGGATCGAGTCCCACATCAGGCTCCCTGCTCAGCAGGGGGTCTGCTTCTCCCTCTGCCCTCTTCCCTCTTGTGCTCTCTGTCTCTCATTCTCTCTCTCTCAAATAAATAAAATCTTAAAAAATAAATAAATAAATAAATAAATAAATAAATAAATAAATAAATAAATAAAATAAAGCTGCTCTTTAAAGGCCAATGAAGAATAGACTCCTGAAATACAAATACTTAATTTTGTACTAGCAGTAAATAGATATCAAACCATAATGTCAGAGAGTAAAAAAGGAAAAGTTAGGAAATGTTTCCCAAAGGTGGTCCAGAGCTGGATTTAACAGGGGAGAAAAAATGAACTTATTAAATGTCCACTTTGTTTCAAGCCCCAGAAAGAGATTTAATAACAATAGCCTAAACTTATTCATTTCTTACTCCTGTGCCAGGCACTGCACTAGCACTTTAGATGAATTAACTCACTCAACGTTCTAAGGTTAATTAAAGAGTATTCTAGGGCGCCTGGGTGGCTCAGTTGGTTGAGCGACTGCCTTCGGCTCAGGTCATGATCCTGGAGTCCCGGGATCGAGTCCCGCATCGGGCTCCCTGCTCGGCAGGGAGTCTGCTTCTCCCTCTGACCCTCCCCCCTCTCATGCTCTCTATCTCATTCTCTCTCTCAAATAAAAAAAAAAAAAAAAGAGTATTCTACAGACACGGGAAAACTGGAACATCTATTTAAGATTTCAAGAATTAGAATCAAAACGATTAACATGGCTTAGAAAACAAAATATACAGCTTAGAGCATAACAGAAGCTAAGAACAAGTAAGTATTCTGGAGATCAGGAATTTAGTTTTACCCCAGAAAACAAAATTACATCACAACTGTGAATAACTGCCTGAGAAAGAAATCAGAGGTATTAAAAACTTACATTTTACTTATTTCAGTGGTTATTAACATCAGAATCACTTCAGGGCTTTTTCTTACTCAGTAGATTTGGGTCAAGATACAGATGTATTTTTAAAAACCTTTTAAAATGATTATATTGTGTATCCCTGGCTAAGAACCACTGGTCTCCTCAATTTATAAATAAAGAAACTATAACCCAGAACATTTAAATAACTTGTCCAAAGTTTAAAAGATAGTATCAGAGCTTTATCTAGAATCTAGCTCTCTCAAGCTACAGAATATATTACAACTATGGAAAACGATAGAGAAGTTTAGAGGCTGTATGCCAGCCATGAGCGCATTAGATATTACTAGGATTTTTATAACCTTATATATTTTATATCTTTATACATTCTGCTGAACAAAATTCTGGAATCTTAAATAAGGACCCAGTACACCTTGTCACTGCCTACCAGAAGCTTCTACTCATACTTCAAAAGCAAGCACAAAAGTCACTATCTCTTCTTCCCCAGAATGGAATCGTCAATGCCCTTCTCAAGACTCCCATAAGCACACTTATGCAATACATTTTAGGTAAATAACTGTAAATCTCTCAACCTACTAAAATGTGAATTTCTTGGCATTGGAGACTGCATCTTAATTTATCTGTCTCCCCAGTGTCTGTGAAGACATTCAATAAATGAAGAGTAAATGAATTAATGAAAAAGAAACCCTCAAAATTTGGGACTAACTAATAGTTCATATGATTTATAAAATATTTTTTAAAATGTAGTTTTATTACTGTCAAGTATCTAAAATAATCAACTATGCAATAAGAAAGTATTTTCCAAAACAGGCTTTTACTTAAGAGATTCCTTTTAAATTGGCACATGTACAACCCTATTTACAAATTAGCAATTCAAGAGCTTATGAAGTTTATTAACTTATTTAAGTAAAACACTGCAGCATAATATTACTCAAAGAAATGATTAACCAGGAGATTGTCTCATCACTGTCAGATTAAGTAAAAAAATCTATCAAAGTCTAATTACAGTACTAAAAATTCCTAAAAGGATCAAAGAAGATTTTACTACATTTACTGATAAAGCCAACAGTAAAAACAGTCCACAAAAAAACCACATTTTGAGAATAGAAAAGAGTACTACTAATTTACTAATTACTAATTTTTCCCCAAGACAGAAAGAAACAAACTTACTGGTGGACTTTCTTAAATTGCATTTCTTATATTTCATGTTGCAAAATTTTCAATGTGAAAATGTTACTATTTAACTTTATGTAAGATTTAAAATGAAAAAGTACATTAGAAATTCCAAATTTAGGGCGCCTGGGTGGCTCAGTTGTTAAGCGTCTGCCTTCGGCTCAGGTCATGATCCCAGGGTCCTGGGATCGAGTCCCACATCGGGCTCCCTGCTCAGCGGGAAGCCTGCTTCTCCCTCTCCCATTCCCCCTGCTTGTGTTCCTGCTCTCACTATCTCTCTCTCTGTCAAATAAATAAATGAAATCTTAAAAAAAAAACAACTCACTCAACTTCCTAACTTAAAAAAAAAAAAGAAATTCCAAATTTAGGAGCGCCTGGGTGGCTCAGTCAGTTAAGCATCCCACTCTTGATTTCAGCTCAGGTCATGATCTAAGGGTCCTAGGATAGAGCCCTAGATTGGGCTCCTCACTCAGCAGGGAGTCTGCTTAAGATTCTCTCTCTCCCTTTGCCCCTCCCTGAACTCTCTCTCTTTCTCTCTCTCAAATAAATAAATAAATCTGCATGGGGCTCCACACTGGGTGGGGGGCCTGTTTAAAATTCTCTCTCCCTCTGTACCCCCCTCCCGAATCCTGCACACTCACTCTCTCTAAAAATAAAAAAAATTAAAAAACCCAAATTTAATTTGGAACAAAATATACCTTCAAGTGGGGAAACGATTGCATGTGTTCTTAAAATTAGGGAAGACAAATGCTACTTCATTGTTTCTTTTTACACTTTTCCTTTCTGCTTTATAAATACTCTTCCCCCAATTCAAACAAAATTTCCTATTTCTTTAGTATTGTTTATATGGTTAGTCCTTTCAATTTCTACATGTTAATGGCAGGGACTATATTTTAGAAATAATCACAAAGAAAAAATGCACAGAACATGAAAAGCAAATACAAAATGTATTTCTCCAAAAAAACTTGAACTGAATTTTAAAATTCCTAATTCTAAACTATGTCTCATTTTAATACATTACAAAGCTAAACAGAGGTCTCCATTAATAATCACTCGGGGGCGGGGTATCTGGGTGGTGCAGTCAGTTAAGCGGCCAACTCTTGGTTTCAGCTCAGGTCATGAGATCAAGCCCCACATGGGGCTCCATACTGAGCATGGAGTCTGCTTCAGACTCTCTCCCCTTCTCCCTCTGCCCCGTGCACTCTTTCTCAAATAAATAAATAAATCTTTTTTTAAAAAATTAATCATTCTGGTACACTGATAGTATGATCTCAATTATCTTTTCATGCAAATCCATAGAAAGTTCGTACAAAAGTAATCTACAGTAAAAAGAAATTATTTCTGTAATATAACTGCATATTTCTTTAAGGTTACTGTGTGTTCAAAATCTAATTATATCTACCACAAAAATGTCAATAATGACTATAAATCTAATGACAAAAATAATTAACTTAGAAACCATACTTAGTGGTCAATAAAAAAAAGTGCCAATCTAAATTCTTATTATTTTCTAGAATAAGAATTGGACAAGGGCTGGGGCGCCTGGGTGGCTCAGTCGTTAAGCGTCTGCCTTCGGCTCAGGTCATGATCCCAGGGTACTGGGATCGAGCCCTGCATCGGGCTCCCTGCTCTGCGGGAAGCCTGCTTCTCCCTCTCTCACTCCCCCTGCTTGTGTTCCCTCTCTCGCTGTGTCTCTCTCTGTCAAATAAATAAATAAAATCTTTAAAAAAAAAAAAAAAGAATTGGGCAGGGGCACCGGCTGGCTCAGTCGCAGGAACATGCAACTCTTGATCTGAGGATCATGAGTTAGAGTCCCACACTGGTTGTAGAGATTACTAAGACATAAATAAATAAACTAAAAAAAGGGGGGGGGGAATTGGGTAAATTATTTAATCTCTCCAAATTCAACTGCTTTATCTATAAATAAGTACATCATAGACCTAAGGACAAATTAAAGAAAAAAATTCAAACAGCATACAGTAAAGTCTCAATAAAATGGCAGCTAGCATTAATTTCATTACACATTATTTTTACTGGACAATAAAGAGATGAAACTTTTTAGTTCTACTAACATATAAAGTGTACAACTACTGGAGCCGACCCAAAATTACTGCTGGAATTTAACTTAATGCAAACAATTCCTAGGAAATTATCAAACAAGAATATGGATTAGATTTTCAATCATCCCAACCACTAAGGACAAGAACTTTTGACCCTGACATACTTTTTCATCTGGGCTTCCTGATTTTTTACATATTGGATATAGCTAACTAAGTATGTTCATTCCTTTAAAATTTTCTTACAATGTAAGTACACAAGCAATAGATTAAGGACCCTAATTTCATTTATATGTAAACTGCACCATGCTGCTTCAATTTTATTTTTGTGAAGAGTCCAATTTAATCAAAATATAATAAAATATGCATGCACATATGTTAGCATTTGTACAGAAAAGGGTATAAGTACATAAGGCTTATTTTTAAAAGTGGGAGAAGGGCAGACAAAGAATTTCTAAAGTGACACAATTCTCTTATGTTTGAGTTTCTGATAGTAAACATGTATTCCTTTTGTAATCATTAAAAATGCTTAATATTTAAGTTATTTAACTAGTCCACAAAGGATAATCTATCATTGCCACTTGAAAAAATAAAAGTAATTTTTCCTAAGTATTTTTCAGTGATCTTTATCTCCTCAGCCTACCATCCAACATAACATGAAAAAATATTGTCAAATCCTCATTTTTACAAGCAGCTTTCCTGAAAAATAAAGTTACAAATGGACATGATAGGATCTGTTTAAATAAATAATATATATTATTTAATTCAGATTTATGGAGAGATGTTTCCTTCTTACCATGTTTAAGGCTCTTAATAATGAAACCCCACTGAGGGGAAACATACTAATAATACTTATTAGTCTACAATTTGCTACAAACCAATCTTTGGAGCATGTTTCTGCTCCTGATTGAGGAACAGAGAAAATAATGCCCTAAATGAAGAGAAACATAACACTGAAAGAGAAAACTAAAGCTAGTCCCTTCCCTTTACCTTGCACTTACACACTTCCCATGCACCCTTTTTTTCCTCCTTTAAATAGCAGATACCAGCTAAGGACTTTCAATTTTTTACACTGCTATTCTACTCATTTTTTCCTCATAAAATAAATATATCCAAAATCATGGGGAAAAGACTGAAAAAAAAAAAGAAAAATAGCCTTTAATAAGAAAATTTTTTTTAAAACAAAGTGCATTGAAACCTGCAAACATGCCATTCAAAAAGAGTTTACAATGGCTGGGTGGGTCTTCTCTTCCTTTCTGTCCTTTAGAATTAAGGCAATAATGTAACAAGAAAAATTATTCAAGTATTAAATGAGAGACCTTTTTGGTACAGAATTATCATATTCATGTTGGTGGCAGGTAGGAAAAGAAAAGAAACAAAAAACAAAATAGATATATTTTCTAAACTCAGCAAAAATGTTTTGGTATTTGCGAATGTGTTTGCTAATAGCAGTAAAATTTCAAAAAAACAAATGTTGCCCCAAAAAAGTTGCTGAGACTCCTAAATATTCACAGAGGTTTTAAACTATTTTCACATTATCATTATCTTTTATCTTCATAAACAATCCTGTGATGTAGGCAGAGAAGGGATTACCATCTCTGAATTATAGAAAACTAAACTGAGTTCAGTTACTGTTTAAAATGGGCTATGACGGGCGCCTGGGTGGCTCAGTTGGTTAAGCGACTGCCTTCGGCTCAGGTCATGATCCTGGAGTCCCTGGATCGAGTGCCGCATCGGGCTCCCTGCTCAGCAGGGAGTCTGCTTCTCCCTCTGACCCTCCCCCCTCTCATGTGCTCTCTCATTCTCTCTCTCAAATAAATAAATAAAATCTTTAAAAATAAAAAATAAAAATAAAATAAAATAAAATGGGCTATGACTTCTACTTGTAAAGATAAGATAATCAGAGCTAGAATGGACTTTAGCATTTGTTTTACAGTTAATTTTCCCGTTTTACAGATGAGGAAAAAATGAAGTTCATGGAAGTCAAGATACCTCCCAATGTTACAAAACTCTTACTGACAGACTGAAGACTGTAATGCAGTTCTCCTAAATTCTGGCCCCATACTCCACTTCCACAACCACACTGCCTGCCATGCCACAGTAACAGATAAAAAAGGAGCTTGGAAAATGTTAAAAATCAACATATAAGTGAGTAGTATTATCAGGTCTGGAAAAAGACATATTTTCAATAAAAAACAGAATTTCTAAGGATTCAAGAAACAAATAAATTTAAATGTAAAACTACCTACCACCTTCATGTCTTTTCCCTAAAACCCTCCTTCTTCATGTGTTCTCACATCCCTGATTAGTCTACAAATTCCTTAAAATTTCCATAATCTGTACATATTAAGATGTCAAAAATTTTTCAACTGATGAAATTTTTTTTAAAAAAGCAAAACATTTTCAATAATCATGTTACATTCCTATAATAAGCATTAAAGCATATTATTTTTGATTACAGTAATTTATGAAGTCATTTACTCAAGTCACTTAAGTATTTTCATTGTGTTTGCTCACTAAAATATTTCCATGAAGACTTCCAATTGAAACAGAGCGATCGAATCTGATAATCTGATGCACACATGCATTAATAAAAAGGTGATAATTGATTGGTAGACATGTATTATGTAGTGGAAGTTTTTTTTTTTTTGAGGACTGTAAGAGATTAGGATTGAAAAGATTAGGTAGCTCATACTGTCATAAAAATGCAGACTGCATGAACCTTATAAACACATGGTGAACGAATCTTACTCACTTTTTTTGGCGAGATTTTTGAACAAATGTTTCAATCCCTAGCCAGCCAGGAAGATATGTCAGTCTTATAGAAAACTCTATAGGCTAAAAGATTCAAAATCTATCTGATGCATTTGTATGCAAAATTACACAAGGAGAGCAAACCAAAAGCTATTATTAAAACTAGAGCAAGATTATACACACACTCATATGTTAAATACATACATATAACATAAATTGTGTATTCATCCATTCAACAAGACTTAACTGAAGACTTCGTGAACCAGGTAAGGCCCTGAGTACTAGTAATTCAAAAATGAGTAACACTCTCCCTGCCCAGAGGGAACTCACAATCAGGCAAGGTAGACAAAATATTTCTCAACAAACTCTAAATATGTGTTAAGTGCTGAAATATAACATTTCAATAACTCAAAATATTTGACACTTGGATATAATAATCACATTAAACTCATTTTTCACTAGCTCAGTAATACAAGAGCCTGAAGTTTCTCAAAACAGGAAGTGAAAAAAAATCTGCTTTTAAGGCAGTGAACTGAAATAGTAAGAGTTGAAATGCCTAAAATTTGGTTTAATCTTATGCACTTTATGAAGGTGGAATAGGTAAAGTTTGGTTGTATTTATACCATAAAAATGTTTAAATGCATGCTTAAAAAGGCATTGTGCCCAAATACCCAAATCACTTTTGATGTTACTCTCACTTCCTCTTCTGAAAACCATCATAACCATTTCCTTTAACCACAATACCACAGGTCTAGTAATTTTTAGTACTGCTTGCCTTGCTCGTTTTTTTGGACAAAGTTCATATAGGAACCAAATTTCAAAGTTTGTGAAGAAGCATAATCTCACAAAAAATTCAGGTCAATACAACCTGTAAGTAATACTATCAAAATTAAGTTCTTTGCAACTACATAAATTTATAACCAAGGCTCTTTGGTAAATGCAGAGGGCTTCTTTGTAATGACACTGAGCTCCTGCCACGTAAGATGTAACAAACTGAATAGACATATTGCAGTTACTCTCCAGATTTTACTGTGTTTAGAGGCAAACTAATCTTGCATCCAGGTAAGCAACAGGAACATAAACCATCCTTATACAAAACTTATCACTATTAAGCCAGGACAGTCTTCTCCTTTAAGATTACAATATCTACAGCAAATTGTTGGAATAAATCAGTTTTATACTTGAACCTCATTATATGGACTTCAAAAAAAATATTATTTCGTCAGCAGCCCTAATTTACACACGTTATAATTCCACTATGGTCATGCTAAAGGAAATATTCATGACATATTAAAAAGCCAACAAAATAATTATGAAGACATGACATCAAATACACATTGGAAACTCAAAGAGTGTACCCAAAAATCTCTTTTTCTCTTCACCAAGTTCTTTGAAACTTACTAACCTTGCCTTAAAAGGAAAAAAAAAAATTTGGTTTGTTTTCTCTTAAGATAAATTATTTATTCTATCTTTACATCTATTTTTTTTAACTCCAACTCAGCCTTCCATTTCTTAATCTGCTGAAGCCATTTAAAGACTTTCAATGGGCCTATTAGCTACAACTACACAAATTTTCCTTATATGTTATCAATCAGCAATAATAGCAATATATTTACAGTTTTAATTTTGTACCGACACCGAACTTTAAGAAATGGTGTTTCGGTACTATTAGACAAGGTTGGAAAAACGAAGATGAGGAGGAGTAAAGAGGGATGGGATAGAAGGTTGTTATTCCTGTTCTAGTGACTCACAGCCCAGAAGTATTTCAGAAGAAAATTAGTTCCACCCTCACTTCCCCCTCCTCTCCACCCTCAAAATGAAGTAATTCCAAATTGTCAGCATGCTCTCAAACGACTTCTATTTAGCAATCTAAAATAAAGTGGCAAGTGGAGAAGATGCGGGGTTCATCCTGATTAGCAATTCCCTTCCCACATTCACACATCAAAAAATTCAGAAAAAACTGCTACCATCTCCGCCAGATTCCTACCATTCAGCCTCAGTTATGGAACACTCAAGTTTTCCTATGCTCTCCCCGCCCCCATCTTGCCCACCCTCTACCCTCCCTTTCCAGTTGACCCCGTTCCGGGGGCGGGGGCGCCGAGGAGGGGGCGGCAGCGGCGCCCCTCACCCTGTGCGGGCCGGGCCGGATCCCACCGCTGGGAGCGGGGAAATGGCTTCTCTCCGCCTCCGGCCGGCCCGCCAGCCACCGGGGGAGGCGCCGGGACTCCGCATTAGGCCGCGGCGCATCTCAGCGACCCCGGGCCGGGCCTGACGCGGCAGTGCCGTGATTTCTGCCGTGGGCGCCGCCCGCTGCCCCCACCCGCGGTTCTCCCCCGCCGCCCGCCGCCTCCGCCGCGGCCTCGCCGGCCCGTGCGCACCTTTTTGATGTTGTAGAGGCGAGTCAGCATGCCGACGCCCCGGTCGTTGAGGATGGTGAGCTTCTCCGCCAGCTTCTGCTGACTGGGCTGCAGCACGGAGCGCGACATGGTGGTATCTGTGGTGGTGGTGGTGATGGTGGTGGTGCCGCCGCCGCCGCCGCCGGCCGCCTCGCGCCCAGTCACCGGCCCGCGGCCTCCGCGTCAACCTCTCTCGGGCCTCCTCCCCCCGCCCCCAGCCCGCGACCTCCGTCTCAGGGGAGAACGTCCATGACCCTTGCGCCCCACTCCCGCGCGGCTGACAGAGCGAACCGCGGCAGACGCCTCAGGGTCCCTTCCCCCGCAGCAGCCCGCGCCCCGGCAGCCTCCTGCCTTCCGCCCGCCGCCCTTCCGTCCCCACCCCCGGCGCTCTCCGCCCCAGCCCCCACCGAGCCGCCTTCCCCGGCTCCTCCACTAGGTGTGGCGGCGGCGGCGGCGTCTCCGGCGGCTGAGAACGAGGCAGCTTCCCGCAGCCCAGGACGAGCACTCGGTCACCTGATCGGCCGCGCCGGCGCCCCCGCGAGGCCGGACGGGGAACTGCGCCTGGGGGGGGCCTCGCCCGCCCCACTCGCTCGGCCGCTGCGGACGCCCGCTTGGGACAGGACTCCCGCCCCAGACCCTGCCCTGCGAGCCCACTGCGCCTGATCCCGGCACGGGAGTCCTCCGCCGGGACCGAGTGGAGTCGCATTTCCATGCTCCTTCGTCTTCGCCCCACACCCCTCTCCTACAAGTTCCCAAAAGTTGCCTTTCCGCGCCACCTCCCTAAAGAAACCATCAGAAGCCCGGAGGGCGGGAGGGGAGCGTTTCAGGCGACTTTCACTTAAGAGTGGGCTGGTGGCTCCAAGCTTTTCCCTCCCACTGCTTGACAGACGCTCCCGGCTGAACACAGCAGATGTTGTGCTCCGCTAGGCGGGCATCGCCTCTCCCATCCTCCCATCCCATCCCTACTCCCCTGCCACAAGGCAGTTTGTGAGAGAGGAGGTCGGAAGTGAGGGCAACTCAAGTTCCTGAGATAATCGGAATCCGGAATTTGTCGACTAGTGGCACCCATCCGGAGAAGACTCTAAATAGGCCCTGGCATGAGGGAGGCAAAAAATAAATGTTCAGTGAATCAAGAAACGATCGCATTTTTTTCTGGCCTCCACCCTAAATCCCACCCCTTCTTGGAAACATTCTACTTTTCCATCTCATTGTTTTTTGGGTTTTTTTCCTGATCGGTTTCTTCCCGGCCACACTCCAAGACTACTCCCTCCAGACAAATGTATTAAACTTGGTTCCAAAAGTGACGGAATCAAGGACTTAGGTAATTGGCTTGAGGAGTTCTAGCCAAGAGGATTCACACTGCTTTGATCATTCTGCCCTTAATTTCTTTCCATGTGTTAATCTTTCTATTATATTCATTAATTTTAAGTGAATGACAAAATGTTCTGCCACATTCAAAAAAACATTCTAAGAGTAGATAAGCTATCACTGGATTGATCAAAACGCTTTATGAAAAGGAAATTGTGATGAAAGCTTTTAAAAAAAAATTTAAGGGGTGCCTGAGTGGCTGTGCCTTCAGTTAAGGTCATGTTCTCGGGGTCCTGGGTTGGAGCCCCCCACCTTGGGCTCCCTGCTCAGTGGGGAGCCTGCTTCTCCCTCTCCCTCTGCTCCTCCCCCACTGCTCATACTCTCTCTCTCTCAAATAAATAAATAAAATCTTTAAAAAAAATTTTTAAAGCTAGGGTATGTACTATTCCTACAGAAATCTTTATTTTAATATCCTGACAAGAGAAAGGGAATGGACTGAATGCATTTGACTTAAGGGACATTAAAGAAGTCCGATATCCCCCACAAAGTCAATCATACCTGACACTGTGCTTTAAATTCTACAAATGAGCTTCATTACCTTGAATGAAGACTTTGTACCTAAAGAGTCCTTTTTTTTTTTTTTTAATTCAAACACCTCAGGAAGATGACCTTTTGAGCTTTTCTTACTCAGTAAAAGGTTGGGGGATTTAATTTATCTGGTTACTTTCCAACCTGATAGTTAAAATTTTAATTTAGAGGAGGCAAGCATCTGGAGCCTGCCACAGTGAGAGCAGACTTGGGAAAAGCAAAGCTGCATGAGGGGTTTGGGACAGCCAGTTAAGAAAATGGAAAGATGGTGAATGTTGAGGTACAGATATGCTCTTTCGGGGGACCACAAACAAATTTAGCTAGAGGCGGAACTACAGAGTCCCACCAATGAAAGTTTACATCATTTTCTAGTTTTTGAAAAGTGCTATATAAAGAGAACAAGAAAATGGCACCATACTATCATTTGAACACAACTATTACTCCTCAGGAAAAGCCACTATCATGTTTCCATATGAACTTGAACACTTATACCTGCTTATAATTCAGAATACCCAATAGAGGGAGAACTTTTTAGATACTAGTCCAGTATTCAGCTTTTATTATAATTTCTAGACATATTGACCCTAGACTGAATGGAATATGCCTATTTGAGTAAAAGAGATTAGATCTAGCTGAAGTATTTATAATTCTTGCATTTTTTCTACACTTTGCATCAAAAAGCATCTTGATACTAAGATTCAACCCTTTCAGTATTTGCCTCTATGTATAAAAAGCATACTATCAGAGCTAAGGTAATTATGTATTTTGCCATGTACATATGATTTTATGGCAACTGTAATTAGTATATATCATTTTATATTTTCTTTCAGTTCTTCAGTCTAAAAATACGTTATACTGTGTTAATCAACCTATAAAGCTATTACCAAAAAAAATGTACCTGTTGTGGTTTTTTCCTACCATAGCTTTCTGGAGAAGCATAAAATTTTTAAAATGATTAGGAAACTAAGTTTTAAAAGCATTATTGGAGATTTTATTTCCCTCATCATATAAAGCATAGTTTTAACAGTTCATTTGGTACTAAAGATTTCCAAGTAGTTTCCCTTCAGTTAAGAGATTTCTACTGTTCTGTCCCTAGAACATATTCGGAGATCACTAAAATTATAAGCCAGAGATGTAGAAAGTAGAGAATAGCTTCAAATTTGTAATAATCTTAGAAAATTAACTAATAAAATTAACTAGTATATACCTGTATGCCTAAGAAAGTGTGAATTTTATTGTATATAAATTATCTCAATAAATCTGATTCTTAAAAAGTTATATATCTACATTTGAAAAAATGTTTTTTTGAGGCAAGTATAATGGTACTCACTCTAAGGAAAGTAAGCATTTGGAAATCCAAACTGGAAAATATTTAAATTGGAGGAAGAGTGAAGTTGGCTTTATAGAAGAATTTATGTTAGAGTTATAATTTGTGGTCCCCAAATATATTTTACAATGATTCAATTATAAAATTCTCATAAAATTTCAGAAACTAATTTATAGCACACAGCTTTTTATATAGGAATTATAAAACATTCGATCATTTACAGTAACAATTGTGGATGGATTTAAAGAATATTATCCAGTTCTATATAATACATAACTAATCAAATACTTAAAATGTGCAGAGTACTATTCTAGAAGGAGATATGAAGCTGTGTAAGATACAGATTTTGATCTCCTTGAACTCACATCCTGATGAGAATAGAAATATGCATAAGGAGATCTAATATGAGGCAGCCTGAGGTACAAGGCTACAGAAGACCTAGAGAGAACAGTTTCAAACTGAAGCTTCTAAGAGCCCTTTTCTGAATAACTTACATTTGAACTTTGAATGAGAGTGAGGTCTTGGACTATAAACCTGTAGAAAATGACATTCTATGCACAAAGTTCAACCTTAGTAAATGCAAAATAGCAGGAAAATAATAGGAATGCTCATTACATACACAACAGACACAATGAGAAATAAAGGTGGAAAGAAAAGTGGAACAGAAAATATATAGGCTTACAAATGCTAAGGCAGGAAAAAAATTCGGTGGAGAAGAAGAAAGATAGAAAAAAAGATGAGAGAACAAAAGATGACTTTGGGAAACTTGAGGATAATAAAGATAGTTTGAAACAGTTGCTGACTGTGACAAGGATTACAGATTATCCTTCAGTGTCTATGGTTTCTTTCTCACCTAGAAATAAAATAAAGACTACATTTCCCAGCCTCTCTTGCAGCCCACTGTGGCCATATGACTGATGTTCTGGCCAATAGGATATAAGCTTTCAAGACCCTTCCTTAAGAGACTGCTGCAGCTTTCCTTTTGCCAGTTCTTCTACACTTACTTCATTCAGACACATGAAACAAGGATGCAAAGGCCACTATCTTGGACCATGAAGACAACGGCCACATGCTAAGGAGGGCAAAGATAGACATGGAAGGTTTATGCGGGCTTTTTAGAGCAGAATTGCCATACCAAACCTTGCCTATCCTGATCTGGATTTTTGTGAAAGAGAAACTTTTATTTATTTTTTTAAAAGATTATTTATTTATTTATTTGACAGAGGGAGACACAGCAACAGAGGGAACACAAGCAGGGGGAGTGGGAGAGGGAGAGACGCTTAACGACTGAGCCACCCAGGCGCCCCGAGAAAATTGTATTTAAGCTTCTTTTATTTGTTTTTTTTTTTATTACAGCCACACCTGATCCTAAATATTAACAGTTTTTGTGGCCAGTATTATATCTCTACTAGGAATCAAATCAGGAATAATAAAATTTAACATTCAAGCGTTTTTGCACTATGTGTTGTTAGGTGCTACTATTTGTGTTACATTTTCTCATCTATCTGTCTCAACAATCCTTTGAGATATCATCATCTTCATTTTACAAGTGAGGAAACTGGAATGCAGATAGGTTTTTTAAATTGCCGTAGAATGTGTTAAAGCTGGTATTGGATCCCTTATCAGCCTGACCAAAATTCATGCGTACTCTTACTTACTGTGATGTCACTGAAGATCAGTTGGATGGCATAAATTTGTCAGGTATCCCAGTGAACATGATTCTGCAGTTTCTTCTAAAGTCCCTTAACTGTGCTCAAACCTTTATAAATAATCCCTTCATTAAATTTTCTTCAAATAACAGACTCATATTTTCCCCTAATATACCAGCTTTTTTTAGATACCTTTCTTTAGCTTTGTTTTCTCCAGAAAATACGATGAAAATTATTTCTGTATTGCTTTTTGCTAATCATGAAGAATATTTCGGTTTACTTTTTTTTTTTTTTAAGATTTTATTTATTTATTTGAGAGAGAGAGAATGAGAGACAGAGAGCAGGAGAGGGAGGAGGGTCAGAGGGAGAAGCAGACTCCCTGCTGAGCAGGGAGCCCGATGCGGGACTCGATCCCGGGACTCCAGGATCATGACCTGAGCCGAAGGCAGTCACTTAACCAACTGAGCCACCCAGGTGCCCCTATTTCGGTTTACTTTTAAAAATCACTTACGTGATCCAGCCTCCCTACTTAAAGCGAGAAGAGAGAAAAATTGACAAAGGCAGATTGGATTAAAGTCTTTTGATTAGGATGTTTCTTGTCAAAGGTAATGTTCCACTTATTTTTAAAGACAGATGCAACATTTTTCTTCCCCATCAGACTTCAGAAATAGATTTCTCACAGCCTGAGAATGGTGCAACAGATATATATTGATTTTGTCCGTTTTCCATCCCTTCCTTTGGGAAACCACTACGTTCTGACAGAATTGAGTGCAGAAAGAGAAAAGTGAATCAGGCAATGGGAAGGGTCAGGCACATATACAACAGAAATTAATGGGGACACATGGGTGGCTCAGTTGGTTAAGCATTTGCCTTCAGCTTGGGTCATGATCCCAGGGTCCTGGGATCAAGTCCTGTATCAGACTCCTTGCTCAGTGGGGAGCCCGCCTCTCCCTCTGCCTGCTGCTCTCCCTGCTTGTGCTCTCTCTCTGACAAATAAATAAAATGTTTTTTTTTAAAAAGAAATTAATGGAGTTTTGCAAAGAATTATCATTTTTAAAAATTGTTTCAAAGACTACATGTAGCTGGACCATAATGCAAAGAGAGGAACCAACGCTGAGTGAAGAAGTGTGGAGAAGGACAATCGAAGATTTCACTGTTGTTTAACAATGGTCATAGAAAGGGTAAACAATAACATACATATTAAATCAGTACTTCAAGTTCTGTTCCCCTACATCCAAAGACAATCAGGTATGAAAATTTACTCCACTAGAAAATAATTAGGAAGGACAATAGGGAAAAGATGGAGCAACAGTATCCCAGTATCTGTAGTAAATGAAATAGGAGTTGAGACTTATAGCCAGAGATTGCAACTTAGTATTGCAAAGGAATAACGAAGACAGGCCTAAATGAAACATGAGATGTCTCCAGTAGTCAGCAGAAGAGATGCCAGAAATAGAACTGATCCAAAAAGTTCAAAAAGAAAACAATGAAAAATTAGTTACAGTCTTGACCTTGACCATTCACATCCAATTAGTTTCATCTTTTGGCTTGCCAGATCTTTGATAATGCACTTCACACATGTTTATTTGCTTCTGTTCTGCAAAACTAATGATAGATTTATCTTTCCAAGGAACTTCAGTTTTCCCTGTAGAAAAATTCCAGTGTAATGAAAAATTTTATTTTATGATTGATTTTAATTCATCTTGATTATTTTCATAGTACAAAGGATTTGTGAATTTTTTGGTTTTGTTTTAGGTATGTGTTATGCTTAGACTTACGCTTAAATAGTGGATGATGAAATACAAATCAGTGTAATTTTGGTGAATCTTTCTAGTTTAATCTTAAGTTTTCTTTAAATATGAGAATGCATAGAAAATTGGCAAAGTCAATGGTAGGACAAAACTTGAATTAGAATATAGGATAAGCCTATTATGATACTCAAGTTCCAGGTGAACATATAAGACCCAAAATATTTACATTTAGTAGACCCCAAAAGTAAATAGTGTTTCAAAAATTTGGAAGGGTATTGAATAAACTGAACTGGACATCCAAGGAATGGCCTAGACTGTAGATACAAATTTGGGATCATCAGAATACAGATGTTATTTGAAGCCACAGGAATAGATGAGATCACTTTTGGAACAAGTGTTTAAAAAAGGTAAATAAAGCCTAGTCTAAAGCCCTTAGGAACTCCAATTTTTAAGAATTGAGAGCCAGCAAACTGAAACTGAATAGAATTGTGAAAGGGAACAGAGACTGGGGCAGTACCTGGAGGGGTTAAGGGACGGGCTTTTGTTTATTTTCAGTGGTAGTTGCCAAATTATCCTGTAGAAGGAGAGATTTATAACTCAGTGCAGAGAGGATGGTCAAAAGAGCAGAAGCTTTGGGGCACCTGGGTGGCTCAGTTGGTTAAGCATCCAACTCTTGGTTTCGTCTCAGGTCTTGATCTCAGGGTTCAGGGATCAGACCCTGCTGTGCCTCCTGCCCCCACCCCGTACCTCCCACTCAGCATAGAGTCTGCTTGAGATTCTGTCTCCCTCTACCCCCCACCCGCCCGGGTCTAGCACTTGTCTGTGCTCTCTCTCTCTCTTTCTCTCAAATAAATAAATAAATAAATAAATAAATAAATAAATAAAATCTTAAAAAAAAAAAAGAGCAGAAGCTTTGATAGAACAGGAAGGAAAGAGATGATGGGGAAGCAGATAATATAGAGCCAGAATGATATTTTTTTTTAAAGATTTTTTATTTATTTATTTGAGAGAGAGAGCGCACATGAGAGGGGGGAGGGTCAGGAGGGTCAGAGGGAGAAGCAGACTCCCTGCCGAGCAGGGAGCCCGACGCGGGACTCGATCCAGGGACTCCGGGATCATGACCTGAGCCGAAGGCAGTCGCCCAACCAACTGAGCCACCCAGGCGCCCCAGAATGATATTTGATCGGGGGTTGTAGGGAGAGACAAGATAATGATATTAGCTAACATTTACTGGGTACTTGCAATGTGTCATGTTCTATTCCAAGTGCTTTTCAGGCATTAATGTGATTCATAATCATAACAAATAGTTCATTAGCCTAAATGGAAGGTCATGTGCCAGAAGATGTTAAATATTCATTTGAGTTGGTATTATGTATTTAAATGGTTAGCAGAACAAAACCTAAGCTCTGAGGTCAGACTGATAGAGTTGGATCCTGCCTTTGCCACATACAGCAATGTGACGTTGACCATGTGACTAAAGCTCTCTAAATCTCAATTTTTCACCTTAAATCGGTATAACTTACCTACCTCTCTAGATTGTTATGAGGAATGCATGAAATAATTTTTAGCGCTGTACTTTATACAATCCAGTGAGAATAAATGTTACTGGTCATTACTACTGTTATGGCTATTATTCTTATTGCCCCAGTCTGCTCAGTTGTGTAATTTTCTATATTGGTAATGGCACAAAAAAGACGGGAAGGTTACGGATTTTTCTTTTTTTAGGTGAGTGCAAAGGTGAGAGAAAGTAAAGGAGTTGAGAGAAGTGGTTAGGGAATAATATAGCTAATTCATTGTGTTTTAGCATTTGACAAAAAAATTAAAAGCCTACCTAATTGTATTAACATTGCTTTGCTTGACAAATCCCTATTTCAAAGTAATAATTTCTGAAAACGATATTTTCACTATTTCATGTTAAACACACACCAAAATCATTAAGCTTCTAAGCGTTGATTATGTGCAAATGTTAAGGATACTAAATTTGTTCTTATTATAAAATATACATTATGCTAAAATATTATAAACTCATTATAAGATGATTTTTTCCTCCATTAAAACATCACTGAAGTCTAAATGTTTAAAATAAGTCAGGAGTTCACTGATGCTTAAATTCAAGTTTGTATTCCCACTTAAATTCAAATCCAACATTACTTGACCACTATCATAAAAACTGAGCTGCTACTGTCAAATCCTTTTTTTTCTGCTTTAAAACTATGAATATACAACTGCCCCACCTGGATTGTTTGCATGTTAAAGTTTTACCATTTCTTCTATTATTTTTAATTACTTCAACTGATTACTATTTTCACAACAAAACTTTAGAATCAGAAATTATTCAAATTTTCCACACTTTCTGTATTTCTCCCATTCCTAATCATCTTTATTTGTGCCATATTTGAAATGATAGGATAAGCAATTAACTTTCAATTTATAAGGAAATGAAAACCACTTCTCCTAACTAGTTTCACATTATCACTTATTTTATATAGTAGATTCTGCATTTAGAATATTAGGAGCATTTTAAAACAAACTTTTGCATATACTTGTATATGTATAAATACTTTCTTGTGTCAGATTTTAATTATAGAATAGTTTGACATGAACAGTAAACATTTGTAAATTGATTTAAATAGAAAATAGTT
>NC_138371.1:45796720-45817888 GCF_054177405.1 Leptonychotes weddellii | reverse complement strand
AAAAAAAAAAAAAGCAACTTATTTTTTTTTGAAGAAAGAAAGTCATTTTCCTTTCTTCACTTGCATTTCAATCTTCTACCCTTTCAACTTGCTCTTTCTTATCAAGTTATAAAGATGCCCAGTTTGCCCTATCAAAAAACCTTCTCTAGACCTTGTTCCTTCTTCTAGATACCATGCACTAATTTCACTCACATTCTTCTCTTTTTTTCAAGATCTCAAAAGAAGGGTCTATAGACTTTAGTAGATGATCTCTTTCCCTAACATCTCCATCTCGTTTTTTAATTCTTTACATACTGGCCCCTGTGTAAATCCTCTTTTGAAACCACTGACGCCAACTCCTTCTCCTAATTGCCAAGTCAAGGCCTGCCTCTTTGACATCTGCAGTATTTAACAGCTTTGACAATCTTTTCCTCAATACAAATGTTTTTTCCTATTTTGGTGATGCTACATTTTCTATTTCTCCTTACAACTTTCTCCTCTTTCCCAAACTTTTCCGTACCTGATTCCATTTCATTCTAACCTGGACATATTATTGTTAGTCAAAACTTGGTCCCCCCTCTCTTCTCATCTGTGCAGTTGATGCCCTACCACTAAGGCCAAATGCTACTTTTCGAGATGCTTGCTGAACAATCTACCACCATATAAAACCTCAAAAACAAACTCATCTTACCCCTAAAACCAGCCCCATTGCATTTGTCCCTTTTTCTTTTAGTCTCTTAGAAACCCAAAATTAAAATCCTAACATGTTAAAGCAGAATTTAAGGTCAAACAGACTTGAATTCAGAGCCCAACTTGCCCACTTAAATCCTATATTACTTGGATTTGTACTGAATATCTCCAGATTTTATTTTCTGTAAAATAGAAACAATACCTTAAAAGGTAAACTACAATCTTTAACAATATTTCATGTTCACCATATTCTTCTATACATGAATATTATTATCTTAATTACAATACTTGTTTTCCTACTTTCCTTTCTGAACATATTAAATAAAATTTCCCATAAAGTGGAACACCTATTCCCTAGTTCTATTCTGGATTCATGGTTCCCTGAAGCCTGCCCTCTGATGACATAAGATTTCATCAAAGTGCTATTTTTGTAGACTACTGATATTCAAACTTAGATGAGGGAACCCTTTCTTTAAACAAAGTATGGTGCAGATACTACATACAACAGAAGTGCTCTTGTTGGAAAAAAATGGGAAGAATATGAGGCCCCATTAACTCATCAGGCTCTTGTGCCCTAAACTGTCTATGGACTATCACACCTCCAGGTGACCCCTGAAACCCCTGGGTAGACTACTTGGGGCTACAGAGAGCCCAACTTGAAAATTAGTTCTGGGCATTATGTATATTTCAACTTTCTTCTAAAGTCAAAACAAATTTGTTAGAATTCAGAAATATATGAAATCTCAAAATTTATTTATGTTCAATATATTTGATATATTCACAGCCAAACTGCTGTGATATATATATATATATATCATATATACTCAGTACTGATATATATATCATATATACTCAATACTCAGTACCTACTTATGTTTATCAATATCCAGTATTTATATATAAGCATAAATTCATTCTCATAAAAGCTCCCCGCTCCCCGCTCAGTCTATTCTAAAAATAAAAACAAAGAACTTTTTAAAAGTAAAGTGGAGAAAAAAAGATATCCACCTTTAAGAAAACTTTAAGAATAGGACAGTTTATCACCTTCAGAAAGAAAGCAAGGAGAGGAAGCATCTTATCCATGTTCTCCTCATCTCAGCCTTTGGCAGTTTGTGTAGCATGGTCTGCCGGTCACTTAGACTGTGATGTCACATAAAGCACACAGAGGAGTCATGACTTCATAGGGCCCAAGGACAAGTGATCTCCAAGAGACTTTTGTGATGTTTAAGATGTAGGGAACATGTCTAGAAAAATACAAATCCATTAGTTACTATTTGCATTATCTGACTTCTATAAATAATCACCAAAGCCCTGTCTTTATAAATTAAAAATAAACTATTACATTTAGGAATGTATGAGTTTTGTCTTATCATTTCATTACAGTAAACAACTGGCAGAAAGGGGGCAGCTAAATGTCAGGAAACATCAAGTTAGCTGATTCACCTGTTGTTTTTAAATCAATTAAATGGTTCCTTGCATCTGTTGGAAGTGAAAAAGTAACACCAAAATTTGTATAACTTTGAGAGGGAGGGATGAATAGGTGCAACCCAGAGGACTTCTAGGGCAGTGAAACTACCTTGTATGATACATAATAGTGGATACATGTCATTACAAATTTGTTCAAACCACAGAATATACAACAGGAAGAGTGAACCCTAATATAAACGATGGATTTTAGATGATAAGGATGTGTCAGTGTAGGTTCACCAGTCATAACAAATGTACCATTCTGGTGGGAGGTGGTGGGGAGGGCAGCATGGGCACAAGGCATGTGGGAAATTAGCTGTGAATTTAAAACTGCTCTAAAAAATAAGGTATATTTTTTAAAAACTCATATAACTTTCAGGTGTAATTTTATTCCTTGCTTTTATATTAGAACTATCATATAGATTTAATCAGATATTTGAAAGTCCTGTGGAAGTTTATAGCAAGCAAAATAGACAGCTTTGGAAAAAAAATAGGATTGATTTTAGAAGAGCTTTGTCTGGGATTTGCCTTGAAATAATCTCTTGGGATGGTGAGGGCAGGAGCAGGGAAGGAGCATAATGGCTAAAGGTATCCTTTAAACAAGAAAAGCCATGGGGTGATAATTACTGATGGGTAATTGATTATGCTATTCTCTACAATTTTGTGTATGTTTGACAATTTCCCTAATTAATTCTTTTTTTATTCAATAAGCCTAAATTCTAAGATGTTTAAGGGTCATACATTTTGCCCCAATTTATGTAAAAAACTGTGAGCAAAAAAAAAAAATCAATGGAAAAATAAATCTTTTCTTACTTGACAGTGTCTTCATTTAGAAAAGCAGCATTTTGTTGAGGACAGGAGTAAATCTTGATTTTAAATAATAGTATGTGATATTAAAATCTCTAAAAGTTAGCTCTTTTATCTGAATAGTGGAAATAATAGTAACTACCTCATATGTAATACATTGACTTATTCACCTAATGATGGATATATAAAATATATATTCAGTAACTGAAATTTATCCTAATGTTCTTATCTGTCATTCAGCATATTACAAAGCTTTTAATAAACTAATTTGGCTTCTTTATCCATTAACCCACCAAACAGCTCTTGCCAGGGTCACCAAAGATCTCCATGAAACTGAATCCAAGACATTTTCAGTCCTCATATTAAATAAATCTCAACAGCATTACTTCACATTAAATACTCTTTGAAATTCCCCTTAGTTTCTTTCATATTATACTCTCTTGGTTTTCCTCCTACCTCTTGGATCATATGGCTAAGTTTCTTTTCTTGACTCATCCTTCCTTCCTTCCCTATCCAGCCTTTAAATGTTGTTGTTCCCCAAGTTTCAGTCTAGTGGTCTGTTTTTTTTTTTTTTTAAGATTTTATTTATTTATTTGACAGAGAGAGACTTAGCGAGAGAGGGGACACAAGCGGGGGGAGTGGGAGAGAGAGATGCAGGCCTCCCGCTGAGCAGGGAGCCCGATGTGGGGCTCAATCCCAGGATCCTGGGATCATGACCTGAACCGAAGGCAGACGCTTAACGACTGAGCCACCCAGGTGCCCCCCCCTTTTTTTAAGATTTTATTTATTTGTTTGAGAAAGAGAGAGAGCAGGAGTAGGAGGAGGGGCAGAGGGAGAGGCAGACTCCCTGCTGAGCAGGGAGCCCAAGTCAGGGCCTGACCCCGGAACCCAGGATCATGACCTGAGCGGAAGGCAGACACTTAACCGACTGAGCCACCCAGTGTTCCCTTGTGGTCTGGTCTTACTCAAAACTCTTTCCCTGTGTGATGTCACCTGTGTCCATTCCCTCAGCAACTCTCAATTCATACCACCAACCCAGATCATTCTCTGAGGTCCAAATTTATATATCCAATTGCCTCTATGACATCTGCACTTCGATATTTCAAAGGCACCCCAAAATCAAATATAAAAACCCAAACTCAAGATCTTTTCTGTAAAACATGAATATTTATCTCAGAGAAAGACACCACCAGCTATCTAGCTGGAAAAGCCTGAAACCTGGGAATGGTCTTGACAACCTTTTTGCAACACCAATCCGGTGTCAGGTCCTATGAATTCTGCCTTCAAATACCTTTCAAGTATATCCACTTATTTCTGTTTTTACTGCTATAACCAGATCCCGGCTTTATCATCTGATACCTGAACTTAGCTTCCTGACCGCTCTTGTCTTTCCTCCCTGATCCGTTCTCCACAATGCAGTGAGAGTGGCCTTTTAAAAACAATATTCTGAGCAAGTTGCTCTCCTGCTTAGGACCTTTCAGGTGTTTCCACTGCTCTAAAAGACCAAAATCCGAAAGCTGCTTGCTTACAAGCCTCTACTTGACCGGCCAAACGGCTCAGCTTCACCTGACACCATCTCATCTCTTGTTCACTGCTCCAGCCACTGAGCCTTCTTTCCATTAATGTGCTGTGCTTCTTCCCTTTCCTGGGTCTTTACATGTGTTCTTCCCTCAGTTCTGAAAGATCCCCAACAATCCACTCCCCCTCAATCAGTTAACACCTACTTATCTTTTAGAACTGATCTCAAATGTCACTCAAAAGTTAGGAAAACTTTCCTGTATAACTAGACAAGACCACACTTTGAGTTATACACTTCTGTAATGTTTAAAATAATATCTATTTTCTGAAAAAGAATAAAGTATGCTTATTATACAGTTTGTAAACTATATAATAGTTTAGATTGTCACCAAAATTTAAAAGGCAATACCATTTATAATCACTCAAAAAAAAAAAAAAGAGGGAGAGAGCTAGATTATAAACTCCATGCAGTCAGGTACTTTGGCTTTTTTGTTAATGTTTTTTAAATGAAATTTTTTATTTTGAAATACTTGCAGATTCACAGCAAGTTGTAAAAAGTAACGCAGAGAGATCCCATATATGCTGTACCCAGTTTACCCCAAAGGTAACATCTTGCCAAACTATAGTACAATGTCACAACCAGGATATTGAACACTGATACATCAAGACACAAGATATTTCCAGTTCCAAGAGGATCTGTCACGTTGCCCTTTTATAACGACAGCCACTTCCCTCTGCTGCTGCCAACTTCTTTCTTTCTGCCAACCACTAATCTGTTCTCTGTTTCTATAATTGTCATTTTGAGAATGTTATATAAATGAAATAATACAGTGTGTAACATGTGAGGATTGGCTTTCCACTTAGCATAACTGTCTGGAGGTTCACCCAGGTTGTTGCAGGGTCACTGTTCCTTTCGTTTTATTGGCTCGTAGTGTTCATGGTATGGATGTGCTCCCACCACGGTATGGCTAACTGTTCAGTCGCTGAAGAACATCTAGGTTGTTCCCAGTTTGGGCTATTATAAATAAAGCTGCTCTCAACATTCATGTACAGGTTTTTGTGTTAATGTACATTGTCTTTTCTCTGCTGAAAATGACCAGGATTACAGTTGCCAGGCCTTGTGGTAGTTGCATGTTTAGCTTTTTGAAGCTAAACTGCCAAACTGTTTTCCAGAGTGGCTGGACCATTTTACGGTTTCACCAGCAACATGTAAGTGATCCAGTTTCTTCACATCCCTGCCAGAACTTATCGTCACTATTTTTTATTTTAACCATTCCAATAGGGATGTGGTGATATCTCATTGTGCTTCTACCTTGCACCTTCCTGATGTCTGATGATGTTGAACATCTTATCATGTGCTTATTTACCATATGTATATCCTCTTCAGTAAAATGTCTCTTAATATCTTCTGTCCATTTCTAATTTGATGGATTTTTTACTATTGACTCTTGAGAGTTCTTTATATATTCTGTATACTAGTCTTTTGTTGGATATATGGTTTCCAAATATTTACTTCCACTCTGTAGCTTATCTTTTCAACCTTTTAATAAGGTCTTCCACAGAGTAAAATTTTAAATCTTGAATAAGTCCGGTTTATAAATGTTTCCTTTTATGGATCTTAAGTTTGGTGTCAAGTCTAAGAACTTTTTGCCTAGCACCAGATCCCAAAGATTCTCTTCTATTCTTTTCTAGAATTTTTATAGTTTAACATTTAACTTTGTGCTCCATTTTGAATTGATTTTTGCTGAAAGTATTAGACTACATCAAAGTTCATTTTTTAAGCTATGGAAATCCAGATATCCAATTGCTCCAGCACCATTTGTTGAAAAGGCTATCTTTCTTTGTTTGAATTGCTTTTGTCAAAAGTCAATTGAGTGTGTTTGTGTGGGTCTATTTCCAGAGTTCTCTGTTCTTTTTTGTTCCATTGATCATTGTGTCTATCTCTCTGCCAATGCCACACAATCTTGATTACTGTAGTGGTGTAGTAAGTCTTATATCTATATGATAAGTACTGCTATCGCTATATAATAAGCATACTTTATTCTTTTTCAGAATTGTAGCTATTCTTGTTCCTTGCCTTTCCATATACATTTTAGAATAATCTTATTTATATCTATAAAAATTCTTGCTGAGATTTTGGTAGAAATTGCATTAAACCTGTATATCAACCTGGGGAAAGTTGACATCTTTACTATGGTGAGTCTTCCAATCAATGAACACAATATATTTCTCCATTTATTTAGATGTTCAATTTCTTTCATCAGCATTCTGAGATTTGGGGAATAGAAGTCCTATACATATTTTGTTACATTTATATCTAAGTATTTCTCTCTGTCTCTCTCTCCCTCTTTTCTCTCTCTCTCTCTCTTTTTTTTTTTTTTTGAGTGATTATAAATGGTATTGCCTTTTAAATTTTGGTGACCAAGTGTTCATTGCTAGTATGCAGAAATACAGTTAATTTTAGATATTTATCTGGTATGCTACAACCTTGCTGAACTTTAACTTATTCTAGTCCTTTTGTAGATTCTTTGGAAATTTTTATGTAGACTACCGTACTCTCTGCAAAATGAAGACTTATTTCTTCTTCTCTGATCTGTAAACCTTTTATTTCCTTTTCTTGATTTATTGCACTGGCTAGAAACTGAAGCAATATATTGACGAAGAGTGGTGAGAATGCACATCCTTGCCTTGTTCCCAATTTAAAAGAAAAATAAAGAAGAAGAAGCATGCAGACTTTCACCATTAAGTATGTTAGCTATAGATTTTTTGTAGCTCCTCTTTATCAAGTTGAGAAAGTTCTCTATTTTTCTTATTTTTCTGGGAGGATGCTGAGTCGGTGTTGAAGTTTGTCAAATACTTTTTCTGCATTGATTGACATGATCATGTGATTTTTCTTCTTTGCCTGGTATAACAAAAGAGAATGACTTGATGCCTAATTTGCTCCAAGTTCCTCTGACCAAAGTATTGCAAAAGGTAGACCAGTCATTGGTTGGTGTGAGTGGAGTTGAGCCTCAACTGGACCAAGAGTCTGCAATATCAAGGAGCCATACACTTGTGGCATTGGTCAGTTTGGGGTATTATTTATGAACAAGGTCCACAATGTTCATCCTTGCTGAATGGGAAAAGACTAAAACATTGAATTTTAGTGATGTCCCCATTTCTTAACTCTACTGAAATAGTAATTTACTTCTTAAGTAAAAGTTTTATGAATGCTTCTTTTATCTGTAAATAATAACAATTGTAGGTTATGTTAGTACTTACTTTAAAAAAAGAAAAAGAGTCTTCTTGAGATCTAAATAAGTGCTTAACCAATTCTAAGGAGATGGACTATATAGTGAGAATTTTCATTCCTAGGCCACTAATCATATGGAAATCTACTTTAATTTTTTTCAATTGAGTGCCTACTATTAAGCTAGGTGCTATCATTGTAATTTCTTCAATAATCTTACTTAATCTTATTGTAATAATAATTGCAACACCTTTCAATCAAGAAATGAAAAGTTAACATTCAATTGTTAATTCTCTCAACTTTCTTGTGAGGACAGTTAATAAACAGCTTACCCATGTTACAGATACAGTCATCCAAAGGCTCCATACCTTCATGGAATAGAAAATATCAACACTTTTTTTCTTTAAATATCAGGCTTGACTAATATTTTTTAATTAATATTTTAAAAGAATAAGGTTCTTTTTGAAAATCACTAATAAAACATTCACTACCTATATTTGAATATATATTATATATTATATGATATATATCCTCAGCTTGATCAAAACTTATATGATATATATCCTCAGCTTGATCAAAACATAAGCTGCACATTGGGGAAGGAAGTTTTATTTATTTTTTTTAAAGATTTTATTTATTTATTTGACAGAGAGAGACACAGCAAGAGAGGGAACACAAGCAAGGGTAGTGGGAGAGGGAGAAGCAGACTTCCCGCAGAGCAGGGAGCCCGATGCGGGGCTCGATCCCAGGACCCTGGGATCAAGACCTGAGTCGAAGGCAGACAATTAATGACTGAGCCACCCAGGCACCCCAGGGGAAGGAAGTTTTAAAACTATGATTTTGCAGCAACCTCTTTGACATCAGACATAGCAACTTCTTACTAGACACATCTCCGAAGGCAAGGGAAACAAAAGCAAAAATGAACTATTGAGACTTTTGCAGATAAAAAGCTTTTGCACAGTGAAGGAAACAATCAACAAAACTAAAAGGCAAACTTCAGAATGGGAAGAGATATTTGCAGACATATGTGATAAAGGGTTAGTATCCAAAATCTGTAAAGAACTTATCAAACTGAACACCCAAAAAACAAGTAACCCAGTTAAGAAATGGGAAGAAGACATGAATAGGCATTTTTCCAAAGAAGACATACAGATCACTAACAGATACATGAAAAGATGCTCAACATCACTCGTCATCATGAAAATACAAATCAAAACTACAATGAGATATCACCTCACCCCTGTTGGAATGGCTAAAATTAACAATACAGGAAACAACAGGTATTGGCAAGGATATGGAGAAAGGGCAATGCTCTTGCATTATTGGTGGGAATGCAAACTGGTGCAGCCACTGGGAAACAGAATGGAGGTTCCTCAAAAAGTTAAAAATAGGGGTGCCTATGTGGGTGGTTGGCCTTATTTTGTTACATTTCGCAGAAGAAATAGAACTAATGGAGTTCTGGGGTGCCTGGGTGGCTCAGTCATTAAGCATCTGCCTTCAGCTCAGGTCATGGTCCCAGGGTCCTGGGATCGAGCCCCGCATCGGGCTCCCTGCTCAGTGGGAGGCCTGCTTCTCCCTCTCCCACTCCCTCTGCTTGTGTTCCCTCTCTTGCTGTGTCTCTCTGTCAAATGAATAAATAAAATCTTTAAAAAATAAAATAAAATAGGAAAAAAATCTCACCAGCAGAAGGCTAAGAGATCAATGTAGATAATATCTGATTATTACTTAACGGTATTACTTTGAATGCAAGCTCCACAGGGGCAGGAATTTTTGTTTTGCTCACCATTGTATCCCCAGTGCCTAGAACAGTGTCTGACATGTGGTAGATGACCAATAAATATTTGTTCCATGAAAAAATAGTCTATAGGGGAGCCCCTAATATGAAATGAGTTCTTTTTATGTGATGAAAAAGTACTGAGAAAAACTACTAATGATGTCCCCAAAGTCAGATCAGTCATATTTGAGGCATGCTGTGAGAGTGCCATACAGCTGAAGATAGGCCATTATTATCTCAGATTATTTATTTATTTATTTAGTTAGTTAGTTAGTTAGTTAATTCGCTAGTTTAGACCGGGGGTGGAGGGCAAAGGGAGAGGGAGAGAGAATCCCAAGCAGACTCCCTGCTGAGTATGGGAGCCTGACTCTGGGCTTTATCTCAGGACCCTGAGATCATGACATGAGCTGAAACCAAGATTCGGAGGCTTAACTGACTGCACCACCCAGGCACCCCATCATATCAGTTAAAAAAAAAAGTTAAAGGAGAACACTGTAAATTATACATAAAAAGCTATTGTTATGGGAAATTACACATTTCTGAATCCTGGGGAAAGTTTATAAATCTTTTTGCTTCTGAGCACTTATAGAAAGGATACACCAGAGAAAACTTTGTTTTATGAAGTCATGGCCGATAAACAATCACTTCTTTCAGTGATGGAATTACTAGGTTGCTGGATGGAGAAAAGTAAGGCATAGGAAAGAAAAAAAAAACAAAAAACCACACTAGTCTTGTAAACTGTACAAGAGAGTTTACTTAGGGGAAGGATTACAATTGTTTAAATGGTTGATTAACTTGAAAAGGAAAATTCAACTAAGAGAGCTGTGTCTAATGATATGTAGTAATATGCAGAATTGCTCTATCCTAGACAATCCAACCCTTTTGTCAATAACCTGAATAAAGATAGACATAGCATTCTTACGAAGTTCACAGATTTTATGAAACCAAAAATAATAATATGGTGGGTGGCAGAATCAAGATACCAAATGATTTGCAGTGTTTAGCATGCTAGATATTCTCTCTTGGATCCTATAGATTTACTATCTTTTTCTATTCTGCCGCACACCTCAGGAGATCTATATATAAAGACTGTGTCATCTTGGGTTCTACTGACTTCCTGCTTCCAGCTGAGTCAGCCAATTAAAGCCACAGGGAAGAGATCGGAGGAGGGGAGGAAAGAGAATTCCAGGTACGCATTTCCAGGGCTCCCTCCCTGTCAGGCCACAGTTTGGCAGTGGCTGTGTGCCTCTACCTAAGGCCACTGCTCCCTCCTCTCCGGCAGTACCTCTCCATGGCTACAAGTTTCCCGATGTTCTGGTAACTTCTCTGACCCACTCGACTTTCTGTCCAAGAGGTTGCAATGGCTGTCTACTATTGCTAGATTCAAGGTGCTTCTCCATCTCCTGAATGTTCCCTCCGTCCACACCTTTGTAAATTGACCCTTTATTAAATTATCTTTAATTCCTTTTTGAGTAAGCCATCTTCCCCCCTAGTTTTAAATTCTACTTAGGTGCGGGGGTGGGGGCAAAGAAAAAGTGCAAGATGGAGATGTGAAAAAAAAGCAGGATCAAAAAAAATTATAATTACATGTGCAATATGAGACTCTAAGTAATGTGATGAGGCTCCTGAGAAAGCATTTAACTTTGAGTTGCCCTAGTGCATCTATCAGTGACCAAAACAAGAGAAGTCATACTCACATATACCTGGGTCTGTTGTTTTGTACTCTACTCTGTGCCACTGATCTATTTGTTTCTCTTTGTGTGAAAATCACTCTATTGAATGATGCTAGTTACTACTGGGGGCATTTGGGGACTTTGTGTTTTTAATGGTGGGGGTAGAGGAAATGCTCCTGTATTCTCAGTAGCTATCCGCCTCACTAGGCAAAGCACTTACATCCCTGTTTTAACTAGTGGCTAAAGCCCCCCACTGCTGATTATTTAGCGTAAGTGGGGAGGAGCCGGCCAAATGCCCAACTCACCTCCCAACCCTTATACCCAGCCCACACCAACACACTCTCCCCAGACAATATCCATCCATAGCCTCAGCTTAGAGCAATTCTGGAATGACACCATCTCCAAAGGAGTCCTAAGTATACATGATTTGTGGTTTCTTTTATCCTTAATCCCACATTCTATCTTTCAGAAATTGCTCAAAATTTCTACTCTACTGGTGACATTGTTTCTCTCTTTCCTGTGCTCTTGAAGATTTACATATTTATCTATCTTTCTAGTCATTTCTAAGGGAGTAGGTTTATCAGATGAGGCTGCCAGCTGGATCCAACCCCAGTAACTATTACACTTTTAGTACTTTGATAATAGTAACTAATACTTACTGAGAACAACCTGCCAGGTACTGTGCTAAAAGATTAGCTTCTATTATCTCCATCTCTAAAACAACTTAATGAAGAGACCTAGAGATGTTAACTTACCCATGTAAGAAATGGAGTAGAAATTTAAATTAAGACAATCTGACTTCAGAGCTCAGGCTCTTATTTCAGAAAAAACACATTTGCTTTTATAAAAAGTATATATAAACAAATCTCTAGTGGCAAGACATTATCTGTTTTCATTTACCCCTCAGAGTTCATGAAGTTGCACAGCAGTAATTACAATGATTATTAAGTAATTCACAAATTTAGGAGAAGAACTGAACTATAGAAAGAGGGGAATGGGCGCTTAGAGAGTGCAAGCAATGGAACACATTTCCTCTCCTGCTTATATGCAAGTGAAAGAGTGGGTAAAAAACAAGAATAAAAGCAAATTGTACTATTTGTGTGTTTTTTTAACTGAAGAATTCATCGCTCTGTAGATAATAAGCATTAACAAAATCAGGTCATTGGGTATATATTCTTACATTGGACACCATTTATATTGATAGAATTAAACCCTCAAAAATATTCCAATACTAATTGCAATTTGAGCTGTTATTATGCTAATCTGCATGATTGTAGCATAACTTGAACTGCTGTTAGAAATACTCCACACAAACCATTACTAAAATAATTGTACACTATAGGCTGGATCAGCCTCGATCCAATCAGTAGAGATAAACCACACACTAATTTGAACAGGGAAAGTTTAATAAAGGTTTATTAACTATAACAGGATTGGAGTAATGAGTGATTGTTTAGAAAGAAGTCTAAACAATATAGGAAGAGCAGATAAAAGAGCAGCCACCACGCCTGAGGCTGAGAGTTCAACGAAGAACACTCCCGGGGTTACAATCTGAATCTTGTTGCAGAGGGAAGCCATGGCTCCCCGGATGGCAGAGATAGTGCTGTGATGTTGACTGGTAGAACTTGCTGGGAGGTCACCCTAGGATGCCAGGCAAAGCTGTCGACAGGGAGATGTCTCACCATAGGCACTACTACGAAACCACCCCAGGGAATTATCTGGGAAGCTGCTGGCCCCTGGGCATTACAGGAGCCAAGCACTGGAAAAGCCACCCGCACCACAAGAGCGGGTGGCGGAGAAGCCGTGAGCACCATAGGACCCCGGCTGTACCGCCAGAGAACTGTCCATACTGCAGGAGCCTACCGCGGGAGCAGATCAGACCTTCCTCCTGAAAGGTCTCTCCAACACAGTGCCTTCCACTGACAAAACTCAGCATCATACCAGTCGTCAAAGGAAAAAAATCCTTCAATGGCCCATCCTCCTTTTTGCAGAAGCAATGAAGGGTGGGTTTAGAGCTGAGAGACAATAAATTGATAATCGGCACATAAACCATTGTTTTTGTATCATGAGTGAATGCAAAATACCATATACTGAATACTCTTGCTGATGTTTTGATTTCTAAATAATTTTGGTAGAAGACTTTACCTTAGGTAAAAGGCATTCATATTTGCTGCTGCTCAGTCCTACGTGGATCCTGTTTCAGACCTATCATTCCAAACTGTCACCTTCATGCACTATCAGATGTGGCTACCGAGGTACAGTGTGGACTGTTTGCCAGAGCTTGAACTGAAACCTGAAGTGGCCAGTATTAAACTGCCACAACGACCAGCATGCATCAATTTTCCCCCCTTCCTTCCTCCCTCCCTTTCTTCTAACATGCAATTTTTGAAAGACTACAATGGGATACAGATTGGTATACATAAACAACATAGTAAAAATCTCTGCCCTGTTCGGGAGCCCAAGTTTTGATGGAAAAAACAACAAAGTAAGGAAGTAAAATATATAGAATGTTGGTGATAATTAAGGCATGCAGTAGGAAAGGGAGATAAAAGTGTTAGGGATGGGGGCGATTTTGAATAAGGTGTCAGAGAAGGCTTTACTAAGACTTAACACTTGAGCACAGATCGGATGTTTCTGCTGGAGAAGTATTACAGGTAGAGGGAAACGCTGGTAATGCCATAGAGTCGTGATTACGCGTATGCAAGCAACAGCAGAGGCCACTGTGGCTGAAGCAGAGTGAGGGAGAAAGCAGCAGCAATGAGGTCAGAGAAGTAATAATGTGTGAACATGGGAGGTAGGGGCCAGACTGTGTCCAAATAATCTCAATGCTGTCATGGCTAGAATATTCAGTAGTTTAAGAGTAATTCAGCATATTCTCTTGATTTAAAATACTAGAATTTTCTATTGAATTCTCACTGCCAATTTATCCACAGTAATGCCACTTTAAGATCTTTAGTTTTTCATTTCTTGAAGTAGCCGGCACAACAAATCTCCATAGACCTTTAACTTATATTCCAAAATGTATAATTTTGTGCCTTGCCAATAGAAGGTTTAACCCAGAATGTGACAACAAGTAAGTAGTAAATCTTTTAAAACAAAAAGCCTCAAAGAAATACAGATATTAATAGGGGAAAATAGTAAATGTATTATTTTTATTAAAGTATTATCAATACCTAGAAACAATTAAGGGTACATTATAAATATGGATACAAAATAAGTAAGTCAAAGAGTCACTTGAAATAGAAAACTTTAACTATAAGTTATTTTTAAAAGTATATCAATGGAAACAAACCATAAATTTGTTAACTTTAAATGCCACTATATGTATTGTAAGAATATAAAACTTTAAAATCTTCTTGTTTAAATTCCTAAATAACTACAGAATGACTAAATATGTTCAGGATCCTTTGGGCATAAAAATTATTTACAGTCACCTAGCAAACCAAATACAATTGACCTTTGAACAAAATGGGCTTAAACTACGGGCCCTCTTACATGCAGATTTTGTTGCAGTACAGTACCATAAATGTATTTTCTCTTCATTATGATTTTAATAACATTTTTTCTCTAGATTACTTTATTGTTAGAATACAGTACATAATGCATCACCTGTTTACCTTATCCGTCGTAAGGCTTCTGGTCCACTGTAGGCTATTAGTACTTAAGTTTTGGGGGAGTCAAAAGTTATACATGGATTTTTAACTATGTGGGGAGTTGATGCCCCTAACCTGTGTTGTTCAAGGATCAACTATAATTCATTATGCTGTATTTCTGTTGTTTTAAAATGTACCATAGTTTTGCTTATAGAGGTGTTAATTCATTAACTCACAGAGTAATACCATAAGACAAAATACTCTGACTTATATTTGCTACATTTTGAATATTTGGAGAAATTACTTTTGAAGGGGACTTTATACATTTGAACCATTTGAGTTACTAATAATCACACTGACAAATTCAGAAAATTTCCCCACCACCACTAAAATTATCCATCAGAATCAAAGTAGGTTCCCTATGTCACATGCAAAAAAATTTCCAAGTTCTATATCCATACATTTCAATCAGGTTCAAAAGGGAAGAAGAGATGCAAAAAACTGCAATAACAATTTTAAATACCACATTCCATTTTCCCTTAAATATTTGGCTTTGATTTAGTATAATGGTCTAAATTTTGCCCAAAAGAAACTAAGAAAAATATTTCTTGTTTTCCAAAAATTTAAATATTTCCTGGATTTTCAATTCAAATTATATGTAATCACAAACTTATATTAAAGTAGAAAGTTAGCAGAACATTTAAAAAATATCAACCTCAAATAAATATAATTTTATCTTATGTTCCAGTACCTTCGTTCTACTCATTTTTTTCAGCTTGCTAGGAAGGCTCTAGATTTCTTTTCAATGTTTAAAAGCAAACGATATTTTCATTCCTCTTCCCTTTAAAAATGGTAGAAAAAAATCTATTTTAAAACAGAGGCAAAAACTCCTTGAAACATTTTTCCTCGCCTCAAAACAGACCTATGTTTGGTATACATTTTTAAAAAAATTTTTAAAATGGGAGACAGAGGCTCATAATGAAACGTTTTCTTTTTATAAGTAACGAGGTCTGACAGAGTGACATATCCATGGGACACACAAGAAAAATACTGTGTGTGTGTGTGTGTGTGTCATACATATTTATATATAACACACCATTGCCTTATATAGTACCCCTAATTTAAGAGACTGACTTACATTCACTCATCTATTTATCTATTTTAGATAGGCAAATTACTATCATTTAAGATAAAACAATACTGATGTTCAAAGTACTTCTGTAGATGATACAGAAGATATGTGTTTGCCCCATATCCAGATAACAGGCAACAACAAAGCACACAAACCAGAGACATAAATCATATACTATCCACTATGAACAAGTTCTAGTCAAGACTTCATGTCACAACATTTAATGGCTAAAAACTAAAGAGCACCTAGCAAAAGAAAGCGTATTTAAATAAATGCTTTCATGTGAGTCGAAAAGGTTCACTTAGCAAACCCTAAGCAATACTGACCATAAAGACATGATGTATCAGTCTCATACTTGAGAAGATTCTGTCTCCTTGGTCTGCTTCAAAGAGCTCACTGTAGGTCGATTACATATATTTATGCTGCTTCTCAACAGAAGCAAAGTTCATAGCTTTGCATGTGATGGCATCTTGTCAGGCTATAAGCACTCTCAAAATATAACTTGCATTTATCATTTCTACTTTTTGATCATGACAGCGTAAGAAAGCCTGCCTTCTCAAATACACAGAGGTACTCAATGTGCACTTTCCAACTTACACATAGGAATATGTTTGCTCTTTAGAATGTGTATTTAATAAGAGCTCAAGACTTTCTTAATAAAATCTAGATGGCAATGAAATTTTCTAAGTCATGAAAGACTATTTGAAAGCTATTAAATAAATTCTATCCTAATTACTATAATTTTAAGTACACTTTATTCTGAATAATTCAAACAATATCTTTAAGCAAACTTATAATGTACAGAGTTTAGCCTTGCCAATATGGAAACTTAATTTAAAAAAAAAGAAAGAAAAGAAAACTATTCAAAGCCTCTGGCCAGAGATAAAATTGTAAATGATTTTAGGTTTTCTAACAAAGTACTTAAATTTTCTTACAAAACCATAACTCTTCTTTCCTTAAAAATACATTCTCCAGTAGAAATACCAAACCAGAAAAGATATTTGAACAAATCACACCTAAAGCATGATCTTTCAGTGTAAAATATTTTCCCACAGATCCAAGGAGACCAAAAATTATGACATGCAACCCAAAAACAGAAAGCTAGGGACCCAGGATATGAAACACCTACTATAAGAGACCAGATCACCAAAAGAACCATAAGCTCACAATCACATGAAGAACATCTATACAAAAGCTTTAAAAATAAAAAATAAATACAGGCAATAGAATTAAGTTAAAAATAAAAATGAAAAGTAGGTACATTTTCATAAAAGGACATAAAAACTTTGTGAATACTGTAACCACTATATAAATACAGGCCTACCCCAAATATATTGTAGGTTCAGTTCCAGACAACCACAATAAAGCAAATATTGCAACAGTGAGTCAAATAAATTTTGGGGCTTCTCAGTACATATAAAAATTACATTTACACTATACAGTAGTCTATTAAGTGTGTAATAGCATTATATCTAAAGAAACAATGTACATATCTTAATTTAAAAATACTTTATCGCTAAAAAATGCTAACCATCATCTGAGCTTTCAGTAAGCCGTAATTTTTTTGCTGGTGGAGGGTCTTGCCTTGATGTTGATGGTTGCTGACTGATCGGGGTGGTGGTTGCTGAAGGTTGGGCTGGCTGCGGCAATTTCTTAAAATAAGACAATAATGAAATTTGCCGCATTGATGGACTCTTCCTTTCATGAACAATTTCTCTGTAGCATGAGATACTGTTTGATAGCATTTTACCCACAGTAGAACTTCTTTCAAAATTAGAGTCAATCCTTTCAAACCCTGCTGCTGCTTTATCAACTAAGTTTATGTAATATTCTAAATCCTTTGTTGTCATTTCGACAATCTTTACATCATCTTCACCAGGAGTAGATTCCATTTCAAGAAACCACTTTCTTTGCTCATCCATAGGAAGCAACTCCTCATCCATTACAGTTTTATCATGAGATTGCAGCAATTCAGTCACATCTTCAGGCTCCACTTCCAATTCTAATTCTTTTGCTATTTTCACCACATCTGCAGTTACTTCCTCCACTGAAGTCTTGAACCCCTCGAAGTCACCCATGAGGGCTGGAATCAACTTCTTCCAAACTCCTGTTAAGGTTGACATTTTGACCTCTTCCCATGAATCACGAATGTTCTTAATGGCATCTAGAATGGTGAATCCTTTCCAGAAGGTTTTCCATTTACTTTGCCCAGATCCATCAGAGGAATCACTATCTATGGCAGCTATAGCCTTACGAAATGTATTTCTTAAATAATAAGACTTGAAAGTTGAAATGACTCCTTGGTCCATGGGTTGAAGAACAGATGTCGAGTTAGCAGGCATGAAAACAACATTAATCTCATTGTACATCTCCATCAGAGCTCTTGGGTGACCAGGTGCATTGTCAATGAGCAGTAATATTTTGAAAGGAATCTTTTTTTCTGAGCAGTAGGTCTCAACTGTGGGCTTAAAATATTCAGTAAACCATGTTGTAAACAGATGTGCTGTCATGCAGGCTCTGTTATTCCATTTATAGAGTACGGGCAGAGTGGATTTAGCATAATTCTTAAGAGCTCTAGGATTTTCAGAATGGTAAATGAGCATTGGTTTCAACTTAAAGTCACCAGCTGCATTAGCCCCTAACAAGAGAGTCAGCCTGTCCTTTGAAGCTTTGAAGCCAGGCATTGACCTTTCCTCTCTAGCTATGAAAGTCCTAGATGGCATCTTCTTCCAATATAAGGCTGTTTCATCTACATTGAAAATCTGTTGTTTAGTGTAGCCACCTTCATTAATTATCCTGGTTAGATCTTCTGGATAACTTGCTGCAGTTTCTACATCAGCACTTGCTACTTCACCTTGCACTTTTATGTTATAGAGACGGCTTCTTTCCTTAAACCTCATGAACCAACCTCTGCTAGCTTCAAACCTTTCTTCTGCAGCCTCCTCACCTCTCTCAGCCTTCATAGAATTGAAGAGAGTTAGGGCCTTGCTCTGGATTAGGCTTTGGCTCAAGGGAATGTTGTGGCTGGTTTGATCTTCTATCCAGACCACTAAAACTTTCTCCATATCAGCAATAAGGCTGTTTCGCTTTCTTATCATTCGTGTGTTCACTGGAGTACCACTTTTAATTTCCTTCAAGAACTTATCCTTTGCATTTACAACTTGGCTAACTGTTTGGCGCAAGAGGCCTAGCTTCCGACCTATCTCTGCTTTTGACATGCCTTCCTCACTAAGCTTAATCATTTCTAGCTTTTGATTTAAAGTGAGAGACATGCGACTCTTCCTTTCACTTGAACACTTAGAAGCCATTGTAGGATTATTAATTGGCCTAATTTCAATATTGTTGTGTTTCAGGGAAAAAGGAGGTCCAAGGGAAGGGAGAGATGGGGGAAGGGCCAACTAACAGAACAGTCACAACACATGCAGTATTTATCAATTTTAAGTTCACTGTATTACATGGGTCTGGTTCGTGGCACCCCAAAACAATTACAATAGTAACATCAAAGTTCACTGATCACAGACCACCATAACAAATACAATTATAATGAACAAGTTTGAAAGACTATGAGAATTACCAAAATGTGACACAGAGACACGAAGTGAGCAAATGCTATTGGAAAAAAATGGTGCCAATAGACTTCCTCAATACAGGACTGCCAAGTTCGATTTGTAAAACACATAACATCTGCGAAGCACAAAAAGTGAAGTGCAATAAAATGAGGTATGCCTATATTGTGTCAACCTTCAGATTTGGGTTATCTCTTTGGGAGGTTTAAGGTATTAGTTTTTAATCTCAAATTCTTTACAAAGAAATTTACCTCCCTCTGAAATAGTAAGTCAAGTAGCACTTCAAGTTTTTTCCTTCATGGAAATGGTTGCTGGAATAGAAAAAATCCTTTCATGCTCTAATAAAGATTTTGAATTAAATCTTTTTCTTCTACAGAAATCAATTATTGGTAATACATTATCTCCTCTTAGCAAATTAAAGAAGCATTCAATCACATTATAATACCAAAGAAAAAATGATATAATTTAAAAATGTGTTTATACACTAGTTCAAGACAATCAATTAACCTCCATTTCCACTTGAAAAACACAAGACAAAAGGAAGTTTTTACTAGTCTACTCTTCAAAAAAGGGGACGGGTGGCTATAGGGGCCAATTCAGAAATTACAGTTGTCCTTTATCTGCTGGAATGTAACTCATGAGCTGTCACCCCTTTCTAATTCCTGTATGTTGTCACACTTATTGCTTTCTTTGCCCTCTTGGTATGTACGAAGCTGCTCCATGAAGCCAGCATTTGGACATATGGAAGGCCTTGCATTTTTCACCAAAGAGAAAGCACTGGTAAATGAGATTTCTTCAGAATTCATCAGGAAACCTACTACAACTGCAGCAGCCCTGGAAACTCCTGCATTACAATGAACAAGAACCACTCCATCCTGCAATAAAATCAATCAAAAATCTCCATTATTCACTTAGAAAGGTTATTAAATCACTTGTACATTCTTATACTACCTGAAATTATAAAAACATTCCTTTTATCAATTTGACTCAATATATTCAATTACCAAAATACAATTCCTTGTAAGCAATGAATGGAAAAAAAAAATCAATTAATCAATCAACTAACTTCTCTTCCTACCCCCCAGGGATTGAAATGCCTTGATAATGTATTTAGAATTTTGGAAAAGTATCTTTTTTTTTTTTTTGGAAAAGTATCTTTTATTAAACTGAAGTAATATAGTAAAGTACATATAAAAGCCTAGTAAACTTAGGAAATACACATCGATAAATAAGAGAAAAATCACAGGTAATATATGTGGAAACAAATAAAATGACAATCATAACACTGAACAGAAAGACCAAGAAGAAACTAGTGTCACTGGCTTGGTAATCTATGTGTAAAATGACCAGCAAGGAAAAAATTTTCTACCCTTGGATATACTTTATTCTGGAAGGAAGTAACTTAAAAAATAGTTAAATTTATGAGGTAGTAAAATGATGACACAAACAGCTCATGACAATGTGAAGTAGAAAAGGCAATTAGATACCTTAGCATCAGGTCAATAAATGAAAAATGTTTCAGGTAACTTGCAAATGATACTTTACAAGTGAAGAGGGACACAGTGCAAGACCAATTTTGACGGGTTAATACCACATTAATAATGAAATGATGGAGCTGACGGAACAGCACTGATATAGGTTGACTTATCTCAGGCTTTTAAGAAGTTAATGATCTAGGGTGGGGTGGGAGGGATGGGGTGACTGGGTGATAGACACTGGGGAGGGTACGTGCTCTGTTAA
>NC_138371.1:45789818-45796620 GCF_054177405.1 Leptonychotes weddellii | reverse complement strand
AAAAAAAAAAAGAAGTTAATGATCTAGATGAAATGAAGTGAACCCTACAGAATTAGACATTCTGGTTAATTACTTCATTTCCCGATTCTTCTTTTGGTACAACACAAAAGAAAGATGGGAACAGGGGAAGGGGGACAAAATAAAACCTAAACTGAAAACTCTCTACCCAAAGCATAGATTAACAATACCATCTTTAGGACTCATTGGATTATTTCACTTTTGCAAGGCAGTTCTCTCACAATTATAAATCTGTCGCAAAATTCCTTTCCTAATCTATTGCAATAAATTTGCAAATGCTTCTCATTTCAAGAAAACCAAATGATTCACAATAAAAATTAGTATTTTGAAAATCCTCATTATCAAAAAAGACAATTTCAATTGTTTTCTTATATTTATGACTATTTCCAAATTTTAACTGTTTCTGTACAGGATGGGCTAATACCAATACTATACATACATGCAACTTTTCTCACTTTGTGTAATAGGTCATTTTTATGAGATTAGAGGCATTTAAAAATCATATTACAGTAAATGATGAAAACTAGTAAGGAACTTCTTTCATCTCAAAACAAATCAGATGTTTGAAAGAAACCCAGAATTGTAAGCTAAATAAGAGATATCATTGGGCGCCTGGGTGGCTCAGTTGGTTAAGCAACTGCTTTCAGCTCAGGTCATGATCTTGGAGTCCCTGGATCGAGTCCCGCATCGGGCTTCCTGCTCGGCAGGGAGCCTGCTTCTCCCTCTGACCCTCCCCCCTCTCATGTGCTCTCTCTCTCTCATTCTCTCTGTCTCAAATAAATAAATAAAATCTTTAAAAAAAAAAAAGAGATACCATTCAATATCATTTTTAATATTTCCTGACTACATACTACTCATGTTTAATAATGTTATTATTTTCTTCTTTCTTATACCCTTATGTAACAGCTACCTTTCTGTTGCTTTCTATAGCCTTTGAATTGACTTATTTATCTTTTATTATTCTTTGGGTATCATATTGTCCTTGAAAGTATTCCCAGAGGGGCTCCTGGGTGGCTCAGTGGGTTAAGTGTCTGACTCTCAGTTTCTGCTCAGGTCATGATCTCAGGGTCGTGAGATCGAGCCCCACCCTGGACTCTGTGCTCAGCAGGGAGTCTGCTTGAGATTCTCTCTTGCTCTCCCTCTACCCCTCCCCACCTCGCTCTCTCTCTAAAATAAGTAAATAAATCTTAAAAAGGAGAGGGGCGCCTGGGTGGCTCAGATGGTTAAGCCTCTGCCTTCGGCTCAGGTCATGATCCCAGGGTCCTGGAATCGAGCCCCGTGTCAGGCTCCCTGCTCCGCAGGGTGTCTACTTCTCTCCCTCCTTCCTGCTCGAGCTCTCTCTATCACTGTCTCTCTCAAATAAATAAATAAAATATTTAAAAATAAAATAAAATAAAATAAAAAGGAGAGAAAGTATTCTCAGAAAAGTTATTGGCTTGGGCGCCTGGGTGGCTCAGTAGGTTAAGCGTCTGCCTTCGGCTCAGGTCATGATCCCAGGGTCCTGGGATCGAGTCCCACGTCAGGCTCTCTGCTCAGCAAGGAGCCCGCTTCTCCCTCTGCCTCTCCCTCGGCTGCAGCTCCCCCTGCTTGTGCTCTCTCTGTCAAATAAATGAATGAAATTGTAAAAAAAAAAAAAGGTATTCACTTTATATCCCCTTTCCAGGACTCAAAATAGTAATGATTTAAATTCATAAGGAAACATTTTCCGCACTAACTGTTGTCCTCCACCTGGAAGGCCTTTGCTCTGCTTCTTGGTCCAGCTAACACCAGCTTCTGCTCTAAGAAGCCTGTCTCTCTCTGAGTGAGATGGGGTCAGGGGGGATATCTTAGCCATCTTTGTATGCTGCATCCTTAGTGCAATTTTAGGCACACAGTAGATATTCCATGAATGTTTGCCAAGCAAATAAATTAATTTTGTTCTCCATTCCCAAGAAGAAAGTGTTCTCTTAAAAATTTGAATCACCGTTTTGCTATGGGCAGATAGAAATCATGTTATCGTATTTCCAGTTTATCAAGCATTCTTTGTTCTCATGCTGTTGTGAATAACTTTTCAACTAGACTGCAAGCTCCTTGAGGGCAGCAGTATGTATGTATCCCTCATATCCTCTCAGAATAAGTAATTAATATTTGTTGACAGATTAACTGAGCTAAGTTTAGGTCTTTTTTAAGTGAGTCTTTTGATATTTAAAAATATACATATGAAAATGTTACCAGTAATTATGTCTAAATGGTGTGAGGAGGGTAAATTTTTACTTATTTGTATTTTCCAATTTTTCTACAATGACATAGTTTACTTACCTCATGTTTTTAAAATCACAGCTGATAAAATGAGTAATAAAGTAAACATGGACTATCAAATACACCTTTTCATATTAACAAAACCTTTTGCCCATAAAAAAAGGGAGTCAAGTAAATTTTCATAAAAGAACTCTTAAGGCTACAGAGGTTATTCTACTACTTTCCTCTTGTGTATATTTCTGTCCCTTAAGGCATAAATCTAACAAATAATGCATGAGGCAGAGATAGAGAAAAGGCAGAGAAACCAAACAACAGGGTTTTACAAGTACAGAGGAAAATGAGAAAAGACATGGGAAAATAGAAGAGATTCCTTTTGGCAGCTATATGTGAAAAGATAAAACAACAAAGTGTAGGGCCTAGAAAGGTAGTTTTGAGACACTCAATTAAATGAATAATCACATTTAATAAAACCTGCATATATAACAGAGAAAGTTACGAAAAGATCTCTTCTAGAAAAAATGAAGAAAATTCAAGAATTCTATTGCTAAAACTAAGTATGTATTAATTTGAACTGTAAAGAGTTTTCAGGGCAAGGAAATATTGGCTGAGTTTAGGACTGCAGTATAAAACATAATGCTTGAGGGGCGCCTAAGTGGCTCAGTTGGTTAAGCGACTGCCTTCAGCTCAGGTCATGATCCTGGAGTCCTGGGATCGAGTCCCACATCGGGCTCCCTGCCCGGCAGGGAGTCTGCTTCTCCCTCTGACCCTGCCCCCTCTCATGTGCTCTCTCTCTCTCATTCTCTCTTCCTCAAATAAATAAATAAAATCTTTAAAAACAAACAAACAAACATAATGCTTGAGAAATGAGAACAGATTATGGAATTCTAATACATCTAGTAACAGAAACCTTGTAGGTACCTCCTCAGATTCCCTTGGTGCCATCACCTCATGGGCCCTAAGCTTCTCCACCTCAGCCTCCTCTTCTTGGCCCGCTGCCCCCCTTAGGCCTGATGAGTTTTGCTGGCCTACTGAGAAGGCCTGGCTCTTCCCCTGTGATGGTCTCTGCAGAAACAAGTACACCCTGAGTTCTGGATTCCCCTGCTGCTTCTGAACGTGGATGCAAAGTACACAGGCCACTGAGTTTGGCTTCAAGGCAGCTGCTGAAGGACAGAGTGTGTAACCTGGAACTGTGGGATTAGTTACCTCCCTGCGGGGTAAATTTTGACCACTAAAACAGGAGCTGACAGCAAGCCAGGTAGATGAGTTCTCTCTTCCCTCCCTCCCCAAGTCTGTACAGAGGTGCAGTTTTTTGTGCTCCCTGCCAGGAGATGCCTTAAGTGGCAGAGCAGGTACACCTGCTAAGCACCCAACTATTCCACTGTCAGCTCATTGTGCAGTTGTGCTTAGCAAGGGAAATGCATCATCTCACGTGGCTTCCCATCCTTTCCTGAATCACTTCCCTTTCTCCCACTCTCACTGCCCATGGATTCCATCTCTCAAATGAGGCACCAGCTCTTAATCTTTGTCTCAGGTTCTGTTTTTTAGGAAACCCAAGCCAAGGAAACTTTTAATCAATTATTACCCTTTCTACTTTTTGCTTGCAACATGTACATATCTTTGAATATGAATATGCATATGGATGATGCCTATATTTTTCTTTTGCCATTTAAGGCATATCTCACATCTCCTTAGAGAAGCAGCTAATACAGAAACATGATCATGTTTATTTTTAACACTATCAACTGGCACACTGGAATGTTATAATCCAGATCTTATAAAATTTTTCATAAGAGAAAATACTGGCCAATAGTAGGCCTTGAATTAGAAACCCTCTTCCTCTTCTTTTATCTAAATATCTGCTATTAAATAAAGCTGAATGGTAGAGTTGAAGAGTTTTATATTTTCCAGATAATCTAAAGGAAAGCACCTAGAACAGTGCTGGGCACGTAAGGCATTCAATAAATTTTACCAAAAAGAAGGAAGGGAGAGGGAAGAAAAAAGGTTAGGAGAAAAGGTAGAAGGGAAATCATTAGCCAGAATTCAACTAAGCTGGATTCTAATGTTGAGTGTCATTAATTGTTAGATGCCCCAGGAGAGTTAACTTTTCTCTGTAAGTGCTTCTACACTCCCATCTATTTATCTCACATAAATTTTGTAAGAATTATATGCTAACTAAAAATGATGTCATTTCAAGGTATAATTACTGGTAATAGCCAACCGAGAAGCCCAGTGTTGACTTGGATCTATTACCAAAGTTGAAGTAGGATATTATCTGTTGGTCTTTTAAAGTAAGAGAACCAGTGGACAGCTTCTGATCAGCATTTTCATACAATCTCAGTAAAGCAATACACATTTAGTCCTTAGAGCACCCTATAACTTTCTATTGTTAAAAATGCATAAATTCACTATCCCTACCACATCCACAAAAATGCAAATTAATCTTCATAAATACATTAAAAGGACTATAGCAGTATCTATCCCATACTCCACCTGATTATCTTGCAAACTGGTTAGAGGGCAGGTGGTTATAAACCATCAAAGGAAATCTAAGTACATATAAACACAGGAAAATTCAGTTCAGTGGAGATTTTTATCTCCTAATATTTCTTTTTTTTTTTTTTTTAAAGATTTTATTTATTTATTTGACAGAGAGAGAGACAGCGAGAGAGGGAACACAAACAGGGGGAGTGGGAGAGGGAGAAGCAGGCTTCCCGCCGAGCAGGGAGCCCGATGTGGGACTTGATCCCGGGACCCTGGGATCATGACCTGAGCCGAAGGCAGACGCTTAACGACTGAGCCACCCAGGCGCCCTATCTCCTAATATTTCTCAGGAAGCCATAGGAAGATGAGAAATTAATGTTAAAAGTAAGTATCTCATTGAGGGGCGCCTGGCTGGCTCAGTCAATAGAGCATGCAACTTTTGATCTCAGGGTCATGAGTTTGAGCCCCACATTGGACACAGAGATTACTTAAAAAAAAAAAAAGTATATATCTCATTGAGAAGAAAAATTGGAGAACTAAAAAGTTGTAGAAGTTCATGAACGATTGGTGGAGGGGAAATTTCATAGTGGTTCTCTGTATTCATCACAAAAAGAATAAAGATTGGATAATGGACTTGTACTTCAAAATTTCTGCCTTTGAGGAACTGTGGATCAAAATGAAACTTACCTTCATTTTTGCTTGTTCAATAAATTCAAAACATTCTGGAAAATAAGACAGGATATTGGTTTCAGGCAGATCCAATATAGAAATGCTCTTATATATAAAGTCACTGAGGAAAGCATTTTCAACTCCATATGCAACATTGAGAATATGAGTCACCTTAAAGAGAAAAAAAAGATGATTTTTAAAAATTCTCTAATGAATTAATATTAGGCTAATTAAAAAGAGAATGGGATGTTGAGATTTGTAACGAGAATAAACAATTTAAGCATAACTCACTTGAATAATACTTGCAGGAAGCCTTCTTTGACTGCCCATCCCTCACCAGAAGTGCTAATTCTATACATTCCCATAGCACCCTCTACTTGCCCTAATTATAGCTCTTATCACTTTGAGATTATTTGTCTCCCTCATGGTACTAGAAACTCCACGAGGGTAGGGACCATGTTTGGTTTATTCACTATTCCAAGTAAGCACTGTGAGTGAGCAGTGACCTGAGCACAGAAATTACTTAAAATATTTGTTAGAAAAATCAATGAATATCCATATAATAAACTCAAATAAGGGAAGTAGATCAATAACAGAAACTTCCCTTTCAATAATTATTTCCCAATTTTCCTTCATATTCGTCATAAATATGATGGTTCTCAAGTGTGCCTGCCCATCAGAATCACTCAGTGAGTTTTTTAAAAATGTCAATGCCACAGAGCCTCAAACCCAGAGATTCCAATGAATTAGTCTGGTTGAAAGGATGGTCATGAAAGATTTTCTTTCAAATGGTACACAAAAGCAACCTTCTACTCCATCTGTGCATTTGAGTTCCTTTCCTACAGTCTACCAAGCATATGGAAGGAGTCATGTGGAAAGTCAATTAAAAGAATTCAAAAGCAAAATGGATCAGAAAAATAAGGCACTGTTTCTTTTTTTTTTTTTAAGATTTTATTTATTTATTTGACAGAGAGAACGAAAGAGCACAAGCAGGGGGAGCAGCAGAGGGAGAGGAAGAAGCAGGCCCCCTTCCGAGCAGGGAGCCTGATGTGGGACTCGATCCCAGGACGCTGGGATCAGGACCTGAGCCGAAGGCAGATGCTTAACCATCTGAGTCATCCACGCGCCCAAGGCACTGTTTCTTGTTATGACATGCCTCACTGTACTTATTCTCTCTTAACATGGGTGTTAGGTTTTGCCTGATCTCCGTATTTTCATGTATTTCACATATATTTTAGACTATCTGTCCAGCTCTGCCTCTCTTGCCCCTACTACCCTCCTAGATATGGCTCTGGCAGTGCCCTACTCCTCCCCTAGCACAGCTGACTGGATTCAGGCAGACACCTGACTTAAACAAAACTGATCAAATAATCTTTAGAAATTTTAAAAATAGGGG
>NC_138371.1:45765426-45789318 GCF_054177405.1 Leptonychotes weddellii | reverse complement strand
AAATGTATTCTACATTCCCAAAAGAAAAGAAATGAGGTCTTTCATATATGGATGTATAGATCTATAGATCTTCACAGGATTATGGAGAAAACCAGAATCTTGGGAAAACCTGTTGAAAGGTAAAAGTGCTTTACAAATATTGTGGATTACCAATGCCTGGGGAGTTTAGCTGTTGGGAAATGCAGTTAATATGGGTATTGATTGGTCCTGATTAAAAAGAATTGTACTGAGTCACAGGTGGTGGTGATGATGGGCATCCAGTCTAAAACCCTTTCTAGTAATTAGACATACTTCCAAAATGTAATTACGGAGGTCCTAACAATGATTGCCCTTGGGAAGCCCTTTGTAATATGGATAATAATAGCCCCTTATTGAGAACTTGGTATGTGCTAGGCATATGTCACTTTATCCTCACATTTAGGCATTATTATTTCCAATTTTAATAAACTTTTATATTTTGAAACTGGTTCAGGGATGCCTGGGAGGCTCAGTCATTAACCATCTGCCTTCGGCTCAGATCATGGTCCCAGGTCCCAGGGTCCTGGGTTCGGCCCCGCATTGGGCTCCCTGCTCAGTGGGAAGTCTGTTTCTCCCTCTCCCACTCCCCCTGCTTGTGTTCCCTCTCTCACTGTGTCTCTGTCAAATAAATAAAAATCTTAAAAAAAAAAAAGAAACTGGTTCAAAAATCAGAACATTACAAAATAGAAACATTAAGAAATCTTGCTCTCACCGTGTCCCTATCTACTCCGTTATCTCCCACAATAATGGTAACCACCTTTGTTGAAGTTTCCTGTATATTCTTTTAGAACATCCTTTTTTTTTTTTTTTTACTGTTATTAGTCTCCTTTTATTCTTTTGATAATCTCCTCCAGAGTTAACTACTTCTGTTTGTGGGTGATGAAATGTGTAAGGAATCCACTTCAAACGTTGGCCCAGCTATGAGCATGGTCTTTCCCTTTACTGGAACTCAGAATGAAGACTTTTGATTCTTGTTTTTTATATTCCAGTCCCAGAAGTAGTTTTTCACTGTAGAAGTTATCTGCAGGCAGTCTTATGCTTTCTAGCAGTAGTCTACGACCAGGCTCTAGCTTCTCCAGGACACTACACAGGATGGATTTAAATGTGTGTTAAACTAAGAGGCATTCTCTCAAATGAGTTTAAACGCATTTTATTTTTAGACAACCTACATGACATGTTTTTTATTCTTAAAAACAATGCCTCTGCTCCAAATAAATCAGGGTCAAAACAAATGAAGAGCTCAAGAGGCCATCAGTCCCATCTGTCTAAGTCCTGGTGTCATGTGGGTGAAGAGGAGCAGCCCGTTATGGCAACAGCTGATGCGTCCAAAGTCATGGCAGAATTCATTAACATTTCTCCATATTTAAACCGTCTGTAAAGAAAATCATATATGGGTTCACACCATCCTCATGGGAGTCCAGCAGAGCAACCACGCCATGTGGATTCATGTTTTCACCAATAAAGAACTGGTAGTTTTTGAAATTAGCAAGGATGTGATTGATTTGCTCTGCAGCCCCTGTCATAAAAGATTTTACTCTTTCTGGCCTCTGTTCTTCAAGTTTGCCTTTGATTGATTTCATGTAATCTTTGATGTACTTCTTGTAGGCTTCTTTTGTGAAGCTGGTTTCCTGCAACTGATGGTTCATGACAGTATCAACACCAGTGATTACTGTACTTTAGGGACCTTCGCCCTCCGGGCCTTCAGAGGACGCATTTCCACCAATGACCGAGTCATCAATGTTACCCTCTGTCTGTCCTACTGACCATGGCTGATGAGGTCCCGGTAGATGATCATGCTAAGGCACTACCTTAGCAGGAGCCGGGAGCTCTGACCGAGCGGTGCAGCCGGAGTGGCACTTTCTATTAAGTGCTCAAAGAAGCTGAAGGAGGCGGCTAGGGGGAGGAACAGGCAGAAAAGGCCGACTCAGTCGCTCCCCGTACAGAGGGCACGCACGTCCCCCTACGTCATTGCGCGCTTTTAGAACATCTTTAGGCAAATAATTTATTCCCTTTCTTACACAAAGACAACACCTTGGGTTCCCCTCTCACTTAAATATGTCCTGGAGATTTTTTCATATATTTACAGACCCTTTTCTTGGTGTTCTTTTGTATAGCTATTCAGTATTCTATGGTGTGAGTGTACTATTGTTTAAACAGTTCCCTATCGATGATCACGTGGGCTGTTTTCAATGATTTGCTATTATGAACAATGCAGCAGTAAGTACCTTGGAACATTTTATGTTAGAGTCAGTTTTCTATCTTCCATAGGGCTTTATAGGGCACACACCAGGCACTTGAATACCTTATTAATAAAGCAACTACTATTACTGTACCTAAACATTAAAATGAAATTCCTACTGAAACTTCTGAAATGGTCCTCCACAAGAGAATTTCTATTAATTATAGCACTTTACGGCCCTGAGACAGAGGACGGCCTGGAATGACCGGGGTGCACGAGAGAGCAGGCACACCTGGACCTTTGGGAGGAGAAACACGCAGGGGCTGAAAGGTGGTTTTTCCAAATTACGTTAGATCCATAAAACCTCTTTGTTTTGCGGCGAGATTCAGCTAAGGCTGAAAGGGCCCGGGAGGCAGAGCGGTTACTTTGGTCTCCCTACTCGTCGGCAGGTTGGCCTCCACCCTCAGGGGAACGCGCCACCAAGTCACTCCTTGAGCGTACCCAAGTTCTCCCGTGGACACTGCAGCTCATTTCCTCCTACCTTGAGGTCTCTCAACCAATGAGTTTGCCTATTCACCCAGAAAAGCAACTATCGGTGACAGTTCTAAGGCTGGAGCGTGATTCCACGCTGGAACAACAAATCTCATGACCAAGAATGGAGCTGAAGAAGCTGAAAGGAAAGCGGGGTCCACATGGGAGAAACAGAGGGGATTAAGAGAGATGTTATAGGAAACATCTCATCAATGTGGCACCTCCATCATCTGGATATTCTAGAGGAAACCTCCAGAATGGCCTGCTTCCCAAATGCAGATACATCTGAAGCCAATGAGATTTTGTTACCCATAGTATTCTCTGCCTGGTGCCCAGTGATATGCTCAATGGAGGTAAAAATGCAAAGTACGGCCTGGAAAGAAATTTATTTTTGTGGTTTCTTAGAAATGACTGTCATCCGTAGCTCTTAGCATGTGAAGCAGCAGATGGAGTTGCATATGTCCCATGGGAGAGAGGACTGGTGCAGTGATTTCTTTCTGACTCCAGTGCATTTCTTACTGAGACACAGGAAGGCTCATGGAATTTGATGCCTCGGCTCATCACTGCTCAAGACTCAATTCAGCCCAAATTGCTCCTGTTGGAGAAGTGAACTCGGATGGTTCCTTTAATGAGGCAGGAGGGGGAAATTCCATTTTCTGCCTGAGCTCAGTGCAGCCTGCCTGAAGGCTGAGGGGTCCAGATGCCGAGCCATTGACCGACTTGGATCCAGGAGCAGCAGTGTCAGCAGATCTGGAGGCTCAGCCTCACTTGGAATCAGATGCTATTAAAGCAGAACAGAATCTTCTCTGAACAAGCTGCCACCACAGCTCCCATGGCCACCATCTGCTGTAGCAATGTCCCCACCGTGATGTGCTCCCTGCTTCTTCTGGTTACCTTCCCATGCATGTAGTGCCGCCTGATTTGGGAGGCTGTAAGCTATAAATAATAGCTTTAGTACCCCAGCTCAAGCCAGGAGCAGAATTCTCTATGGTGGAATCGTGCCAGCACACAGAAAAGGCAATAGTGGCCCCTCATCTGCCTTCCTCCCTCCCCCCAGGTCCCTCCCGCCGGTCCCCACCCTTTCTTTTTTCAGGCCTCTGGGGCTCTCTCTTGCTTGGCAGCTGCATCTGGTGGACCAGCTTGGAGCAATGAGCTTCTGCCTCCCAGCTCAGTGAAACTTGCAGTTTGAAAGAGAGCCTCCAGAAGAGAGTAATGCTGATTCCAGAAGAACAGACTTGTGAATGGTGGCTTGGCAAGTGCCCAGCTTTCTGGCTCCCGGGCCAGGAAGATACTATTGCACAAGGTGGCCTTTGGAGTGCCTATCCCCTGAATTAGACCATCTAGGTCATTTGCTACGTTTTTGGGAGTAGGGCTGGCACTGACACAAATTAATTTCTAATTCTGCCCTCAGAGTAGCAGCACCCAAGATCTGGGACTGTTGGGATTATTAGGCTGCCCTGGGGGCAATTTCTTCAGATGTTTTTGTCATTTCTAACCTGGTTCTAACCTGGTAGTAACTGTAGGGCTTTGGGTGTCTTAGGGAGCTAAAACAAAATATCATAGACTACGTGGCTGAAACAACAAACGTTTATCTCTCATAGTTCCGGAGGCTGGGAATCGGAGATCGTGATGCTGGCTGATCCGGTTCCTGGTGAGGGCTTGATGCCTGGCTTGCGGAGGCTGGCTGCCTTCTGGCCCTCAGAGGGGGTGGGCGAGGGAGAGGGAGAGCCAGGGACAGAGCTTTTAAGGTTGAATCGGCTTGAGACCCCAGGCGCTCCAAATTCTAGTCTATTGTTATTTCAACAACGTTCTTGTGCTTCAGGTACCAGTTGTTCTTTTAGTTACAATATCTGCTCTTTCAGACTTCCTTTGACAAGAAATTTGTACTTCTGAGGTCAATTTATCTAATAATAAGAATACCTGTCCCTCTGATGGAAGTTGAAACCTAAGCATTTGCAGATGACACAATCAAATGAGTACCATCTGCCTCAAAAAGCAGGCCTAATATATTCTACCCTGGGGAAAAGTAACAGGACCTCTTATAAGGAGAGTTGACAACTTGAATGAAAGTATCATGGGGTCCTTGAGATCAAATAGTGGCAAGAGTCACCTAAGAAAGAAAGCATTTCACATGCTCTCAACAGGAAGCTTGAGACACTTGTTTGACCTGATCAATATGATGAAGAATGAGAAAGACTGTGCCATCCAGGTGGGGGGCGGGGGGGAGGACAAGTATGTGTGGGAGGCAGGAGACCAAGGGACAGAGAGGCCAAGGTGGGCACACTAGGAAGGCAGAAGGCGCCCATTTTCCCCAACTTGATGCACTGACTCCCAGAGGCACGTGTGTTCTGTGGTGAAGAAGAATGGACTGAAAGTCCTGCAATCGGAATCCTACAACCCGCTCTGAGGCCGGGCGCACCAAGCGAACTGCTTTCAGGTTGTATTTCCGGGCTGGCCAGGTGAGACACACACACGAGGGTCCTGAAAGCTGCAAGGCTCAGTGGAAAGAATGGGACACACGATCTCCCACCAGATGAAGAGAAAGGATGAACACAACAGTACTGATAACAAAGAAGACTGGAGGTGACTTTTGTGAGAACACCTGGAACAGTGACAGCATCTCTCTGTATGTGTGTATCACTTCACATCAACTTTTTTTTAGTACTGTTTCCACTTTTTAATAAAAATTTTAAAAAGTTTAAAAAAACTATATCCCTTTGAAATGTGCCATGCATTTAAATCAATAATCTAGTTTTGCCAAATCACTAAATTTTTCAATAAACCCTCTATTCAGCTGCTCAGTTTACCTTTGTTCTATTAGGCATCTAACAGTGTCACATGTACAGAGACAGAGGGATCTTTTAAACAGCTGCTTGATTCACATCACCAGGACGAAAGCGAATTTCAATTGGTGTATCCTAAGAGGGGACAGATAATGAAACACTTGCCAATGAATGAATTTATCAGTTTTTCTATTTTTCATTTTTTCCTTGAGAAATATTAACTTATTAGTGTAAGCAAGACTTCGAAACTTGTGCTACTTATGTTAAAATATTAATCTAAGATGGATCCTATTAGGAAATACAGTACTTCTCTTAACCTTATGCATTTCCAGGCCATTATCTCTTATTGTCAGGCAGTTATAATGGTGACTGCAACTGCCTCCTAGTCTCCCCACGCTAGTTTATGCAACACTCCAATTTATTTTCCACACTGCCTCTGACAAGCAACCTTGCAAACTGCAAATTTGATCCTGTTACTCCCCTGGGTAAAGACTTCCAAAGACTTCTGGATAAAGTCCAAAGCGTTTACTCTGGCTTACATGGACTTTGGTGATCTTACTCTTGCTTACATCTCTGACCTTGTTTCTTGGTATTCTTCTTTCTCACTCTCTAAGTCCTGGGTTACTGACCTTTTTTTTTTTCTGTCTCTGAAAGCACTGGCCTTTCTCTTCTGGGCCTCCACACAAACAATTTCTCCTATCTGAATGCTTTTCTGTCTGCTTCCTCCCCATCCCATTCCGAGCAAACTTCAGTATCATTTCCTCCGGGGAGATTTCCCTGACCTTATAATCCCCAACCCAACCCAAACATGGGTCAAGGGCATCATCTCATTCATATGCTCTCCAACAGCACCTGCATTTCCCCATCAAAGCACATAATACACCTGTACTGAAGCTGCTTATTTGTCTTTCTCCCCTCTCTGCCCCTCAGATCATAAGCTTCATGTGAATAAAAACCTCTTGCATTTCACAAACCATAGCAATTCCATGCTGCTGAAGTACTGCTTGACAAAATAGATGGCTGAAATATTTTTAGTAAACACTGAAATAAGTAATAAATCACACCAGTTGAGGGTGGAAGAAGATGGCACTGGGGAAGTAGTATGTGAGTTGGGACTCAGGCATGGGTAGGTCTTGGATGAGAAAAGAAGAGGAAAGTCTTTCCCACACAAAGGAACTACATAAGCAGAGGCAAGAAAACATGCTTCAAAGTCAGGTTCATAAGGATACATGAAGGGAGACAGAGAGAATATAAAATTGGAAAGATGGATTACAAATCCACATATTTTAATTAGGTACAATAATTTTTGCAACTTTATTAAAACAGGAGCCAAAAATGTTACCAGTTAAACTCTGAAATGGGGGCCCCTGGGTGGTGCAGTTGATTAAGCATCCAACTCTTCGGTTTCAGCTCAGGTCATGATCTGAGTCTTGAGATCAAGCCCCACATCGGGATCCCAGCTCAGTGAGGAGTCTGCTAAAGTTTCTCTACCCCCCTCCTCTGCCCCTCCCTGTGCTCTCTCTCTCTAAAAATAAATAAATCTAAAAAAACCCAACAAACTCTGAAATGGACTAATAGTTTCTAAATAAATGTAACAATTAAAATACTTCCTATACATGGTGCCAGACCTGAAGCATTTTTTTACCTTGTACTTTTTCAGAGTATCCAGATCATGAGCAGCATCTTGTGACCCTATAAGAAATAAATCATATCACCTTGAAAATAAAAATAATCATCCTAACTTTTTAATCTAATTTTGGTAGCAATTCTATTAGTTATTTATTTAAAAAATACAACTTGGAAGGACCTCAATCCAACCTTCTAAAAGACAATTTAGAAATATTCATTAAAAAATGTTCATCTTGTGGGGTGCCTATATGGCTCAGTCGGTTAAGTGTCTGCCTTCAGCTCAGGTCATGATCCTGGGATCCTAGGATAGAGCCCCACATCATCAGGCTCCCTGCTCAGTGGGGAATCTGCTTCTCCCTCTCCCTCTTCCTTTGTCCCCCACCCCCAGCTCATGCTCTTTCTCTCTTGTGTTCTTGCTCTCAAATAAATAAATAAAATCTTTAAAAAAAAATTCATCTTGTGTATGTATCTTGTCCTCTGCAATCCCACTTCCAGCAATTTGTCTTAAAACTCCCGGGTGTTGCAAAGATTAGCTATGAGGATGTTCACTATAGTACTGTTTATAATACAAAAAAAACCCTAAACAAATAAAAACAACCAAAAGCCTAATCATAGGGGTTGGGTTAAATAAAATGATACATTTATGTAGTGAAATATATACACCCATTAAAATGAGAATGCAGAGGTACCTGGCTGGCTCAGTGGGTAGAGCATGTGACTCGATCTCAGAGTCATGGCTTTGAGCCCCACATTGGGGGTAGAGTTTACTTAAACAAAACAAAACAATGAGAATGCAGAAGAATATTTATGGCATGGAAATATATTCTCAATATATTAGGTGATGATACCATTAGGTTACAAAATACCATCATCCATTTTTATAAAAACATGTATATGCCTAAAAATGGACAGGAAGTATATAGAACAAAATGTTTACAGTGGGATTACAGGTAACTTTTTTTATGTTCATCTGTATTTTTTACAATAAATATCTACTTTTTTTGTAACTTAAAAAAGGGTATTAAAAAAAACACCCACAAAATAACTCAGTGCCATTTGGTTTGGGAATACCCAATAGCTTAGAGCAAACACTGTTGGTCTATGAATTCTACCCACACTCCGTGTACCAATAGGGCTATCTATCCCCTTTTACCGTTTCTTCCTGTCAAAGTTGGCTCTCCAGATCTACCAAACTTGGAAAATGACTCTAGCTAATATGCAAGTCCAAACAGGAGATAACCAGTTAAAATAAAGTGAGTTAAACAATTGAAAAAATAGGGCATTTATTATTTAAAGATTTCAAGTATTTTACTTTCCTAAATTAGGATCCATTTCCATGCATGATGTTTTTCTTACCTCACCTATCTAGGGAATCTGCCAGCTTCTATTATGTGATTTTAGGTAGCTGAAAAGCCAGCAAGTACACTGGTTGGTCAATATTCGCCTAGTAATCTGAAACTCACAGATTCCTTACTGAGCCTACATTTAAATTTATTCCTAAAAGTTAGCCTATCAAAATATTAATATCTGTTAAAAACTGGATGGTGGATATGTAGTTGTCTGTCATATTATTTTCTGTAATCATCTATACCTTTGAAATATTTCATAATTAAAAAGTAATTTCTCAGTTTTCTGCAGGAAGTTCTAACCATCTCCAGGGGAGAAATGGCTTCAAATAAATTAAATGCAAATCATTTTTAAAATAAATGATAATTAATTCTACTCTGCCTAGGTCTTAAAATAGCAAAAAAAAAAGAAAGAAACATGCATGAATGAAATTCTTTCTTTTAACCCTGGACTGCCATTATTATATTTATCAAGGCTGGATACTTCAATCATTTCCATTAAACACACACACACCAAACACGACAGGTTGATTATATTTCAGAATTGGCTGGTACATTTTGAAAGTCACTTCCAGAATATGAACTCTATTGAAATAAATTTAGTATCCTTGAGACCAAAAAATGTTAACTTGTATGCTCTGCCTTTTCAAATAAGAAAATTATGAGTGTTAATAGGTGGGGAAACAATTTTAGTCAGCATAAATAGATTTCAGGTAATTGGCTTGTATGTTTCATTTAATACTTGGTAGTATTACAGTTCATGTTAATTCTCTCTAAATTCTAGATATAAACATCAGCTTTTCTCCAATTTTAAGTGGCTGCTTTGTGTTACAGTCCTGTGTTGAACATTTATTGGAAAGACACATTATTAAAAGAAACACTGTATACTGTATATCATGACAATGTGTTATTTTTATTTTTTTAAGATTTTATTTATTTATTTGACAGAGAGAGGCACAGCGAGAGAGGGAACACAAGCAGGGGGAGTGGGAGAGGGAGAAGCAGGCTTCCCGCTGAGCAGGGAGCCCGATGTGGGGCTCGACGCCAGGACCCCGAGATCATGACCTGAGCCGAAGGCAGACGCTTAACGACTGAGCCACCCAGGCGCCCCGACAATGTGTTATTTTTAAAAATGATTTTTTTGGTTTTTTCAAAGATTTTATTTATTTATTTGACAGAGAGAGACAGCACGCACGCGCAACCACAAGCAGGGGGAACAGCAGAGGGAAAGGAAGAAGCAGGCTCCCCACAGAGCAGGGAGCCCCATGTGGGACTTGGTTCTGTGACTGGTCCTGAACTGAAGGCCGACACTTAACCGACTGAGCCACCCAGGTGCCCCAACAATGTATTATTTAAACCTTTATTTTGAAAAAGTAGAATGTTATCCTTTTATAAACTATCTTAATTGAGCTTTAAAAACAAATATCAATTTTAAGAATTTTACAATTTTAACAGTGGCTACATGAATCATAGTTGTGTTAAAACTCATAGAACTAAATACCAAGTCAACTTTACTGTATGAAGTTTTGAAAATGATTAAAAAGTTGATGAATAGGGAAACAATTAAACAAAGAGGGCTAAGAATAACAATTTACAGTTATTTTTACATCGATACTTACAAGCCACTAATACTCATTATTTGACCAAGGATTATTATGGAAATATAAAGATGAGGTATTTTCAGTATTTTGCCATCATAATATATGTATCATAAAAAATAGCTACATAAGATCTCCAGAATCCTGTTTAAGAGATTCTTTTTATGAAAATACTAAGTATTGTATAAATTCTGATGTAGTATGTCTTAATTTATAAGTCACCATTTTCATCATCACAAAAACAAACCAAAAGCATTACTGAAATGGGAAATAAATGATATTTGAAAGAGAAATGTTTTATTTGAGAAAATTGGTAGGAGTGAACATTCATAAATGAATAAAAACAGGAGCATAAATTACTATGAGGATGAGTTAACAATATTTGTGGAAGAACTGCACAAAATAAAGAGCTATACAAATTTAATGTATTATCACCTCCCATCTCCATAACCGTATAAAAGATCCCAAGATTTTCACTTAGAATTGAAGAGAAGATCTCAAATGTCACCATTTGGAACTTCTTAACAGAATATAAATATATATATATATATAAAGTTTATATATATATATAAACAAATAATACATGTACCTTTCAACTACCCAAGAGAAATGGAATTTTCTACTTTTACGAAGTAAGTTGGTTTTAAGAAAAGTCCTAGGGATTTTGCTGTAAAAATATAATTTTCAAAGCCTAGGACAAAAATGCTAAGATCTTTTTGTCAACCTGTTAGATAGTTCAAGGGCCTACGTAAGATTTTTGAAATGCAGAAGCTGGTTTGAATTTATGAGCTAACCGAAAAAGATTAGTTTTACAGCTTCATTTTCTTTATTCCCTACCAAAAACAAATACTAATTTCAATAGTGCTAGGTGGGAGTTGTGTTGCTTTGAAGAGATGAAGAAAGCTCTTTGAAGCAACCTAGAAACAATCCCCCCATCTCCAGAGAGAAACTCAGTCTGGTCAGAAAGAACTCCTGCATCATTCATGTGGAAGAACTTAAGATGTAATCATCCACGGGTCCCTCGGAAATAAGGCACTTGTAACTAGGCAGAAAAAGGTCCATCTACCTCTCACAGGAAAGCAGGTTGTACCTGATAAAAACATCCCATTTCCTGGTCCAGAGAGGAGACCATATAAGGTCTAGTTTCAGAAGTCTCTCCCAGAACTCTCCCAGGATTCTGGGAAGGGTTCCAATGCCAATCTGAGAATACTACCTTGATCAGCTCACTTTGGATAAGTCTAGATAAAAAAATCACAAGCGAAGTTCATGAGAGTGAAATGATATTTTAAAATTCTACTATAGAATTTTAAACCATTATTACTACAAGGAAGCCAAATAACTGAAAAATGTGCCTGACGTATTTTCTTTCCTAGAAATGGTGTGCAAGTCCTGGGTCAACCTTTCAGACTAGCTAAATGGTCCCTTGATTTTGCACTGGGCTTCAGGAACTAGTTGGAGATATTTATTTGAAGTGAAAGATAGCTCATGTAGCAATACATGTAATACATAATACAATAACAACTCATATGTAACTGCAATTAATTTGTTTCAAAAATTTTCACAACCTCAGGATAACCCTATGAGAGAAATAGATACCTTTACTTTAGTTTTACAGATGGTTTCTTGCAGGACCAGAGAGAACAAATGACTTATGCTAGTTCATCTACTAAGGTAGAGCAGGACTGAAAACCTGGACTCTCCAAAGCAGTCTAAATGATAATGTAGAGCGGGAGTGGATCAGACTTGACCTTGATGCTCAGCTCTGTTATTTACTAGGTGTGTTACCTTGTGCAAATTACTTAACTATTGTTAAATCCAGTTCCCATCTGTGAAATGGAGTTGATAATCCCTACTTCAGAGAGTTTTTTAAAAAGGAGATGCTATGTGCACTTCACAACAGGACCTGGCTATTTCTGATTCCCAGTTCCGTGTTCTTTCTACTCAAGAATGGCTTGGCTGCATAAATATTGGCAAATCATTAATCTTTCCAAGTCTTAATTTCTCTACTCACAAATGAAAAATAATTCAAATCTACTTGAACATACTAATTTTTTTTAGAGAATGCCATACCATATTCTTGCCAAGCTAACAAGTTTGTACTTTTCATACTGTTCTTCATTTACTATTTGCGGAGCATGCTTTATATAGGGAAACAATATTCTCCCTAATACAAGAAATCATAAAACTATCAAATTCATAGCTATAAAATGAAAACACAATTTCTCCTTAACACTCAAAAAACAGGCACTTAGATGTGGCTATAAGAGTCATGCATTCCATGATTTGTAACAGCAGAGAAGGCAAACAAGCACTTGGCTATTTCAAGTACTAACTTTTCTATAACCTTAACCCTTGCTACTTACAGTTTTACCTAATAAAAGCATTCTTTCTAATTTGATGATTTTTAAGGCTATATCCATTTATAATCCAAGAAAATACAACATTAACATGCTATCCTCCAGAGAAGTAAAAAAAAAAAAAAAAACCAAAAAACGGATGAAAGTTTTCTAAAATCCAAATACCAGGTGCCATGTGCTACTGGAATCTATGCTTCTTATGGATATATTGTGGGCCAGCTAATGGAAGTTCCAAATCTAAAAAAGGAAACATTTCAACTTTTCAGCAGGGTAGCTGATAGAACAGAATAATACATATTCGGGAAAAAACGAGAAATATGGCTAAAAGGAATCAATGAGTTAGTGCCAAATCGATATACTCACCCAGGAGCAACCATGGCTTAATAACACCAACATGCAGGTCCAAGCTAAGGTCCTGCACATAACCACAACTACCCCCACTGCTCGGCTCTACTTCTTCCACAACATGAATTCTGGCATCTTTCCATGTTTCTATAATTTTCTTTCCAGTTAGCGTTGTCACCCTGGTGCATTGCTTCCTGAGATTATTCCGGGAGAACGCTTTAATTTCCTGGTTAAGGGAGTGCATTACATGAGCAGTGGCTAAGAACAAAATACAAGCAACTCTAGCCAAGACTGGAAAAGGCCGGAACTGCCCGTCCCTTAGCCCTCAGATTAAAAAAATAGAGCCTCAGGTGTGCAATCCCCTCCAGGTGATAGCAGCCACACACCGGAGACAAAGACTTCCAGGTCCGTTTTCCCCAGCACCACCAAGTAAGGCGAACTTTGATTGGCCACTGAGAAACGAACCCCGATTGGATGCTGTATCTTCTTCCGGTCCGCCGAAAAGCTGCGTTAATTTCCACTGGCTCAAGGAATCCGCTCAGAGTTTATTTTTGCTGCTTAAACCTAGCTTTATTATTCATGCAAAGTGGGAAAATAGAAGACTTAATTGGAGGGACGACTGATATTCCCTCTCTCTTTTAAATGCAGTGATTTTCTGGCTATGTTGGATTGGTGTCACTTGTAGAGACCATAAACAACGGGTTGAAGGACGTACGGCTGCTGCTTTTAGCGAGAAGGCGAGGTCGTAGTGCAAACCTTCCTACTCCGCAGAGGTTTTCTTATCCGCCTGTTTTAAGACTAACACAGTGGTGCTATCGATGTCAAAAATAACTTTAAGCTTATGTTTTGTACATTTTATGCTATCCCTGCCAAGAGGGGCGTTTGCTGCATAAATACTGTTGTGTGAATTGTGAGATAAATCCACAAAAATACTTTTAAGTTCCTATATGTGGTTGAGACGAGCTTGGAACATGTTTTCTAATTTTTTTCCTGTTTTCGCCACACTGGAGTCCTTTATGCAGTGAATATACGCTCTTTATAAGGCATTTCTTCAAGTCTTCCATACATAGTTTCAGAAAAACGGATACGCAGACAGACAAATTTGTAAGACAGATCGGTTACGGAATGATGATTCTTCTTACAAAAGAATGGTTTGTTTTGCAAAAGAAATCACAAGATTAAATAGGAATTTTCCTTACCCCACTTTTAAATGGTCTCACACACAATGTTTATTTACACATGTATAAAGTGAGGAAGTTGCACTTAATGAAAACTTCTCCAACACTACATATCAAAGTTTTTGTTCTTTTGAAGTTTTCTGATGTAGAATTAAGATAAACCAAATTTTTCTCTGTTGAACAGTGAGATATAAGCCCAGGCTATCTACAAAGTACTCTAAAATGAAAAACTGAAGAAATGATTCACACCATTTAAATAATCGCAGGTTCATCAAAATCAATTCTAACCACACATTCCATATGTTTATAATTCAACAATAAAAACGATCAACTATTGAGCACTTCCTACTTGCTAGGAACTGTGCTTGCAAGCAGTTTTTAGATTCTCAGGGCTATCCATCAGGTGCTTAATGATGCTTTACACGCATTATCCCATTTGATCTCACGACAAGTCTATTATGAATATAGTATTATAATCATCTACATTTTACAACTGAGCAAACTCAGATGCAGAGAGAGCAAATAACAGATCTTACACTTCACAGCTCCTAAATTTATAACTACAAATAAAACCTAGATTTGTTTTAGGCCAATGCCTTAGCTCTTATTTTCTTTGAAATAGTGCCCCACTCCCCCAAAATTATAGCTAAAAATATTTATTGAGTATTTGCTATGTTCCAGGAACTGTCACAGTCACTGGTGGTAGAGCACTGAGTAAAAAATAAAAGTCCCCTCTTTCATGGAGCTTGTATCCAAGTGGAGGGAGCAGATGGACAGACAATAAATAAATATATAACCATGTTAGGTCCTGATTTAAGTGCTAAAATGAAAAATTAAGTGAAATAAGGGAACAGAGTGAAAGAGCAATGCGCTATTTGCTATGCATCAGTGAGAGAGGGCCCCTCTGATAAAGTGAAATTTGAGCAGAGATTTGAATAAAGTTCAAGAGCCAGACCCTCCCAGCCATCTGGGAGAAGAGCTTTGCAGATGGAGGAAATAGTAAGTGCTGAAACAGAAGTGTACTGGTGGGAGGAAAGAAATGGAGATATCCAAGAAACTTAACGGGTGGCTAATGTGGCTTTTGGGGGTAAGTGAAGGGAAGAGAGGTAAGAGATGACGTCAAGAGAAAAATGATAAAGACTTCGGGTTTTATTCCGAGGGAGATGGGAAGCCACTGGAGGGAAACAGGTAGAGAAGTGGTGAATCCTGTATTGTGCTGCCGGGATGCTCCTTCAGTGAATGCCTGTTGTCTGGGAGTGCTTTTGACAGTCCCTTTAGGAACTGCCTCGACTGCAGAGGGCTGCCTTGCCTTCGGTTGCACCTTTCACAGGATACACCACATCGATGACTGATTGGTGAGGAAGCATAAAGGCCTGGCCATCTTGGCTCAATTTGAAACAACTCTGAAGGGCACTGTAGCTCTAAAGTCCAACATGTAGTTGGCCAAGGCTGTCATTGGACATGTATAACCTCTTGACTTCTCTGCCCGATCCTGATCTTTCCCTTCACTTCCACAAATGTCGATACCAAGGACAATCCTTAAAAAAGTCCTGCATGCCAGAACCCTACCTCAGTCTGCTTCCGGGGAAACCCAGTCGGTGACAAGTGACATGAAATTATGCTTATGCTGCAGAAGGATCTTTCTGGCTGCTGTGAGGAGAGGGGGTAAAATGGAGGCAGGGAGATTTGTTAGAGGGCTACTGCAATGGTTCACATGGGAGACGATAGTTGCTTGGGCTAGAATGGCAGCAGAAGGAGAGGTAACAGGTAGGAAGATCCTAGATATATATGAGAACCAAGGCAAGAGGATTTATTAGCAGATTAATATGGAGGAGATTAGGATAATTACAAGGATTTTTGGCCTAAGAAACTAATGAGAAGATTTGCCATTTACCAAGAAAGAGGTGATGTGGAGATGAAAAGTTCAGTTTGGGACATGTTAAATTTAATATGCCTATTAATCAACCAAATAGATATGTCCAGTGCACAGCTGCACATATGAATCTGGACTTCATAGAAAGGATCCCTGCAGAAGTGTAAATTTTGGAGTAATCAGCTTAAAGATGCCTTTTAAAGCCGTGAGAGTAAATATGATGATCTAGTAGTGAAAACTGATAGAGAAGCCTGATGTATGCCTTCATTCGGGGGCGAGGAAGATGAGGAGGATCCAGCAAAGGAGACTAAGAAGGAGAGGTCCAAAAGATAGGAGGGAAAGGGGAGGGAGAAGTCAGAGAGTACAAATGAAGAAAGTGTTTCAAGGAGGACAGTGTGATCAACTGTCATATGTTGCTGATAGTGTTGATTAAGATGAAGACTGAGCACTATTACTGGATTTAAAGGCTTCCTCAGCAGGAACAGATGCTATGTCCCAGCACTATATGAATAATATCTGATTCAATCCTCATGACAACCCAGTGAGGTAGATAATATCTACTACATTTTTAAAGAAAATTACATTTACTTTGGAACTTAAGGACCTAGCCTTTGGTCACAGAGTTTGGGTTTGTTTGTAAGATTCTAATAACAAGGATGAATACAGGTCCATCTTACTTCAAAGCCCATGATCTTTGCACCACATCACTCTGTAGAGGATGGGTAGAATGGTTGGTTACACATTGATAGCTCTGGTCCCTGCTGATTATACTGTAATACTAACATGCCTGCAGTAGCACTGGACATCCCAACACTGATTCTATTCACGAACTCTACCCAATTCAACAGGTCATTTTACAGAACAGCAACCAACATCCAGAGAAATAAGCTGATCTTTCTAATGGCACATCGCTCATGATCCCAAGTCTCTTGATTCAATAGCTAATGCTTGTTCTACTTTACTATATGGTTTTCCAAAAAGTCCTTTAAAGGCAAAACTCACACTTAAGGGCTCACATAGCTAGCCTGGATGCAGAGGGATTGGGAGAAGCTCCACTCTTTCAGGACTGGAGTGCTGGCAGACGACATAGAAGAGGCAAAATGTTATGAGACCCAGGCCAGAGGGAGAAGGCAGCATTTCATCCATGGAGGAAGCATTGCATTTGTTGGGACAAGATTGGTAAGGAATTTTCCTGAAAGAGGGGGCACATCCTTCCAGGGGCTAAGGGGCCCTGGGCTGGGCAAAAGGGGAAAGTGTGAAGTGAATACGCCCTGGACTATGTTCCCATGCTCCCTGTATAATTTCCCCCTTCTAACAGATTTAGAGTATTTATGCCAAGCACTGTACTAGGCATTTTCCAAGTATTATCTTCAGTCCTCACAAAAATCCCGCTTTTAGATAAAGTAATTGAAATGCAAAGAACTACTAAGCATCTAGTATTCAATCTCAGGTCTGTTGGATCCCAGTGCCCACTTTCATCCCACTACATAACACATTTGGGCATATTACATAATAAAACCATTGTGGGAATATGTAATCTTAATTAATTCAGATATGACTTACATGGCTAAAAACATTGATAAATAATAAAAAAGCTACTTTGCATTACAGTGTAGGGCTTGACTTAATTGTCTCAATTCTGCACTTCACTGAGATGTGCAGACATAAGCTGAAATAATACAGAGAAAAACCAAACTTCTCTCGTGATTATGGCACTTTTCCCTGTGCAAGCTTTTTAAAGATATTTTTTAAAAATCAGTTCAATTAAAACAAGTTTGAATGCAAATTTTCTTTATGGATACAATGCCTATTATATGAATTTGTTACTGGAGCATTTTGATTACATAACATCTTTTGTTTATATATACATGGCTATAATGATAATACAATAGTTAAGGATCTCACATGGCCCAAAACAAGTGAGATCTTTTCAAAGCCTGGAGGAAGAGAGTTTAGGATATAATTTAGAAATTTAGAGTTCAGTTCTTTGTAATATACATTTTTTTTCTATAGTCTTAAATTTATTTTTGTACATTTGTATTTGTTGATGACATAGAAATATAGACTCACATTTCTGTACACTTTTGTAAAAGTCTTTTCAGTACTTGAACTCTGCCTACATTATACAGAAATAATCGGTTACTATTTTAATAACTTCTTTTTTAATTTAAATTCAATTAATTAACATAATGTATTATTTATTTCACAGGTACAGGTCTGTGATTCATCAATTTCTTTGTAATACACATTTTTTTTAAAAGGAGGCTTCACATACTTGTCTAATTCTTTTTCATCTTTTTTATCTCCCCTCAAAAAACAAATGGTTTTTGTTTTAATTTTTGAAATCAGTAGCATGCTAGGAATGTGGGTTATCTTTATTGCAGCCACTTTTGTGGTTCAAAACCATATTACTAGGAAAAAAATCAACCAACAAGCATTTATGGCACATCTGCAATGAGCCTAATACTTCTTCAAAGGCTGTAAAAGTAAAAAAAAAAAAAAAATTGGTATTTGATTGCATTTAAGATACTAATGAATACACACTGTTATTTTGTGTACCACCAGGTGAGAATAAATTCTGCCAGTTAAACTTTTATAATGTTTAAGATGTCAACTTTATTATAAGATGCTTCTTGACTTTGAGGAAGTTAATAGTATGAAAAAAATGTGCAGTTTAGAGTTGATAAAATTCAACAACTACAAATAGATCCTGGTTTCCAAGAGGTTAGAATTCCATTTTTGAGGGGAGTAATCAACTGAGAAAAAATAAATCACAGAATAGGAAAAACAGTATTTGCAAAAATATAGAAGTAAAAAATAATAACTCATGTTGTGGGGAAACTTCCTAGCTTTAAAGAAGGGTGCATGTTGGGAATAAAATTTACACAGTATGGTAAGTTTAGTTTATATATGTTTCAAAAGCCAGGTGGAAATGTTTGGGCTTATAGTGTTTATGAACAATAGAAGTGACATGATAAGAAATATTTTATTATACAGGCTGAAGAAAATTATCAGAGGACCAATTAGAAAACTAAAGCAATAATCCACGTATAGGGACATGATAACTGGGATTATGTTGAAGCCCATAAGAACCGATGACTTAAAAGGCACTTTTTAAAAAATAAGTGAAAGATATTGAAAGAATGAATATAGAGATTAAACAAAGAGGTTCATCAAACATGCTATGAAAGTTTAAAGCTAGGGAAACTTGGATACTAGTCTTATAAGGGTTATGAGTTACAGTCTTATCAAGTGTTGAGGAACCCAATTTATTTATTTAATACCTGCCATTTTGTAAGCCTTCAACAAATTTTCACAGATGGACAAATGAGTGAGTAAAGCCAGGACATCTGAGTTTCACTGAGGCCATTCACATAGATATGATGGTTCAATGAGAAAATATGAATTTCTCAAAAGATCCAGTTTAGAGAAAGCTCAGTCAAGGACAATGCCCAGGGGACAAATTTTGGAGGCCTGAAAAGCAACTGAAATATGAAAAGAAACCAGATAAGGAGAAGTTATGAAAGCCAGTAGAAAATATGGGCTGTGTAATCAAAGGTTAAATAGAGTTGAAAACAAAAATGTTGTCCAACAGTATAAAAAGTTACAGAAAGGCTAAGGTACAGAGAACCAACAAAAGATAACTTGGCATGATAAAATGAGATCAGCTGGTGATTTTTCATGGAATGGCTTCATCAGAGTGGTAGGGACAGATGTCAAATTAGAGGGGTTGAAGGGATTTGATGGACTGGAAGCAAAGGCAGATGTAGGTCATGCTTGAAAGTACTAGATTGTCAATGACAGAAAATTCCCCTTCCATGGCGTCATCCTCAAGTAATGTTAACCTCTCCACTTTCTGTCATGAATTTATCTTCCTTTAAACTTCTTTAATTACATTATATATAAAATATGTATACATTGGAGATCTATAATTACATTGTATATAATTATACATTTTTTAAAAATTTTATTTATTTATTTTAGAGAGAGTGCAAGCAGGGGGAGGGGAGAGGGAGAGGGAGAATCTCAAGCAGACTCTGCACTGAGCAGGGAGCCTGATGCAGAGCTTGATCCCAGGACCCTGAGATCATGACCTGAGCCGAAATCAGGAGTCGGATGCCTAACTGACTGAGCCACTCAGGTGTCCCTATAATTATACCTATTATGTATATATATATTATATATATAATATATATATTAATATAACTTATTATATTTTTATTTAAAATGATAGAAATGGAGAAGAGAACTGTGAATAAATTATTTTAAAAATTAGGAATAATATGGATAATGTTAACTAAGTTAATAAAAGCCTAGGATATTAAAAAATACTAGGGAGTATATCCTGAAGTTTAAAAAAAGTAATTTTATGTCAACCCAACCCACACATGGTGGGGGCACCTGGGTGGCTCAGTCAGTTAAGCATCTGCCTTAGGTTCAGGTCGTGATTCCAGGGTCCTGGGATTGAGCCCCACATCAGGTTCTCTGCTCAGTGGGGAGCCTGCTTCTCCCTCTCCCTCTGCCTGCTGCTCCCCCTGCTTGTGCTCTCTCTCTGTGTGTGTCAAATAAATAAAATCTTAAAAAAAAAAAACAAAAAAACATGGTGGGTAGTAATGTTAACTGAATATGTTGTCTAAAGCACTGGAATAAGCAAACAACAGAATAATGGTCAAGAAGTTTAGAAAATGTTTGGATCATATATCAACTGGTAATCCACTAAGGAAACCATATATATTTCTGGATTTTAGATGGATGCATTAGAAAGCCATAGTGCTTTCCTTCAAAATGTGTCTCTGTGTCATGGATGGAATAGGTAATGGCGATTAAAGAGTACATTTATCATGATGAACACTGAGTAATGCATAGAATTGTTGAATCACTATGTTGTATGCCTGAAGCTAATATGACACTCTATGTTAACTATACCAGAATTAAAATTAAAAATCTAAAAAATGTGTCCTGGTGTCAGAATTCAGCTGGATGACCACTTGGTCAAGTGCAATATGACATTTCTTCTATTTTTATCTTCAATCTTCTCAACTGAGTCAGGAGTTCATAGTAACTTTTGTTTCTCTGGAAATACTCCTAAAGAACTATATACTTATCTGGAAATATCTCTAAAAATATCCTATGAGGATGAACAGTAAAAGCTAGAATCACTAGAGCTAAGCATATAGAAGAAAGCACTCATTCTTTTCAAAAATTGGTTATTTAAGTGCTCATGTTGGCAGCACATACACTAAAATTGGAATGATACAGAGAAGATTAGCATGGTCCCCGTGCAAGGATGACATGCATATTTGTGAAGCATTTCGTATTTATAAAAAATGGTTATTTAAAACTATTAATTAATTTGGGATGAGACTATGTAGGGTGAAAGGATTTTTTTCTGCTGAGAGGTCACTCATTTGATGATAGCTAAGTCTTTTACTTTCTGATGTTTAGATTTAAAAGACCAAGATTGAAAAACTTCAGATTTTAAAGATTTAGATTTACATACATTGATAAATAAGTATTTAGCATGAAGAGAGTAAGGCATATTGGATCAATGAATTTAGGAAAAAAATGCAAATTTCACAACTCTTCCCATGCTAAAATTCTAGGAAGCAGACTGCAAGAATAGTGAAGTAAAAGTCAGGGAATAAAGGTTATATTAGATTTTTTGCTGATCTCAGTTTTGGATTTTGTTAATTTTTCAAAGGAAGAATATACCCCAGCTCTAAAACTACATGATGCCTCAGTTTGAAAAAAGCAGCAAATAATGAGAAACTTTACATGACTATTTTTTATGGAAAGACTGCAGAAGATGATGTGCTGTTCTATAGTTGTACTATACAACTTTTGTGTACTCTTTTAGCAAGAATAGAGTATTTGTCTACTAATCAAACATGTTAAATTGCTGTCTTGTGAAAAAGAGCAAAAACATATTTTGGTTTTGTTTATTTAATGTATATTTCTTGTGTTTCTATAAGACAAATAAAGGTTCATGGCTTCCTTAAAATATGCTTTTAAATACATATGCACTAATTAGTCTAAGAAATTTAACTATGCTGCATAAGAAAATATTTCGTTTTACATAAGAAAGAGTCCAACAGTGCTTCAAAACTAAATGTGGCTAAATCATCAGTGTACTCAATGTTTGAATGTTCAAGGAAGCCTTATTATTCTACTTCTAGTCATTCTTACACTACTGAATTTAGGACCTCTTATTGTACCCTATTCACAAGGAAACCTTTGAAGTTTCTAAGAAAAGTATAAAAAAATCAAATTATGGACGCCTGGGTGGCTCAATTGGTTAAGCGACTGCCTTCGGCTCAGGTCATGATCCTGGAGTCCCGGGATCGAGTCCTGCATTGGGCTCCCTGCTCAGCAGGGAGTCTGCTTCTCCCTCTGACCCTCTCCCCTCTCATGTGCTCTCTCTCTCTCTTTCTCAAATAAATGACTAAATAAAATCTTAAAAAAAAAATCAAATTATGGAGGAAAAAGTTTTCTTATTGGCTAATGGAATTTATTTAAAATGATGGAGGAAGGAGGTTTATAAATCAAACAGAATTAGCTGTATGTCAATAAGTACTAAAGCTGCGTGATGGGTACTTGGGAGGGGGGTAAATTTTACTATCCTTTCTCCTGTTTGAAAAATTGAAAATATCCATTACCAAAAAGTGAACAAATAAGTAAAATAAATAAAAACAGGTTAACTTTTATCAGAACACATACCTTTGTGGGCAGCCTGGGGGGCTTAGTCGGTTAAGTGTCTAAGTCTTGATTTTGGCTCAGGTCATGATCTCAGGGTCATGAGATTGAGCCCCCTGTCAGGCTCCACAGTGGGTGTGGAGCCTGCTTAAGATTCTGTCTCTCCCTCTCCCTTTGCCCCTCCCCCGTTTTCTCTCTCTCTCTCTCTTAAAAAAAAAAAAAAGAATATATACCTTTGTGATCCCCTGAAATTGGCCCATGTCTTGGGAAATTAAGCATCTTAAAAATTGTATTTATTAAGGGGTGCCTGGGTGGCTCAGTCGTTAAGCGTGTGCCTTTGACTCAGGTCATGATCCCAGGGTCCTGGAATCGAGCCCCGCATCAGGCTCCCTGCTCTGCGGGAAGCCTGCTTCTCCCTCTCCCACTCCCCCTGCTTGTGTTCCCTCTCTCGCTGTCTCTGTCAAATAAATAAATAAAATCTTTTAAAAAATTTTTATTTATTGAAGAAAAAGCAAAAGCAAAAAAAGAAAAGAAAACAAATGAAAAAAAGAAAGAGAAGCAGGGAGGGAAAGACTAGCCAGAAAACTATGCCCTAATATTATTACTACTATTATTAATAACTAATTATTATTAATATTAGTAATATATTAGTATTAATATTATATAATGCTTTGGAAAAAACAACTCAATAACTTTTTAATAATATACTCTGGGTTTTTTTTTCTTTCTTATTTTTTAAAATATATTTTATTTATTTTTTTAAATAAGCTCTATGTCCAAGGTGGGGCTTGAACTCGTGACCCCAAGATCAAGAATCACGTGCTCTACTGACTGAGCCAGCCAGGCATCCCATCATACTTCCTTATTTTTGCATTTCTACTTTAAAGAGGCATGATATCTAAGAAGTATGTCTTCTTTATTTGTTTTACATGTTAAGCATGTTATTAGTCTTTAAGCTTGATTCAGACTACTGTCACAGTGTTTTTTTTTAATTTTTTAAAACTTTATTTTATGGGGCACCTGGGTGGCTCAGTCGTAAAGCATCTGCCTTAGGCTCAGGTCATGGTCCCGGGGTCCTGGGATTGAGCCCCCGCATCGGACTCCCTGCTCAGCGGGAAGCCTGCTTCTCCCTCTCCCACTCCCCCCTGCTTGTGTTCCCTCTCTCACTGTGTCTCTCTCTGTCAAATAAATAAAATAAAAAAATCTAAAAAATAAATAAATAAATAAATAAAATATAATTTTATTTTATTATGTTATGTTAATCACCATACATTACATCATTAGTTTTTGATGTAGTGTTCCATGATTCATTGTTTGCATATAACACCCAGTGCTCCATTCAATACGTGCCCTCTTTAATAC
>NC_138371.1:45724446-45764926 GCF_054177405.1 Leptonychotes weddellii | reverse complement strand
CATTTGTAAATCTGCAGCATAAGTCATAATCTCTGAGACTTTTCTGTTTTGGGGGCTCCTCCTCCTAGTCATTCTGTTGATGGGTGTTTGAGGGAATGTATAGAGTCCAACTTATTGACCAGAACCCAAGCAAGATGCACCTGTTTTCTTGGGACCTTAGGGTTGCTGGCCTCTTGTTTTCCCAGCCTGTCTTCTGCGGGAGGGGCCTGCTGCACTGTTACTCAGGCAACCCTGCTTGGGCGGTGTTGCCCTGCCCCTCTGTGGCGGGGGATGGGCTCAGTGGGAATCAGTCTTTGGGGCTTTTGTTCTCTGGCGGCTTTCCCTGGCGGCTTTCTGCGTCTCTTCCACGAGTCAGAGCAGAAGAGACCGTTTCCAACCCTCTGCCTCAGAGCAGAGAGATCACAGTCTGTTCTTCAGTGAGCTCTCCAGGCCACACTGTCTCCATTTCTGTCCATGCTGCTATAAACTTCAGCGTCCTGGGTTGTGCGCCCCTCTGCAGCGCTCCCAGTCCTGCCTCCAGGTCAGGGCATGTCTCTGTCCTTTGTGCTTCTAAAACCGCCAGCCATTCCCAATTCACATGCGCACGACTCCGCAGCTCAGGGTTTCCATCCCGGGGGCTTCAGTTCCCCCGCGCGACCCCGCCACTCCGAGTTTCCACCCCGGGGGCTGCCCTAAAGTCCTTTCCCTGCCGCTACTGGTCTGCGAGTCTGCGCCCTGTCGCTCACTGGCGGTGTAGGATCCCCACGGCCAGACACCCTCCTGCTGCCGTTTATCCTCCGATATCTGCCCGCGGAATCATGGCTCCCCGCTTTGTACCTCAAAACCAACTGCCTGCAATATTCTGTTTGTAGAGATCCAGATCTTCTTACATCTCAGGCTGGTTTCGTGGGTGCTCAGAGTGGTCTGGTAGATATCCAGCTCAATTCCGGGGACCAGTTGAAATAGGGTCCTCTACTCCTCTGCCATCTTTCCCTCCTCTCTTGACCCTGCTGAAAATTTGATCTATCTTGGACTTTTGGCCTCCAGAACTGTGAGAGAATAAATTTCTTTTGTTTTAAGCCACCCAGTGTGTGGTAATTTGTTATAAGAGACACAGGAAACCAATATATATGTATATAATGTTTTGAGGCAGTGACATCCCAATACCAAAAAGAGGATTGGAGTATTTGTGTGCAACTTGGCATGGCATAGTGTTTAAAAAATATAATTAGGGGCGCCTGGGTGGCTCAGTCGGTTAAGCGTCTGCCTTTGGCTCAGGTCCTGATCCCAGGGTTCTCGGATTGAGCCCCGCATTGGGCTCCCTGCTCAGCGGAGAGCCTGCTTCCCCCTCTGCTGCTCTCCCTGCTGTTTCTCTGTCTGTCAAATAAATAAAATAAAATAAAAATCTTAAAAGATATATATATATACACACATATATATAATTAGAATAAACCGTAATCTTATTCTAGATTTGCATTCGTTGCGGATACTACTGAAACAAATTACCACAGATTTATGGCTTAAAACAACTCAGATTTATTATATAAAAATTCTGGAGGTCAGAAGTCTAAAATATGTCTCTGTGTGCTAAAATCAAGGCATTGGTAGGTTCTTTTTCTTTTCTGTATTTTCTGGAGGTTCTAGGGGTGAATCTTTTTTTTTCTCTCTCTCTCTCTTTTCCAGCTTCTAGAGTTGTCCATATTACTTGGCTTGTGGTTCCCTACCATCTTTGAAGCCTGTACTAGCCAGTTGGACCTTTTTTATATCACTCTTTTCCTTCCCCATTTAAGGAACCTTGTGATTATGTGGACCTCCTAGGTTAATCCAGGATAATCTTCTCATTTAAGATCAGCTGATTAGCAGTCTTAATTCCATCTGCATCCCTTATTTCTTTTTACCATGTAATGTAATGTACTCATAGTTTCTGGATATTAGGATGTAGGCATCTTTGGGAGACCATTTTCTGCCTACCATATTGACTTTTTAAAAATTAGTCCTCAAAATTTATTTAATCTCATGCCAGACTAACCATAGTACCATTGGGTGGCATCTAGTTGTGGTACAGATAATATTTTATATTTTAGTCAAAACAGTAAAAGCAGATAGTTTTAAAAAATCAAACAGTACTTAAATACTTATAATGAAGTGCAGCATTCTTTAGCTTTATTCCTCCGGAACCAACCAGTCCAGATCTTAGAGCTATTCCTTTTGGAATTTACCTCCATTTATCTAAAAGAGATGCTGTATTAGTTTCCTATTGCTGCTGTAACAAATTACCACAAATTTAGTGGCTTAAAATAATTCGATTTATTCTCTTTCAGTTCTAGAAGTCAGAAGTCCAGAATCACTGGGCTAACATCAAAGTGTTGATAGGACCAGTTTCTTCTGGAGGTTCTGGGGAGAATCCATTTTCTTTTTTTTTTTCTTCCTCCCAGCTTCTAGCAGTTACCTGTATTCTATGGTTTGTGGTGCCTTTTATCTTCAAGTGTATCTCTCCAGTCTCTGTTTCCATCATCACATCACCTCTCTCTAGTTAAAGTCTCCCTCCCTTTCCCTTTTGTAAGGGCACTCGTGGATATATTGGGGGCCCACCTGAATAATCTTAGATAATCTTCCCATTTCAAGATTGTTAATTATATCTGCAGAGTCCCTTTTGCCATATAAGGTAAATATTCACAGGTTCCAAGTATTAGGATGTAGTCATGTTGGAGGTCCATTACTCAGTCAGCCATATATGATTATGTTGCTAAATGATTTTCAGTTTTCAATATTGGTATATTTATCTTAAGGTAATTGGAGATAATCTATCTTCTCTCCCCTACATTACTGAATATAATTATATCATACTTTATTCCTTTGTCATTGTTTGCAGCTATATAAACACTTTTTTATGCTGAACCAAATAGTATAATTTATCCTTTCTCTAAAATTTTTATTTCTCTTTAATAATTGTTTTTTTCCTGTTTGTCTGATTTTCTCTGTGCTATCTGCTCCCTTTATTTTAAGCAAATGTTGTTGCTAAGATACATATCTGTCTTTTTAAAAATGCCCAAAGATAGTTTCAAATACTTTTTTGTTTTGCTTTAAACTGAGAACTTCTCTCTCTTAACCTCTCTTTTGGCTGTTTCCTGTTTCAGCATGGTATGCAGTTATCATCTTAGGACTTGCCTTAGCAAATTTCTAGATTTGAGCTATTTTCCCTAGATGATATGCTTCTTATTTTATTTCCTCATTTTGGTGAGGAACATATTTGAGTAGCTTTCTAAGAAAGCTTGTGAGGGAAATGAAATTTAAGACCTCATATCTGAAATGCTTTTTTTTCTGTCCTCACACTGTATTGCTAATTTGGCTGGGTATAGTATTTTGGTTCAGAATTTTGGAGGCATCATTCCATTGTCTTCAAGCTTCTAGTGTTTTGTGGAAATCACGTGTGGTGATGATTTCTTAGGCTTTGTATGTGGCCTGGTTTTGAAAAATTTAAGATCTCTCTATGGTTTGTGTTCTCAATTTCACAGCTGTGCCTTGGTGTGGGACTTTTTCATTGTTTTCCTGGGGAATTAATGGATAGATCCTTTAAATCAAGACACTTACCTACAGTTCTGGGAAATTTCCCTGAATTTGTTTCATAATTGCTCTTATGTTTTTTTGTTTCCTTTTTCTGGAATTCCTTTTGTTTGTGAGCTCTGCAGAGATTTCTAATTTTCTACTTTTTCTCCCTTACATTGTCTTTTATATATGTATTCTACTTTCTAGGACATGTCTTTAACCTCAGTTTCCAACTCTTGTAATAATTTTTTATTTTGCCATTTTAAATTTCCAAGAACATTTTTGTTGTTGTAGTTCTCTAAATGTACTTAAAAACATAATATCCTTTTCTTGTTTTATGGGTAAACTATCTTACCAGTGAGATTAATGTTGTTTTTTTTTATTCCTGTTCATATTACCTTTTTCCTTCTAGTTCTTATTTTTTTCTCTCTCTCTTTTCTTTTTTTCCCAGTATTCTTTATTTCTTGGTGGCGGTGTATTTAATTGAATGAGACACTAAAAAGGTACTTGGAATCTGTGCATGTATGTGGATCAACATTGGCTGGAGAGTGGAAATTAGTGGCTGTTTTGTCTCTTACTGGGCTTTACTGTAAGAGGAATGAACAGTCAGCTAGATTTTTGTTGGGAAAATCTCTGATTTCAGCATATGTCGGTCTTTTTTCCTTCGAATTTAATTTCCCAAAGAAGAGTTCTTTACATTCAATCTTTATGTCTAAGCGGGTATTCTGAATATAGAAAAGGGAGAAGTCTCCTTTTCAATATGCAGACTTTCACTTAGTTTCCATACAGTTCTCTACTGTGATTGGACTCACTAGGTCCTGAGCCAGTAAGGTTCCCTTTCCTCAGATACTGAATTCTTGGTCTCTTGGGGGTGGAGTGACTGAAGGGTAGTCCTCTGGCTGCCTAAGATAAGGAAGACCCTGCCATATCATTCCTTTTTATATACACTTTAAACAAGTTTTCCTTGATTTCAGCCAGCATCCTCTTTCACACCTTCCACAGTTCCTGTATTCTCAACCTGAGACTTTCTAGAATGACTGTCATTGGGTGTCTGACCGGGCTTAGAGATGAATACAAGTGTTCAGTTCGCCATGTTTGATTGGGTGTTGTTATATCCATTGTTCAATATACTCTTGGTACAATGAGTTTCTTATCTGAAAAGTCTGAGGAAACATTCCCCCCCAAGATTGCCCTTACTTCACATGCCACTTGCAAATTTGGAGGTCCCCAAGGCTGCTCTCCATTCAGACCAATTGACTACAAATGCAGGGATTTCTCAAACCTACTATTAAGGTTTGATAATTCATCAGAAAGACTCAGAACCCACTGAAAGTGCTATGTTTAAGGTTACGGTTTTATTATAGCAAAACAGTATAAATTAGAGCCAAAGAAAGATGCATAGGGCGAAATTTAGGCGAGTTCCAAACATGAAGCTTCCATGACATGTTACTCTCCCAGCATTGTTATGTGGTGCTTATACATGCAGTATTGCCAGCTAGGCAAGATTACTGAAGCCTTCATGTCCAGAGTTTTTATTGGAGTTTCATTACATAAACATGATTGATTGAGTCATTGATCAAATGGCTAAGATCAGTCTCCAGTCCCCTCCTCTGCCTACAGGTGGGATGATAGCATATGGCTCAAAGGTCCAACCAGAATCACATGGTTGGTCTTTATGGTGTGATCTGCCCCCAGCCTGAGCATAAACTATCAAGTGCCCTTGAGGGGTGTGTGTGAATAACAAAAACACTCCTGTCTCTGGGAAAATAACTAGGGTTTAGAGGTTACCTCCAGAAACCTCAACAAAGGCCAGACCTCTCTTTGGTCTGAGGCCAAATTCTTTAGTACACATTATGCTACTTTGTTTCATGGTAAGAAGGTAACAACACTGCCAGAAATCTCTTTTCCCCAAGTTTCATATGCCATGTATCTGTTTAAAATTTACCACTCTTTTTATCTCTTGTTTTAATTGATGTTAGCGGCCTATTTTGAAATAATTGAATCTATTCCTTAATTGAAGACATTTCATAAAGGGTAATAAGGTCTTTTGCCCTCTACTTTAATTTGATCTTATGAAGAGTGTTTGAATAGTGATTTACCAAGGGAGACACATTACAGTCCAATTTGATGTGGTTTGATAGGTATACTTTATTTTCATCTTACAAAGCTTAGCATGTGGGTACCAGAAGTCTGATTGAAAGGAAGTAAAATCAGTGGAGCAATTAAACATTAACAAGGTGGGGGGCAATTATGCTAAACTTATGTAAATAGTTTTAGATTATGTATAAGTAATTACGTTTTTCAGAGTAGTTGACAGGCAAAAATTAGATTGCTTATTTGTTTGAGACTTAATTTTGATTTATTTTTAAAGGTCATAATGGTTGTTTCATTTTGAGCCTTCATTTAATTTCTTGCTTGAAGGTTATTACATGATGTAGCATTACTAAATTGAACCTTTTTAATGGTAATACACAACATAAAAAATTGGAATTGGCTTCAGACTTTATACTAAAATGCCTTTTACTATCTTTTGTATGTTAAAGGCATGTCTTTGTAGTAAGAACTAAATTTATTTAAGAGTATCTTTTGTGTGCTTTTGCTTATTTCCTAAAGGGATAGTTGATAAGTTAGTTGATAAGCAGACAGTTGTCAAGTAGCATGTTCCATTTTAAATTGTCTTCATTTTAAAAATGTGTTGTACTTATTAAATGCATCGTGATGATGAGGAAAAAGAATAATTGTTAAATGTATTATATCATGTATGCGGTTCGACTTTTTTCAACAAATTGTATTGTCTCTTTCTTAAGCATGAATTTGGTTTTAAAAGATAAATCTGTAAGACTGACCCATGTAATATACTGAGATTCCATTTCCTTCTTGTATACCTTTTCATTTTCTTTAGAGTTAATAATGATTGCATATCTTCACTTGTTTGATTGCTTTTATAAAAAATACTTGAATATTCATTTTTCAAGCTTTCTGGCTGCTGAGCTGTTTTTGTTAACCTGGTTACTTGATGACAGAACATAAGCAGTCAGTCTTGAGCATCTTACCTTGTTTTCTAGTAGTGTCGAAGATAGTGTTCTGAATTAAATAGATGCTTTAATAATGCCTATAGATCTGAGGTGATCTGAAACATATATTTTTCAGAAAGAAAGGCTGTGTTACTAGGTTAAATTAGATTAATTGTGGGTTTCTAAATTTGAGTCCAAATGAAGTATATGGATTCAAGTTGTATAGCATACAAAGAGTTAAGAATTTTCAAATCTTTAGGTGACCATATTTTTTTCTCTTTAGTTAGAATCACATGGTTGCATTATAGTTTTTGCTTAATTGGTACCTTTAACTTTTGATCCTGTTGAGAGTATAGTTTTGGTTTGGTACTATCTGGAGGCAAGAGTTGGACATCATTTGTGGAAGTCTTTTAGACTTGACTCTGAATATATTTGTGCCTTCAGTGTAAAAGAGTAATTGTGTCAAGTACATCATTTATATTGAAGTTCTATATTGTTAAAAGTTAACTTTCGTGAGTTCTTATCTACCACTGTTCCATTTGATTATTGGAGTAACAGTTAATTCTTAGGGATATAATAACTAAGGGAAACATTTATTACAAGTTCCAGATACGGTTGACATAAAACATTGTTTAAGTTTAAAGAATACAGTGTGTTCATTTGACATACATATATTACAGAATGACTGTGGTGTAAGCTTTCAAGTATATAATACGATATTATTAACAATAATCACCATGGTGTTCTTTACCTCCCGAGAACTTATTCATATTAATGAATAAGTTTGTACCCTTTGACTAACATCTCCCCATATTCTGCAGCCCCCGCGCCATAGTAACCACTACTCTCTTACTCTGAGTTGGGCTTTTTACATTCCACATAAAAGTGAGATCATACAGTATTTGTCTTTTCTTTGACTTCTTTCACTTAACAGCATGCACATCATGCCCTCAGGTTCTATCCTTGTTTTGCAAATGGCAGGATTTCCCCCTTCTCATGGCTGAAAAACATCCATGACATATATGTATTACCCCTTCTTTATGCATTCATCCACTGAGGGACACTTTGATTGTTTCTGTATCTTGGCTGTTGTGACTAATGCTGCAAGGAACATGGGGGTGCAGTTATCATTTTGAGATCCTGTTTCCATTTTCTCTGGATATGTACCCAGAAGTGGGATTGCTGGATTATATAGTAGTGCTATTTGTAATTTTTGAGGAACCTCCGTACAGTTTTTCATAGTGGCTGTACCAATTTATATTCCCACCAGCAGTGTATAAGGATTTCCTTTTCTTCAAATCCTTGACAACACTTAGCATCTGTCTTTCTGATGATAGCCTTTCTAAAAGGTGTGAGGTGAAACCTCAGTGTGGTTTTGATTTGCATTTCCCTGATGATTAGTGATTTTGAGAACCATTTTTGGTACCTGTTGGCTATATGTATGTCTTTGGAAAAATGTTACCCAGTTCCTCTGCTGATTTTTTTTTTTTTAAATAAATTATTTGGTTTTTTGTTGTTGAGTTGTATGAGTTCCTTATATATATTTTGGAGTAACCCCTATCAGATACATGGTTTGCAAATATTTTCTTCCATTCCATATGTTGCCTTTTCATCTTGTTGATGATTTTGTAGATGGCTTTGATAAGTATGGACTTTAACAATATTAATTAATGCTTCCTATCCATGAACATGGGATATCTTTCCATTTGTTTGTGTCTTCAGTTTCTTTCATCAAAGTCTTGTGGTTTTCAGGATACAAATCTTTCATCTCCTTTGTTGAATTTTATTCCTATGTATTTTATTGTTCTTGATGGTATTTTAAAGGGGCTTGTCTTGTTTATTTTGTTGTTAGGGTGTAGAAATGCAACTGATTTCTGTGTGATTTTGTATCTTGCAACTTTACTGAATCCATTAATTAGTTCTAAAAGTTTTTTAATGGAGTCTTTAAGATTTTCCATGTATGAGAATCATTTTATGCGCAAAAACAGTTTTGTAGCTTTTTTTCCAATTTGGATGCTTTTTATTTTTTATTTTTTTCTTGCTTGGTTGCTCTGGCTAGGACTTCCACTAATATGTCAAAAGGAGTGGTAAGTGGGCACCCTTGTTCCTGATTTTAGAGGAAAAACTTTCCACCTTTCACCATTGAGTATGATGTCAAATGTGGGCTTGACATATATGGCCTTTATGTTGAGGTAGGATCCTCCTATACCCAAGTGTTGAGCATTTTTATCATAAGAGGATGTATTTTTGTCAGTAGCTTTTTCTGCATCTATTGATGATCATCTGATCTTAATCTGGCTTTTGTGTCAGAATAATGCTGGCCTCATAAAATGGAAACCAACATTTATTGAACCTCTTAAACATGCTCTTTCAGTTAATCTTTAATTATGTTGGATAGGAAAAAAAAAATGTTGGATAGGTGTTTTATATATGTTTGTGTTTTGTGTTCCTCATATATAGAATGCAGAACGTAGGTTCTATCTTATAGAATTGTTTTTAGTATTAAATATGAATACATGGAAAGAACCTGTAAGAGCACCTTGAATATAGTATAAGTGCTCAGTACTTGCTAGCAATTATCATTAATATTTTTATTGTTTTTGTTTTTATTTTTGTTGTCATATTTAGGAGGTGAGGTTCAATAACTTGTTCTAGTTGTGACAATAAGTAATAGAACTACATGTGAACTAACTACAAATCCATTTACTATCTTCCCTCTCATCTTCCCATAATGCTGTCTACCAAGGTGAATGATTAGTCCAGGGCTAGCAACACTAGCCTTCTGCCATCCAATCCAGTCCTGTTCTGGTCTCCTAACACAATCACATATTGCCTTCCAAAAAAGCAAGATATTGTACCTTTTTCCCCCATACATTAAAGATATTTTTATATATATATATATATTTTGTAATTCACTAGCAGTTGGAACATGAGGATCTAAAATAAAATAATAATGTCCCAAAATAAAATTTGGAGGGCTGTTTAGGATTCTTTTTAAAATTTAGTTTGACCTTTTGAGTGTTATAGCTGGGGAGTAACTTGAGTCTCCGGTACTACTTTGTTGTGGATTAACAGTGTGTCACTGTGACTGGTCATTGAATATGTTTGGTAAGAGAACTTTTTTTGTATGGTTCTGAGAAAATCATTTTGTATTCATAAATAGGAAATTAATGAATAGGAAAACTCAGTTACCCTTTTTGCATCTCAGCTTTGGATTTGAATAGCTTTATTATTCATTTCCTAATAGCAGTTCCTGTAAATTCTTTCATTAATCAAGCATTTTTATGGTATAAGGATATACTCAACCCAAGATCAGCATTTACCAAAATACGTGTTTCATGAAGGTAAAATGGCATTATAGGAGATTTGGGGTTGGATAAAGTTAAAAATATCTCTTTATTCAATATTATCTTTCAGAGTTTTTTTATGTGAATTGTAAATCTCCCATCAGGATAATATATATAGTATATGGCCTTTTATAAAACTTAACACAGTAGCTTTGTCCCCCCCCCTTTATTTTTTTTTTTAAGAGCATACTTTCAGAGCTCCATCTGACTACAAACACTTTGAAATGATTTAGGTTGATTTTCAACTCAATTGGGAATTCAGGACAAATGACTAGGCAGCAGATATAGCAGACACATAGTTAGAATGTATTGAGCAGGGGCGCCTGGGTGGCTCCAGTCATTTAAGCGTCTGCCTTCAGCTCAGGTCATGATCCCAGGGTCCTGGGATCCAGTCCCGCATCAGGCTCCCTGCTCGGTGGGGAGTCTCCTTCTCCCTCTACCCCCCTGCTTGTGATCTCTCTTTCTCTCTCTCTCTGTCTCTCGGATAAATAAATAAAATCTTTAAAAAAAATTAAAAAAAAAAATGTATTGAGCAGAGAGCTTCCAGAAATCAGTAAACATGGATTGTGAATCATGTACAAGGCCCTGTAGTTGTTCTCAGACTTCTTAGTTTCAGGGTCCTTAATAAAAACTTTTTTTTTTTTTAATAAGATATTTATTTATTGTTTGAGAGAGAGAGAACATGGGAAGAGGGGCAGAGGGAGAGAGAGAATCCTCAAGCAGACTTCTTGCTGAGCCCAGATCCTGACTCAGGGCTCTATCTCAACACCCTGAGATCATGACCTGAGCTGAAATCAAGAGTTGGATGCTCAACTGACTGAGCCACTCAGGCACCTCTTGGGTCCTTAATACACTCTTAAAAATTGAAGCCCAAAGAGCTTTTGGTTTATAGCTGTTGATATTTACTACATTAGAAATTAAAATAATATTTTGCAGTATATATTAATTCATTTAAAAGTAATTTGTTTCATGTAAACATAAGTAACCTTTTTTTTAAAGTAAAAGATAACTCTCTCTAAGAAAAGATTCTCATGAGAAGAGTGACATTGCTTTGTGCTTTTCAAATTTTAAGGTCTGGCTTAAGAAATAGCTGAATTCTCCTATCTACTTCCATATTCAATCTCAATTGATTGAATCACATTAAGTATCCTCTGGAAAGGTCCACTGTATACTCATGAAAGAGTGAGAGTGTAAAGGCAAATGAAACCTTAAAAATGACTATGAAAATAATTTTGACTTGACTGATCCAATGAGAGGGGTCATCGGGAGCTCTGGGTCTCCAGTGCACATTTGTAGAACTGCTCCCGTAGTAAATACAAGTGTTAACTACATTACTTCCTAAGAGCTCATACTTTGAATTTGGATTGCCTAGATTGTTAGAATCAAATAAAATTGTACATGTAAAAAATGGTACAATAAATAATAAAATGCCTGCTGTTCATTATTATTTCAAGATTTTTGTCCTGTTATGTCACTTTCGCTCACAGTTTTCCATTAGCTTCCCAACTCATTTGAGGTAAAAGCCAGAGGCTTTATTTACAGTGGGTTGCAAAGGTTTTTTTTCATCCTCTGACTTCTTGTTACCTCTCTGTGTTCATACACTTGTTTTGACCTCAAATGCCCCTCCTCACTGTGCAAGTACTGGTTTTCTTACTGTTCATCAAACACTAGTCATATCCTTTCTCACAGCCTTTGTACATGATTTTTTCCTCCAGTTAACATTTACTTCTTCAGATATTGACATGTTTTATCCTCCAGTTCCATTGGGATTTTGGTTTTTGGCTTAATGGCACCTCAGTGGAATCTTTTTTTCATTTAACCCTTCGATGTATGATATATACACATTTCCTCTCCCTTCTCTGCTTTATTTATTTATTTATTTATTTATTTTTCTGTGGGAGTTTCTGTTTTCTAACATACTTGATTTATTTGTTTGTCTCTCTTCCACTAGAATTTAAGTTCCATTAGAGATAGGTGGGTTTTGGTTTTTTTTGTTTTTGTTTTTGTTTTTTGGTCTAACTTGTTCATTACTGTATCTTCAATACCTAGAATATGCTTTAGTGCATTTTTTTTTGAGAGAGCATGAGCTAGGATGGGGAGGGACTGAGGGATAGGGAAAGAGAATCCCAAGCAGGTTCCGTGCCCACCGTGCAGCCCGACATGGGGTTCGATCTCACCACCCTGAGATCATGACCTAAGCCGAAATCAAATGTCGGATGCTTAACCAACTGAGCCACCCAGGTGCCCCTGCTTGGTGCATATTTAAGTGCTGAAAAAATATTTTTTGTTTGAGTGAATCATTATTATTACTACTCCGAAGATGAAAGAATAATCTCTGCTTCTCAGAAATGTGTGGTCTCAGTAAGACAGTGCCTTTCAAATAAAATGAACATGTAAAGCATTTAGCTTGGCATTTTGGACATGTAGCAGTACTCACTAATTGGTAGCTGTTATTGAAGGATAAGCAAAGAAAGAACAGAATTAGACATTTCAGATAAAAATGACCTGAATAAAAGAACACTGCATTTACATCTCAGGAGCTAGGGTAGATACATTTTAGGGGAGTATTGAAAAAATAAGGTTGGAACTATATTGTTCAGGCCTAGACATTTGGATTTTTCTGTAGGTAACGAGTTATTGCATATTTTTAAGGCAAAGGTGCTGTGATGACAGTGGTAGGTTTGGAACATGAATCCAAATGGAAGTCCTTAAGGTTGATTGGAAATCCTTCTGGTGTAGGCTGAACTGGAAATTAAAACATTAGCAAATTTATAATAACAAAACTTTTGCAAAATCATAAGTTATGCTCAATTATTAATGAGCTCTGAAATTATATGGTAGTATAAAATTATTTGATTTCAGTTGTATATTTTGAACTATGTTTGCAGTTGCCAGCTTTTAATGTATTTTTTTCATTTAAAACTGAGATCTTTGATTTAAAATAAACCAAGATGTTTATATTGGTAACTAACTTACTAAATATACTAATCTAGGGCAAAGTATGTTTAGTCCAGCAAACATTGGTCAACCACGGAAGACAACATTATCTCCTGCACAGTTGGATCCTTTTTATACTCAAGGAGATTCTCTGACTTCTGAAGATCATCTCGATGACACTTGGGTGACTGTGTTCGGGTAAGGTTTCTGAATCATTTACCTTTCAAAAAAAAAAAAAAAACCCATCCCCAGCATTTATAATAAACAAACATACCAAAAAAAAAAAAAGGATTGCACAGCAAATGCTCATTTATCTGCCAACTGGCTACTACAGTTGTTAATATTTTACTTACATTCATTTTATCTTCCATTAATTCATCTTTTTTTGTTGGTACATTTCAGAGTAAGTTGCACACATCACTACAAATCAATCACCCTGACACTTCAGAATGTATATTATTTATTTTATTTTATTTATTTTTTTAGAGAGGGAGGGATAGGGGAAAGAGAATCTTAAGTAGGCTCAATGCTCAGTGCAGAGCCCTACGTGGGGCTCCATCTCACAACCCTGAGATCATGACCTGAGCTGAAATCAAGAGTCAGACACTTAACCGACTGAGCCTCCCAGGTGCCCCCAGCATGCACATTATTAACTAGTGTTCAGTATTTGTATATAGTTTTTTTTTAATCATTTATCTGTTTGCCACTTCTCATATTCTTTTCTCTTAAGCATATTTCCTGGATAATGGAACAGGATTGCCTCTTTAGACTTAGGAATCTCCTTTCTTTGTAGTGGTTATTACTCTGCCCTTTTTTTTTTGAGAGAGAGAGAGCACGAGTACGGGGAGGAGCAGGGGGAGGAGCAGAGGGAGAAGCAGACTCCCTGCTAAGCAGGGAGCCCGATGTGGGACTTGATCTCCGGATCCCGGGATCATGACCTGAGCTGAAGGCAGATGCTTAACCGACTAAGCCACCCAGGTGCCCCTATTACTCTGCTTATATTGGACTTCACCAGTTTGGAACTATCAAATTGAATTTCATTTGTATATATACATACTGTGTCACAAGGTTGGTACTTTATAGTTACAGGATATTGAGTATTAATAGAAATTGTACATGCCCTATATGCATTTTGAATAGATTTTTAGATTAAAAAAAGTAAAGCATTTTGGAGATCATACTGCATCATCTGCAGATGAGAAAACTGAGGTTTTAGATTAAGTGATTTATTCAGAGGTTTACATCTAGTTATTAGTAAAGTGTCAGCAAAAAACCTGAGGTCCTTTGATTTTTAAGCTGTTATTGTTCATACTGTACTACATAAGGTTTGCTTCTGAAAGTGTGATATGTCATACTGATATTGGGTCTTACTGTATTTAGTTTTGGGGTAAAAAGTGAGCTTCTTGAAGAACAATGCACAGTAAATGTTAGTGGACTTTATATATTCAGTTTATTTAAAATTTAAAAATTCAAAGGAATATATAAGAATCTACAGTGAAAACTACTCCTTCCCACTTTTGTCCCCAGCTAGTTTTTCTCCCCTTTAAGGCAGTATTGGCCACCTGTTTTTTATGTAACCTTCCAGAGAGATTCTATGTGTTATTGATCCTCTTTAGGTAAAAAATTGGGATCATCTTACTCTCCAGAAAGCCTATTCATAGCAATTGGATGGCTTCTTGATTTTTTTTTTTATGTTTAAATTTTCATATTCTCTCATGACATGGTTATGCCTTTGAACTTGGATGTCCACTCCCAAATCTGTTTTGGGGCTCAGTAGTAATGGTGTTACTTTTAAGATTCCTCAGTAATTAGATAAATTACTTGACGTTCTTCTGCTAGTCTTTTTCTTCATTTTTAAGATATACACTTTCCCACCTATTAAATTTCTGTTGGTTTTATGTTTTAGTAACCCTGTATATGAGTTTGATTGCAAGAACTGAAATGTTTTCTTCTAAGGGATAAAATATTTTGATCATTTATAGGGTAGTACATCTAAAATATGTATGTTCTTTCTTTGATAATTTAACTTTTTCCTGTTGATTCAGGGTCATCATGAAATGTTATTCATTATTTTAAGGGGTTCTTTTACAGGATAATGGAATGTTTCCACTCAAAGTGGTTCCTAGAGTCTTAGAATTTCATTTTATTTTTCAAGTACCTCCCTCACTTGCAACCATTATTTTTCTTTCATTTTTATTTTCTTCAACTCTGCTTTGTAGGCACTTTGCCTTATTTGTTGCTTTTCTTTGAGGTTACAAATCTTATATCCAAACATATGTAACATAAAATAAAATTTCAGTCCTGAATGCAGTATTTTACTCATATGCATTTTAATATATGGACTTTATCATTTATTTTTTTGACTCAGATTTTTTTCCCTTAGGTTCTAATCCAGGTTCTTGATAACTGACGTTACTTGTTAAGGAAACTCCAGATTTTCAAATTAAAATAGCTTTATTGTTTGGACTATAAAAATAGTGTCTGATAAAATATTTAAACCATACAGAACTTTAAGAAGAAAATAAAAATCACAATTTTCTCAGAGATTTTTGGCTATTAAAACCTTGGTAACCATCCTTTTAAATGTTTCTATACCATTGATATTGGTACTGACTTTTCATTTTTGTTTCAGAACTAAATTCTGAATTTTCAGTAGGTGCTCAATGTATAATAATATGAGTATATAATTTAAAATTCTTTTCCTCTTAATAACTGTAGTATACCTAAGTATTTCACACACACACACACACGCACACACACACACACGCTCACACACCCTTGTAAAATATATACAGAGCTGCAACATCATAGTTCTTTCCTTAAGGGTATGGTAATGGCAGTGAGAATGGAATTTTAGAGTTTTCATAGATGGAATCTGGGGATGGAGAAGAATGGCTGAGTCAAAGCTAACTTTAATATATTTGCTTTTGGGTGATAAGCAATGATAGATTTAGCTGATATAGGGGGAAACAGTGATCAGGGATTCCCTATTATTCTAGTCTGTTATGGGAAACTTACCTTGAAACACTTATAAGTATGGTAATTTGCATTTGTATTTATTATGAAAGTTGACTGAACAACTCTTTTTTCAGGTTTCCTCAAGCATCTGCTTCCTATATATTATTACAATTTGCACAGTATGGGAATATCTTAAAACATGTGGTAAGGTTTACTTCATTTCAGTTCAAGATTTAGTCTGAAGAAAAATAAGCTGTAAATTGAGGGAAACTCTGCTGCTGAATATTGTCTGCTTTTTCCAAACTTAAAAGTTTTTCTTTCTTTTTTTTAAGTTTTCATTGAATATGTCTGTTGGAGTCTAGAAGGCTAGAAGTTCCATAGTAGTTGATAAAAAGGGATAAAGAGAGAAGATAAGAGAGTGAGAATTTCAGGCTCCACCCCCCCATTTCTTTTTTAATAGTTCACAGTCTTTTAACAAAAATTACGCCAAATATTATATTACTGTCTTCCAGTGTGAGCTTGTTTTATTGGAGATAAAGGAAAAGAGAGAAGTTCCTGATTTACAGAGTTCTTAGGACTTTTTTAACTTGTAGAGGGCTTTTTTGAAAAAGTATCTTACCTTACCTGTAACAAGTTATAAATAACAAATCTTTTTTTCTGTTACCAGGGATTGACTTACTTTAATTCCTACAGAAAATAAGATTGATGAATACAATTTTTAAAAACTTGATAGCAAGTGTTAATAAGACCTATTTATAAGGAACAATTATCTTTTGAGGATTACTTTCAGAGAATATTTGCCACATATCCTTTTTTTTCTTTTTTTTAAAGATTTTATTTATATATTTATGTTAGAGAGTGAGAGAGCATGAGCTGGGGAAGGAGCAGAGGGAGAGGGACAAGCAGACTCCTTGCTGAGTGTGGAGCCCCACCAGAGCCAAAATCAAGAGTTGGATGCTTAACCGACTGAGCCACCCAGGCACCCCAGTATTTGCCACATATTCTTTATAGTAGAGAATTGAGAGTTAGGTAGAAATTATTGAAATTGTTTAATAAGGGGTCGCCTTAGGTGGCTTAGTCGGTTAAGCATCTGCCTTGGGCTCAGGTCATGATCCTAGGGTCCTGGGATCGAGCTCTGCATCGGGCTCCTTGCTCAGTGGGGAGTCTGCTTCTCCCTCTCCCCCTGCTCCTCCATCCCGCTTGTGCTGTCTCTTGCTCACTCACTCTCAAATAAGTAAATAAAATCTTTAAAAAGAGAAAAGAAAAAGAAATTGTTTAATAGGATTTTTGTTGAATCCTGCATACAGCTTGTTATGGGGCATCAAATAAAAAGTGGAAGCAGATATATATATATTTTTTTAAGATTTTATTTATTCATTTGAGAGAGAGAGAGAGTACAGAGGGAGAGTGAGATGGAGAAGCAGACCCCCACTGAACAGGGAGCCCAATTTGGGGCTCAATCCCAGGACCCTGGCTTCATGACCTGAGCCGAAGGGAGACGCTTAACCGACTGAGCCACGCAGGCGCCCCTATATCTTCATATATTTGTATTTTCTAATAGAATTCATTTTTTAGATTTTATATATTTTATGTTTTAAGAGACAACTTCATTCTTTGCAGATGTCTAACACAGGAAATTGGATGCATATTCGTTATCAATCTAAACTGCAGGCCCGGAAAGCCTTAAGCAAAGATGGGAGGATTTTTGGAGAGTCCATCATGATTGGTGTAAAACCATGTATAGATAAAGTAAGTTATTGCTGTTGTAAGGAAAATAGCTTTATCTATATGAAGAGCACGAGTCTGAGCACTGACGACAGTTATGTCACTTTGCTTCACTATGCCCCTTTTTCTTGCAAAATGTGATGATGTTATAGTACTGTTTTCATGGGAAGCCAAAGATGTCACAGGACTTTAGAATTTAGAGATAATCCATACAAACCCCTTCTATTTTACAGATTAAGAGGCCAAGAGGACTTAAATAATTTACAGAGTGGTTAAAGGTGAGACCTAGATTTTAGGTCTCTTAACTTCTCATTCTCTTGTGCAAAGCAACATCAAATTCTTTAAATACTTTAAAAGAATGCTGCTGTTTCAGAACAAAAGGTTTCACAGGAATAGTTAACAGGGTTAACTATTAAAATGGCTGAAGCTTTTTATTAGTCATTTTTATTTTAAAATCTTTTAAAACATTTATGTACCTATAAAATAATATTTAGCACAATTTATACTTTGTGGCTTGTGAAATCATGATCATTCTTAAATAATTATGCATGAACTTCTACTGTCTACCAGCACTGTGCTTGGTGCTTATATACACATTAATGCACAAAAGCAGGCATGGCTCCTGTTCTTACAATCTGTGGTTGCTGTAAAGTATGTAATTATTATATTGTGCTGTAACAGATGTTTGTAGAGGCTAGAGGAGAATCTGGGGTTCCTGGCTACTAAGTAACACTGGACTTCAATCCTCCCCCCACCCCAGGATTTCCTCAAAATTCTGCTTTTTCTTGTGTTTTTTCATAGTATTTGTTAGGAGATTTTTACTCTTTGAAGTCTCTAGTTGTGTTGATCATGTTTGAGGTCATTGAAGTGAACTTTCTGTCTGAGCATTGTATCTCAAATACTAGCTAAGAAGCATATATTGTTTTAGCAAGGCTAAAATTGTTTGAAAGGTTAATTAGATCAAAGAAAGTATGCTCCTTTTAATAAAGTTTTCTTTCTAAGTAGGATGTAATAGTGAATAATAACATTATGCTTATAAACAGAGAAGTTCTTTATCTTTATTTCTCCAGAGTGTTATGGAAAACAATGACAGGTGTGCTTTATCATCTCCATCTCTAGCCTTTACACCACCAATCAAAACCTTAGGTACACCAACCCAACCTGGAAGTACTCCTAGGATTTCTACCATGAGACCTCTTGCTACAGCATACAAAGCTTCTACTAGTGACTATCAGGTATTTTAAGAATTGGATAAAAAAGATATACTTTATTTTTGTATTTATTTATTAAAAGATATACTTTAAAGGGGGAAGTGCCTAGCATGTTTAACTTTTTCATTGGGTTGATTTGTATGCCATTTGATATTTCTTACTGAAGTGATTGCCTTGATGAAATACCTATAAACTTTGCATTCTTAAATTTCCTATTTTAAAAATTAGAATTTTGGCCAATTGAAAACTTATGTTGAATTTTTAAAAAATTTCTTTGCCATTATTTAAAACATTTTGAGAGTTTTAGTTTTTTCTGAGTTATATTTGCATACATTAAAAGTTTTCTCTTGTGAACATCTCTGGCATGAGGGAATATTAAAACCCTTTGACTAAGTCTGATGGCATCACAAATGAAGAATCTCAGGTTGGAGTAGCTGTGGTTATCAGAGAAACTACTGACCAGCTCCCATTTCATAATTTCTCATTTCAAAAACTGTAAAGGAAAAGTTCATTGTATTCATTGAAGAATGATAAAAGTATTATGACTCTCATTCAGTATGTTATTATTGTCCCCTACTAAATTAACCAGGTTCTGAACTTGCCTAGCTATAGACATGGGTCCTGAAACAGCAAATAAAACACTTTACGCTTTAGTAAGACAGGTAGTGACAATTTAGTCTTTTGATTTCCCCTGAAATTTGGAGACTAGAACTGTTTTTTTCCTTTAAGTTTTTTCTTTTAAACCAGTATTTTTTATTTTTTTTATTTTTAAAGTAGGCTCCACACCCAGTGCGGGTCTTGAACTTACAACCCTGAGATTAAAAGTCACATGTTCTACCGACTGAGCCAGCCAGGCGCCCCTAAACCAGTATTTTAAAATCCTCATTTCCTATCATATGATCTCACTGATACGAGGAATTTGAGAAATAAGACAGAGGATCATAGGGGAAGGGAGGGAAAAGTGAAACAAGATGAAACCAGAGAGGGATCAAACCATAAGAGACCCAGCAGAGGGTTGTTGGAATGGAGGGGGGTGGGAGGGATAGGGCGGCTGGGTGATAGACATTGGGGAGGGTATGTGCTACGGTGAGCACAGTGAATTGTGTAAGACTGATGAATCACAGACCTGTACCCCTGAAACAAATAATACATTATATGTTAATTAAAAAAATAAAAATAAAATCCTCATTTCCTGGGGTACCTGGATGGCTTAGTCAGTTAAGCATCCGACTCTTGATCTCAGCTCAGGAGCTCAGGTCTTGATCTCAGCGTTGTGAGTTCAAGCCCTGCATTGGGCCCCATGCTGGGCGTGTAGCCTACCTTAAAGAAAACAAAACAAAACAAAACTCTTGTAGCTTTTGTGTTGTTTGTTCAGTTTCCTAATAAAAGGAGCAGATATAATTTATCTTGCCAAAGGAGTAAGATTTTGTCCTTCTTTAGAGCATAAGGATGTTCTAACTAAATCCATATAGTAATCTTTAAATATTACAAATGCATTTAACTGTTTGGCTCTTTTAAATTAGTTAACTGTAGAATTGATTATGATCCTGAGGAAACTATAACACTAACAATTATGTTTTTTTAATAGGTTATTTCTGACAGACAAACACCAAAAAAAGATGAAAGTCTTGTATCCAAAGCAATGGAGTACATGTTCGGCTGGTAGTACAGTAAGAGCTAAGAACTCACCTACCATGGAGGAGGCTGCTACACTAAAACAGAGTTAGCAGAGTACTGCCGCCTTTCTTTTGGTTAGTTGTATAACCACTCATGGCAGTATTGGATAGCTATCTCATACTCTTTAGAAGACTTTTTCTTTAAGGATACAGCGTATTTGGAGCTCGCACTTTAAAAGATGCTTGAGATATGTTTTAAAGAAACAAAAAAATCCCTGTAAATAGGATTTTGTGCTTTCTGTGATAGTGCATGCTTAAGCGCAAAAACTCAGCATTGATTACCGTAAATTATCTAATTGAATTTGTGGTGAAGATTTGTAGTCTTCATGAGTTGGTGGGGTGAATTTCATGAAGGGTAACTTGTACAGCTCCTTATAACAAGACACAAAGATTATAATTAACAATTTGAATTATGGTCTTTTAATTTAGATAGTATTTAATATTTTAATTATCCTTGTTTATGTATGTCCTGTCGTGGATTGTCATCCTTCAGTATACTAAAACCAAAACAGTCTTTTTAAAAACCTACTAAAGTTTCTTGATAATAAACTTTGTCAATTATATATATTGAACCTTTTTTGTAAGTGATTTATTTTATTAACTATTTAAAAAAATTTGAAGTGTTTGCTGAAATAGAGGAAATATGTCATGAATCTCCACATACCTATAATTTAGCTTTAATAACCATGTAACCATCAATATTTTGCCTTGTTTCTTCTCTCCCCCTTTTGTTTAAAGCCCATCTCAGATATGACATCATTTTATTTTTATTTATTTTTTTTAAAAGATTTTATCTATTTATTTGACAGAGAGAGAGGGAGAGAGAAGCAGGCTCCCCACTGAGCAGGGAGTCCGACGTGGGGCTCGATCCCAGGGCCCTGGGATCATGACCTGAGCTGAAGGCAGACGCTTAACCGATTGAGCTACTCAGGCGCCCTGATGTCATTTTAATCTAAATACTTGAGGATATATCAAAAAAGAACATTCCCACTTATAAGTACAGTATCAGTATCACACCTAACAGAATTAGTAACAGTTTCTTAGTTCCTAATGTCCAGTCCATTTAAAAATTTCCCAGTTATCAGGGCACCTGGGTGGTTCAGTTGGTTAAGTTCTGACTTTAGCTCAGGTCAAGATCTCAGGGTCCTGGGATTGAGCCCTGCATTGGAGTCTGCTTGTCCCTCTGCCCCTCCCCCTGCTCATGTGCTCTCTCTCTCTCTGTCCCAAATAAATAAAATCTTAAAAAAAAAAAAATTCCCAGTTATCTCCAAAATGTATTTATGGTTGGTTGGTTCAAATCACTGTCTAGAGTAGGTGTACATGGTGTATTTGGTGGTTTTTTCTTTTTCTTTTTCTTTTTTTTTTACGATTTATGTATTTATTTTAGAGAGAGCAGGGGGAGCAGCATAGGGAGACAAGCAAATTCCCTGCTGAGCGGGGATCTCGATGGGGGGGCTCAGTCCCAGGACCCTGAGATCATGACCTGAGCTGAAATCAAGAGTCAGCGCTTAACCAGCTGAGCCACCCAGGCGCCCCTGGTTGTTTTATTTTTAAAGTATCTTGAAATCTAAATTAGTTCCTGCTCTCTTCATACCGTACTTCTTGAAGAAACTGTGGGAGTTGCCTATAGAGTCTCATAGACTCAGTTCGGTCGATTGCTCTTGTGTTTAATTTGTTCTGTCATTTATCCCATATCCTAAAAGTTGGATCTAGAGAGGAGTAATTAGATTCTGATTTCTCTTTTCTCTTCTTCCTTTTTTTTTGAGCAATAATACTTGATAGTATGGTGCACCTTATATTTAATCAAGAGGCATTTAATTCTGGTTGTCTCACTTTACTGAGGCTCAAATTGGTCATTGGGCACATAGGCAAAATCTTGACACCTTTGTTGGAAAATTTCCCATAACTTTTTTGCATTATGTTTTTGAGAGTGTGCATTAACGGTATTTGCCTGAGTCAGTTATTTCATTAAGGTTTGCAAAATGAAGATTTTCCAAATCTATCATTTCTGTTGTATTTATTAGCTGGAATTCTTTTACATATAAAAACCTTGCTCCACCCATTAGGGCTATTTGGTTACATGTAATATATTCATACCAGAATGGCAGGATAAATATTTCATCCTTTCTTACATTTTTCAGAGTAATTTTTGGTGCCCTGGCAACTCTAATTGGTGTCCAGTGAGTTAAAAAAAAGTTTTTCCCTTTAGTATCACTAGACTCAGCTTTTTTTTTTTTTTAATCACTGTTTTTAGTCACTTGTAGTCATTATCTTTTGTTCAAATTACTACCCTTGGCTAGTAGAACCTCATCAAGCTGGCTCTTGAGTGAAAAGGAGGTTTTTAATTGAAATAATATTTCATCATAGTACAAGTATCTAGGTAATCTGCATCTTTCTTTAATACATCTTTATAAAGAATAAAATAGCACATTGTATGGGAAGGTATTGATGTGCTTTTTAATAAGATCACAGCAAACTACCATTGAAGATTTGTTTAGTTCTCTGAGGTGAAGTGTGATACTAAGGAAAATACTGGCATGGTAAAAATCCATTTATCGTTACATTTATAGAGTTTTTCTTCTAATACTTAACATCAAAGTTTTTCTCTTCCAACTTAAAATAAGATTGTATTTTATATCTTACATACAGAACTCAGTTTTTCAAGGTAGAACTGACTGCTAAATCCCGTTAAACTCTTGCATTTGTATTTGTGTTTTACACATATTGTAAAAGGATTATAGTTTTTTTGTTTGTTTTTGAGAGGGCATTTTATTTCTGTAGACCTTTGTGGAGCATGAAGTTTGCTTTCTGACTAAAAATACTTGTTTGCTATGTTGATTTTGTGTAAGCCCAATATTGTATTACTTGTCTTTGTATTCATAACATCATTTACTTAAAAAGAGCCAGAAAAGATATAAATGTATCAAACCAACACATTGTATGACTTAAACTTACACGGTGTTATAGATCAGTTATATCAATTAAAAAAAATAATAACAAAAACCAAAACGAATAGGAAAGAGCAAGGAAAATATCAGAAAGCAAACTGCCATATTTTTCAGTACTACAAAACACAACAGAAGTGGAAACTGAGAAAGCTATTAAAGTTACCCTGAACCAAGCCTCTTCCTCAAAATTCAGAAAAGCTGATTTCATACAAAAATAAGTAACATAAAACTATAGTCATGCAAAGTTGTTATAAAAAATGGATGCTAATGGGGTCCCTAGGTGGCTCAGGTCATGATCCCGGGGTCCTGGGATCGAGCCCCGCATCAGGCTCCTTGCTCATTGGGGAGCCTGCTTCTCCCTCTGCTTGTGCTCTCTCCTCTCTCTCTCTGACAAAATCTTTAAAAAAAAAAAGGATGGTAAGGAACAAAATATTCGAAAGACATTGAACACCAGAACGGCATGCACATAAGAGGTCAGACCTATGACCTAATATTTAAAAATGACTTCTAAGATGTTTTGAAAGTGATACAAAGTATGAAAGAATACCAAAAATTAGAATTTCAAAAACTTTGGGAAAGTACTAGAAATAAAAGGAAAAATAATTTGGAAGTAAGACTAAACTAGGGTAAACACAAAAGCAGACAAACAGCAGATAACATGGGAAATAGAATGTCAAAAGTAGGATGGCTTTATAAAAAGGATTCATGGGAAAATGACAAATCTTAGTAAAAAAAATATATACAGAAAAAATTATATGAGGAATATTTTTCTTAAAAAAAAAAATACTTGGGGCGCCTGGGTGGCTCAGTTGGTTAAGCAACTGCCTTCGGCTCAGGTCATGATCCTGGAGTCTCTGGATCGAGTCCCGCATCGGGCTCCCTGCTCGGCAGGGAGTCTGCTTCTCCCTCTGACCCTCCCCCCTCTCATGTACACTCTCTCATTCTCGCTCTCTCAAATAAATAAATAAATCTTTAAAAAAAAAAAAATACTTGGAGCTACACATTGAAACAACACCCTGCCTACCTGACAATGTTCTCTCATTTAAAACTTTGGATTTGGCTATCTAGATAAAAGCAAGTGACTTAGAAGCAGCACTGTGCCAGGAGAAAATAATACATTTAAGATACTTGTAGGAAAAAAATGTGAACAAAATATTTTATTTCTAACAAAACTGATTTTGAAGGGTAAATATTACTTCTCAGACATCAACTTGCAGGAATTCAGGAAACATGTTTTCCTTGAGTGCTTCCTGGGAAATGGACCAGAGAATGTGCTCAGATGAACTAAATAACTAGGAAGATGTTGACACAAAGTCTATGGTGAGCATTAAATTTGACGTCACGTCACCACCAGAGTGCCTACCAGGTTCATTGCTTGAAGTTCAACCCACTGGGTGGATTGTCCCTCATTACTGTCTTTCTGTGTCTAATATGGCAGTGGTCAGTGTTTGGCATATAGCATTCTGATCCATCTGTGAATAAAACTTGTATTTTTTTCTCCCCTATTAGCTGATGATAGTGAACTCTAAGTTGTAGATTGTGAATTGAGGGAGAGGTGTTAGTATCTTGGACGTAAGTGATGTAGGGTTCTGGGCCACCTTTTCATTAACCTTGGGAGCCTGTGGTCCTGCTTGGCCCCCATCCTGAATGTACCATGGATTGCTGCCATGCTGGCTAGGCTGGTGGCTGGTGAATCTGACAATACTGAGCTGATGATGGGTCGCTCTGGTCACCTGGTTGATACACTATGTAATTGACGCTTAGTTACTAAGTCACTTGTGGTGCCCTCTCTCACTGGGGGCCCCACTAAAATCTTCCAAGTCACCTAAGGAATAGTTGGAAGCATTTTTCCCATCTATTTTATGTTGTCTCAAAAATCCAGAAGCCTACGAAGTGCTCTCTTTTTAGTGGTGAGAGGAGGAAGGTACAATAATTTATCCTTTAGAGAGCGATGTCCCAGCATGTCCCAGTGGTAGAACTTCATAACTGCACCAATGTGGTAAAACTGCGTTTTGGTGCTTTACCTCCCACCATCTGGCATACACTGGCCTTTCCAAGATGTCTGAGTATTTGCCACTTACTTCTTGTAGGTTTAATGAACACGATGCCATCAATGCACAATATTTGAATGATCCGAGTTCTCTGACTATATACTGTGATTCGCCCATGGACATGGGCCAGGGTTCCATTTATCAGGAACTATAGAACATTTGGGTTCATCAGTGTCACCTTATGGCCCCATTCTAACAGGAACTGTGAGAACGTTTGGGCTCATCAGTGTTACCTATGACCTTGTATCTAACAGCCCTTAAAATATCTAGATATTTCGGGCGCCTGGGTGGCTCGGTCGGTTAAGCGACTGCCTTCGGCTCGGGTCGTGATCCTGGAGTCCCGGGATCGAGTCCCGCATTGGGCTCCCTGCTCGGCGGGGAGTCTGCTTCTCCCTCTCCCCCCTCTTGTGCTCTTTCTCTCTCTCACTCTCTCTCTCAAATAAATAAAATCTTTAAAAAAAAAAATATCTAGGTATTTCTCTTCAGTGCACTCTGAAAAATGAAGACTTGGGAGAATTGCTAGTGTATATACTTGCTGTGGCATTGAAAATTCCTTCCTCAGTTGCAACTCGTCTCCCATTTCATCTGGGTCTAAGAATTGACTATCTGGAAACTGGGCTGTAGGGCAGCAGACATCAATCAGTCTTCTGCATATCTGCTTTTGATCTTTTTAAGTTTATGTAAAGCGAAACCTCTTTTGGTTTCCTCCCCCCCGCCTTTTTTTTTTTAAAGATTATTTATTTGACAGAGATAGCGAGAGCAGGAACACAAATGGGGAGTGGGAGAGGGAGAAGCAGGCTTCCCGCTGAGCAGGGGATCACGACCTGAGCTGAAGGCAGATGCTTAATGCTTAACGGCTGAGCCACCCAGGTGCCCCCTTTCCCTTCTTTTTAAAAAGCATTTTAGTTGCCAAATAAGACAAATACAGAAATTAAAATACGGCTCAATGAAATAGAATTTTACTTGCAGTTTCCATATGCCCCATTTCAACTTCTCTCCTTCCCCACAAAATTAAACACTACTATAATTATTTTTTGGAGGTCCAGGTAGGCTTTAAAAGAGTTGGGATTTCTACTTGATGCAGAAAGCCGATGGAAGTTAAAATTCTTAATGAGGTTGTAAGATTTTTGAATGCTAATGAAGGCAAAGCATGGGTGTTGTAACAGATTCAGTTTCCAAAATTAACTGCAGGTTAGTAAATAAGTTGAATCAATATTATTTTAACTTAAATTTAAGTAGGTCATGATTTAAAGTGAAAATAATCTTTGACATAATTTTAAAAAGCTTTCCAAAATGGATATCTGACTCTTATTTTCTTGACTCAAGGTCCTTACATTAATTTAGTAAACATTCTGATAATGTATACAGTTCAGATTACTGTAGTACTAATTGGTTAATTAAAAAGTAGTGGTTAAGGTTACTAGAATTTTAGAATTTGCTTTTTACAATGATTAAGAGCATGGATTTTGGAGTGAGACTTAAAATCCTGTCTCTGTCTACTAGCTACATGACCTTGGACAAGTTACATTTTTTTGCTTCAGCTTCATCATCAATAAAATGGGTATAATATTAGTGTCTTCTTCATAGGTTGTTAGGATTAAATGAATAACTACATGTAAGTTGTTTAGAACAGTGCCTGGCTTATACTAAGAACCCATTAAACATTAACCATCACTAAAGTAGGTAGCAAGATTAGTTAACATGCTTGCTAATTAGCTTAATTTTTTAAAAAATGAGTATGTGGTGGATTAAAGATGCCTTCAGATTTTTGACATTCCTTCCCCCTGAGAGGTAGGATCTATTTCTCCTCTCCTGGTTAGGTTTTGTTTTGTTTTGTTTTGTTTTTAGTATAAAACCAATATAGTACAGGGAGAGTGATGTCATGCCAGTTCCACAACTAGCCTGTAAGAGGACCAGCAGCTTCTACCTTGGGCTCTTGAAGTCCTGATTTGCTGCCATAAGAAGACCCCTTACCCTGCAGGACAGAGATGGGAAAGGCCTAAGACCACTGGAGTGGAGAGGGACCCAGATCTGCCCAGCCTTCCAGTTGCCCAAGGCACCAAGTGTGTGAATGAGGCTGTCACAGAGCCAGAAACACAGCCCGACTGCCAGGTCCATGTTGCCCAGAGTTCACATCCTGTGGAGCAGAACTATCCAGCCGAGCTTTGCTTGAATTCCTGATTCATAAGATTGTGAGATATCATGAAATGGTTGTTTTAAACTAAGTTTTAGGGAGATAGGTCACACAGCAACTGGAACAGAAGGTGAGAACACAGAACACATAAATGTCTCACCTAAGGGGCGCCTGGGTGGCTCACCAAACTCGGTTTCTGCTCAGATCATGATCTCAGGGTCAAGGGAACAGCCCCGCGTGGTTGTGGTTGGGCTCTGCACTCAGCTGGGAGTCTGCTGGAGATTCTTTCTCCCTCTCCATCTGCCCCTCCCCCTCTTGTGTGCGCACTGGCCCTCTCTTTAGTAAATAAATAAAATCTTAAAAATAAATGTCTCACCTAAGGTCACATAAATATCTACTGATAGGAATAGGACAGAAACCCAGATTCTTTACTCTAGAATGCAATGTTGTGGAATTATAGTTTATTTTCTTTTATATTTATGTTATTTGATTTTTAAGTCATTTAAATTTAAGATGCACTGGAGAAGTGTTTTAAATTGGGTTCAAATTGCAGCTCTAGAATCAACTACCATGTAAAAGAATATTTGAAAAGAAGGTATTAAAAACAATATAAAACCAAATAATTATTTTCAGACATACAAAGTTATTTAAAAATTTACAATATAAAAAGTATCTCAAAATAAATCACCTCACACAATTGTTAACGTGAATATTTAAACATCAAAGTTGCTGAGTTCTTCATATATTTTGTTTGTGCTAGCTAGCACTTATCTAGGCATTACCATAGGGAAATTCTTGGCACAAAAAGCCTCCAAGTTTCTGCAAACTGGGAGAAATCTCGGCATGTGTGCTGGAGTGGGGACATGGGCACTAGAAAGGGACTCAGGACCTTTTTCTAAGAGATAGGTCAGTGAAATAGATTTCTTTGGAGACTTTGGTTCACAAATTACCAGGTTATTTCTTGGTTAATCCATGGAACATATTTTATAAGTGTAGTCTATTTCTGGTTGTTTCTTATAAGCAGCTGCTAATTCTTGTCCAGTTTTAGAAGTGGAATTTAAATAGATTTTCTATTGTTGAAAATAATGTTTGTGTTCCAAGTACTTCAGAAACATTTAACTCAAAATACAGATGTACCTCCATCTTGTGGTGACTGTCAGAAGTGTCCAAAATGAAGAAGTTTTACAGTAAAAACAAGCTGGAAAATCTGAGATGAAAAGCAATTGCTAAGTTTAAGCTTTTGGAAATATTGACAACTTTTTTACATCTTCGTTCCTTTCTGCCTTTTTTTTTTTTTTGAGCCTTGGTGTTAGTCTTATTGCATATATTTACTTTTATCATAAAAGATAAAAATATTTACTAGAGGGAATGAACATGTATAAATAGGTCATTTTTCAAAGTTTTCTTTTGAGCCAGAAAAAAAGGAATATTGATGAATTGAAATATGGAAACACTGAGTTATGTCATTGATTTAAAAAGGAGAAATTAGTATCAAGGAGATCTAAGTATTTCAAGCAACTGTACTACAGTTTATATGACCTACAAAAAGTACATAGCTCCTGTAATCCTACCAATCAATATTTGGAAAATTTCTTTCAACAACCAAGTCAAGTAATAGTTGAGCTCTTAATATGTTCTAGAACCTTGGATTACATCAGAGGAAGAAAGCAGAGCTGGGGCGCCTGGGTGGCTCAGTCGTTTCGCGTCTGCCTTCGGTTCAGGTCATGATCCCACGGTCCTGGGATCGAGCCCCACATCGGGCTCCCTGCTCAGCGGGAAGCCTGCTTCTCCCTCTCCCACTCCCCCTGCTTGTGTTCCTGCTCTCGCTATCTCTCTCTGTCAAATAAATAAAATCTTAAAAAAAAAAAAAAAAAGAGCTAACATTCCAGCAGAAAGAGGTAACAGGAAATAATCAAGTAAATAAGTCAGAATAAGTTAAAGGGTAATAGGTGCTATGGGGAAAAAATGATCAGAAGTACTAGAGTGTTACACAGCATTCATGGTAGATCTCATTGAGAAGGTGAGATCTGAGCAGACTTGAAGGGGAAGAGGTTGTTAGGGTGGAATTTGGGGAAGAACATTCCAGGCAGAGGGAACAGCAAGAACAAAGGCAGGAGTTTGCCTGGTGTGTTAAAGGAACAGCACAGAGGAAGCTAGAGTTGAGTGAGCAAGAGGGAGAGTAGCAGGAAAATAGATGAGAGGTAATGGCTCAGATTGCATTGGATCTTCTAGACCTTAATAAGATTTTGACTTCTATTTTTTTGTGGTAGGCAGAATAATGGCCCAAAAATATGTCAGTGTCCTAATCCCCAGAACATGTGAATATGTTACATTACATGGCAAGGGTAACTAAGCAGATAATGATTAAGGGTATGGCCCTTGACAACAGGTACATGAAAGGATGCTCACCATCACTAATCATCAGAAAAATGCAAATCACCTCACACCTGTTAGATATCACGTCAATGAGCTATCACCTCACATCTGTTAGACAACTATTATAAAAACACAAGAAATAACAAGTGTTGGTGAGGATGTGGAGAAAAGGGAACCCTTGTGTGCTGTTGATGGGAATATAAATGGATGCAGCCACTATGGAAAACAGAATGGAATTCCCTTAAAAAATTAAAAATAGAACTATCTCATGATCCAGTAATTCCACTTCTGGATATTTATCCAAAGAAAACAAAAACACTAACTCAAAGAAGTGTATGTATTCCCATGTTCATTGCAGCATAATTTACAATAGCCAAGATTTGGAAACAACCTAAGTGTCCACCAATGGATGAATGGATCAAGAAAATGTATATATACACGATAGCATATCAGTCTGCCATCATAGAATGAAACCTTGTCATTTGCAACAACATGGATGGACCTTGAGGGCATTATGCTAAGTGAAATAAGTCACACAGAGAAAGACAAATACCATATGATCTTATTTTATATTTGGAATCTAAGCAAAGACCAACAGAAGAAGAACAACAACAACAACAAAACCATGCTCATAGATAGCAGAGAAGAGACTGGTGGTTGCCAGAGGGGAGAGGTGTGGGTGGGGTGGCAAAATGGGTGAAGAGGGTCAAAAGGTACAAACTTCCTGTTATGAAGTAAGTCATGGGATGTAATGTACAACATGGTGCCTATAGTTAATAATGCTATAAAATGTATTTGAAAGTTGCTGAGAGTAGATCTTAAAAGTTCTCATCAGAAGAAAAAAAATTCAGGGGTGCCTCAGTGGCTCAATTGGTTGAGCATGGACTCTTGATTTCAGCTCAGGTCATGATCTCAGGGTTGTGGGATGGAGCCCCACAAGGGGCTCCGCACTCAGTGCTGAGTCTGCTTGAGAGTCTCTCCCTCTCCCTCTGCCCCTCCCCCTGCTCGCATACTCTCTCTCTCTCTAAACAAACAAATTTTTAAAAAGAAAAAAAATTTGGGGGTGCCTGGGTGGCTGGTTAAGCAGCTACCTTAGGCTCGGGTCATGATCCCAGAGTCCTGGGATCGAGCCCCACATTGGGCTCCTTGCTCGATGGGGAGCCTGCTTCTTCCTCTACCACTACCTGCCATTCTGCCTACTTGTGCACTCTCGAGCACTCCCTCTCTTTCTCTCTCTCTCTGTCAGATGAATAGATAGAATCTTTAAAAAAAAAAGAAAAAAGTGGCGCCTGGGTGGCTCAGTCGTTAAACGTCTGCCTTCGGCTCAGGTCATGATGCCAGTGTCCTGGGATCGAGCCCCACATCGGGCTCCCCGCTCTGCGGGAAGCCTACTTCTCCCTCTTCCACTCCCCCTGCTTGTGTTCCCTCTCTCGCTGTGTCTCTCTTTGTCAAATAAACAAAATCTTTAAAAAAAAAAGAAAAATTTTGTGACTGTGGTGATCATTTCATAATACATTAAAATATTGAATCATGTTGTACACCTGAAACTTGTATGTTAATTGTACCTCAATTAAAAAAAAGCCAAAAAACAAGCAAACATCAAAAGGGTATGACCTCAAGGTGGGAAGAGTCTCTCTGATTATTCAGGTGGGCCCAATCTAATCATATTAGCCCTTAAAGTCAGAGGAGGCCCTCCTCCACCTAAACCAGAGATAGAGCCTCTTGAATCTGAGAAGAACCCTCAGCTGACAGCCAGCTGGGAAATGGAGATATCAGTCCTCCAGCCTTGCAAGAAACTCAGTTCTGGCAACAACCTCAATGAACAAGGAAATAGATTATCTTCTAGAGCCTCCAAAAAGAAGCACATCCTTGTTGACTTCCTGATTTTGGCCTCGTGGGACTCTAAGCAGAGACTCATCCCAGCCTCCAGACTTCAGACCTATGGGAACTGTAAGGTAATAAATTTTGCCCTATCTTAAGCCACTAAATTTGTGATAATTTGATTTAGCAGTAATGGAAAACAAAACACTCTGAGTGAAACAGGAAGGGATTGGATACTTTTTAGTAGAGGAGTATCATGATATAACTTGTGCCTGTTTTACTGATCATATAGGTTTCTGTGTTCTCTTGACAAGTGGTTTTTACAATTAATCTCTCACTAAGGGTAATTACCTTTCACTTTGGTAGTTGAAAGCCTAGTAATTTATATCCGTGACATAACTTTGATAGTTTGAAAAGACTTTTCCACTTTGTGAATTTCAGCATTAATATGTGTTCCCCCCACCCCAGGAAATCCAGATTAATATGATCTGGAACAATTAAGTGAATTTAAAGTTATTTCACTCATTTAGGGAAAAATGATACCTATTGTCAGTAACAAAGCCAACCTGAATTATCTCTGAAGTTAATTTTAATCCTCTACTTCCTTTTTCCCTTTTTTTTTTTTTTGCATTTTCTTCCCACAAGCTAAATCCTTGTTAGAAACTTAAGTACTAAGGATTAAGTGAGGGATAAAAGATACTAAGCTTGTCTTTAAGCTCCTGTTTCAGTGTTTCTTAACATTTGGATATATTTTCCACATTTTGGTTGTCTCAAGCAGAAGCAGCACAAGAGTTTAGTGAATCAATCCTTAGTAAATAACTATTTGTGTTCTAAATTGGTACAGAATAGTACCTATTTCCATTCGCGGCAACACATTTCAGTGTGGGACCAAAGAGCTTCTCCGATCAGCTATGGATAAGAAGTTGTAGTTGTAGGAGAACCTCTGGGCCTACATGCAGAAAGGCCAAAAATGGGGCTTAGCAGTTACTAATAGAATGTTCTTAAAAAGAGGTTTCCTCAAAATTATCTGTATTCAGTAAAGTATGTATATTGATGGAAGCTAATCCTCTGTTGTGCTTTTGTGTTTCAAAATAAATTGGCCAACTCTGTGCACCAGAAGGCCACTAGCTTCAAAAAATAATTTAAGTGATAGAATTAGATGAGTATTCTTGGGGAGAAATTCCCATGTCCCTGGAGAGACAAGAGTTTAATTTTCTCTTTCTGTTTTTCTCTTTCTCTTTCTCTCTATCTCTCTCTTTCTCTTTTTCTCTTTCTCTCTCTCTTTTTCTTTCTCTCTCTTTTTCTCTTTCTCTCTCTTTCTCTCTCTCTCTCTTTCTCTTTCTCTCTCTTTTTTCTCTTTTTCTCTTTTTTTTCTCTTTCTCTCTTTCTCTTTCTTTTTCTCTTTCTCTCTTTCTCTTTCTCTCTCTTTCTCTTTCTCTCTTTTTCTCTTTCTCTCTTTTTCTCTTTCTCTTTCTCTCTCTTTCTCTCTTTCTTTCTCTCTCTCTCTCTTCCTTCCTTCCTTCCTCCCCCCCCCTCTTTTTTTGTGGTAAAATGCTGGGCACAATATATATGCTGCTTTGACAGTTCTTTCTAAACTAAAAAAGATGAAGTTACTTTACCTAAGACTAAATTCACTTATGCATCGTAAATTTGGCCAAACATTAAGGCAATTGGTTCTGTAAGTATCAATAAAGCCTGTTCACCTTAGCATAATGCAAATTCTCAAAGCAGCAAGTTCCTATTCCTACTGAAACCCCAACCCCGCTGTAACATTGTCAGATTTAAGTTAAAACTTTTAAAATATTAATGATGAATATTATGATTAATTTAGGAAAGAAAAGTTGGTACTATGAAATGCTGAAAACCAAGGAGACAGAGGGCTTGTAACATTTAATGTAAAGTATTCATCATGAGTTAAGAGGCTTCACTCTGGAAATTTGTTGGGCAACTCACAATCTTTATTGTCGTGATTCAAGTCAGACCTATTCCACTTCTACAAATTAAACTTCATACACCTGAAACTAATATAATACTGTATGTTCACTAACTGGAATTAAAAAAAAAAGACTTCAGTAGGGTGCCCATCTGATTCAGTGTTAAGGACACCATGACTTACCTGTGCCAAAGATAATCTATGTCAAACTACTCTATTTACTGCTTTGGCTTTGCTACCCATATGGCGACCATATCCGCTTTGTCTTTCGAAATCAGCTTGGCCCCATCACTCTGCCCTATTGAATTCAAGGGGCCCAGTTCAATGACAGGAGCTTCCCCTGTCTTTCCTGATTTATAGAAAACAGCCACCCCAGAGCTTTGAGGATCTTGAGACTCTCCTTATGAATGTATATTGCACTGCCTTCATGACAGTAATGTCCTCTGGACCCTCGTAAACGATATGGTTAGGGGGCAGATGAGCAAGTCTTATATGATAAATTCACTCTGGCATTCAGTCTACCTCCGCCTTGGATATCTTCCTCTTCCAGTTCCCAAAAGTATTGTCTGGGAACCAATGGGAGTTGCTGAGAGCCTTTCTGGATGTCCTTGAGTTCAAAGGTTTTTTTTCCTAATACGAAGATTTTGCCTTTTCCATTCTTGAATGCACAGTGGAGTTTTTCAGAGGCTACATGACATGTGATGATAATATCTCTATGATGGCTTAAGGAATTTATGATTGTGTATTCTTGTGTTTAAATTTTTTTAGGGGGATGTTCCTAGTAATTTCTAAGAGTGTAAAGGGGTCTTGAGACTAAAAAGTATGAGAATCAATGCCTTATAATATCTCAAGGAAGCTCTCATTTCAACTTCATTTAGTGTGAGCTACCTCTGATTTTATAGATTTTTCTCAATTGTTTTTGTATTTTTAAGTTCACTGATTTCTGCTATAATATTTATTATACTATTCTTTTTGTTTGCTTTAGGTTTAGTTTGTTCTTTTTTCTGGTTTCCTTTTTTAAAAATTTATTTTATTTTTAAGTAATCTCTGCATCCAATGTGGGGTTCAAACTCACAACTCTGAGATCGAGTCACATGCTCTACCGACTGAGCCAGCCAGGTGCCCCTCTTTCTCTGGTTTCTTAAGGTAGAGTTTAATTTATTGATTTTTAAATCTTTCTTCTTTTTGAATATAGGCACTTAATGCTATACATTTACCTTAAGCACTGCTTTAACTGTATTACACAAATTTTGAAATATTGTATTTTAATTTTCATTTAGTTTAAAATATTTTAAAATTTCCCTTGAGACTTTCTCTTTGACCTATGAGTTTGACATGTGTTGTTTGTTTTTCATGTATTTGAGGATTTTTCAGATACCTTTCTATTATGATTTCTAGTTAGTTCTGTTATGGTCTGAGAATGTACTTTGATTTCTATTGTTTTAAATTTGATGAGATTTGTTTTATTGCCATGAATATGGTCTATCTTATTGCACGTGCTGTATATGCTATATACGTAAGTATACAGTAATTGGGAATTGACCTTATATTAGAATGTTTCAGAATAGAAATGGCATGTAAAATGGTAGGTAGATCACAAAAATGCCCAATTCCTTACTTTATGTCCATATCCCTTGCAATGTGACTTGGCAGTTCCTTGCGTTACACCGCGGGGTCCCTTTCCCTACCCCGTGAATCTGGGGTGGCTTAGTGAGTTGCTTTGGCCAATGGAATAAATGGAAATGAGAGTGTAAAAGTCCCAAGTTTAGTCCTTAAAACGTTTGCACTCTTCTCACTCTCTTGCAACCCCACCATCACTATGAAAGCAAGCCTGAGTTAGCCTGATGGAGGATGAGAGAGAAGGTCGAACAAAGCCAAGTTATCCCAGGTATTTACAATCAATCAAGCCTGGCCCGGATCAGCAGAACTTTCTGCCTGATCCATAGCTGACTGCAGAGGTGTGAGTGAGGCTAGCTGAGACCAAAACTGCCTAGCTGACTGTCAGACTCATGAGAAACAATGGTTGTTATTTTAAGATTCTATGTTTTGGGATAGCTTACTAAGCAGCATTATTGTGACAATTGATAATTGATACCATGCCAAGCTTCAATTTGGTTACTCAAAGTATGTTTACATGGAAACATATATAGGCACTAAAAATAAGAGTTACAAAGACTTCCTGGTATTTAAATTCAAGGCATCACAAATTTTGTGGTGACAAAAGGTCAGTTTTCCTCCCAAAGGTACATCTCTCCCTCATCTTACCTTTGATCACCTACGTCCGTAAAAAAGGCATCCTATTCAGTAATGCTTCTAAAAATAATACAGGTCTCCCAAACAGAGACAAATGAAAGACAGCTTAATTATTAAAAGTGTGGACTTTGGGGTCAGATTCTTCCACCCACAAGCTGTACAATCTTGGGAGATGATATTAGTGTCTATCATATGGGACTGTTGAAAGAATTAAATGAATTAATGTATATAAAGTGCTTAAGATAGTACCTGATAAGTAGTAAATATTAATATAAGTCAATGTTAAGTAAGTTCTTAGTATTAAGTGCAGACTTCCTGTTGGTGGGAAATTACAAAGCTTATGTACTTTTAAAAAAATTATAAAGAGGTCAGTCTTCAAGGAATAATTTCATTAGTGAGTTGGATAAATCCTAATGTGCTTGAAATATTTTATTCCTTTTCTAATCTCTGCACTCAAAATGCTACTTCGACTTACTTGCTGGTGGAGAGTGGTGAGCACGCAGGAGAGACGGAATAGCTCTTATAGATCTGTTCAAGGAGCAAATGTACATTCTGTTAAATGGCCTAAAACAACTTCCCTGAGTGATTTTAGAGCTAGAGAAGTTTGAGGTTGGCAATTCTGTGACTGTACAAAAGAAATATGAACCCATATAGCTTTAAAAACATCCTTGTACACTTCTCATGATGAAATATGAAATAAAATGATAAAAAAAAATAGACATCCTTAAAGTTTTAGCTTTGGCTCTTTGCTGGGCATAATGCTAATTATCTTACCAATCAGCTTTAAGGTCCTTTACATCCTTCTAAAGATAGTGATTTTTGAGGCTCCTAAAATAGTTATATTTATATTAAACTTGACAAATACTGCTTTAACCTTCAAGGAAAAGAAAATCTGTGTTAGAGAGATGTTTTTCCAGAATGGGGAAAAATATTCTAACAGGGATTAGAATGGGAAGCCTCAGAAGAAAATAGAACTATCTTATGTAAGTATGTGTCTATATTTGTACTCTGCTTTTTCAAAAAGCATTTGAAGTAGCTTCTAAAAATATATACTGTATAATAGGATGAAAATCATTTAAAGTTGAAGAACATAAGCAGGAAATCGTTTCTTCCTTTATGTGTCCACCTTTTTTGTTTTTTCTGAGAATTATTTGCATAGAATAGAAAATCAGGTGTTATGTGAAAGCTGATATCTTCAGATTAGTAAAAAGGAGACTAGATACTAATTCTGGTAAGTGGCAGCTGACCCATTTTGAGGTTGAACTATTTAAGCAAGCAGAATTTTCAGTACTAAAAAGTCATATATAGATCTATAGATATCAATATAAAATATTATCTATCTATCCATCTATTTACTTAATGTAATTTCCAGTTAACTCCAATCCACTGATTACTCTTTGGGAGCAAATTAAATCAGGGCAAAGGGTTGGAGAATTCTGTGACCCCTTAGAGAAGGATGCGTATTTCTAGTCACAACACTCAGTCATGTCTTCCAAATACAAAGCCTCCTTTGGGCAATGCTGGACAGAAACTATGATTAATCTCATACTGCTTAGTAACAGAGGCAAAAAAGGCATTTACTTAATGAGGGTTGAGTCTCAAAAAGATTTTAATTTTTTTCTCTCAATAAAAAGTATAAATGGTTCCACAATAAACAGTATCTTAGAAAATTTAAAAATGACTATTTAAATGGTCTCACAGTTAAGAAATCAAAAGCAAATGACAAATTCATAGGAAAGGAGATTTTGAAGTGGTTGCTTCCTAATCTGTTTAATGTGGTTAGTTTCTGAAGAAGTGAAAGTCCATCTTGGAAGGAAGGATTTTGTAGATGGTGGAATTGGGTCTAGGGTTCATAGAAGGAGTACACTTGAAGAAATCAAGCCTAGAAAAACATATGCAAATAGACTCTAGTGGTAACAGATATCATACAGTATCTCAGATTTAGGAACTTTGAGTCTGGCTCATGATTTGCAAGGATATAAGTGTTATAGGCTGAGGAGGTGCAGAAGGACCCAGAGCATTTGAGTGAGTCCATCTTGAAGACAGAGCCAAAGCAGGGAGCAGATGCCTTATAAACCAATTGGGATTTTTGATTAATAAACCTTCATTTGGAAATTTGCAAAGAATTTTATTTGGCAGAAATCTTGGTGAACTGGTCTCTCAAGAAAAGTGATTGTCCTGGAACATAAAACCCTTATCCTAAGGGGTTGGTAAGAAGGTTTGTAATTTGAAAGCATACAGGGACTGTGGAGAAAGTTTAATAATGACCATGTATTGGGAGGAGAGAGAAATGTCAAGAGGAATTTTGGGCAACTTTCTGTATGATATGCTACGTAACAGCTGCACTGCCCCTTTCAGGAAAGCAGTGGTAAATAGGTGATTTTTCAAGGCTTCTGGCAATGCTTTTTTGTTTGTTTGTTTTTTTGTTTTTAATTTTTTTGGTTGATAAGCTGAAATAAGCTTCCTGGAAGCCCACCTATATTTAGGTTATAGGTAGCCTTATTAACAACATTCAAATTAGCGTCTTTGGGTCAGGGACTGTTTTATTTCACTCAGTATCTTCAGTTCCTCATAGAGTGCATAGCATAGAGTAGGTGTTGAATGAATGAATGAAAGAATGAAGGGGTGTTATTTCTGATTTCAGATAGCTCATCAGAGAATTACTTGGCTTTTAGTATTTCGACACATCACAAAATTTGTTCTCTGAAATTATTTAATACTCTTCTCAAGGTTTAGAGAGAATAAATATAAAATTAGCCAATTTGAACAGTACACTTCATTTATAGTCTTTAAATTGCTTGTCGGTCTCCTTACCTGATTTTTCTGTTCCTTGACCCTCTGCTTTTCTTCACTTTGCACTTTTCTCCATGAAGAAATGACCCATTCTTAGAGATTCAAACACTTCCTTCTCACGGCTGATTTTAACTCTTATATTTTTGGTCTTGTACTCTCTCAAATTCCAGTCCTCCTGCCGAACATTTATTTCTACCAGGGGGCCCCACTATTATCCTAAATTACACACTTGGAAATGGAGCTCTATCATCTTTCTTTTGCAAATCAGCGTCTCTTACCAATTTCTTTCCTTCCATTCCCCCATTTTTCTAGGTCTGACACTTTGGTATTATTTTTGGTGTTATTCCATTGCCTTTATTTTAAAAATTCAGTTAATCAGAGTCCTTTTGACTCTTGTCTAGAAATACGCTCAATATCCACCAGTTATGTTCTAGTCTCACTCCAACTGTTCTTATCTAGTCCTTGATAATTTCATGAATAGATTAATATAATATGCTTTAATTTTTTGTGGGTATTTTCCATTCATTCTAGACTGAATGCTGGAACACTGATCTTAAATTGGGACTTCTTTTTTTTCCCCTATGTTACTTGTCCAAGAAATAAAACCTTGCATAGCTCTTAGCTTTTCAAAGTGTAGTTGCATGATGCATGAACCTCTGCTCCAGAGTCACCTGCGGTGTTTGCTAAAGGTACAGTTTTGCTGTGCACATCCCATGTCTATAGAATCAAATCTCTGGACGTGGGTTCTGGGAATCGGCATTTTTAGAAAGCAATGCAGATAATTCTGCTGCGCACTAACATTTGAGAACTATCGAAAAGGATAATATTCAGCCTCACATTTAAAACCCTTTCAAATAAAGGGGCACCTGGGTGGAGCAGTCCATTGAAAGTCCGACTTTTGGTTTCAGCTCAGGTTGTGATCTCAGGGTCGTGAAACGGAGCCCTGCGTAGGACTCTGCATTCAATGCAGAGTCTGCTTGAGATTTTCTCTCTCCCTCTCCCTCTGCCCCTCCAGCTCGTGCTCTCTCTCTCTCTCTAATAAATAAATAAATAAATAGATAGATAGATAGATAGATAGATAAATCTTTAAAACCCTTTCAAATATGGCCCAACCTTGTGTTCTCCAGCTTATTTCCCACGAGGCCTAATAAAGCTTACTGCTTATGAGCAATCACTCTGGATGCGCCGTGCTCAATTTGCCTCTGGGGCTTCGGTCTCAGAATGCCTCATTCATTCAAAATGCCTTGTGTTTCCTCTGCATCCAGCTTTCAAGCCCTCCTTTTTAATGGAATCTTTTAAGCTATGTTTTACCGAGCACCTACCATCTGTCAGGCACTTCATCAAATACTGTCACTGTCCATAAAGTAACCTAGCTATCATTGTTCCCATTTTTCAGGCAAGGGCATTGAGACTGAGTACAGTGAAGCAGCTTGCCTAGGCCATAGAAGTAGTAAGGAGTAGTTTGATTCAAACACAGGACTGACTCTAAAGCCCATGCTCCTCCCAGCGGCAGTTTTCAAGTCGGCTGCAGGACGCGCTGATGCAGCTGCGTAAACGCAGCGGAGCTGTTTTTATGTGTTTATACGCTCGCACTTGCCCACGGGGGGACTTGGGGACACAGCTTACACGTTTTTGAAATCAACTGTACAATTTCCGTAAGGACAGTTAGGGCACTCAAATGGAATGCATTAGGTCATTATTTAACTGTTAAACATGTGTTGGCTTCTTAGAAGCTCCTAGAGAACTGAAAGCAATTTTTTTTTAAAAGATGTTATTTA
>NC_138371.1:45710082-45724346 GCF_054177405.1 Leptonychotes weddellii | reverse complement strand
CAATTAAAAAAAAATTTTTTTTTAATTTATTTTTTGACAGAGAGAGAGACAGCAAGAGAGGGAACACAAACAGGGGGAGTGGGAGAGGGAGAAGCAGGCTTCCCGCCCAGCAGGGAGCCAGATGCGGGGCTCGATCCCAGGACCCTGGGATCATGACCTGAGCTGAAGGCAGATGCTTAACGACTGAGCCACCCAGGCGTCCCTCAACGCAATTTTTAAAAAACCTATCCCATTCATTAGCTACTATAGTAGTACTTGTATTTAGTAGGTGTTCACTAAATATCTGCTCAGTTAAATAGAATCCAGGACATTGAAAATGTGCCTCCAGTGAGTAGGAGCCACTAGTCCCAGAAAATTAGAAATGGAGAGTATCTGAGGGCAAGAACCATCAGTTATTTTTAAAGTTCATTAGGGCATTTATAAGAAGAGGTGAACTTAATACATATAAACAGTTTTGTCATTATATTTTACCATCAACTGCCTAGATTAGAAAACATTTTCTAAAATCTTTCTTTGCTCAGTGTGAAATAAAATAAAGCCCAGGGGCATCTGGGTGGCTCAGTCGGTTAAGCGTCAGCCTTCAGCTCAGGTCATGATCTCAGGGTCCTGGGACTGAGCCCTACATCGGGCTCTCTGCTGAGCATGGGTCTGCTTCTCTCCTTCTGCCTCTCCCCCCTGCTCGTGCTCTCACTCTCACACTCTCTCTTGAATAATTCAATAAAAAATATTAAAAAAATAAAGCACAAAATGTTAATAGAAAAATTCTACTAGTAAGATATAACATGAAAATTACAATAAAATATAAAATTTTGGGATGTTATAGACCCAATATCATTAAATTTCTCCTACTATAAAATTTAAAACTTAAAAAATTAAAATTTGTCTGTTATAAGACATTTATACTACCTAACCTCCAATATATTTGTAGATGAGCCCAAAAGAGCCCATGTTCTCACATCACAAAAATACATTTAGCACAAATGAATTGACTTCCTTCTTCACAAAACAGCTCTATATGATTAATGAATTAGCCTATTAAATTTCGAACTGAAGAGGAACAATCAACGGAGTAAGTATTTTTGATCCCTTAGGTACAGTGTTAACTCTCAAGAAAGCCTCTTTGGTGAAGGAATATTTCCATGTTTTCAGTGTGCTGGGAAGAAGGAAAGTTCTCAGTGAGGTTGTGGTACATAAGTATTAATAAGCGCTGAATTCCTAACAGCACTGGCTGTCAAACCTGTGTGTATTAATGTGAATTAATGAGGTTTTCTTCTCCCAAGAGGAAAATAGGTTGTTATAGGTTAAACAATGATGAGCAAAACACAGGCAATGTCAGTTTGATGGAAAGCCTTCAATTTAGAGGAGTGACCTTTAAAAGGGAATGCATAAATAATCTCAACATAATCACTTGGTATAATATTTTGGGTTTGCAGTTTAGATGGCAATAAAGCATATTTATTTATTGATTTGGTTTTTAAAAATTGTGTCTTTTGGGAAATCACCTCAGTGTAGAAAGATGGCGAAATGACAGAGTTGTCAACAAACAGGAACAACTGAAACAATCATGTCATGAGAAATGGCTTGAAAAAGTCACCGTTTTAATGACTTACTATTGAGGAAAGTCAGGGATTTTTAATTGTTCCAAATTACACAGAGCAAGTAGAAAGTAGTTGTTGGTGTGACAGGGATAATACCTCAAGGCTACTCAACCAGTACATTTTCCATCTTAGTAATCCCCAGTTCCAACTTCCCCCAGGGCTTCCATTATTTAGAACCATGCCAAGAGGACTCTGATCACATATTTTCTTCTACCAGTAAAAATAACCCTTCTACCATTCACACTGAGAAGTAAGGTTTAGTACCCGAAAGAGAAGAAGGAGGATGTTGTGCTCCAGAAGACTCTGCCAGAAGGAAAGGAGAAAGTCTGTTTCTCATGGTCTCAGAATATGAAGGAAAGAAGTAGTCAGATGCAGGTGTCCTTCTTCAGGCTGATAAATTCACAAGCCAGCCAACCAGAGACTAGCTTTTGTCCCATTCTCCTTTGGAATGTTGGCAGGAGGCTGCCCTTTAAGGTGGCTTGTGTGTCCCCGTGGGAGGCAGCAGTGTGGGCATGGTTGATGAAGGTGGCTAGAGAGAGAGATGAGTCTGAGGCAGCATTCCTGGCTCCCTCAGTCCAGCTGTTGTCTGGAAGGGATCTTGCTGGAACCTTGCTGCATTGGTGGGTGAGGTTAGACACTCCATGGGCGCTACCCCCAGACCCCATGAGGACATCTGCACAGCAAGCAAGGCCGGATGGGGGGTTAAGTCCCTGCCAGTTGAGTGAGGTGGAGGGTGGAGTCTTATCAGGCTATGACTGCGCAAAGAAAACAGACCTTGTATTCCTCAGTCATACAGTTTGGTGTCTTCGAGGGTCACACCCGCAATCCCACAGCAGAGATCAGCACAAGGATGGCAGGCTATGTAAAAGGAATAACCCCCTGAATTCGGTAAGCTTTCCTATATCCAGGTGCCAGCTTGTGAAGAGGAGGTTGAGAAGAAGAGCTCTGATAGGGAGTTAAACTTGGAGTTGATTGAATTTTTTTTTTTTTTTATATCCTAGAGTCTGTTTAAACTGAAACTGTTAATTGGCAGTTTTGAGATAAGTCTCTGTCCTTTCATTTTCCTCCAAATGGGAGGAAATATTAAATGCATTATAGAAAAACATTAAATGAGTTATAGAAAAAGAAGAAGCTAGGCTTTTCTTTGCTCATTTCAGGAGTAGTAGACATTTGAGAATTCGCTGGTGAATCTGCCGTACCCCTCCCTACTGCCTGCCCTCCCCCACCCCCACTCTTCAGCTGATATCCAGGCTTTCTTTCTCACTAAGAAAACAGAAGAAATCTGAAGAGAATTTCACATGTTTCCATCACCACATTTTCTCACCTACAAACTTCTGTGACCATATACTCTGTTTTCACTTCAGTACCCATAGAGGACTCGTCTGATCTTCCATCCAAAGGCAGACACTTCTGCTAGGGCACTAGATCCTGCTTCTTCTGGCCCTACTACAACACTTCTCATTTCTCTTTGGAGTCATCAGTTCTGCCCCTGCTGTGAATTATTCCATCATAAAATAACATGGTGTTCTTTCTGTCCTGCCTTAGGTGATAGCAAATTATCATAGACTGAGTGGCTTATAAAACAAACATTTATTTCTCACAGTTCTGGAGGCTGGGAAGTCCAAGGTCAAGGTGCTGGCAGATCTGGTGTCTGGTGAGAACCCACTTCCTGGCTTCTAGATGGCCTTCTTGCTGTGTCTTCACATGGCAGAGAGCAGAGGGAGACAGAACAAGCTCTCAGAGTCCGTTTCTTTCGAGCAAAACTTCTCAAATTCCTCCAGTTTCTTTCTTCCCATTCTTCTTTAACTCACTGCCATTTGTTTTACCCCAAATATTCTGCTGAAACTGTTCTTAAGAAGGTAACCAACAACTTCCATGTTGCTAAATGCAATAGCTAGTTCTCCATCTTCATCTGCTTTGACTCATCAACAACATTCGGCACCGTCGATCGCCTCTTTTCCTCTTTCTCTTACCTCACTGGCTGCCCTTTCTCAGTCTCTTTTGTTGGCACCTCCTCATCCTTCCAACTTCTCAACGTTGGGGGTGGTAAGGACTCAGTCCTTGCATTCTCTTTTCTATCTACACTTACTCCTTTTGTGACCATGCCCAGGCTCATGATTTTTAGTATCATTCCTATGCTGATATTTCCCAATCCTTTTATCCAGTATGAAACTCTCTTCTGAAGTCTCTATCTTCTGAACTCCTATACTAAGTCGCTTATTCATCAACTCCACTGGAGTATCTAATACACACCTCAGACTTAACATATCCAAATGAAACCTCCTCCTCAGTTGATAACTCCATCCTGTGGTTGTTCAGGCCAAAGAGCCATGGAGTCATCCTTGACTCCTCCTTTTCTCTCATAATCTATATCAAGCCCACCAGTGCATTTGAGAATCCTGCACTTTCTCACCACTACCACAACTGCCATTACTATTTCCACCTTTGTGTCGCTGGAGTCTATATTTTTTTTTAAGATTTATGTATTTATTCATTTTAGAGAGAGGGAGAGAGCATCTCCAGCAGACTCCTTGCTGAGCATGGAGCCTGACAGAGGGCTCAATTTCATGACTCAGATTATAACCTGAGCTGAAATCAAGAGTCGGACGCTTAACCGACTGAGCCACCCAGGCGCCCCTAGAGTCTATTCTTAACCCGAGTGATGCTTTTGAATGTGAGGTCATGATACTCTTCTCAAAACGGTCCAGGGGCTCCCTGTGTCCCTCAGGGTAAAAGTTACAGTTCTAACTCTGGTTCACAAGCTCCTATATAGTTTTCCTAAGTTATTTTTCTTCCTCACCTCTTTACCTCACCTACTACTGTCCCCCTTGCTTACTCTGCTTAGCCACATTGGTCTCCTGTTTTTCAAAAATGCTAGGTACAGTCTGATCTCAGGGATTTTGCATTTTCTATTCCTTCTGTATGGAAAGCTCTAACTTTAATATCTGTGTGACTCAGCCTCTCATCCTATTTGTTTTCATTTCTCAAATGTTACACTCTCAGTGGGGCCTTCTCTGACTACCCTATTTAAAATTAGTCTCTACTCCCTAATCTGGCATTCTCTATCCTTTCTCTGGCTTTGTTATTCTCCATAGTTTTTATGAATTTCTAATATCCTAAGAAAGTTATTTATTTTTAAAATTTATTTATTTGAGAGAGAGAGAACATGAGTTGGGGGAGGAGAAGGGGGAGAGGAACAAGCCAACTCTATGCTGAGCATGGAGCCCCCTTGGGGCTCAATCTCGTGACCCTGAGATCGTGACCTGAGCCGAAAGCAAGAGTCAGATGCTCAACCTACTGTGCCACCCAGGTGCCCCTATTTATTTTATTTTTAATAGAGTGTACTTTACTGTTATATGAATATGTCTATGGAGTAGAGGTTGACTGTAATTTGCTAAAGACAGAACATTCAGTTCATAGCTGGACAAGGGCAGGACTGAGTACATTTAAAGGGAACTCTGTTATTTGGGACAGTGTGAAGAAACAGAAAATTTGTTTCATGGGCAGTTTTTAGAGGGGAATCTCCAGGGGATCTAAGGAACACCACTGGTTTGTATAGATGTAAAACAAAAAGTGAGAGACCTCATGCAGAAACTTACGCTGTCCTCATTCTTTCTAGGTTAATTAAATTTATATTTACTGCAAATTTAAGTTTATTGTGCTGTTCTAGGAGAGAGAGGAATCCCAAAGAAGCCTATGTTCCATGTTATTAGTGATACTATACTCTATCTAGACCAGGTTATAGGAGACAGTGAAGACTGCAGCTAAGGCTTACCAAATGGTTCTTGAAAATTATTGTGGGTAAGAATCACCTGGAACTGGCTGTGGGGGTGGAGAAGCTTGTTAAAAATGCACATTTCCTGGCTCTACCATCAGGCACTCTGGATCGGAAGGTTTGGGACCAGGTTGGTGATCTGCCGTTTTAACCAGCTGCTGTGGTGATTCTGACACAGGAGGTCCATTTGCCTTCCTTTGTGAAATATCATCTCCTTGATTATTATTGTAACAGTACAGTAGATTACATTGTCAGAAGAAACCTGAAAGGAATGTCTAGAGAATTTTATGTTTGTTTTTTTTGTTAAAGATTTTATTTATTTATTTGACAGAGAGAGAGAGAGAGAGCACAAGTAGGCAGAGTGGCAGGCAGATGGAGAGGGAGAAGCAGGCTCCCCGCTGAGCAGGGAGCCGGATGCGGGGCTCGATCCCAGGACCCTGGGATCATGACCTGAGCTGAAGGCAGACGCTTAATGACTGAGCCACCCAGGCGCCCCTTATTTATTTATTTGACAGAGAGACACAGCGAGAGAGGGAACACAAGCAGGGGGAGCGGGAGAGGGAGAGCAGGCTTCCCACCGAGCAGGGAGCCTGGTGTGGGACTCCATCCCAGGACCCTGGGACCATGACCTGAGCCAAAGGCAGACGCTTAATGACTGAGCCACCCAGGCACACTGAGGATTTTATGTTTTTGTAGAACACTGAAGGATTCAAGGATCCAGATGGCATTCTTATTTCTTCTTTCTGTTGATGATTGTTTTTTAATTTTTAATTTTTTTTTTGTAAGGAGATGAGGAAACTTAATAGCTGAGGACATTAGAAATGTCAGGGACCTGGACCTGTTTATAAAATTAGTGTGATGGAATCCTAGCAAGGAACGAGGCTTTTCACAAACACCAAAAGAATGTGTTTGACTGAAGATTAGCCCTTGATCGGAGTCAATATTTGTGACAGAGGGAGAAATTTCCTAAGAAGAGTGTGAAGTTGGATATTATGTAGTTTAAGAGACTTATGCCGTTTAATAGCTGCATAATGGAGAGTATTTGTGAAATAAAACATTAGGTCTTTTCTCTGGTCTGAATTATTTATAACAAACATGCATTATTTTCATAAGTAAAATATTTAAACAAATCCATGGATAACTCAGAAAATGGGCACTGGCTGCGTATCTGGTCAAGTGGATCATTTTCAGAGACCTGAAAGTTGTCTAAGTTTTGGGTTGCACTCCAGACATGAGTGGCTCCATCCTGGGTCTGGAAATTTATTTCAACACACTGTTCCTCAGATTCCTTCAGCTTAAAATATTTAATATGCCAAGGTTCCATATATTGGGGTAGCATGTCCTAATGCCCTGTCAGAGACATTTCCAAATATGGAGGCTTCCTATCCCATCCAACCAGCCATGAAAGCACACTTCTTATCCCAATTAACTAGCTGATAGACCTTAACAGGTCACTCACTTTCCTCTCCGGACCTCTGTTTGTTCATCCATGAAAGCACAGAAGTGGATTACATAATCTGTATAAATCTCATACTTTAAAAACAAATCTATGAAATAAAAATATGCATCTTTAAAATTAATTTTCAGCTCAAAGACCTAGTGCATTTCTGTTGACAATCAACTTTTAAAAAATATAAATTTCATTAAAATGAGACTATTGGATATAAAAATTCCATTGTATTTTTTTAAATTATTATGTTATGTTAATCACCATACATTACATCATTAGTTTTTGATGTAGTGTTCCATGATTCATTGTTTGCGTATAACACCCAGTGCTCCATGCAGTACGTGCCCTCTTTAATACCCATCACCGGGCTAACCCATCCCCCCACCCGATTCCATTGTATTTTTTTAAAGAGTATCTATATATTTTGCTGAGATAATTTTTTTTTTTTTTGCTGTAGGTTGTTAGCTTGTTGGTTTTGAATTTTCTATTACGCTGTGAACACTACTCAATTCTACATATATCCTTTGTATTCCCATAAAATTAAACTAAATGTATGTCACTTCTCATGTAGGAATGCACAAGCAAATAAACAGTATATAGCCACATATATCAGAAGATTAAACTGAACTGAAATTATCCCTCATGCTGACACTGTAATAGGCTATTGATCTCAGATCGCATTTTTCTGTTTCTTTATAATTGAATTTTGTTCCCAAATGAAAGAGCATGTTCATTTTCAGATTGCATTTAGTGAAATAAAAACTGCATCTGGGATCAGTTTTATCATGTGCTCAATGGAGGACTAAGCCTTTCATAAAATTAAGTATGGAACACAGTGGCTATTAAAAAAAAAAAAAGTATACCACCTTCTTAGAAGAGATTTTTTTTTCCCAGAAAAGCTGAATTTTGTATCTCAACTGTTTAAAAAATTCTACATGATTTAATCCAAAAATTAGAATATATGCAAAACTATGGAATTTCTCCCTATGAATGACTACTTATGGAAGATATGTATTTTATAAATTAACCCATCTATAGGAACTAAAAGAAATTAAGACTATAGGATATAGAACAGAGGGTTTGAAAATAAAATGAAAAGATCTGTAAGTATGGGCGCCTGGGTGGCTCAGTCGGTTAAGCATCTGACTCTTGATTTCAGCTCAGTCATGACCTCAGGGTCATGAGATTGAACCCCAAGTCAGGTTATGCACTGGGTGTGGAGCCTGCTTTGGATTCTCTCTCTGCCTCTATCCTCCTCTTAAAAAAAAAAAAAAAGACCTTTAACTAGAAAACGTTGTCTGCCAAAAGTAGAGATGATTTTCCTTAGGCTAGACCTTACTTTGATTTTTGAAATAGCAATAAAATGGAAATTTCAGGAAGCTAAGAAAGATCATTCAAAGACTTCTGCCTCCCCCTTGTTCTCTATTGAATGCAAGTCTCCCAATAATATTCAGATTTTAATCACACTGCTCTCAGCCCTCCACCTGAAGGTGAGAGTCTTCAACTATCCAAAAAGTCCTGTGTGCACAAGATCTTGGTTTACTCATTGGTGATTGTGTGATTTTCATCTAACAGCCAGTAGAAGGTACTGGGTTACCATTGAAACAAAATGGGCATTTCTGACCCTTTCTCTTCTCTCAGTGGTGGGGGTGGGTGAGAGAGCTCCTGGGTGAAATTCAGTTACAAAGCATTTACTCTCAGGACTCCCATTGTTTGGACGCAGGGAAAACTTCTCTACTCCTCTTGCCTTAAAACTGCTGTGACAGTGATGTGTTGTGGTGGTGTTCGCATTGGAAAGGACACAGCTTCAAGGTATGGGGAGAGTGTGAGCAGAGGAAACAGTAAGTGAGAGGAAAGACAAATTCACTCACCAAAGCCGCCTGTCAGATAGCGTGAATGCAGTGGATCACATAGTGCCTGGTGTCATTTTCTTGTCTCCCTTCCTGTGTGGTTTGGAGACACTCATGAGTTAGGGAGGTATTCTCAATGGTTACACATGGTTACTGAGGAATGTTTGGAATGATAAACAATTTGTTTTATTCTTAAACACAGTTCTTGTGTATTTGTGTTTAGATACACTATACATTAAATATAACACCACACTGAGAACTAGGTGGCTATTTAAGGTTAGAATTGGGAATGGTTTTACTTTTCCAAAGTATTGAATAATATTAATTAACATTAATAAGCATAATTAATTATGGTTATTAATTAAATCTAAAAAATTAAACTAAGCTACTGACTTTAAATAATTCTGATTTAAAAGTTGATTCCATTAGTAATTGTGACTTAATTTTAAGAGATAGTTTTGAATATTTTAAGAGAAAAACTGAAAATATATAAGGAATAATATTTCAATTTTTAACATTCACTTTAACTCACGTTTTTGATACACATATATACACATTTGAACACTTTGAAAAAATTACAGTTACTTTTTAATTATTTTTTAAAAATTTTATTTATTTGAGAGAGAGCACAAGCAGGGGGAGAGGCAGAGGGAGAGGGAGAAGCAGGCTCCCCGCAGAGCAGAGAGCCCAATGCAGGTCTCAATCCCAGGACCCTGGGATCATGACCTGAGCCAAAGACAGACCCCTAACCGACTAAGCCACCCAGGCACCCCCTATTTTCAAAATATATCAAGAATCCAATCAGTTCTTCTTCCTCTTCTTCTTCTTTTCCTCCTCTTCCTCCTCCTCCTCTTCCTCCTCCTCCTCCTTCTTCTTCTTCCTCTTCTTCTTCTTTCTGAGTATAGTTGACAGACAATGTTACATTAGTTTCAGGGGTACAGCTTAGTGATTTGACAAGTTTGTAGATGACGTTCACAAGTATAGCTACCATCTGTCCCATTATATCGCTATTATGATATCACTGACTATATTCCTTGTCGTGTGCCTTTTATTCCCAGACTTACTCATTCCATAACTGGAGGCCTGTATCTCCCTCTCCCCTTCACCCATTTTGCCCAACTTCTCACCCCCTTGCCTCTGGCAACCATCTAGTCTGTTCCTAATATCTCCATTGCTACCACCCGGTTCCACTCTACTGTCACCTTTCCCTGTTCTAGCCTCCTAGCTAGTCCCCTGTTTCTACCCTTGCCCTCTGTGGAAGTTTAAAGTATATTCACAAACTCTGAGTCTTCAAAAGGTAAAGCCTAATTCCATTCTCCTTCAGTGTGGGCTGGACTTAAAGACTTGCTTCTAATGAATAGAATAAGGCACAAGGGACAGTGCATCTCCTGAGGGCTGGGTCATAGAAGACACTGAGGTGTTAGCCTCTTTCTCTTGGATCACTTACTCTGGGGAAAATCAGCGGGCATGCCATGAGTACGCTTAAACAACCCTATGAAGAAACCCCATGGCAGGGAACTGAAAAATCTTTTGCCAACAGCCAACAGGGAACTGAGACCTCTTGGCAGCAACTTTATGGGTCAGCCATCTTGGAAATGGATCATCTGGCCCCATTTGAGCCTTGGAGCTATAGCCCCAGCTGACATCTCGACTATAACTTCATGAGAGACCCTGAGCTAGAATGACTTAGCTTAGCTGCTTCCAAATGATTGACCCATAGAAACTGAGAAACTGTAAATGCTTATTGTTTTAAGTTGCTATGTCTTTTGGAAATTCATGTAGAAATGCATAACTCCTTTAATCTGCTCTTAAAAATAGCAAGCTACAGCAGTCCAATGGCTCCCCATTTCCTTCAGGGTAAAATCCAAAGTTGTGGACTGAATGTTTGTATCCTCCCAGAATTCATGTTGCTTGGTCCTGGGGATGCATGTATAAATAAAACATAGTTTAAAGGAAATTCTAGTTTAATAGGAGGGAAAGTCAGCAAATGGTTAATAGGAGACGGGATAGGTTGAGAGCAGTGATTAGTTTACAATTATACGTGTTAAATTATAGGTGCTTTTGGGATATCCAAGTAGAGATAAATGGGTCTTGAGTTTATAAGAGAGTTTTGGGCAAGACATGTAAATTTGGTGTTATTGTCATAAGGAAGTGAATGAGGTCACTGGGGAAGAATGTACACAGTGGAAAAAGGAAGTTAAGAATCTAATTTTGTGAAATATTTACAGTGGGAGGGAGAGGATATAGTTATAGGGACTGTTGACAGATATTCCCGTTCTTTTCCATCTGGGCTTAGAAAAGTATTACATTTCTCTGACCTTTGTGAGGTTATGGCCATACAACTTGCTTAGGTTAATGGAATGTGAGCAGAAGTGATGCGTGTCACTTGTCTGGAGCTTTAGGAGGCAAAGCATGAGTCAGCTGACTCCCTTCTTCTTGCCTCGGTGATTATGAAATATGTTGAGATGGAGCCTCTGCCACCCTGTCTTCCTGCGTGTTTATCAATATTGAAGGCCCTCATGACCTGTCCGGGACTTGCCATGTGAGTGAGGAATACACTTTTTTAGGGATATGGCACTGAGCTGTTTGTTACTGCACAATAACCTCGTTGGTCCTACTGACTCCTGGAGGGCTGTAAGAGATGAAAAGAGAATGGTGAGAAGTTCCTAGAAGATGAAGACAGCAAGGATTCATTGCAAGACAGAGACTGAAAAGTGTTCATTTGATTTGGCATTTAGGAGGTCAGTTGTAATTTTAGTAAGTTACACAATATGGAAAAAACACAGTCCCTTTCAAATGGTTAACAATTGAAGAAAAAGATTATGGGTCTGGGCAGTAATAGAAGTGAGGGAGGCTCTTGCTGTTGCCATTTCTTTGCTTCTCATTTAATTCACAAACATCAGCAATTGGCATCTGATCCCACAAATTTCTCCCTTCCCTTTTCCCTGCTCACTTTGAACTTACAAACCTCCATACTCTTTCCTTCATCCCCTCCTTCCCACCTCTGTAGACTTCCTTGAGATTCGATCACAGCTTCCTCCATCCTTTCTCAGTGGAACTTCTTAAAAGAGAGGCATGTAATTTCAGTTTGCACTTCTTCACCCCTTCAGCCTCCTGCGAATTGACTTTTAACCTCATCAATCTACTGAAATAGCTAATGCCAAGGAGATTTTTCATGAAAACCACATATAGTTTTTTTGTTTTACTTTCTGCATAAATCTCTTTAATTTTATATTATGACACAGTGCACGATTATTTGCTGAGTAGTTCATTTTGTATTAGCTGAAGAGCAAATTGAACCTGTCAGTCAAACTGCATGGAATAAGAAATAATATATTTTTGTTAGCAGTAAACAGAAACTTGTACAATAAAAATGTTTTGTGTCACTTGAAGTAGTACCATTGGTTGCAAGTTTGGAAGGTATGCAAAGTGTTTTCCTGTCCTTACTTTGATGGGGACTTTGATTGCAGGCAGCGTACCTTTCATTTTTTTTCCCTTTTGGTTTGCAGTCACAATACTTGAACACAAATATAATGAGGGCTTGTTCAATTTGAGACTTCCCTATAGTAATGCAATAATATTACAGAGATTTTTCACAGACATTTCCTCCTTTAATCCTCAAATGACTTTTTGAAGGGTATTTAATTTTCCCCCTACTTACAAATGAAGAAACTGAAACTCAGAGAGGAAGATAAATGGCCACATGCACATTGCCACAGATTGTGTGTATGTGTTTGCTCAACTCTAGCTTTTCTGATCCCAATTTAGAGCTGTTTCTATGATGACCCAGCTACTTGAATGCAGTACATGTACACAAGGAACGACAGAGGTACAATGACTCTTCAAAGTAAGGCTGCTTTTTAAATTGACATTTTTGTTAAAACATTACAGGACCATACATTTTCCATAATTTAAAGCTATGTTGATGCCGTATCAAAATGTTGCACACTGAATGCGTTTGGATATTAATGAGCTTAGGTTGGCAATAAGGAACCACCCTGCACTTTAACAGATATTCTTTCACACCACTCTGTTCTGAACAGCTGAGTTTACGTTGTCCTTAACATAGAGATGACTGTTTAATAGTCTTCGGCAATGAGAGGAGGTTAAAGAAGTTTGGGTAGAAATAGTGAGAAGAGCAATTGGATACGATTGTTATCTTAAGTACCAGGCTGTTGATTTAAGTTTCAGTCTGTCCTAAAATATTTATAACAAAATTCTGTGGGCATCCTGGCTCATTTATCCATGTCTATGAATCTACAAGACACTACTTTATCTGTAAGGCTGATATGTAGATGATAAACTAAAATGTAGGCTTTCTAGATACTTTTAAACATTAAAGTACCAGATATGTGAGCACTTAGACTCAAAAGTCTGGCTTTGCCTTTCCCAATTCAAATTTATATTAATAAAATCCTTCTCAAAGTCAGCTTCCTTGAGAATATGCACAGACTCCTGGAAATGGTCAAAATAAGATTAATTGGTGGACTCAGCAAGAAAAGGAGTTCAGAGAATTTGGTTCTAGAAGGGAACTAGATCAGGTAAACAGGATAAGTAAGCACTTATAAGAATAAAGAGAATTTTTAGTTTCAGGCATATCTAAACTGGGGAAAGAAGGAGGTGGTTTTTTTCTTTTGTTTTTCCCAGAAGTTAAGAGCATATCAAGTCTGGAGCTGAAAGTCTAGTGTATGTGGGAGACAGCGAGGCCAGCTGGCTCACTAGCAGCCATGGGTAGGTACAGTAAGGCCAGGTGTAGAGGCTGCTATAAGTGTGGGGATGCATGCTGAATGCAACAAATTGCTATTGAAGTTTCTTTTTTTCGCCAATTTTATTTAGGTATAATTGACATGCAACGTTGTGTAAGTTTAAGGTGTACAACATAATGGTAGTATGATATCATGGATATACTGTATTTGATATATGTTGATACATTTATATATGTAAATAATATAAAATGATCACCACAATAAGCTTAGTTAACATTCCTCACCTCACATAATTACAAACTTTTTTTCTTGTGAGAACTTTTTTTTTTTTTTAAAGATTTTATTTATTTATTTGAGAGAGAGAATGAGAGAGAGCACATGAGAGGGGGGAGGGTCAGAGGGAGAAGCAGACTCCCCGCCGAGCAGGGAGCCCGATGCGGGACCCGATCCAGGGACTCCAGGATCATGACCTGAGCCGAAGGCAGTCGCTTAACCGACTGAGCCACCCAGGCGCCCTCTTGTGAGAACTTTTAAGATCTACTCTCAGCAACTTTCAAATAAATAGTACAGTATTGTTAACTATTGTCATCATGCTATTCATTACATCTGTTTGGCCTGATTCTGGGGTTTGGATGTCAAAGGAGGTAACCAGACTCAAGGAGATCAGCTACTACTGTTTGACAGAATTTTGGATTTCATCCATCAGGAAAGTTCCTAAAAAAATTTTTGAGAACTAACATATAGTTGTCAAATACTTGTTTTGCTAAGGAAGGATATTAAGGAAAAAAACAAACCAAAAAAATAAAAAGTAAATGACCACATGCTATCGCCACTATTTCATAAAGGAATCAAATTTTAACATCAAATTAGTAGAAAGGACACTCC
>NC_138371.1:45702550-45709582 GCF_054177405.1 Leptonychotes weddellii | reverse complement strand
CTATCGTTAGTTTTTTGTGGTTCATTAGTTACAGTGCTTAGAAGTTGAATGCCACCTGGGTAAGGACGCATTAGATTATTTTCTGCAGGCATGTCTATCTTGATATAGTGCTGACTCTGTTATTCTTGCATCTAATGTATTCAAGTTGGCATAGAAATGAAAGACATAATTCTCATTACATGTGCTAAGCCAGGCAGCAAGGGAAACAAGCCTGACTAAATGCTTGGATTTCACCCAGTGATGCAGCAAACTAATGTTGTTTCTGAAAATGAAAACTGTGTCTGTATTTGTCAGCTGGAAATGTCCAGGGCTTTAGAGAAAGTATGCAATAAATGGATGACACTGTTCACTAAGTTAAACCCCTTTAACTCAAAGGCATTGAAATGAAGTTCTCTGTGAATAATAAAGGTGCTTGTGTTAATAACATAGAACACTTTGGTGATTTTATGCTGAAGGACACATTGTGTGACATTTTTATTTTAACATGATGCTTTCCTTGGCAGCAGCAGCTAATAAAATTGATAGATTTTTTTTTAAAGTTTCAAAAACTGTTCAAATAGCTCTTGTAGGTCAATTGTATTGTCTAGAGTTTAAAAATTGGCATCTTTAAGAGTTTTAGTTGTCTTTCTTTCATTATTATAAACTTTGAACTTGATCTATTTTTCTGTGATTACAAAAATTAATCCACTGTATTTTATTTGGTTAGAATTACTCTTATTTTAAGTACTAACTTGATTTTGAAATAATCACTTCACAATTACCCATTTCTATTTCCTGCTCAGCTTAAAGGCTTGCCCATCTTGTTTCTCACTGTCTGGTTCCCCATTCATTAAGCTTGTAAAATCCATGATTATTTATTAGAATATGTGATGGCTCAAATGCCTCTTATTAATTAGCTTTTAGAAAAGTAATAGGTTTTATTTATGATGTCACAATGAAAACCGATTTCCGTAAAAATTCCTTATATTTACCTCAAATATGGAACAATATCACAAATGAATATTGTGTGAGAATAATTAATTATGCATTAATAGCTGATAGGATTAAGACTTTACCTATTTCTCTGGGCAGTTTTCATCTCCTATTAATTCAGTAATTCTTTTTCTTTTAATGTACCTAAAACTCTTTTTCCTCAATAAGGTATTCTGGGGTTTCATGCATGATTACTGACACAATGAACATTTCTATCTAGATAATGGGAAGGACACAAATGTTCTTTGACATCTGTAAAAAGAGTTCCAAATTTTATCTTTCGTGGAATATCATAAAGCATTCATGGAATTATCATTAGTGGTTACCCATTCACTCTGGAAGCTTCAGAGTAAGTATATGGAATAAATGATTGAAGTGGCTCATTTCCAGGGCTTTGGAGTTTATTGAAAGTTAGGATCAACATAATTACAGTGTGTCTGATTTTCAGTTGCGGCCTTTGGTGTGAAGGATTGTAGGGATTAATATGACTTTTGTAGTAGTGTCTCAACACACTTAGAATTCAGCAGTATTTTGTCAGTGATTCCAAAAACTATATTTTATGGTGAGGTTTAGGAGTGGTTGTTTTAAGGACTCAGTTTTGTCACATATTGAGTCACCTTTATTCAATCAACAAACGCTTATTGAGCATCTACATTCACCTATGGACACACTGAACCTGGCACTCTTCTGTGATTCGTCCCAACTATGCTTTCTCATTATGAGTTCATGAAGTGTTCATTTGGAACTTGTAATAAATTGTGCCTGAGTCAGACGCTTTAGTCTTTTCTCCCTTAACTCCAGCTGATAGGAAAGTCACAGGAAGGAATAGGTAAAAGTTATTGTATATGGTATGAACATGACTTTTGAGATCAAATACTTTTGCAGGTTTGAAGATTTTGGAGTTGCATTTCAATTCTTATTTAACAATTCAGGAAATGCGCATGGACATAGAATCTATTGCATTTTAAGTCCTTAAGAAAAAATAAAGATTAAAAAAATCAGAATGCCAATATCCTTCACAATCCTTTTCTTGTTTATGGGCTGTTTGTAGCAGCTACTACAAAGCTCTGTCCCACCACATCTTACCTCCTGCAACTTATTATCTTAGAGAAGACTCTAGGCTCTGCCAAAGGGACCTAATCATCTTTTGGGGTCCTTTGCAGACCCTTTACTTCAGATGCAACTGTCCCTTTCTACAACCCAGAATTACCCTTTCTTTCCTGAGCTCAGATTTCTATTTTTCTGGCAACCTTGATCTGGGACAAAGAACTGGGCCTCTTCCTTGTCCTTGTGCGTCCATATGAGCCCCCAAATAAGCCTTTTGAATTTGAATTTAAATTTGAAAATGTATTTATTACATACTTTTCGTGACTAAGGAAAAAAATTGATGAGTTCAAAATATTACTTCAATAACTGACATTAATGCTCTGGTGAGGTATTTTGGCTTTACCAGATTTTTGGTACTCATTTATCTTACAGTTCTGAAGAGCTTAAAGAGAAAATCTAATCTTAAAAAAATTCTTATCTGAGGTTTTAATATCTCTACATCAATTCTGAGAAGAGAATCTTCTAGAAAATGGCCTACCTGTAGTTTGCCTATGTGTGCCAAAGTCCATTAAAATGATATCAGAAATAAACATGAAGAGCCAAGTTCCCAAGGGCACACTGCTGGGCCACAGGAGCCAAAACACAGCATTTTAAAATGAAACGGATTTATTTTGTAATAAGATAAACAGAACAATAGGAGTTTCAGCAAGAGATAAGTAGGTGGCACTGAACTGTGTGATCACTATGCCAAGTGAAGGTTGATGATGTTGCTAAATCACGAATATCAATCAGTGTGGAGCTATTATAGTATATCACGCTCCCAGAGAGGGAAAAACCTGGTAAGACATCTCTCTGAAAGGGGTGTAGCCTACCTGCTTTGGCCACAGAATATTGACCGCAATTGTCAGTTGGGAAATATAGTACTTTTTTACTTTTTTTATAACACCTTTATTCAGATGTAATTCACATGCCATAAATTTTACCCATTTAAAATTTACATTTCAACCGTTCAACCGTTTTTATTATATTCACAGAGTTGTGCACAGTTTTAGAACATTATCATTACCCCATGGAGAAACTCTGTACCGATTTAGCAGTCATTCCGCATCTCCTCCCAGTTTCCCAGCCCTAGACGATCACTAATCTACTTCCTGTCACTCTACATGTGCCTATTGTGGGGATTCCTTATAACAGAACCAGACAACATGTGGTCTTCTGGACCTGGCTTCTTTAAGTTAACATAAAGTTTTCAAGGTGTTAGGTAGAAGCTAGAAGTGAGCAGTGGAAGGAACATCCTGAGGCAGAGTCCCAAGTCTTTGAAGGGGAATGATAGAGACAGGAGCTGGAGATAAGGACCGTGATAAATCAGCTACACATTAAAAGCCCAGGGACACAACATCCTGACCTCGTGGCTTCTAAGACCTTGGAGCTGACAGACCAAGAGCCACAGGCGCAGGGCAAGCACCCTCCTTTTCCAGCTCTGCCCCAGGGTAACACCCAGATTCATTATAATGCATTTGCATTGCAGGCACAGCCCCGCCCCCACCATTGAGAAAGGCTGCCATGATTGTTCTCCCTCCCAACCTGTGGGAGGAGTTTCCCAAAAGATTAGACTCAGACTCCATTAGAGACCACCCCACTGTATGTCACAGCTTCTCCCGAGAGACCTAATTATATCCAATTCCAAAATAACCTAGGTACCGCTTCTACTTCTCCCACTTTGAGCATGAACTTTCGCTTTAATAAACTGCTCTGTGCTTGCTACTTTCCTTCTGGCTATCTTTATTCGGAGTGTGGCTCCCCACGTAAACCTTATCGTGGGGAGTCCAAGCACTGAGACCTCCATTCACACGACACGGACATTCTCTCTTGCCTGACAAAGGGTCATCATGTAGCATAAATTAGCAGTTTATTCCTTTTTATTGCCAAATAATATTCTATTGTATGGATATATCACATTTTACTTATCTGTTCATTACTTGATGAATTTGGATGTAAATGCTGAACAGAGGTGCATTCTCTCTGTAATAAATGGAAGCAAATTCTCTCCGTTGTGCTGTAGTTTGTACAGAAAATGAAATGGTTGAGCAAAAAAGTGGAAAATTGGAATCTGAGTTGTAAAAAGTCAATACCTTCATTTTTTTTTTTTTTTTTTAACAAAAGCAAATGTCCAATACCCTAATACTAAATTTTAAATCTTCTGCCAGGAGATTTGTTGCTATGTTCTTCCCTTCACTGTTTCAAATGTCCGTTGAAAGTCAGTCACTGACGGCTGACTCATATGTGTTGAGAGCAGGTGGAAGAAATCAAAGAGATAGGCTGTGCCCGTTGTTTGGTTGACAGTTTTGAAGAGACTTATGGGAATCATAGAAAGCAGAGAGGAGAACAAGAATTCAGATGCAGGAAATGATTCAGAGGCACCTTGAAGAAAACTAAGCTTCTCAGACTTCACAGAACTCTTAGAGAGGGCACTGGAAACCCCAAAGGCCATGGACAAGAGTTCCAGTGGTATTTATCTCCATCTTTAGATGCAGGGAAAACCTAACCACAGTGAATGAATCTCTGCTATGAAATATGACTGAAGTTTTTAAAACACATTTATAAAAAAAATGGCTCATTTTTTAAAATCCTGGGTTTTTTCTTTTTTGAGCAGATGATCTTGCTCGGCTTTGAGCATCCATAGGCCTGGGTTTGGTTTAGGAAGAGTATGAATTAATGCAAGAGATAATATTTAACTGTTCATGTTCAAAAATAAGATTTTGCAGATTTAAAAACTAAGCTATTATATTCAGAAAGGATTCTGTAAATTCCTTTATCTTTCTTTTTAACTTATCAAGATCTAGGCTTGCTGGGCTGCTCCAGACAGTGTATAAGACATCTGGGTAGGAAGAGGAAGTGGGCAGAGCCTGCTCTTTCAGACCCTGGGAAGAAAAGCCCAAAGATGTTGATGTTGGTGGCCAGACATGGAGGTCCTTGGGAGGAGGGACTGTAGGTATGTGGGGTAACGTCAAGGGCAGAAGCGCTCCTCCAACTGTACCACTCTCCCTTCTCTTTGTTAGGGTTCTATAAAAAGGCTGTCTCTTGGGTTCTCCCATATTAAACTTGGGGCACAGCCGCATAAATGTAAACTTGAAAACAAAATGGGATAAGATTGTGTAGGGATTTGAAGTTAATGTTTCTCATGTGGTGTGAGCTCTGGAATTCTAGCCAGCTTGCCAAAAGATCCTCTGTGGTGGGGTGGACCCATGGGCCAGGAGCCTGACGGAAGATGGGGCAGAGGATCTGGGGCCTGTAGCCCGCCAAAGCTGAATGAACACAAAACCAGTAAAGGGGATCTGGGCCAAAGAATGCCAGTCACATACTGCTTTGTCAGAGCACTTTGATATAGTCATATGAATTGGCTGTCAAAGAACTGTTTTAATGTATTGAATGAGACTAAACTTTTACAAGATTGGACATTTATCCTAATATCTATCTATCATCTACCATTATTATCCATGTGCATATTTTTGCTTACCAACAGGTAGAAACTTAGACCAGAGTCATTACAGATGAGATAAAGAAATTGCATTTTCTCTGCATATCAGATTTATAGTGACATTTAAAGTTTGCGACTCATCTACATATGTACAACTATTATCTCTTATTAGACTATATCATAGTTCTGGTACCAATCACATTTTCCTCCCAGGTATTTTGAAACTTTGTGGGGATGTAGCCAAGGAAATCCTGACCACCCTGTTCTTCCTGTCATTGCCTTTTCCTCTTTCATTACTAATTGTTGTCCCTAGCTGTCTAGAGCCTAAAGAACCAGGTGGCTGGCAGTGCTGGTGTACTGGGTATGAGGAGGAAATTTCAAATGAGATAGTTCTCCATTCTGAAACTGGCTCTTCATTTCCATATTAGCTTGACCTAACACTCTGAGGATACTAATTAGAATTTTTTTTTTTTAGATTGCATTTCTGCCTTGTATTATTTTTTATCCATCCAGGGTAAGTGTCTCCATTTTACTCAGTTTCCATTAGATATCTGTTGAGTTTTGGTTGAGCAATCATATTTTTGAAACAAGGAATATATTGATTCATATAAATACCTGGTATGGACTCTCCTTTGCAAAAGGTCTATCTTGAATGGGATACAAGACTGACTACAGACTTTCGGCTCCATTGGTGGCTAGCTTGGAACCCTCACAATTTTCAAAGCAGTGGAGATTTCACTGGGGCTAATCTGGTAGTGATTATATTAGTCTGTTGCAGCTACCGTAACAAAGTACCACAGACTGGCTGACTTAAACAACAAGAAATCTATTTTTTCACTGTCCTAGAGGCTAGAAGTCTGAGATCAAGGTGTCGGCAGGGTTGGTTTCTTCTGATGCCTCTCTCCTTGGCTTGTAGTTGGCCTTCTTTTCTTTCACATGGTTTTTCCCTCTATGTCTGTGTCTTATCTCCTCTTAAGGATACCAGTCCTACTGGATTAGGGCCCACCCGTAATCTTAACCTAATTACATCTTTAAAGACCCGATCTCCAAATATGGTCACATTCGGAGGTACTAGGGTTTAGGATTTCAACATATGGATTTGGGAAGGACACAATTCAGCCTATAACAGTGATCTTCACTGAGTTTTACTCCTGGGAGGAACTGTCATCTTCATTTTACTCTTTGGGTACAGTAAGTTATTTTGGGATTCTTGCAGGCTTGCTCTGCCTATGTCCCCAGCCCAAACACTCTACCTAATAATCCTTCCCAAACAAATCTTACACTGTTTTTAGTGGAAAGTTCTTGCAGTTCCAGCTGGAGATGAATGCTACAGCCCTCCTGAATGTGTATCTGTTTCCAGAGAAAGCCAGCATCCCCCCTTTTTTTTTTTATTCTTATGTTAATCCCCATACATTACATCATTAGTTTTAGATGTAGTGTTCCATGATTCATTGTTTGTGCATAACACCCAGTGCTCCATGCAGAATGTGCCCTCCTCAATACCCATCACCAGGCTAACCCATCCTCCCACCCCC
>NC_138371.1:45631053-45702450 GCF_054177405.1 Leptonychotes weddellii | reverse complement strand
TTCCCCTCCTGCTACCTTCTTCTTCTTCTTTTTTTTTCTTAACGCCAGCATCCCCTTTTATAGCCTCCTCACGTATGTAAGCTGAACTGTTTGGTTTTGTAAGACTGGGTTTAGAAATATAAGTCCTTTCTCTTTCCATCTTCCAGAAATTTGTGAAAATTTCAGACTACCAAATCTGTAGAAAGCATCATTTGTTGACTCCATAGTGCGCTGGGTTTTGTTTTCCTCTTTTGTTGGTTTACATTTGTAATTTCAAAGGGAATTTGGGAGGGAGAAGAGGAAGATGTGTGCTTTATAGGGCACATTGAACTAGAAGTTAACTATAAAACTTTAAACTATTATATTTGTATTTTCTATTTGTGGGTTATATACAAATATTATATATGTTGTTTCTTAATCCTCAAGACAGTCTTGAGAGTTAGGTATGACCTGGCCTGCTCTCCTGGAATCTTGGAGATCTTCACTGACACTTTAAAGGTGATGATCATGATGATAGTCTCTATATCATAGAGCTTTTAGGATACAAAGAGATCAGGTATGTAATTTAGATGTAGTGCCTGGCTCATAGCAGACTCTCTGAAAATATTAGTTGATTTGTCCAGTACTAAGTCCTATAGTATTTTTAAGCTCCAGGCAACTATGCCCACAGCATAATTATGCCATTACAGCAAACTGCAATGTCCTTTCATTCTCCTTCCTGAAGTGCTTTTGTGTATAGTTCCCTCTGCTACTGGCTTATTTTCAGGCTACTGGTGTGTAAAATTCCTCTCCTAAGTATTCACTTATATTAAGAATATTAATTATATTATCAAAAATTTATATTATATATTAAAAATAATAAAAGTTCTGGGGCACCTGGCTGGCTCAGTCAGTTAAGCGTCTGCCTTTGGCTCAGGTCATGATCTCCCCTGTTCAGCGGGGAGTCTGCTTCTCCCTCTTCCTCTCCCTCTGTGATCTCTCTCGCTCTCACTCTCTCTCAAATAAATAAATAAAATCTTTAAAAAAAGAATAAAGGTTCTGAGACTGGGTTCTGCAAGACACTGTCAAATAGAATATGTTCAAATATTTTTTCCGTTCTACAACTATATCCCCTTGAGTTCATTAAATGTGTTGTTTGTGGCCATTGAACATAAGGAAAAAATGCCCTATTTTAGTATTGTTTCTTAGGCTAATCATATTTAATCCATCTTGTCTCAATGTTCAGGGGTTTTGCAAAATCGAGCGCTGTGGACTCGTAGTACAATAAAACCCTTACAATGCTCTTGTGCCATGTTTGTTTCATTTGCCTCTTTTGCTTTTTTCTCTATTACCCTTTACTTTCTGATGTGTCTCTTGGGCTTGAATTACACATCTGAATATACAGGGTGGATCTGGCACATCAGATATTTTTTAGGTGCCCTAGTCACCGATATGCTGCACTATGTGACTTGTGTTTCCAGACTGGTTCATAATCCTAGGTAAGGGAGAGATCTATGTTCAGGGTCGTTGCATTTCACAAGAATGGAGAATTGGATGAAAGCTCAAAGCACATTATCTGTTAATTTTTGAAACCCTGAGCATTTCAATAGAAACATAATCCATATGTATCTCATCTGTTTACAACTTTCCTTATCAAAATATTATGCTGTTTTGCTCAGAGGTGCCCAGGATATCAGTTAAGCCTTTTGAAGACTCCTCATTTAATTGTGTAACAGGATATCATGTTTTGGCAAGGAAAAGAGGCTCTGTCCCTTCTAAATTCTCTATCTCTCAAAATTTAGTTGTCTTTATCCTCCCCAAATCAAGGGGTTTAAGACACGGATTTATTTTAAATTATTATTATTAAAAATGAGCTAATGCTATTATAGGTATATAAATAAGAAAAAAGAGAGAGGGCGCCTGGGTGGCTCAGTCAGTTAAACATCTGCCTTCGGCTCGGATCATGATCCCACGGTCCTGGGGTCGTGGTCCTGGGGTCCTGGGATCAAGCCCTCCATCAGGATCCTTGCTCAGCGGGGGAATCTGCTTCTCCCTCTCCCTCTGCCACTCCTCCTGCTTGTGCTCTCTCTCTTGCTCTGTCTCTCAAATAAATAAATAAAATCTTAAAAAGAGAGAGAGAGAGACACTCTCTCTCACTACTGTTTTGACTTAGAAATCTTAAGGGGAAAGGAGAAGACTGTAGAAAAATAATTTTCTTTTATTTCTAAACAAAGAACTTAATTCTTCAATTTCTAGAGATGCAGCCCTTACTGAAGTTGGAGGATCTTATTTAATAAGTGGAAACAGTGCTAGAAGGATCTTAAAAAAATTCATGGTAAAATCAACAAGAATTTGCCTATGTTATAATTCAAAGCTGATTTGTAATAATTTGAATACCAACCCCCCCACTTTACGTTCTCTGATGTTAAATAAGACATGAACTGTAGATGAAAGATATCCTGTAGTCATTGGGATTGCTTCCAAAAGGATTCTCTCATATCCCTTGCGTCTTACTGCCAATGCAATTAAAAAAAATCAGAATTTAGAATTCTAGGAAACTAATGGGCAGCTTTCAAATTTCTGTAATTAAACTGTTAAGTTTAGTCCACTCTTGATACTTTTATTATGCATAAATAATTTAAGATCTTTCAAATGGTAATTATAACATATGTGAATGAGATAAATGGAACAAAGTTTGTTTTTTGTTTTTTGTTTTAAGATTGTTTTACATAGATTAAATTATGGTAAAAAAGATATTTCCTAAAATTTTAAGTATAAAAATAAAATTCTCAATAGTTTTGATAACTGTTTATCAGGTGACTTTTATAAAACTTTTAATTTGTTGTTTGGAATAGTTCCTGTGTATGATCGTACTTACAGTTTACAAAAATGGGTTTTATGGGTTAATGTTTTCACTTACTGTATTATCCTACAAACTATATGCTCAAAAACTATGCCAGAAGAGATTTTCAACTAAGTGAGATTTTTTTTTTTTTTGGTCTGTTGTTTTTGGTTAAATCTTAAAGATTTCGAATGATACAGAGTCCAATTCAGAATTCATTTGTCTGACTTTCTTCTTGCATTCAGGCCTTCCCAGTTATGCATGAGTTTTTATTTCGGCTGTGCTATGTGACATCAGGCATTAAGCAACCTCTCTGAGCCTGTTTCCTAACATATGAAAAAGGAGGATAAGAACTATCTGCCTAACAGAGTTTTGTGAAGATTAAATACGATTTCCAGTGTATACTGCCTGGGTCACTGATGCTAAATACTAGTAATGATGGCAACAGATTTCCCCATTCAGAATAATTTCTTTAAAACATTTTTTTTTATTTGAGTATAGTTGACATACAGCATTACATTAGTTTCAAGTGTACAGCATAGTGATTCAACTTCTTTTTTTTTTTGTAGTTTTATGGTTTTATTAACAAAAATATGATGTGCACAACAAGTTGTCTATTCATTTTCTTCGCTGCGCAGCCTGGCGTTGGGATTGGTGACTCTGATTGCCAATGCAATTAAAAAAAATTGAGCAGCTGGGCTGCTCTTTCCACAATAGCTTTGCGGTTCTTGGAGGAGACATTGTGAGCAATCTCTGCACAGTAAGATTTGTTGCACATCAGCAGCACTTCAAGCTCCTTGACGTTGTGGACTAGGAACTTCCGGAAGCCACTTGGCAACATGTGCTTTGTTTTCTTGTTGCTCCCGTAACCAATGTTGGGCATCAAGATCTGGCCCTTGAATCTTCTGCACACCCTATTGTCAATGCCTCTGGTTCCCGCCAGTTGCGCTTAATTTTGACATAGCGGTCTGACTGGTGCCGGATGAACTTCTTGGTCCTCTTTTTAACGATCTTGGGCTTCACCAGAGGTCTGAGGGCAGCCATGATGCCCAGTAACAGACAGCTGCCACCTCCACAGGCAGCGCCGAGGAAGAGAGGGGAAGGTGGCGCGCGAGGGCTGATGGGACTTAACCTCTCGTGATTCAACTTCTTTATACGTTATGCCATGCTCACCGCAAGTGTAGCTGCCATCTGTCACCATGCAATGCTGTTACAATATCATCGACTGTTCCCTATGCTGTACCTTTTATTCCCGTGACTTACTCATTCCATAACTGGAAACCTGCATCTCCCACTCCCCTTCACCCTGGAATGATTTCAATAGTTACATTCTTTCTATTGCTGCATGTACTTTGTTATCTGAAAGTCATATCATTCTATTTGAGAACAAAGTATCATTTTCCCATTCCTTTCCGGAGATTTTTTTTTTTTTTTAGTAACTGTTGATTGTTTTTACTTTGTCGGTGATTTTTAAAAAATAGCTTCTATGACAGAATCAAGCTGAATTTATCATCATGATGAATAGATTCAAATATAGATTGGAAGGCAATACCATTTTTAAGAGTATCATTTCCATCTCTGGGTTGTAGCACAAAGAGATGAGTACCAGAGTTCCCTGTCAACGTTGTGTGAGTTCCAAGAAGTTAAGGCCCTTTCCTCCTCTCATAACCAAAGGACGATTTAAAAGGAAGTGTTAAAGTGAGAATTTTTCTTTTTATAAAAGTAAAGGAAAAGAAAAATCAAATAAAAAATTGCTGCCAAGGGAGAAAGAGAATTGGATAACTGTGACAAATCCCTCTGGGGTCCAGATTGTTGGCGCAATGAGGAGAGGTTAGAGTGAATGGAACAATGGGAAATCAGTCATGAGCCTGAAGCTAATCATTTGGCTTCTGAACAAAAGGGGGGAAGAACCAACATTTTAGAAAGGGTAGAAAGCCCAGGGAGCTGGTGCAGAAGTAAGTTCCTTTATTCAAGAACAAAAAGTCAAAAGAGAATTAATAGATGATTTACTGGAACCTGTCTGGTATCTGAGAACGACTTACACGTTATAAGGAGGTTTCCTTTCCCAGATAATTGAAACAATGTTAAAAAATATTGCCTTTAAGAAAATATTTGATAATATATTTTTAGCCTTTTGAACATATTGTTTGATTTCCTTCACAATTATAAACACAGGATTCTTTCTAAATCTAATGAGTATCTGACTGTGTTGTTTTCAGTGTACCTAGAGATTGCCATTTTCCCCATCAATTGCATTAATTATAGTAGAGCTGGGTGTGCATTTTATTTCCTATACTGTGTGACAGGAAATGTAATAAAATCTTTAAATGATTGCCTAATAATAAATAAACAGAACTGTTGTTTAAAAAGCTGCACTGCTATTAGCTAACTTGAAATGTGTGCGTATCTGTTATATGTCTGGATTCTATGTGTGGAAGGTGTTTTGGAGGGGTCAGTGTATAATGTAGGGAAGTATAGGTTGAATGAAAGTTGAAGAATCCCCTTAAGTAGGTCCCTAATGTACTATAAAGCCCCTTTCCTACGAAATAATTGAATTGCCTGCTGAATTTGAAAATCAGCATTGTTCAGCTGCTCATAAAGTGAGATTTTTCATTATACTAACAAATAAAATAATTGGGAAAGGGTAGGTAGAGAGGAGATTTAAGTATCTGACTAGGAGAGTGTAGAGAAAGTCAGTGCTGAAAACATCAGATTTATAAAAATAGTCTTTTTTGTTGCTCAAGATGGAGTGCCCAAATGCGATACCCAAATTTTTGTCATCATCTTTATGGACTATCTTTCTCCTCTTTATGGGCCAAAATAGAGGGCATACTGGAGCAAGAAGAAAGAAAAAGAGAAACCCAGTCAATGCATGGCTACCTTATGCTATGCCAGACATAATCATAAGTTAAGACTCTTAGTTGACAAAGTTTGCCATTCAACTTAGCAAAAATATTTAACCACTCACTCCAGGTAGGCATAGGTTTGTGTAAATAGGAAGGACAGGGACCTGGGATCCTGGATGGAGCCTGGCATCTGGTCTTGATGTTGCATCTAACTCACTGTGCAAATTGAAGTATATCACATAATTTAATTGGGCCTCAGTTTCCCCATTTGCAAAGTAAGTTGAATGAGGTTCTTTATGATCGTTTTGAGTTCTAAGATTCTCTGATTCTGTTTGTCATGTTCAAAATGTTAGAAAGTGATTGTCATAAATAAGTTACAAATAAGATACTATGGAATGTCAGAAGAAGAAATTGCTTGTAATTTTGAGCTTCATGGAAGACCTTATAGATACCAATTTCACATGTGGAGATAAAGGAACATACCTTCAAGTCAGAAGGAAGTGCAAAGATATGGAGCAGAAAAGGGTAAGGCAGTTACAGAGAACAAGTGGTTGAACTTCTTAAGAGCCTGTTCCTTTTTCTTTTAAAGAGAGGCAGCCTTTATTAAACAACGCACACATAACACAAAAAAACCTCTCTAATAAAAAAGTCTTAGGTAAATGGGAATCAAAAATTAAGGTAAAAAGAAATTTTATTTCTGATATCCAAAAAAAAAAAATCTCATTGAATAAAACTTGTATAACACAAAAATTATTAAGTATGGAAATAAAACTCACATGTAATTCCAACATGCAGAGATAATTACTGTTAATATTTTGATATCTTGGTGTACTTCCTTCTAATCTTTATTTTATGCATAAATATACATATATTTGTATAATTATGCTCCCATTGTACACATTATTTCACTACCTATTTTAGATCTTAATATATCAAACAGGATTGTTCCTGCCTGGCTCCTTTTTGGGAAAATTTAATTCTGGGCTCCTCAGTCTGCCTTGTCAGGAATCAGCTTTGTCCTTAATGATACTCTAATCAGTCTCAGGAGAAAGTGCATGTTAAGATTTTGTCATAACAGGAATATTTATTAAGATAGGGTGGGTAATTTTTCCCCCAAAGAATCAATTCATTTGCCATTACATTCTAGCTTCCTGGAGGGCAAGGATGGGCCTCTGGTACCACCAGGTCACAGGATTGGATTTGACATGGAATAAGTGCTCATATTTGCTGAACTGCATTTTTAGTGTAAATGGTTCTTTTAGAGGAAGGACAAATGCAGAAAGTCTTTCTCGCTGGAAGCTAGAGAAAACTTTTGTGCATTTGGCAACTCCTGATCAAAAACACCGTTGCCTTACTTGCCTGGTATTTTCCTATATATAGTATTCATAGTGTACATATAGCATAATGTATATCTAGTATCTATATCTATATCTACACTGTAAAAATATATATAGGACAAAGCTAAATTTGACTTAAAGAAAAATGTTAAGTAAATAATAGGACACAAGAGTGATGAGGATATGGCAAAAATTGTGAAGGTTGAACCCGAACGATAAATGTTTGGAAACACAACTCTACCAGATTTCCTGGACCAAGCAAAGTGTGTGAGTGCTTTTCCTACTTTCTTTCTTCCTTTATGTAGGAGGAGGTACTTAGTATCTGTATGTGGATTATTCCAGATTGGAAATATTTTTTGCATTCCAGGTTACTCTCCTATTACCATTCAGCAGATCTGAAGGATTCATTTTCAGTCTCCTCTGAGGACTCAACCAGTTATTGTCAACATCTTTTCAAGCACCGTTTGCTGTTCCCTTGTTTTTATCTGTTAATTATGATACTGTAATTGCATTTGCCTTTTCATCAAGAATTGCCAAGTATTCTGTGGGAAAGCTGTGATGATTCTAGTAGTTTAAGATATTTAGCCACACAATACAGAGTTCTAATTTGTGCTCTGCATTTAACAAGCTATTAGAGGGGCACCTGGGTGGCTTAGTCAGTTAAATACCTGATTCTTGGTTAACGTTCAGGCATGATCTCATGGGTCATGGGATCAAGCCCCGCATTGAGCTCTGTGCTCAGTGAGGAGCCTGCTTGAAAGATTCTCTGCCTCTTCATGCACCCCATGTGCACTTTCTCTGTCTGAAATAAATAAATATTTTTAAAAAAATCCTAAGCTTTTAGTTTGAGATGGACAGCTTTGCTGCTGATAAAATGAAATAGATAATCTCTCTAAGGTTACATATAGTTCTAAAAAAAATTCTATGTTCCTGGATGTCTGATTTCTGTGTTTAAATATTTTATGAGGTTAAAGTTGTCCTTTGTACTCTATGGTCAGCCATACTTGAGCTACTTAGAGTTCCCAGAAGTTGCTATGATCTGTGTGATTTCAGTTTGCTCCATTTCCCCTGATCTGTAGATATTAGATTGAAATCCCATAATTTCTTTTTTTCCCCATAATTTCTATCTAGAACATTTCTATCTAGAGACATTAAACAAGAATGCACCCTGCCCATTTGGTGCTATGGAAGGTTCATTCTTAAATTCTGGTACAAATAGCAATCAGGGTTATAATTAATCCTAAAGATTTTAATTCCCTGGGGGGAAATCTTCCAATTTCCACACTCCTAAATCCAAAGGGCTGATGTGAAACTTTTGGTGTTATTCAGTGTAATTGTTGTGTGCATAGAAGATTAGTCACAAGTTTGCTTTGGGTTTAAAAAATTCATAATACCTAGTTCCTTGTTAGGCTTTTAAGTTTAGCTTACATATCCTATCAATTGGTTTATACGTTGAGAAAATGTTAATCACATTTAAAGATTTTTTAATAATATTTGGTCTAATTTAAACATATTCAAATATTATAAAGTGCCTTTATATATTTGATATACTTTATTTTCTGTATACCTTTCCTTTGACTTAATAATACTTCCCAAACACTGTTCTTTATAAATCTAATAAGTTAAACTTAGAAATATGCTGAACCTAGATTCTCAATGCTTTGTATAATCTTAATAATACATCAACTTAAAATCATAAGCCTAAACCTAAATTATATATTTTAAATTGGAATCATAAGACTGGCACTCTAATAGGCCTAATTCTTTTAAACACTAAAAGTATAGAAAATACCAAATATGGACAGACTCCTTTCTAACACAAAATATTAATATCATGGTTTTGATTTTCTTAAACATTTCCATCCTTGGTTCTAAGTCCTTGGAGTTGAAAAACATGAACTCCCTAAGTCAGATGGTGACCATCCCAGTTAACTGAGGTTACCTATGATTAGACATTTGTTCAGATTCTGTGGGAGATCTTCGTGGGACACACTGAGCCCCATGTGTAGTTGCTAAACCAAAGACTCAGTGACTCAAGCAGGATGATCATACAGCCCATGACCCTGGATTTGTGTTTCACAGATTGCTTAATTCTTTGATGTGTTCAGAGAAGTCTACAAGCTCTAATTAGGATAATGATTTGATTGATTTTACATGTCTTTGTCTTCTAAGATATGAGCATGTCTTTCCCTTCTAACTTGCTTTTAAACTTAATGAGATTCTAAGGTATAAAATATCTCTTTGAAATAAATTTAAAGATATTTAAATTTGATAAAAGCTTAGAATCTTTAGTTTTTCTATTTTTAGCTGCTCACAAATATTGAAATGATATCTGGTTGACACTGGATATTTCTCATGTTTTTGTTGGACTTGAAGTCCCTACTTAAAAGATCTACGACTAGAAAGGGGCGCCAGGGTGGCTCAGTCAGTGAAGCGTCTGCCTTCAGCTCAGGTCATGATCCCGGGGTCCTGGGATCGAATCCTGCATCAGGCTCCCTGCTCAGTGGGGAGCCTGCTCCTCCCTCTCCCACTCCCCCTGCTTGTACTCTCTCTCTCCCCCCCCCGTCAAATAAATAAATAAAATCTTTAAAAATAAAATAAAAGATCTACGACTAGAAAGGAAAGCCCCAGCCTGAGTTTTGTGAACCCTCCCCAATTTAGTTAAATGGCCTTTAGTATGCTCCTACTTAGGGTCAGACATGATTAATACTGGTTACTGAGTTCATGCTAATCACTTAGGAATCCAAAGACCTTTACTTCTCCATGTAGTATAGAATTCAGACCAGGCCTAGGACGAATCCTGGGAGTGAGGAAAAAATGTGATTGGTTGGGAGAGACTCCAGGCTAAGAATACCTCCCCTCTTGAGGCTATATAGAAGCACATTATCTAGCTGAGTTTTTGGTCCCATACCAGGGCAATACGGCACTCACTTTCCCCATTGTTTCTTTAGAATAAACTAATTAGAAAAAATATAAGGATGTCAAAATAATAGAGAATGTTGTATATTTCCCAGACTCCTCTTGGGACTTAGTAAATGACAAATAAGATTATAAAGCTTTATTTTGCTCTAACAATAATTAGCTGATTTTCACACTAAGATGTTGCTTTTGGGTGTTGATGGGGGCTAAGTTTAATTATTTCTTTTAAGGATTTATTTATTTTAGAGAGAGAGAGAGGGAGAGAGAACATGCCTGGGAGTGGGGGGAGGAGCAGAGGGAGAGAATCTCAAGCCGACTCCCTGCTAAGTGTGGAGCCCAACTCCTGGCTCGATCTCAAGACACATGAGATCATGACCTGAGTCAAAAGCAAGAATTGGATGCTTAACTGACTGAACCACCCAGGTGTCCCTTTTTAGTCGTTAGTTATTATTTGATGATGGCATTGGGTTTTTCTTTTTTACCGTCCTACATGTGTTTGAAAGCTGGGTAGTATGGGTTGGATTCAGTCTGAGGACATGGAGGGAACAGCTTACCTGAGGCAGAGACATCCAACCTTGGTTGTATTAGCATCAGGCCACCCCAGACTCTGTAATGCAACTATCTAGTCCATCAGAACACAACTCTTTGTCTAGAGTTATTGTTCTTTCTTATAGTTTTCTATTCTTTATTTTATGCTCTTGCATTCTTTGATTTTTTAATTTTTTTTTTGGTTGATGTCATTTTTAGAAATCAACTTGAAAAATTTGTCTTTTCTAATTTGGGACTAATTCACAGCCATTCCATCCCATCCCCTACCCTTAAGAGAAAATATTTTCTGTGTTTTACTCAACAATTTTGATGTCTTTGAATTTACATTTCATAAGAACAGGAAAAATAGGATGTCTGAGTAAAGCCTCAACTGCAGAGTACAAATTTATAACTTTCCTCTTAATGTGGATAACATTTTGTTCTAATAAAAGGTATGGCTTCATTTCAAGGGCACTCTCTGGGTGATGCAGATTCTTGGATTCCTCTGTGTTTTGTTGAAATTCATTATGTGCCTGAATGACTAAAGGGAGAATGGATGTTTTTATATTCCTCAGTGGATGTCAGTTGTAATCAAGTTCAAGCAGCAAACAAAGCTCAAAGTGAATGAACACAAGGGCGTCTTCTATCAGTGGCCTCTTCATTTTTGAGCTATTGTGCCATTCACAGTAAAAGCAACAGACAGTCTCTGTTGTAAGCAAACACTGACTATCTCAGTTTAGTTCATTCAGATTATTGTGGCTGTATCATTAACATAGGAGTGACCTGGAAGGGAGCCAGTTTCTCTGTTCTGTGTCTAAAAATGGATCACTGTACTGTTGAGAATACTGTGAAGCCAATGTAGAAAATCACTTATTTTGGAAGGATACAGTGTAAAAGGCTGAAAATTCTCAATCTAGATATTAGACAGAAAATGATTGAGGACTTGTTTGCAAAGCCTCTTTGACTAAAGGACTAGTTTTCTTTCCCTGGTCTTTTTAAACAAATGATATTCTGCTCATTTTTTGGGTGGATAAATTATCACCAATAAAGAATCAGAAGTAAACATGAACTTTATACCAATTTTTCCGAGAAAAGACTCTCAGTTGTAAGAAAACTAAACTGTTCAAATAGCTCATGTGAAAAGGGAAATAGTGTTCACCGAAGAATATTAAGACCTTATGGCATCTGAGAAGAGTAAATAAGTCAAGTCGAGATTCTAAACCTTAGGTCAGGAACTACGCTTCCTTGTTCTGTCTCTTTCTCCATGGGGGTTTTCTCCATTCTTCTATCTCTGGGGCAGTTTCCTGAGCTTATTCATCTTGCACATGGACCTATCTGGCCACCTCACATTGACTTTACCTGATCTTTTAGCTCTAATGTCTATATCCTATGGGCTCAGATTTCCAGTGCCTCAATTTCAAAATCCTTACAGGTAAATCTGATGGATTATTAGTAATACACTGACTGGACTTAGCTCAGGGTCCCATTCCTGATTAACCAGACATGTTCAAGAATTGTGGAGTAAGGTCACGCAGCCTAGGGTGTGGTGGGCTCTAACGAAGTAGCTGTGGTTGGAGCAGGCAGTGATAAGCATGTCTGTTACAGTCTCCATGGTGGGTTTAAATCAATGGCCTTAAAACTTTTTCCACCATGATCCAGGGGAAGAAATAATTTTTTCATTCTATCCCAGCATTCATCTATATGTTAATTCCTTTTTTTTCCCCCTCAGAGTTTGGGACAGTCTTTACTGGAGCTTGGAATGAGAATGTGATTCACCTTAATCAGAAGCAGACTGTGTGCAAATGGGCAGCAACAGTGGTGGACATCCATCCGGGGCCATCTGAGTGACCCTGGGAACCTTGTTCACCTACAAGCAGTACCCAGGCCCGCGTGCACACGCACACATATGTATTAATTCTTGAAGCGATACTTCCTCTTATTACACCTGATACACTCTAGTCTTCCCTTTTCTCTTTCTTTCTATCCCGATTCATTCCATTCCATAAAGGCATGCTGCTCTTGTCTCACTAACTTGATTTCATGCTCCTCTAATGAGTTGCAACTTTAGTTTCAAAAGCACTGGTCTATACTTTTCTTTATATTGTTTTCCTTTGTAGCACTTATTCTAATTATAATTGGCTCCCCTGTAAAATTCTGCAGTTTCCTTTGTAGGAGATATCACAATTAAATTGCCTCCCTTGCTCTCTCGCTCTGTCTCTCATGAATAAAAAAAAAAAAAAAATTGCCTCCCTTGTTAAACTGTAATCCACATTAAAGCAGAGACTGTGTCTGTCTTGTTTACTACTGCATTCCCAGCACCTAACAGAGTTCCTGGCACATAGTAGATGCTCAATTGAGTAAATATTGATGAATGAATAAATGAAGACCCAAACAGATGGCACCCTTAATGGGCTCACCTGGTTCTTTGCAAGAAGGAGATTCAGATACATATAAAACCAGCTAATCTGGTATAGCCCTGCTGATAGGAAAAACAGATGGAAAGACCCAGCAGGACACTCAATGGAGCAAGGAGGGCAGGCCAAAGAGCAAGGTTCCAAATAGTCACCGACAGCTGCCTGAAATTCTTCCACCAGGGAAAATTTACTGTGATAGGGGAAAAGCCAGTGTCAGGCCTGAGCTCGGATCTCTTGCTTCTTCATCTAACATTTATTCCACCATTTATGCCTTGTTGGTTACATTTTCAAAATTTCACTTTTGGTATTTTCATTTTTATCTTTATAGCTCATCCTAGAGAAAGACAGAGAAAGAACCACATGATATCTTGATATAAGATACCATGGCACCTGCTTTCCAGTGAGACCAAGATAACTGGTTGGGAGATTAACAGTGCACAGAGCTCTACTCCCTCTCTTCTTGCTAGACTCCTCCTGGCAAATCACTGACTCTCATCACATCAAGATTCATTTAACTCACTTCTGCAATTTATGGCTCCTACTGGTCTCTAGCAGTTGTTTCAAAAGCTACTTCATATAAATGGCTATTTTTAATGGTGTCATGTGCTTTCTTTTCCTGTTTGCCAAGATTCTGAATCTCCAGGACAATTTAACAAACAATTATGGTGGTTTCATCTATAGACCTACTGAATGATCTGGGGGTAAAAGCTGTATTTATATAAAAAGCAATTCATAGACTGATAAGCTTTCCATCACAGCTCTCTAGTATCCATAAAACAGGGCTGAGAGAGGACTATTATTTTAACACTCAGCCAGTTGCATATGCTCCAAAATATTAATTTACAAGGTGAGAATACTACGCTTTTCAAAATAGTCAATTTAGTATTGAGTTAAAATTACAAAGTACAATTTAATTCATTACACGTATGATCTGATGTATACGTTTATCACCCATATGTATTTACAATTCTTGAGAGGGAGAATTTATATCTTAGCTCAGTGTTTCTCAAAGCGCTTTCGTATGCTGTATGAATTTGCAGCGTATAGTAGAGGGAGGAGGGAGTTTCCTTCAGCCATATACACCCATTCCAGCTTGAATCAAATGAATATGTAAACACATGCAGCAGATGGGAATTTCGTCCACAGTACTTGAATGAATGTAGTTCAAGGCTTTTGAGGAACAGTCTGCTCTTCAGTTCAATCCCGTTTGGTTCCTTACAGAGAGTGGCTCTATACATTTGGTGCCTACCTGAGAGTGGGAATTTTTGCTGGGGCTGAAATTCTTGGCCTCTAGTGTCCAATCTCCCCAGAAGCACCCTGGAGCAACTTTCATCTAAGGTCATACCAATTCTCCTGGCCCTCTGTGGGCGTGAGGTTCTGGCTTCTGCTCCATGGGTAATACACAAAACTGCCAACATATCCTAAGGCCTCTTGGAAAAAAACCCATGTTATTTGTTATTCAGAATATATTCTAAGTAGAGAGGTAATGACTATATATACAATGACTATATCTACACATAAAAATACATACACGCACACACACGTAATTTACTACGTTCTTTCCCTGCGAATACTCTATATACTCTACAAATACTTTGTCACTGAAGGTCTGTTTAGCTAATGAGTTCTTTTTAATTCATGAAAAAACCCCAAGATCTATGTTTCTGAGAATTATGTGTTGATTAGATAAAGCATAGGTATACGAATCATGTAAAAGTTAATCTCTAATACACTGAAATAATATTTTGATAATGCAGTTTATTTTAAAACAGCTATATTTTAGATATATATATATATACTAAAATGTTTATAGAGAAAATGATCTGATGTATAGGATTTGCTTCAAAAATGATCTGGAGTAGGGGGGTAGTGAACGGGGTTAGAGATGAAACAAACTTGTCCCTGTTGCTAATAATCTCTTTTTTCCATATGTGTTTGAAAATTTCCTAATAAACAGTAAAATGCATATGTATTTGAGAAACATATACTTCTACCCTTCATCCTGCACTCACAGGGAAAATTGGTGGAAATGAGATGCAGGTTTCATGGTCATGGAACACTGCCAACATACGTCCTGCAGTGTGAACGTGGGAGCCCTTGTGCCCTAAGTTGTCAAACCTTCCAATCATTCAGTGGCACCAAAGTTCATGCATTTATTTCCAGGAGTGTTTAGCCCATGTTTCTATTTATTTCCTCATCATTAAATCGCAATTGCAATAGCACAGGGTGCCACAAACTGAGAATCAGGTGAAACTTCCTATGAAAATAAATGCAGAAATTCCCATTCGTGTCTATCCCAATAAAAGCAAAAGGAACACCTAATTACCAATTTTCTTTTAGGAAATAAAGTCATCAACAGGGTTATAGCCCTGCTATCCAACCTGCCTACCGATTACTTTGGGTACAAAGTAAAGCTTTTTTTTTTTTTTCTCTCCAGCCACCTCCACAAGAACTTGCCCATACTACTCTTTTTGATGTTGTTTTCTGACACACTAAGTTTTAGTCCGTGGCACCTGATTTTTCTTTCAGAGACCTCCTAGACTGACCATGTATAGAAAACTGCAAGTGTTGGGCGCCTGGGTGCTCAGTTGGTTAAGCGACTGCCTTCGGCTCAGGTCATGATCCTGGAGTCCCTGGATCGAGTCCCGCATCAGGCTCACTGCTTGGCGGGGAGTCTGCTTCTCCCTCTGACCCTCCTCCCTCTCATGCTCTCTGTCTCTCATTCTCTCTGTCTCAAATAAATAAATAAAATCTTTAAAAAAAAAAAAACTGCAAGTGTTTGTAAAATGCAATTAAATATGTATATGTATTTTTGAGTCATAAAAATATTGTACTTGAAGACATGTTTACTAAAACGTATTTCATTCACAAAGGTTTAAACTCTATTTAGTTGATCAGGAAGCTTGTTTTACATTGAACATTATTAGAAAATCAATTTTCCAAGTAGAACTTTTCATCTAAAATGTCACAGGGACTGAAAATTTTGAAAAGGAAATTTTCCATATTCTTTCACATCTTGAGTTTTTCACCTGCTTTCTCTTTGTCTGAAGCCCTGTCTCCATCTCTGCTTTGCCAGGGGGTGAATTCCTGTCCATCCTTCAAGGGCTGGCTCCTCTCAAGTCACCTGCTTTCTGATGTCTTTCCCAGACACTAAAAGGCCTTTGCACTCGGGATGTCTTCACTATTATTCTTACCTCATTGTGTTGTAATCACTGTTTTCGCATTTTTCTTCTCTAGTAGATTATAAGCTCCTGGAAGACAGAAATTTAGTAACATTTATTAAATTGCTGGGTTAAATCATGTGTTCAACAAGCTGGAAATAATGGGGGAGATTTCAAATAATAAACACAAAAAAGTAAGAATATGTCAGAGTTGAGGGAAATGCTAAGCGAAAAAAATGACCTTTCTCCCAAAGTAATCGCTAAGTATCACTTGTTTTTTTGGGGGGGGAGATTAAATCACCTTGAAAAGAGCCATTGGCAAGAATATTTGTACTCCATTGTCAGTCACCTGCAGTTGGAAAATTGCATGATAGTTTACATTCAGTACAAAACTTGGACTCCTTTGAAAGGTAAGTTGATTTTCTTCTTTGCAACAAGAAACAGGTTACTTTAGTACTTTCTGCTAGAATAGAAAAATGATTCATGTTCACAACGTGAAAATACGCTAGGAAAGAAGATTTTATAGACAAACCACAATCCTACACTAAGCCCAAGCTTCCCAAGATGCTATGACTGGGTGAAGAGTAACACACTGTCTGTATTGAATATAGTATAATTGATGAGTTCCAGTGGCATCATAAACAACAAAACCCAAGTTCAAATCATTCACATGAATTTGTAATTGAATTTTCCAAGACGGTGATTTGATGTAGGAAAGAGAACAAGGATAAAATGTTTCAAATATAACAGTTATCGAACAAGTTAGAAACATTAGTAGAGTGAAATTAATCCTGGCTAGTTTTTGAGAATCTCAAGATAGCTGAATTCCTCACTTGCTTAGTTTAACAGTGAGAGAAAATGTATAACACCATCCTTGGACAGAGGACTAATCAACAAGGAGGACATGGGATAACCTCTTACATTTTATTTTTTTATTTTTATTTTTTTAAAGATTTTATTTATTTATTTTAGAGACAGAGCACAAGAGGGGGGAGCGGGAGCGGGAGAAGCAGACTCCCTGCTGAGCAGGGAGCCCGATGCGGGACTCGATCCTGGGACTCCAGGATCATGACCTGAGCCGAAGGCAGTCGCCTAACCAACTGAGCCACCCAGGCGCCCCAACCTCTTACATTTTAAATTAATAAAATGATTGATATTGCTGAAAGCTGTAGGTATGGATCTTTTTTTTTTTTTTTGAGTGCTAAATTAAAGCTTTGGAAAAAATAATGATTAAGCCCAGATCATAGGTAGAGAATTAAACAAGTAAGTCTCCAATCCAGAGACCCTTCTTTCATATCAAAGTGTCTTCAATATCATTTTGTGTTATTCAGCATCAGAGTGCTGAAAGGATTTATAAATTTGTTGACTCGTGAACTTCTTTTACCAAAGTATGAGCTGAGGATGCTGTGAGACCAGCAAGTCTGTTTGTGTGAACGACCTGTGGGTTTTCCAGTGTTAAGTTCAGTATTTGTTATGGGATCTGGAGTAGACACTGGTGGGAGTTTTACTGTTTTATCTCAATATGCTGGTAGCAAGGCAGAGAAACGCTTGGTAAGACGAAATGTAATCGAACTCCATTAGTTCTACAATATCAAGTGCTTTTTAGTGGGTCCTCAAGGCTTTGAATGGGGGTGCGCTAACATTTTTCATGTGTCCTGGATGTAGGTTTTTTCTGACACTTGGAGTTAGCTCTGAAATCTTAGCTACTTTCCTTGGAGCTTAGCATTTGAGTCTGTTTCCTGAAACAGCCAGCAGATGGAGCAATTTACTTTATTTATATTCATCTGGTACAAAAAGGCATTAAAGACTCCTTCATAAATATATATGTGTGTGTATATATACACACGCATATATGCAAATCTAACTGTATGTGCAAATTTAACCGTATGTTTCAAAACTGTTCATATATTTGGAAACAACATATTAAACATAATTTGTTTCATTTTAGAATAACAACATTTATTTGTTAGGGTTTTAATGCAGACTTGTATTTTATTAGGTATGTAGACATTTGTAAAAGGAAGACACAAGAGGGGAGCTTTAGTTGGGGCAAGAAGTACACCACTCCTTTTTCATCAGCTTCCTTGTGCTTCTCCTAATCACACATTCCTGCAAGATGAGAGTGAGGCTGGTTTGATGTGCCCATGGAATTCAACAACACTTAGCTGTAATTTTGACAGTCCTATAATAACAAACTTGAAAATTCTGATCCGGGTAACAGATTCCAACAGAGCTTTCAAGTTGAAATTTATGGAATCACTGCAGCTATTAGACTATCCATCTTGTAGTTTGTCAATAGAGGTTGATTTCCTGTAGGAGATAACTACTAACTTTATAGAATTCGGGGATGTAATAGAATGATATTGTCCCCTGGAGGTCACACTTACCAACCAAAGGGTAATAATTTTTATACAAGCATGAAACAGTCTGTAAATGTTTCATTAAATCCTTAAAAATGTGCAGTTATTAATCTCTGCCTTCTTTGTGATTTCTGGCTACCACACTGAGACGGACATAGTGTTTCTGACAACCTGGGGAAAACGCGATTGTGGCAACTTATTACCTGTACTATTTATAGTGGGATTATCTGAAAATGTGTCGATTTTAGTAAGAGTCCTCAGAAAATTTCTTTATTATTTCAAATGCCAGGCCCTGCTTCGAAGTTCTGCCTTGATCTTTCTCTCTTCCAACACGTTTCTACTGATTTGCCCCGCGTTAGGCAGCAGGCGAAGTGGGGAGGAGAGACATTGCATTTTCTGGCTATCTCAGTCGATTCAAAAGCATTTAGGAAGCATCTGTCTGTGCAGGGCACTGGTGTGGTGTTGAGCTGATTGAGTTAAAAAAGACATAGACAATGTCCTTGAGGCAGAGAAGCTGCCAATTGCTGACTCCAGGGAGAAGTATTTTTGTTTCTTCAATACGGGCAAAGCTGCTGTGGAGGAGGTTATGTGTGTGTCTGAACAGGTAGAGGATGGCCAAGTCATTCCTGTCATTGTAGAGAACAGACAAAAATTTCACTTTATCAGACTGCAGGGAAGCACAGTTTACATTTTCTGAGAAATTAGAATTATAGAATACTGAAAAACAAAGTACAGTTTTGACTTTCAGGTTAACATTGTAACTAACAAAATATTGCAAAATCGAAGTCCCTTAGGGGCTCAATTTAATGGATAGAGAATAGAATTTGAAAAGGTAATAAAACACGTTCTCACACAAAAGGTGCTCAGAGTGTGCATCTGAACAACACTCTGCTGCTATCCCCCAGAGCATCTTCTTCCTTCTTGAACCGTGAAAAAGAACCTTGGCCCTTTGCTCTTCACTTCTCTTTAGCATCATGACTGCATAATATGTCATCTGTATAACGCTTGTGCATTAGTAGTGAACATGAGGATATTTTGGGTTTGACCCATTTACTTTGAAGGACATGTTCTATTCTAGGTTCTTTGGTTGCAAGGAAGAGGAACCTAGTCAAATGGTTCGAGGGGAAATAAAGGGTATATAAAAAGAGAAGAATCTCATGGATATAAAATGCAGAAACAACAGCCAGGTCTTATAGCAAGTGTCAGAGTGCTATTTTCTTTCTCCATTTCTTATATCAATCACTTTTAAGAAGTGGTCCAAGGTGAACTTGAAGAGGTCAGGTGAGGTCAGCCAAAGCCAGATCATGTAAGGCCTTGAGGACATGGTAAGGGATAATCCTGTGATCAGACATGACAAAACCCTTGAGTGAACTGAGCTGATTGGATTCTGTCTCAACAATTTGACTTAAGACACCGGTTAGTTTGTGACGGCTCTTGAAATACTGGTAATAATATGTAATACTTGCCAAGAGCTTAGCGTATATGGGCTATTGACTTAAGCTTTTTGTGTGTGTTCTAAGTCACTCATCCTCACAACTACATGATGTGGATCAGTGCCATCCCCATTTTACAGATGAAGCAATTGAGGTACTGAAAAGTAAAAGAACTTGCACAACTGGATAAAGGATATAGTAAAGCTGGTGTTTTAACACAGATAATCTGACTCCAGAACCTACACTTTTTTTCTTATTATGTTCTGTTAATCACCATACATTACATCATTAGTTTTTGATGCAGTGTTCCATGATTCGTTGTTTGCATGTAACACCCAGTGCTCCATGCAGAACGTGCCCTCCTTAATACCCATCACCAGGCTAACCCATCCTCCCACCCCCCTCCCCTCTAGAACCCTCAGTTTGTTTCTCAGAGTCCAGAGTCTCTCATGGTTCGTCTCCCCCTCCGATTTCCCCCCTTCATTCTTCCCCTCCTGCTGTCTTTTTTTTTTTTTTAATATAATGTATTATTTGTTTCAGAGGTACAGGTCTGTGATTCAGCAGTCTCACCATAGTACATACACTTCTAACCACTGCATGACTCCGCCTTCAAAGTGTGAGTGCTTTTGGTTAGTGCTGACCAAAGAGTTGGTTCTGTGGTAAGCCAAAACTACATGCAAGTCGAAGTTAGAGGGGTGAGGGGGTATAGAAATAATGAGTGAGCAGAAAGAGAAAGGATGTGGAGAAGAACATGGTGCAGACGTTCATGGCAGCATCCTTGCTGCCTACACTGAACAAGGCCTAGTGTATAGCAGATACTCTAAGTATGTGCTGAATAGCAAAGGAATGTTTTCAGCAGGGTCTGTGGGTGTGACATATATCCTGAGAAGTTTGTATGTGCAGGGAAGAAATCTCCAAATAATTTATTTTTAGCTCTTTATTTTAAAATTAATTAAATTGCACCTATAATTGCACAAATACATTGTCCTTTCTAATTTTTAAATTTTTTAAAGATTTTATTTATTTATTTGAAAGAGAGAGAGGGAAAAAGGAAGATCATGAGCAGGTGGGTGGGGTAGAAGGAGAAGCAGAAATCCCCACTGTGTGGGGAACCTCATGTGGGACTTGATCTCAGGACCCCGGAATCATGACCTGAGCTGAAGGCAGACGCTTAACCAGCTGAGCCACCCAGGCACCCACGTTGTCCTTTTGTAAAAAGTAAAGCTTTACAGGGAAGGATAAAATTCTTTTTAACCACTTCCCATCCTTGTGCTTCATTTCTACTCCCCACAGAATGTACAGATTTTACTGATACATTTACATACATACATAGGATATATTAGAAATATAAAGTATTATTTTGTGATATTAGTAATATTTACATAAGTTTTATAGTGATTAATATTTTCTTTCCCCAGTAATGTATTTTAAAGATCTAACTATATTGTTATAATAAATATTTAGACAATTTCTAAACTTCTTGCTATTATAAATTATGTTGTAATACAGATATGTGCGTGCACGTGTATGTGTGTGCGTTCTTTTACACACGCGTTGCTGTTGTGTACTGAGGAGTGGAAATGACTGAGTCATTGGCTACACACATTTATTATTTTAATAGACTGTACTACATCACTTTCCTTATCCCCAACATGATTTATTGTCAAACTTTTAAATTTTGGTGTGATGCGTAAATAGTTGAATCTCAATATTGTTTTAATTTCTAGTTATGTGTGATGTTCATTATCTTCTCATATATTTTACTAATCATTGATATTTTCTCTGGTTATAAATTTTGCCCACTTTGGTTTGTTTCTTTTTAAATTGATTTATAGAAGTTCTCTATATAATTTCACAATGATCTTCTGAAGAATTTTTAATACATATACGATTTTATTATTTCTGAAGTTCATAAGATAGAAAGGAATTGAAGCATCTGAAATATTACCTAGTCTAGTGACTCTAATATGGGCATGGTGGGGTAGTAGTGGGTTTATTTAAACCACCTGGGAAGCTCTTTCAAATTATACTGTCCTTGTCTTCTGGTATGGCAGCCATGTTATAATAGTAATAGGAGTAGGGAGTTGGGGTGAGTAAGCACCTGAGTCTGGACATAATGAATAAGAAGTATATTGGGAGAATGAATAAACTACTTTCCCACATGATTCTGGTAGGTAACCCCCATCACTTCCCAAACATATAACTAGTTGAAAACAAAACAAGCATTTCATGCAAAAACTCCCACTAGTTTTAGTCCAATATTTTCCTAATTACACCAAGCTCTTTTGCTTTGCCCTGACAGTTCATTTCAGTGGAGTTTTCATGATACTTATTATGTCCAGAGAGAAACTATCTTCTTTGATTTACTTAAACCCTGCTCTGGGAGCTCCCTTGCTTTCTTCTATTTTGCTTAAAAACAAACAGACAAATAAATGAACAAACAACCACACAAATAAAAAAAAATAGGCAGAGATGACCAATTGTTCACTAAAAATTCATTTTCCCTTTCATTGCCTGGGCTTATTGCTGGTTTTCAGCTTCCCAGGGACATATTATATCTCTTAGACCCTTTTGCATCCTGCTGTGGCCACGTAGCTAGTTCCAACTCACATAAGTGGAAGTGATATATATCACTTTTAAGTTGGGATGGGTTCCTTCACACTTTTTAATTCACCTTCTCCAGTTATATTCAGAGAACCTTAAGTCCTTATGCCTAGATGATGGTCACGCCCAGATACAAGGATACTATGTCTTTGCATTACCTCAGAGAGGAAAGCCAGCTTACAAAAACAAACAAAAACCACAGCTGTTACTTAAGGTGAAACCATGCTCTATTGTGTTTAGCCACTCATATTCTGGGGATATTTGTTATGGTATCTAGGCTTACTCTAGTTAATACTCTCATCAGTGAACTAACTATCCACCAACCACCAATCAAGCAACTCTTCTTTTCTCCATGGCTAACCAGACAAGAGGTGGTCCTTTGTCGCAAGAACTAGTCAATCGTGGATAAGGTGCCTAGTATGAAAAACTCTGCTCAAATAGAGATAAGGCTGACCAATAAAATTCCACCTTACTGAGTGTTTGAATGTGAGAAATATACAGAGTTAACATTTGGCTGTGGGGACAGAAGCAAAAAGAGAGACTTGAGGTAGGAGACAGAGTTATGAAGAGCAGATACTAGAAGTGTAGAGGAAGTTGGTCAGTCGGGAGAATAGCAGAGGCAGGGAGAAAGAGGGCTGAGTCAAAATACACATGTTCTATTGCCTCTTGCTGCTGAAGGGGCAGTGGGGTAGTTTAGGCCTGGGAATGTGTTGGAGCGTTTCAGTATGTGAGATGCATTCCATCCTCTGTGAGGCTCAGTCCAACTCTGTGAGGGATTTCTGTGTGGTTCCTGTTTCCTCCACTTCCATGTGTTTCTTTACAACAAATCCATTTTCCTTGAGGTAGTCTGAGTGAGTTTCTGCCAACCGAGCTTGTAGTCAGAAGAGCCCGACATACTGTCCTTCTAAGTTTTCATTGATTAGTATGTATTAGATTTTTTAATGTAATTAAACATAAAAATATTAATTAAAAAGTAGGCATTTCCATTATGATAGATTTTAGAAACATTTTATAATTATAAAATTACATGCAGTGTATTATTTTTTGGTCTTTAATCCTTTCAACAAACATACATTAAGTATTTCCTGTTTGTGGGATTATTTTGCTACAGATCAGAATAGAGAGTGGGAATCAAGAATATATTTGAGTCATTCCATTTCTAAGTTCAATTATTCTCCCAATATACTTCTTATTCATTATGCCCACACTTGATTTGGAATCATCTACATGTATGTTTATCTCTGTGTTAGGTTGAGTCCTCCAGAAGCTTTCCTGGATAATCCTGGTACATAGTAGCTATGTCCTGCAGCTCTTTCAGGGAATAATCTCTTTCTTCCTTTAGCAGGGTTGTGCTAAGCTTTGACTCCATTACTGGTCTTGATTAGGAAGGAGAAATGGGCCAGATCTTGAGGAGGACATGTACTGTCTTGTGAAACATCTGCCTCAGTTGAGCCCTCAACATAGTCTTCAGGCAGTGTGCTAGGATCTATCACCTTGTAACAAGGGGGGGCTACCTCTACAAGCCCAGTGGGTTCTGGGAGTCTAAGAGTAATGTTCTTGAGTGTACCCACCTGGATATCCCTACTTTTAGACCCCTTGGAAGGATCCCATTCCTTCCTTGATCATGTAGAAGAATTGCCAGGGCTGCGAATTGAGGCTTACCTGACACTCCCTACTCTTACAACTGGGTTCCGGGCTGGGTCTTCAGCACGGTCTGTCCTGTGCGTATAGAGAAGGACCTCCACAAACACTGCCCTGGGAGGCTTCTGACTTTCACATTTTTGCCTTAGTGGCTAATTGGCTGAACTGAGCCTGTTATTTTCTCTCTTCAGTGCATCAGTACCGCTCAACAATAACCAAATAAATCCCCCAGGCCCTATAATTAGTATTTCCTCCATATCTCACAAATGCCAAAGATATCACAGAGGCCATTGTATTCCTTTGACATGTAACCCATTCCAAGTCACTACAGGTGCAATCCTTGGTAATTGCCATGCTGTGGCATGCCAGGAGCCTTCAGTACTCATTTAACCCAGAGATGGAGTCCTTGTTGCCATCCAGCAGGGGACTGATCCAACTTCAGCATCACATCTCAGCACTGCTGGCTCCTCTTTCTCTGCCCAGCCATTAATTTTGGTGGGCTGGGAGTGAAGAGATAGTGAGAAGCTAGAGTCGGCTTGGTCTTGAAAGGAAGATAAGAAGGAGGGAGGTGGATAGAAGGGAAATAAGGAACAGGGCCTGGAAGAGAACTGGTTAGGTTTATATAGAGAGAAAACAGGCAGTGGAGAAAAAAGAGAGAAGACCCAAGACCCCGAGTTGGTGAGAGTAGATGGAATGCAAAATCCATTGGAATGCTTCTTCTCTTGAGATGGGAGGGAGGAAAGGAAAGAAATACCTCGAGATAAGATTGTCAGTGGCTAGAGAATTGAGCCCTTACTATGTGCTTGGCACAGTTCTAAATGCATGGGCAGAAACTGGTTTTAATTTAATAACATCAGAAGACTATTTTTTTAAAGCTTTCCATCAGGTTTTTGACATCATCCAATACAATAAAATGGGAGAAAACAACTCAAGTGTTACATCATTTCTTGCTATTAAGCCCCATTTCCTTCCATACTTTTAAAAAAAGAGTTAGGATTTATATTTTTATTTTTTATAACCAAATATTAGAAAAAAGCCACTCATTTTATGAAGTTCCTATTGTTCCAATCCTTTCTCTCCATCGTCATCCCTTGACTTTAACTAAATGGGCAGACCTGCAAATAAAAGTTGCCTCATCTATGGCACATTGAACATGGAATCTGAATGAAGAACTGTGAACATTTGTTTTTCACGAGACATCTTGATTTGATGGCCCAGTAGGCAGTGATCTGTGGCAGTAGTTTCAAGAGAGATCTTAAAAAAGGTGAGCTTTGCCCTGAGCAAAAAGGGCAAAGTCAACAAGAAGCTATAGTGACTTAACACTGCACAGAAACGCGGAAGGGTACAAGAGTTGATGTAATGGGACATGAACAGATTGAGGGGTCTTTGGAGTATTCTGTTGTGATAGAGACAGAGCAGTAGCTTTTCATTCCCTATATCCCTATGTAATTCCTTTTAACTAAAACCTGTGAGAAGCTCTCTATTCTATATACTACTCCTTTGTTTGATGCATGAATAATCTCATGAACATTGCAGCTGAATTACTGCAAGTATGAACCTTTTTTCACTAATACAGGGAAAACTTATGAGTCAACTTCAAGGGCTTTGCTCTCAATCTTACCTAGTAATATTATTCAGATGTTTCTGATTTTGAGATGATGGAGGCTTATAAGTTTTCACTGTACAAGCAGTTTTTCTTTACAAATAGTAGTGGTAGCCATTTTGGGCCCATTGAGAAGAGATCAATTAGGCAGGAGCCCTTGACCTTAGGATAATTGAATTTCTTATTTCAAGTAGCCATAACTGATAATTTTTTAAAAAAGATTTATTTATTTATTTGAGAGACAGTGTGTGCATGAGTGGGGGGAGGGGCAGAGGGACAGAATCTTCAAGCAGATTCCCTGCTGAGTGGAGACCCCGATGCGGGGCTTGATCTCTGGACCCTGAAATTATGACCTAAGCCGAAACCAAGAGTCGGACGCCTAACCAAGTCACCCAGGTGCCCTGCCATAACTGATAATTTAATAAAACAGAACCAGAGGGATATGCATTTCCTCATTAACATGGTTAATAATTTTCAAAATCAGTTCATACTTTGTACAAAAAACTCGTCATGTACTATATAGCTAAATGTAAAGCTGTTCAATTTTGAAACTTGTCTGAGGGGGTTCACTTACTGAATACTTTTTTTAATAAAGTTATTTTGTCTGTAGCATTGACTCTGGGGATAGTATTAGAGTAAGGTTTCTGTTTATTTCCTTTTGTTTAGTCAATAGATGAAAAAGGTTCTGCAAGCAATTATATAAGGGAATTAATTAAACATAGTTTGAATTTGTGTTCCCAAATCTATTGATTAATAGGACTAGGGCATAAGTCTTATGTTAAACTTGCAAATCTGCTGCTAGACATTTTCTTTAAAACAGTTAGGATCACCCACTAAAAGACTAAAGACCATAAAAGGAATTTAGGTAACAAAAAAGCTTATGTCAAACACTTTTAGCCAATCATTTAGAATCAATCAACTAGGACGCTACTTAACTATACTCACTTAAAATTATCATTATGCTGTTTTCTTTTAATTTAATGACTTGATGTTCGTGTACTTAAGGTAGCTTTTAATGAGATAAATTATTGAGGACTGTACGAGTCAATACTTCTTTGGCTGCAAATGGCACATACCCTGTTAAAATAGTTTAAGTGATCCTAGGAATATGGCAGCAAGTGAAGGCATTGCTGTGAATATCTCCATAACCCCAGATAAAAATAGAGGATCTAGATAGCCACATTAATAACCTATTGACAATATTTACCACAAAACTTGATGACAAGCTATCCCCACAAACACAAAAGATGGTGAGAACAAATCACGTGACTCACAACCTGCACAGTGTCTACATCCATGTGGGAGAGAGCAGAAGGAAGCAATAGAGCATGTAGCAGTGAAGAGCAGAACCAAAACCCCACAGAAATTCACTACAAAGTGCAGCAGACCAATCTGAGAGCAGCAGCTAAAGCTGAGAGGGGTTTTGTCCAAACCAGTACCGGGTGAGTGGAGGGGAGCCATGGCAAGTCTGGAAGGATCTGGAACTGTCTAGCCCTTAGATTCACTCTTGAAACTGACCTGCAAGTATTCTCTGCCACAATAGGGCCTCACTCTGAGGAGACACTTCTTGGAATAGAATCAAAACAAGTCAAGCAGGATAGAGACAATTGAGACAGAAGAGAGATCTAGAAAAAAGTGGAGGAAAGAACAGTGCCAGTAACTGCGAAAAGCAAGCCACCATGTTTCTGAGCATCATAAAGAAACATCAGAAGAAGGGCCTCTGGGAAGGTAGAAAAGCTATCCTGAAACTTTCATCTTTCTAAAGGTTCAGGAAAACTAATTTCACATAAAATGAGTGACCAAAAAGTATCAAGTTTGTCAAATTTCGTACAAAGTTATTAGAAGAAAATAAGAATAAGAAAAACATTTCTGTAAAAACCAAAGCACATCAGAATGATATGCCCACAGAATAAATTAAAACAGTGACCACCTATTTCAAAACATGATATCAAGAAAAGGAAATAACACATGAAAGTCAGAATTTGAAAAACTCAGAAACGAGGTGATGTGGTAATAGAACTTATATAAGAATTAGAAATAAAAACTCTTTTTAAAAATCTTTTTAGCAATGAAGACTAAACTAGAGGCAACACAAAAGCAAATAAACAGTACCTTAAGAGAAAGGGTGTATAAAGGAAGAAAATTTTAAAAATCTGACAGGAATAAAAAAAGAGACAAAGTCACAGATATTGAAAATGGAGAAAGAAGATCTGACATACAGATAAAAGGAGTCCCTGAAAAACAACAACAACAACAAAAACAACAACCCAAAGCAAAGGAACAGAATGATTACTTAGAAGTGTAATTCTAGAAAACTCTTTTGAGATAAAACAAAAACAAAAACAACATTTGAGACTTCATATTGAAAGAGTAGCCCATGTACCTGAAAATACTGACCTCCAAATGACCAATACCAAGACATATTGTAGTAAAATTACTGGACCTTAAATTAGATCAAAACAAAACATCTTTGTGTTTTGAGGCAAAAACAGCAAACAACTAATAAAGGAAATGATTAGATTATTATCGCATTTGCAACAGTGATACCATATGCCAGAGAAAGTGGAGTAACATATTTAAGATATCAAAGAGAAAAAAAAGTGAGCTAAGGATATTATATTGTTACAGAACCTGGAGTGGATCGCCCGATGGAAGAACCAAGTGGCACCCGGAGATCTTGGAGGATAAGAGATTTATTTAATGCTGGCGGGCTCAGAGGAGAGTGGGCTCCAAAGATCTGAGCCCCAAGCACAAAGGGGGCAATTCATACACTTCTACTTCCGCATACTTGGCACTTTTGGTGCGTGCGCGAAGTGGGGCAGGGAGAAGAACCCGGATTGGTGTGCGCGGGAAGCAGAGCAAGGAGAAGAACCCGGAAGGGCCCCGGGGCAAGGACTGGGACTCTCCCACTGGCTCAGTCGGCCACCTTAGGACACAGATTTTCCTTATCAATGTCCAAGAATACCGACTTTTAAATATAAAATGTACAAACTATTACTAATGTGCAAAAACTCTGAGTTCTTTTATTCCCCTGAGTCCTTCTTGAAGAATCTACTGCAGATTTCTACTTCAGAGACCAAAAGGAATAAAGAGACATTGACATTGACATAAGCGTTGGTGGTGAAGAGTAAATATGTGGTTTACTTATAGAGCTAATACTACATGAGATTTAAAAAGAGAGTGTGGTATGTATTGGGTGTGTGCTCTCACAGTGAATATATAATACACCTGGAAAGATGAATGGATGAATGGGGAGAGCACCCATCAAAGAAGTTTTTAACAGTCTTTGCAATTATTGGTGTTATTTCTATTGGTATTTGGAGACCATTGTGTGTGCAATTTGGGATAAAATAAATGGGATAGTCTAATTCTAGTATGCCCAGTGCCCTCGAGAACCAGGATCCTCTGTGAAGGAGAGGGCATATAGATGTAATATAGGAAAGATTAAATAAAAACCAATATAAAACAAAACTCCATTGTCCTGAATTTGAATTTAAAGTGCCAGTGTGAATTCATGCATATGGGGAGAGACCTGGTTAGGTCCAAAAACAATGAGCCGCTCAGGAGCTATGATATTCCTAATGCCAAAGATGAGGTCTTCAAACAACAGTTCCCACTAAAAGAAACAAAAGATAAATGGCTGCTTCCACGATGAGGCATGAGCTCAATACCTGCTTCTGTCATAATAAAAAGAGACAACCAGATATTATGTTTCACCTGATTAAAAACAACAACAACAACAACAACAACTACAGTCTTACCAAAGACTCCAGTCTGATCAAGTCTCGGAATCTAGTTGCCAATCTCTGGAAATTGCAGGACAGAGGAATATGTTGAACTGCGCCATGAATGCGAACGAAGTCAGCAAACTCCAGATTGGCAAACTAGGCAGGTCAAATACCCCGAGTTCTTCACAGATAATTTTTAAAGCTAAAAAGAAGGGGGTGGGGGAGAACATGTAGCTTAAAGAGATGGGCAACAATAAATTTTAATGGATTAGAATGAACTATAGTGGCTTGGGTTGAACATTTGAGTGGTAAAACTACAAAATCATGAGGAAGTGATTGTTGTAAAAGTCAGGACAACAGTTACTTTTTTGGGAGTTTTGGGAAGTGGGGTTTGAGATATGGACAGGGCATATCAAAATGGAGGGGCTTCTGAGATCACTGGCAATTTTTTATTTCTTGACTTGCATGGTGATTTCAAGAGTGTGGCTTTCTGTATCCTTTATAATAAAAAGGGTTGAAATAAAAAATAAAAAATAAAATAAAATAAAAGGGTGTTTTATTTTTGTTTGTTTGTTTGTTTGTTTGTTTTGGCTTGGCTTGGCTTGGCTCTCTGTTCTACCCTCCTCCTGATGTCATCACTTTTAGTTACTCTCTATGTGGTGGCAAAGGTGGACCCTGATAACTCCAACTTATCTGAGCTTTAAAGCTGCTGTCTCCAAAGAAGCCATGGGTATAATCAGCCCCTTTTAAACTCTTGGACAAAATTGTAGTAGGAGTAGGAGTGAGAAAGTGAAATGAGAAAAATTAAAGGCATCAGTAGAAGTGGTTGAAAGCCCAGGTATTATAAACATAAAACAGTTGAGTCAAATGTGGAAAGCAGTGGGAGCGAAGATTAGAAACTGCAACCACAGAGGACCAGCTTTAAGGTGGACAACTCATGAAGGTCATAAAAACATCCTTTCTTAGGTCATTCCCTTTTTAGGGGTGGATTTGTGAAGAATGGGGTGGGAAGCTTTACTTTTCACACACATATGCACACACACACACATACACACACACGTGCACTCATGCTTTTATTGAACTATATGCCCTAGGGTTTATCCCTTCTATTGGATTGTAAAATTCTTAAAGGCAGAGTCTGTAGCTTTTATTTAATACATAATACAAATACTTCTATATAAATTGAGGTGCTTTAATAAATACCTGTTTATTAAGTAACTGTTCTTTATTGTATTTGAGGAGCTCCCTAGGTCATATTACTTCAGAATTTCCTTCCTTCCTTCCTCCCTCCCTCCCTCCCTCCCTTTCCCCCTTTCCTTCTTTCCTTCCTCCCTTCTATCCCCTTCCCTCTCCCCCTTTCTTTCTAACTTTTCTACTTAGAAGAGTTTTATGTTGATTTAGGTCACATTTTATAGAATTAGCTTTGTATTTCTTTTTTTTGAGTTTTTTGTCCTAGTAAAGGAGAGCATTTTAAAAGTCTTTTTCTAGAGGTTGCAGTTATGTTATTTTCTAGTTCTTCCCTTAATTCAAGTAAGTAGAATTGTCTTTAAAAAGGCTATTATTTGATATCTGCCAAAGGTATTGAAGGGTCTTAAAATTATAGCCCAGTGAACTCTCTTGCCTGATATTACACCAATGTTAATCCACCAATGAAAGTAAGAGAGTTTCCATGTGTAAATCTGATTTTAAATGAAGTTTTATTGAACCCACCTCACCCTAAATTTCTTGGCTTATGAGACACGATATAAATCTGTTTCCCTTGGAAAAAAAATAAAAAAGAGTGCTCTGAACTGAAAGAAATTTATTTTATTCTTCAGAATCTTATTTGTGCTCTGTGTATTAAGGACCAGGAACTATAGTATTCATTACCTGTATGGTTTGATACTTTTGTGGAGTAAAACCTCTTCAAGATAAAATTTACAAATCTTTTAATAATTAAATTCAAATATTAAAAATTTCAGTATTATGATATTTTAATCAAACTTTCCTTTATAAAAATATATTTATGTGGTTGTTATGGACACAAAGAAGTATGGGAAAAATGCTTATCTCAGTGCTGGCTCAGCAACAGTGGTGTGTAAGGAGAAGGTAATGACCCAATATCAAGTTCAGGGCTATGCAAGTTATTGAAATACTGACCCGTTAAAGGGAATTTCACTCCTGGGGGTTATTGTGCAGCACCTGCGGGTTGGGGAGCTACTACTTGGGTTATGGGTGTGTATGTGTGGTTTTAATATATGGGTGGAGATAAAGGTTGGTGGGAATGACCCTTCTATTGGCTGCAGGCAATGGGGAGTCCAGTTACCTCGCTTGGAGAGGAATGAGAAAGGAGACTCAATGGAAAGGGAATTCCTGTTTTGGAAACACTCTGATAATTAAGTCTTTGAAACAAAAAGTCGTTATTGGAATACTCCTCCACCATGCATGCATCCATTCATCCATATCATCCATTCATTTGTCTATTTTCTTACTCATTCACTCATTCAATTGCTGGCAAATTGCTCGTAGCTTTTCTACTGTTAATCCCCAGAATGAGTTGTCATCTGAGATTGGTTATATTCTGCTCTTCCCTTATTACAGATCTCAGGGACTTGCTTTCCTTTCATTTTAACATTTGGAAATATTTATCATTAAGATTATGAAAGAAATTCATGTTTAATACCAAAGAAATGAAGAATAACTTGAAGAGTATCAAGAAGAAACTAGGAAAAAAAATTTACCACAGCTCCACAACACAAATAAAAAAAACCCCACTGCTAACATTTTTTTTAGTCTCTCTTTTTTTAATAAGCTGAAACGTTGCAATTGTGCTGACTTCATAAGAGCACAAATAATAAATTAGTAGTATATCAGCTTTTGCCTTAGGCTCTGTATTCTTGGGATCCTAGGTAAGGACACATAGCTAATTTAAGCAGAAAAAATAATTTATTAAAGATATTAGGTAGTTCACAGGATATCTTGGAGAGACAGAGAATCAGACTTGGATGCTACACAGTTGAAAACAACATTCATATCATACTACAGGGCTGTTCTCTTAGAGATCTCGTGGCTGCCACCAGTGATAGGTACTGTAAAGTATATCACTGAACCTCTGTCAGCATTATTTCTGCAGCTGGGTAGAGCTGCTCTCACCTTACTGGAGCAGATCGTATGAGATACCTGTTTCTGCACATTGCATCTGAACTGAAGATTTGCAGTAGTGATTCTGAGTGTCATAGACAAATTGTATGCCTGGACTCTGACTGCAGGGACAACTGGGGAAATGAGTTTCTGGCATGGACTCAGAATATGGCAGACTCTCCAAACATAAGAAGAGCTTTAGAAAGTACTAGTGAATCCAAGCATGAAAAATGTCCACAAGTTTCCCCCTGGCTGTGCAACATCAATATACCCTCTTTTCTATTTTCTGAATTTTCAAACAAGATCAACAAGAGCAATGACCAAATGCTCCAACCTAACTTAATGCTACAAACTCTTGAACAAATAAGACCTGATGTACCCTCTCTCTAAAAGCAAGGCAACATAAAATCTCATTGGTCTTTACATCCAATTTCATATCCAGTGCCTTTAGCTTATAGCATTTCTCCTTTAGTTTCATCATGGTACTGTCTTGATTTTTCTATAACATGGACTAAATTATTAAGTAAAACACGATAATATACCTTAGATAAAAGAGTAAGAAAAAAAAGAAGAAAAGAAAATGAAAAAATTAAAACTTTATATATTACAAAGAATGGGAAGAAATTTTGGATGTATACCACAGTCCTCATTTCTGTAAAAGATTATGAGGCAATGATATTTTGATATCCCACTTCCCCACACATTTGATTGGCTGCCAATAGTAACAATACCTACTTTGTTTTTTAATATCACCATTAAAGTGTTAGACTAACCCCTTTTCATATTCAGCATCTAAAGACTGTTCCTGAATCAGTTTTGGCATTTTGTATCCTGGTGATGCACAGAAAATCTTGCCTTTGAACCTCTTTTTTTTCTAAACATGACAGTTTAATTGTTTATTGTATATCAATGCTGCACAATTGTCATTATCAAAGTTAGCTGGAAAATAGCATAGTTACCTGAGGAGGGGCAGGGCAAAATGGAGGTGCTGACAGATAGAGAGTTAATATATTAACTTTGGGGAAAGAGTGACGGAATGTGCCAGACCCAGGCTGGAGAGGGTTAGGGAGGAATCACGCTGTGAAGGCTCATTGGGCAGTGCTGTTTCTTGAAGGTACAGTAGAACCATGATCTCACTCAGGTAGGCCCTGGTGATGAGTAACTGTCTTTGTGAGAACTAATTATTGAGGCCTTAGAAGGATAACGGGCCAATTTAGTCTACAGGGATTCTAGTCTACTCTATGGTATCTTATTTTTCTTGGGAAATTGATAGAGGATAATTTTCTCAGCTGACCCAGATGCCTCATTTGTTAAAAGCTGATACCTTTTTTTTTTGGTAAAGATTTATTTATTTATTTATTTATTTATTTATTTATTTATTTATCGGGGGGGTGGGGAGGGGCAGAGGGAGAGCAGACTCCCCACTGAGCATGGAGCCTGATGTTGGGCTCAATCTCATGACTCAGAGATCATGACCTGAGCCGAAATCAAGAATCGGATGCTTAACTGACTGAGCCACCCAGGTGCCCCATAGAAATGATACTTCTGATGAGAAAATTATCCATGTGCTTTTGGGAGGGGGTGGGATATCGACATTCTCTGGCTTCCACTAAGGTATTACTAAAAAAAAGAACATATACCAATCAAGCAACACAGGTGATCTTTCCAAACACAATCCCCTCCCTCACCTCACCCGCTCCTCCAGCCTGAGCATTTCCAGGTCTTCTCAGTTAGGAGGGATCACTCATTGTGTGAGTCAGGGCTCTTTTTTTTTTTTTTTAATTTCAAAATGCGGTTTTATTAATGCACTTTAGGATAAGTGCCATTCTTATTTTACCTTGTCTGGAAGAAATACTGCCAATTACAGTCACAGGAAATTTTCATTAGACAAAACCTGCATGTATGAGTGTGTGCGGCGGGAGGGGGGTGGTTTGGTTCATTTACATCATACTGCTCATGCCTTGAGTTTATAAATAACATTAAGCAACACTGTTTCCTTCTAAAATTTTCTTTAAGGCAGATCTATTTAGCATCATCTGTGTTATTAATATGTGCAGTGTAGTTTTAGAAAATTTAAATGTTCTAGTTTCTCACTGAAAATAATACATGTGGTCAAGAATAGAAAACAAAAATCTCGTTTCTAGTCCCTCTGCCTGGCCACATTTTAAAAGCACAAGTTTTTCACACACATATATATATATATGACTGTATCAAAACACATTTTAACAGACTTCACAGCTCACTTAAAGCTTCAGTTTACAGTCATTCATATGAAAGATTTCTAATATGGAATGTTCACTTAGAAAGAATTCCTCACTGGGATTCCAGTGTTCTGTATCAGAAATGTAGACGTTCTTCAGTGCAATGCTAGACATTTTACCTCTTCATTTATGTTTTTCTTTCAAGAGTTCTCATTTTACTTTTGGGTCTTCATTTTTGTATGCTTGACTTATTTCTTTTAGTATATTCTCTGGTAAGGCAGGTTGATATCTGTATAAATAACCATATGGACGAAGATGATAAATGAGGTATTCTAACTCATATATAGTTGTAGGATCAACATAGTGAAAAGAAACAGCAAGATCAGAACAGCAACCAGGACCCTCTACAGGAGGATAATAGTTATAATTCCAATACCAAAATGTTCTAGGTAGATAACCCTTGATTAAGTGGTGTTCTGGTACAAAGGGATGAAAAGTTTCTTTTCCAACGGTACTTCTGGAATCTCCCGCTTCTATATTTATAATTTCCATGCATTTGCCCAATGCTAAGTCTTCGATGGAGGAACTATGTGTACATTTGTCTGTTTTAAATGCATCAACAAATCTCTTCAAGGCTTCTTTGCTTAGTACATATCCTGCTCCTCCACTCATGTAGCCCTGCTTTACACAGGGCTTAAATCTTCTTCCAAAGTAAATGGGTTCTTCAGGGTTGTATTTTGAGAGTAGCCATCTCAAATTATCCAGTATAACCTATGTATCATCATCTGCTTTCATAAACCAATCAGCATCTTCTAAATGATGATCATGAACATACTGAAAAGCTTTAATTGTTTTCCAGTATAGTTGGTCTCTGCCTTCTCTGGTTTTTAATCCCACAGCAGGGAAGTCTTTATTTTCTTCTGAACTCATAAACAACACTTTATTACAATGCTGGGCCCATGTAGCTTTGACGTTTTTGGCCTTTTTCTCTAGATTTTGAGGCTCTGTCATAACCCAGCAAAGAATTTTAACCTTTCGATAGAGGTTTTCAGCGATGTCTGTGTTCTCATCTTTATGTTGGCTAGAATCTGCATTGAAGTTCATCTGTCCTTCTAGATGACTTTGTCCATTATCATCTGAGTGCCTAGCATGAGGATCATTATGAAGAATATTAGGCTGGGTATCACTCTGTTATCCCAACAAAATACTAAATAGCTGAGAACATAAAACAAATCCAACTGCTGATCACAAAGGAAGGTTAAAAAATCCAGCCAAGGTTTAGAGGCCATTTCCCGAATGTGTATTTCTGACATCAGCCGCGGCTCACTATCGCCCTTCCTGGGGGGCGGAGAGGGGGACGACTGGAGACTGGCAACCTTAGCTCCTCCCAGTACCCGCAGAAGTGGCTTGCGGCTGCTGGCTGGGGCTGCTCGCTGCTGCCCAGATCATTCCCTGGCGGCGGCGGAGGTGGACCCAGCTCACCCCCCCCCACCCCCCCACCCCCCGCCCCGAGTCAGGGCTCTTTTGTGGACAGGTGATAGAAACTCAAATTGATTAAGTGGGCCAAGAGGTGAACTTGATGGTTCATGAAATTGGAAGGACAGGACTATTACTGATGGTCAGAACCAGAAGCTATAGCACTACTTTTCTCTCAACTTATGTCTGTTTCTCTATAGTTGGTGATTTCCTTCTCTTCCACTGCAAAGAGGTGAAAGCCCAAAAGTTTTCTATCTTCATTTCCATTTGAAAAGTCCTTGGGATGGACTTTGAGTTCTGTCACAGATTTAGGCTTCAACCAAGTACTGTGAGATGAAGTTAGTTCTTATTCAGATTGCACGATTCAGGGTGGGAAGACTATGTTGCCCAAAAGTAGGAAATAGGTGCCTGGGTAGTCATTCCCTAGAAATGGCCCCTGGGAGTTTACTGTGAGTTGGGTGATCTGCATCCAGTCTGTGATTTGTTATCATCTTGTAACTGCTCAGTCCCTGTACATCCTGCTAGAGATGAACCTTACTTAGAAGGCTCCCTTTGTGTACTTGTTGAGTACTTACTGTGTGCCTGGTTTTGGAAGGGATTTGGAGATCCAAATTGATTCAACATGGTCTCTATCCTCAAAGGACACATGCACATGCATTTATAAATGAGGAAGTGCAGACATCATACAGCCATTACTGCAAGGTCCTGATTAATATTTTTAAATTTAACTGTGTAATTAAACTACTGTAATTGTAGCTTCAATTTATTAGAATTTTCCTTTCAGTGTTTCTCTATTTAGTACTCTATAGATCAAACTAGACTCAACTGAGCTTAGAACTGTGGAAGCTGCATGGTTGAATTCTTTACTCCCCCCATAGCCTCAAGAAGCTGTATGTACATGCAACAATCTGTGGGCTAGTTGCCCTGGTAACACGTGTGCATTTTGCCAGACCCTCAGAAAGATGTGATCTCTAATTAACCTTAAAATGAACAGGTTAACAGCAAAGATTTCCTAATAATTCAGAAGAAGAGGCAGAAAATATTCTAGAAAATGTAAATCTGAGGTGACACTTGTAAACCCGCTGAGGTAGTAAAATATTATGGGATTTCATTAGGCTGAGAGACTACAAAGCACCAACATCAGAACAGTAATTGAGTGTATTTTTTCCTCAGTTTGATCCTCACATCTAAATGCTTTAAAGGAAATTAGAAAAAAATGGTTTAAAAATGTATTTAGCCCAACACCTTTAGAGTGGATATTGGAGCAGATGTTAGATCACATTGGAAATGGAATCTACTCTTAAAGAATTATTAATTGCGTGTTTTGACCTGTCTCCTTTCCTGTCTTGGGGGTTCATTTGATTAGATTTCCCCAAATTACTTTATTCTCTAGTGAATAAATTAAAAGTGAATACTTTTTCATGCATGACTCATCATTTTGTATTGTGAAATTGGATGGAAGAAGCATCTTTTTTTCTTCCCAGGTTGGGACATAATTGATACATAATGTATAATTTTATGGCATACAGTGTAATGATTTATTTTGTATATTTTGCAAAATGATTACCACAGTAAGGTTAGTTAACATCCTTACCTCACATAGTTACAAATTTTGTATGTACTTTAAAATCTACTCTCTTAGTAGCTCTCAAATATACAACACAGGATTGTTAGCTATAGTCACCATGCTATGTATTACATAGAGGAACTCAATCATTTTATAACTGGAATTTTGTACCCTTTGACCACCTTCACCCATGTCCTCTATTCTCCCCCTAACTTTTCCCCCTCCCATAACCACCAATCTTTTTTCTGTTTCTATCAGATTGATATCTCTTGGAGATCCTGTTTTCTTTTCTTTTCTTTTTTTTTTTTTAAAGATTTTATTTATTTATTTGAGAGAGAGAGAATGAGAGACAGAGAGCACGAGAGGGAAGAGGGTCAGAGGGAGAAGCAGACCCCTTGCTGAGCAGAGAGCCCGATGCGGGACTCGATCCCGGGACTCCAGGATCATGACCTGAGCTGAAGGCAGTCGTTTAACCAACTGAGCCACCCAGGCGCCCCAAGAGATCCTGTTTTCGATATATGCCCAGAAGTGGAATTGCTAGGTCATATAGTAGTTCTATTTTGAATTTTTAGAGGAACCTCCATATTGTTTTCCACAGTGGCTCTACCAATTTACATTCTCACCAGCAGTGTATAAGGGGTCCCTTTTCTCCACATCCTTGCCAGCACTTACCTCTTTTCTTTTTGATGATAGCCATTCTATTGTTGTGAGGTGATATCTATTGTGGTTTTGATTTGCATTTCTCTAATGATCAGTGATGCTGAGCACCTTTTCATGTACCTGTTGGCCATTTGAATACCTTTTTTGGAAAAATGTCCATTCAAGTGCTTTGCTCATTTTTAAATTGGATTATTTGTTTCTTTGCTATTGAGTTGTATGAGTATATTATACATTTTTGATATTAACCCCTTATCAGATATGTGGTTTGCAAATATTTTCTCCCATTCTGTAGGTTGCCTTTTTGTTGATCATTTCGTCTGCTATGCAGAAGCTTTTTAGTTTGATGTAGTACCATTTGTTTATTTTTGCTTTTGTTGCTTATGCTTTGGGTGTCCTAGCCATAAAATTGATGCCAAGACCAATGTTAAGGACCTTTCCCCCTATGTTTTCTTCTAGCAGTTTTATGGTTTCACGTTCTACATTTAATCCATTTTGAGTTAATTTTTGTGCATGGTGAATTACATTTCATTCTTTTGCATATGAATATTGAGTTTTCCCAGTACCATTTACTGAAGAGACTATCTTTTCTCCATTGAGCATTCTTGGTTCCCCTGTCAAATATGAGTTGACCATATACACATGGGTTTATTTCTAGGCTTTTGATTCTGTTCCATTGATCTATGTGTCTGTTTTTATGCCAGTATTAAACTGTTTTGATTACTATAGCTTTGTAATATAGTTTGAAATCAGGAAGTGTGATGCTTCTGGCTTTGTTCTTCTTTCTCAGCATTGCTTAGGCTATTTGGAATTTTTTGGTTCCATATGAATTTCAGGATTTTTTTTATATTTTAATGAAAAATGCCATTGGAGTTTTTTTTTTTTAAGATTATTTATTTAATTATTTATTTGACACAGAGAGAGAGTACAAGCAGGGGGAGCAGCAGTCAGAGGGAGAGGGAGAAGCAGGCTCCCCACTCAGTAGGGAGCCCGATGTGGGGCTCGATCCCAGGACCCCGGGATCACGACCTGAGCTGAAGGCAGATGCTTAACCGTCTGAGCCACCCAGGCGCCCCTTTTTTTAAGATTTAAAAAAAAAAAATTTTCATTTATTTATTTATTTTTTACCATTGGAGTTTTGATCAAGATTTCATTGAATTTGTATATCACTTTTGGTAGTATGGATTTTAACAATACTAATTCTTTCAATTCATGAAAACAGAATATCATATCATTTATTTGTGTCTATTTCTTTCATCAGTCTTATAGTTTTCAGTGGACAGATATTTCACCTCCTTGGTTAAATTTATTTTTAAGTATCTTGTTTTTTATTGCAGATCCCTTTTGTAAATGGGATTGTTTTCATTATTATTATTATCTTTTGGGGGGCGATAATTTGCTCTTAGTATATAGGAACACACTGATTTTTGTATGCTGAGTTTGAGAGAGAGAGAGAGAGCACACCTGCACACAGACAAGCAGGGTAAGGGGCTGAAGGAGAGAGAGAATCTCTAGCAGACTGTGGCCAGAGTGTGGAGCCCCACATGGGGCTCCATCTCACCACCCTGAGATCATGACCTGAGCCAAAACGGAGAGTTGGATGCTTAACTGAGTGTGCCACTCAGGTGCCCTGGGGTACATTCCTTTTATACTCAATTTGTTGAGAGTTTTTTTTTTTAATCATAAATGGATGTTGAATTTTGTCAAATGCTTGCATTGGTATGTATCTGTGCATTTGAGTAAATGGTCTCCTCTTCCAGACTTTATAGATGTGCTTTGGCAGGGATGGTCTTTCACCAGTCCTCCCAGCTTGGGGTTCTGGATGCGTCAGCTAGTAGTGTCCTTGGGCAGCTGGGGTTTCCCATCTGGTTCTCTATTTGGGCAAGGCTACTGCCCATGCTCTGAGGTCAGGAGGTACCACTGGCTGATCTCAGCCTTCAGGTGGGGTTGCTGCATGGACTCCCTAATTTATCCAATTAGGCTGCTGGCTATGCTCTGTGGTCAGTTTGGGCCACTAGATGGGCTCTGCTATCACCTCTAGTTGGGCAGAGCTGCCGGCTTTGTTCCTTGGTGGGGTGGTTCCACTGGTGGGATTCCTCAACTGGGCAAGGCTATAGGGCTTGGCTCTGCAATCCTTCTTACTCAGGGGTCTCAGATTGTGATCCTTGACTAGATGGTGCCACTGGATGGACTCCATGTTCAGGTGTGCTGTGGCCTGCTGCCAGGTTGTTCTAGTTGTCAGGCTCTGCTCTGGGATCAGGTGGGGATGAATATTGTGCTCTGAAGCTGGAGAGGGCTGTAGGTTGGGTTTCACATGAGGTAGACTGCTGACTGTGCTGCCTTGTTGGGCAAGGTCATTGGCCAGGCTCTTTGGTTAGGAGGGCCTTCCAGCCTGATTATGCACTTGGGTGTGGCTAGGAACTGAAGTCCGGTAGGGTTTTCTGGTTCCTTCCTCAGGTGGGACTGAGGATATGCTTCATGATTGGACATGGTCACTGGCCATGCTTCCTGCCTGGGAGAGGCTGTAGGTTGCATTCAGCAATTGAGCCAGGCTTAGGCTGGGCTCTGCTGCTGGGTGGGGCCATAGACTAAGCTCCCATGCAGCCAGGGATGCTCTGGTTAGGCTTCCTTGTCTTGTCTCGGGGGACTGAACCCTATACTTAGCAGTTAGGTGGGGCTGCAAATTTGGTTTCCTGCCTCTCGGGGGTCATAAAACGGGCTCTACCTCTAGTAATGCTCACTGGCTGGTGACCTGAATCAGCTGAACTGTCCACCAACTCCCTGGCCAGACAGGTCCATCGTCTTGGCTCTGCGGATGGACAGATCCGCTGCCTGGGCTCTCTCGGTGTAACTAGCTGCAAGCACGGCTGTAGGACGCGCTACACAGTCGCCTGGGTTTTCTCGCTCGGCCTGGAGGCTATAGGCAGCGGTAGGTGGAGCTTCAAATTTGGTGGCTTGCCCAGGCAGGGAGTAGAACGGGCTCCGTGCAGGCACAGCTCAGTGGCTGGTGACCTGAACTAGGCCGAACTGCCCACCAAGCACCCTGGCCACACTGGTCCACCGCCACGGCCCTGCAGATGGCCTGAGCCACTCGCTGGGATCTCCGCTTGGTCGCCGCCGGGAGGAGCAATGCAGTCCGCCCAGATCTGAACGCCGGATGCGGTAGGTCTCATCCTCCCGCTCCTCCATTCGTGGGCTGATACTCGGTGGCCCAGCTCCACAGATTTCCCCGGTGATTCCTGTGAGGTGACACCCAACTGGAACTCCTGGGAAATGCCCCACGACACTGGGGAAGCTGGATGTCCGCCTTGGGCTTTCCCTTTCTCGCTGGAGCAACCGCAGACCTAGGAAAGCTGTCTCAGTTGGGCGCGGGCGAGGGGGCGAGGCCGGCAGAGGGGAGCCGCGTCTCTTTCCTTTCCAGCGCGCCTTCTCTGTCACTGTGGTCCAGGGCCTTGCTTCAGCCTCACCCCTGGGTTCTAGGATTTTCACAGTGGTGCCTTATCTGTGGATTGGTGCTAACTGGTCTTCTCCTGAGGGGGACCGAAGTCAGAGCGACCCGGGCCGCCATGTCGATGACGTCACGATCTGGACGCCACCTCTCTCGATGCTCTAGTTTGTGTTGAGCATGTTTTGTGCAGAAACAGGGGCATAACATTCAGTTAAAGGGGCTAGTCGTTCCGATGCAGAGAATTGTTGTAAACAGATTTAACTACGGTGTAGTTTTGTGACCAAATATAAGAGTGACAGTCAGGCATTGAAACCCTCCAGAAAAGAAGTGAGGAAACCTCTCCTGGTAAGGAGACCCAGGAAAAGTTGCAGAATTGACGAGGGAACAGATTCTGTGAAGAAATGGATTAGTATACATAAATATTTACAAGGACGACAAACCTATCAGACACTTTCTTACAGCGAATCAAACATTTGAGGTTGAAATTAGCTGGCATGGCATCTCCTTGACTTCTTGTCTTTTATCTGGCCTTCCCTCTTCCTTTGGTTGTTTCTGGGTAGCTCAGCATAAACACCCAGGAAGTAAAATCTCTGAAGGGCTTGTTCCTATGAAAAGGCAAGATTAAAGTAGATTCTTTATGCTTGGCCTTTTAATATGTTGCTAGTACAAAAAATTTATTCAGCCTTCAACAAATTTTTTCATGGCTTCCTCATTTCCCCTTCTTCCAACATAACTTCTGTTTCATGGTGAATGAAATCTTGCTTTCAGCAATTTAAAAGTAACTTCACCTTATCCACATGATTTTAGGGATCAGAGAAGAGGCCAGATTAAATATTAACCTTCAACTGTGTTGTTCATGCTGATACTCAGGCAAATCCAATTTTTCTGGGCTGATGTTTGGCAGGGGGGCCTATTTTTTGCAGCTAGAAGTTATGGAATTTATGCAAAGTTAAGGTCTGCTTTGTGTGAAATTAAATGATAAAATGAGCAGTAGAAACCTGGCAAGGTATTATTTTTTATTAACCAAGTGAAGAAAACTCCCTTTATTATAACCTTGGAAGCTTTTCTGTTCTTTTTTTTCTTCTACCTTTCTGTCACTCTGTCTTTTATTTGCTTTTTCATTTTAGTAGTGATAGGGAGAGGGGAGCAGGTGTTCCTAACTGTAAATCCTACCTCCCTGACGGGGTGGATAGGTTCTCTAAGATTTTTCTGACATCTTTGTGGATTGTCTCACAGCTATAGGACATTTTTTCCCCTATGTGATATATGGGTTGTGAAGTCACTGTGTCGACTATATTCAATACCTGGGGGTTATTGTGGGTTGTAGAAGAGTGTGTTATGACCACTGGGTACAATATAGTAGTATGACTCAGATTTCACTGACAAGTAGAATTGCATATTACGTTTGACCAATTCGAGTTAAGATTATTTTTTAATTCTTCTCCTGTAATTCACATACATCTCCCTTTTAAAAAATAATATTTTATTCTTCGTGGCTGGATCTGAAATTGCTTTCTTCTACAGAGCTCAAAGTTTATAGCATATTATTGTCATTTATCCTGAGCTGGTAGTAGCGTTATCTTTACTTTAATCACTGGCAGAGCTGGGGATCAGAGCTTTGGCACAATTTCTTGTTTTACCTTACCATTTGGCCTTCTCGATAGGTTTTTATATAACTTAACTTTTTCTTTTTTAAGTAATGTAAAATGTTTATTTTTTTAGAAAAAAGATCTACCTACCTTTTTCATAGAAGAAGAATGAGACAATAAAAAAATTAAGTTTAATAAACTGGTGGACTGACAATTCTAAACTTCTAGTAGGACCATATAATCATTTTTGCTGGCATTTTTTTTTTTTTTTCACTTTGAAAGACAGACATTATTAAGTTTCTGCTTTCTTAGAGTTTGGGTACTGTCACAATATTCTCTAGGCTTTCAGAAGTTTGCTAATGATTTAATCCAACTGTTTAATTACCCCCAAATTTAAGTTAGAATTAAACAAAAGTAATTTGATAATCTTTAACTAGATATATTCCAATTTTATAACAACAGATTCTTGGTTCACGTTTTGGCTGCTGTTCTGTTCCGAGAAGTAAATGAGCTCTTAGTGAAAATCAAAGTTAATAAAATGTTTAGCATTTAAAGAATTTTTATACCACCTCCTATTTAAAGTTTCTTTTCCCCTAAGGTACACTATATTTCTGAAGCGTTTTTTTATGCCTAATATGCAAAGATTCTCCAATCCCCATAGAAATTTCCTGCTGAAAACTTCCTGTGATGTGCTGCAAAGGGGCCTGTGATAAACGTAGTCTCTAATTCCTTATCTGTACTCTGGTCTCCTCTCTTGCCTTCCTTTTCTCACCGTTTCCTTTTCTCCTTGACCCCGAATTCTTTTCTTATCTGGCGGAACTGCTAGAATTCCTGCTGATAAGTCTCAGCTGGAGATTCTGTTTCCTGCAGAGGGCAGGAGATGTTGCAGCTACTCCTTGATTGATAAGAGGTGCAGAGCCCTGCTGAGTAGCTGCAATAAGCAAATCTCCGCTTCAGCGGAAGTGGGTGTTTTTAAGACATTGATCTCCACCTGAGGGTTTGCCTTACTTGTGAGGTGTCAGGAAGGATGACTTGGTGTACTGACATGGTCACTGGTCAATTTGTGGTTCTATCCACTGCGGAGTGATCATGCCAAGTTGGAAGGGGACCACTAAGGGCTGACGTTATGGCACTCAGTCATGATTTATGTTGATAGTAAGTACAGCTACGTTACCATCGTGGCCTTTATGTTGAGTTGTTTTTGTTATGACTATTATTGTTCAAGAATTGCATTTTCCAATTAATGGAAGTACTTTAGGTACATTATCTATAATAATCATTTTTAATGATAACAACGAATATGGAAATTAGGCCAGAGCATAAAATTAAGGATATTTGAATAATTATAGTGCAATCAAGTCAAAATTACTGACGTCTTTATTTGATGCAGGATTATGTGGAAAGCAGCACAAGAACATACGTGCTTTGGAAGTTGAAACTACATCACATTTTGACAGCATCACACATCTGCATAAATTACCAAGTAGTTTGGGTGATTTTTTTTTCCTCCATAAATCTTCAAGTAAAAATAATAGTTGTAAGGATGAATTTTGAACTAAACTGGAGTGAGTAAACCAATATTGCAAGTAACTTCTTAAACATATTTGCTCTTTGAAAGCATAGTGATGTAATCTATATCTGACATAGTGCCTAGGCAATAATGAAATATTGTTCTTAGTGTGTAAAGATGTGCCATCTGACCAAGAGAATTGACTAGAGGGAAATGTAATGAATTGAGTCAATGACGAAGCATATAAAATGTATTTGGGGGCGCCTGTCTGATTCAGTCAGTATAGCATGTGACTCTCGATCTCCTGGTTGTGAGTTTGTGCCCATGTTGGGGGTAGAGTTTACTAAAAAAAGGAAAAAAAAGAAAAAGAAAAAAATGTATTTGGTTGAAGGGGTTGGTAGATAAAACAAATATAGTTTTATATGTCAAATATTTCTTTATGCCATGTTAGCAATGGCATGTAATAACTCAGTGGATTTAGAAGCATATGCCTTGGTCAGTAATATATTTGATGATACAGATGGAATAAGGAGGAGTAGGTTATGTATGAAATATTCGACTGTCTTGAGGCCACAAACATGAAGTGGGTCAAGGACGTAATTGGAATAAGACCAAATGGGATAGAAGTCTAGGGTAAAGATGATCTGCATAGGTGCAGTTTCTTCAGTAAGTGACCTCTCTTTTCATGCTACTATATTAAAACATTATTGGAGATAACTGAACTGGTTATTTGAACTGGTTGTTCAAATAATGCCCTTCTCTCCAAAGATATCCACACTTTAATCCCTAGATCCTGTTTAATATGTTACATTACATGTCATAAAGGATTTTGCAGATGTAATTAAGGTTATGGATCTTAAAATAAGGAGATTATATTGGATTACCCAGGTAAACCCAGTGTAATCACATGAGTCCTTTAAAGCAAAAAAGAAGGTAGAAGAGTCAGTCAGAGAGAGGTGGCTGAAGAGGAAAACAGAGGGGATGCTATAGGTGAAGTCAGAGATTCCACGCATGAGAAAGGTCTGATATATTGTCTTCCGCTCAGAGATGCAAGGGCCCCTATGCAAAGATGGAAGGAGACCTCAAGAGCTAAGGATAGCCCCTCACTGACAGCCAGCAGAGAAATGGGGACTTCAGTCAGAAAATACCGTCTGAAAATATTAAGGAACTGGGTTCTGCCCAACAACCTGCATGAACTTGGAAGAGGATTCTTCCTAGACCTTCCTAAAAGCCTACTTTGCCAACGTTTTGATTTTGGTCCTGTGAAACCTGGAACAGAGAAACCAGTTGAGCCAATTTGGACTTCTTACGTATGGAACTGTGAGATAATACGTTTGTATTGTTTTAACGTTTTAAATTTGTGATTGTTAGGTCAGTGATAGAAACTAAGGCAGTAACATACAGTAAAATGCTCAGATTTTGAATTTACATCTTGATGAATTTTTCTCCATCTGTAGTCCCATGTAACCATCAAATCAAGATGGAATATTTCCAGATCCTTAAAAAGCTCCCTCGTGGGCACCTGGGTGGCTCAGTTGGTTAAGCGACTGCCTTCGGCTCAGGTCATGATCCTGGAGTCCCTGGATCGAGTCCCGCATCGGGCTCCCTGCTCGGCAGGGAGTCTGCTTCTCCCTCTGCCCCTCCCCCCTCTCATGTGCTCTCTCTCATTCTCTCTCTCAAATAAATAAATAAAATCTTTAAAAAAAAAAACAAAAAACAAAACAAACAACAACAAAAAAGCTCCCTCGTGCTCCTTTCCTGTCACTACCCTCTTGCTTGCCCTAGAGGTAATCACTATTTTGACTTCATTACCATAGGTTACTTTTGCCTGTTTTTGAACTTCTATCTAAAGGAATCATGTATGTACTCTTGTGTCTGGCTTGTTGTATTCGTTATATGTCTGTAAGGTTTTCCGTATTGCTGTCCATAGCAAGTTTGTTCTTTTTTATTGCTACACAGTAATATGCTTCTGCTGTGCAGCTTTGTAAATTGCTATTCATTGTATGACTATAGCACAATTTATTTGCCCATTCTGCTATTGATAGATATTTAGATTTGTTCTGGTTTTTGACCATTATAAATAAAGATGTTGATAAATCTGATTTCATCAATATCAGGAACTTCTGGTTACTGAAAGACACTATTAAGAGAATAAAAAGGCAAGTCTTAGACTGAGAGAAGATACTTGTAATGCATGTATCAACATAAGACTTGTATCTAGAATATGGAAATAACTCCTAGAGGTCTATAAGTAAAAACAAGCAATTAAAAAAAAAAAGGGCAAGCAGTTCAATAAAAAGTAGGCAAGGGCTTGAATGGGCATTTCACAAAAATGGATATACAAAAGGCCAGTAAGCCTATATACAGGTGCTGAACATTGTCGGTCACCAGAGAGATGAGACAGAACAATAAGATACCACTACACAGATAGCAGAATGGCTAGAATTATGAAGAGTGTTTTTAATGAGGACACAAAGCAACTGTAACTCTCATATTACTGGTGGGAGTTAAATTGGTGCAAACGTTTTGGACAAATGTTCTGCAGTGTCTATGACACTTAATCACATTAATATTTTAGTAAGTCAAAATTCACCAGAGGAGTGAAAGTAACTAGGAGTGGTCCTACGAGAGATTTTGTGAACTCTCTCTCTCTTAAGAAAAAGACTGAAGTGGTGGTGGGAGGTGTATAAAAAAGCATTTGAGAGGTAAAAGGACATATTACATCTCTGTATTTGAGAGAAACTCAGACACTGTGTAAGCTTGTTTCTTCTAGCAGGGCGACAACTATAATAAAACAAATGTTTGTGAGTAAATCAAATGTTTGTGAAACTATGTGGCCTCACCTACCTGACTTTTCTCCTTTGCTGCAAAACAGGATCCAGAATTTGTGAGATGGTCAGTGAGCGCTTTTGTGAGTTGGTTTGGGCTGTAAGCCATGGCGACAGCCCCTCCTCAATTGCTCTTCTGTCCCTGCTGCTGCGGAAGACCTGGAAGGGGTGGGGTCTGCTTTATCAGGGAGGTTGCTCATCAGTGATGTTTTTCAATAAAACTATGTGGAAGTTTTACCAGAGCGGTTTCACGTTCCTCTTAAGTACTCTAAAATTATCATTGTATTTTTAATTACTATGCAATAAAAATGTTACTCCTTCCAGAGTTAACATTTTCCTTGTAAAACCAAGCTTTAGGTGTTTTAATTTTTTTTTTAAGATTTTATTTTTAAGTAATCTCTACACCCAACCTGGGGCTTGAACTTACAACCCCTGAGAGCAAGAGTCACATGCTCTACCGATTGAACGAGACAGGCACCCGGAGGTGTTTTAATTTTTAAGAAGACATTTCCAAAGCCAGAGTTATTTGCATAACAGGATTTCGCTCTTTTTTGGTGCCCTCTGCTAAGAGTCCATTCTTTTCTTTCTTAGGACTGTCCTGCATTCTACGTTCACAAAAAGGGTCCATCTTGATGACTTAGCGGGTCCCAGAGAGCTGAGGACAGCATCTTTAGCTACCATTGGCACCTGTTCTGCTCTTTGTCCTGATGCTGTTGATAGATTGCCCTAATTCCTTCTTGTTCATCATCACTTACTTTTGTCTTGTTAAAAAACCACTCTCAGGCATTTTAATATTGAAGACCTTTTGTTTTCCCCATGTCCATTTCTTCCATGATGTAGATGAATATAGACTCTCATACTTTTCTGTTGTTCTTTATTGGCCAGAGGAAAGTAAACAACTTGATTGTTCTCAGAACCTGTCTCATGCCTCATTAGGTACTGGGGATAAGCAGACGGCAGCAGCGTTACATGGCTCTGCAGAAACATCTGATTTATTTTTATGAGCAAGTTATAGTCTTTAAGACATGAGCACCAAAGTCACAAGTGGTGCCATATACATCATAAAAATGAAAGATGTTTCCTTACATGTCATGAAATAACCCATGCATGGAATTCCTTTGAGGGGATAAAATAAATAGTTGCTTAGAACAAATTGATTTTTTTTAACCATGTTATACAGTTGTTTTTCCAAAATCAGTGATTTGGTTGCCTTGGCAAAAATTGAAAAGCACAAAAATGTTAGCATCTGTATCTGAGAAGAATGTGAAAGTCCAAATTTTCCTGGCTTAAAGTATGATCTTTTTATCCCGTTTTTGTAGAAAAGCTTCTCCATTTGGAAGCTTGTACCTATTCTCCCTTCCATAAAGCAAATTTCCTTTGTTTAGAAATATGAGTCTTTAAGTGATTTCATCAGTGATGAATGAGCACAACCAAATATCCTTTGCTAGCAGAAGGGCTGGGTTTATTATTTTGGATTTATTAGACAATAATAATAACCTTTCATTTTCCAATATTTTATCATTTACAGATTGCTTTTTCTTAATAAGCTTGATAGGTAGTTTTCAGTCCCTATTTTTCAGGTAGGAAAACCACATCAGAAGTTAATTTATATGGTTATTAAGTGGCAGAAAATAAGGTTAAAATTTAGTCTTCCTACAATGGGGTCCTAGGGTCTAAGTCTTAATTCTTTTTTTTTTTTTAAGACTTATTTATTTGAGAGAGAGAGAGCAGGAGTGAGCATGTGAGCAGGGGGAGGGGCAGGGAGAGGGAGAGAGAGAATCCCAAGCAGACTCCTTGCTGAGCACGGATCCTGATGTGGGGTTCAGTCTCATGACTCTGAGATCATGACCTGAGCCAAAATCAAGAGTTGACCGCTTAACAGACTGAGCCACCCAGGCGCCTCCCCCAAGTCTTAATTCTAATCTTGATTTTAGTTATTTATAATTGCTTTTGTAAAAATCTCTGAAAAGAATTGTTCCTTGATGGCTTAGCAAACTTAGAGGATCAAACTCAGAGCTGGGCGTCAAAGGCCCTGAATTTTAGTTTGGACTCTTTCAATTCAGAAAGCATAATATCTTCAACAGGTTTCTTACTCAGCAATCAGCAAAATATTTCTCAGGGGCCTGTAGAATGCAAAGTGTGATTTAAGGCACTGTGGCACCAAGATGTAGGAAAATTTCTTTCTCTCTAAAGAAAAAGTCAGTTTCTGGAGACAAAGTTTATTGTAAAGGTTGAGTTCACACTAACGTTAGAGCATTATAAGGCAGATCAGTCATTGCATCTTTAAAGCTGAGATCTCTTTTAGTCCTTCCTTCTTTGTTTTCCGTTTTTTTTTTTTTTAGGTGAGAACCCAAAGTTTGGAGAAGTAAAGTGACTTGTAATGGGGGTCCAAAGGTGCATTAAGAGTAGAGTTGTGCTTAGACTGGGGTGCTTTGGTGTGTAGTTGAGTGTTTTCTGTTTTACCATTCTAAACTGCCCCAGGATTTGGGCAGACTGTTAACACAATATGTTCTGAGAAGGAAAAGTCACTGCATTCTGAGAAAAAGCCATGGAGGAGGAGACATCTGAGCTGACTCTTGAAAGATGTACAGGATGTAGGGAAGGGGTGTGGGAAGGGCTTTCCTGGGGGACCAAATAGTATGGATTAGCACATTGGGGATTAGACAATAGTAATAAGGTAGGTACTTTCTCCTGTTGGAAAGTATTGGGAAGGGAAGCTTGGAAATCAAAAGAGAGAGATCATGGTGATGTTTTAGAGAGATTTATTAAATTACTTACTTACTTACTTACTTACTTACTTAATTAATTTTTAAAATAGGATCCACACCCAACGTGGGGCTTAAACTCACGACCCTGAGATCAAGAGTCACATTCTCTACTGACTGAGCCAGCCAGGTGCCCTTTTGGGAGGTTTATTTTATAGTGGAGAGCAGGATTGATAATAGTATGTGAAAAACTAAAATAAAAGAGATCAAGTTGGAGGTTATTGAAGCAGTTGAGTTATTAATGATGAGAGCCCAACTGACATGGTAGTGTGGAAATGAGAAGAAGGTTATAGATGTAGAACTCTTGAAGGACGAACTGAAAGAAGTTAATGACAGCTTGGATCGGGGAGGTGGCAGAGAAGATGCAGGCAAAGGAGAATGAAGTTTGAGCCTTGATGGGGAAAACAAATGAAAAATGCACTAGTATGAGCAGAAAAAGAGAAGTTGGAAGGAGAAGCCAGTTTTGAGGGGAAGGTGACAATTTTATTGGGCTTCAGGTGAGAGGGTAACATCGAGGCAGAAAACTTTACAAGGTGAACCGGAAGACGCCTCATGTTCAGTAAAGAGATCACGAGCTGAAGACACAGATTTAGGAAATAACTGCATAGAAAAGTGGGAGTTGAGATATGGCAGTGGCTTAAACTGAGGACTGGGGTGGAGTGGGAGAGCTTTGAGAAACACCTGCCTCTAAGGGGAGGGAGGTGGGGAGAAGAGTCAGTGCAAGTAGTCTAGGCCCCGAGGGATGGGGGTTAGCCTGGAAGCAGGACAATCAGAAAAGTGTACGACAAGAATTCAATTTCAAAAAGAAGGAGGTAGCTGATTTTAACAAGAGAGTGAAAATGTTGTATTTTTAAAGTTTTCTGTTGAAAGAGTATTAGGGAGAAATGTAATAATCCTTGTAGAATGGGTCCAGGAGATCTATTAAAGCTTATTTCCCAATCTTTTAGGGGTGCGTGGGTAGGAGACATTTCTAGAACTTGGCCTGGTGGTTTTATATATTTCCTAAAAAATAGAGAAACAAACCCAAGACAATAAACAAGTCCCAGTCAAATAAACAACCTTGAATAGAGGTACAAAAAGGTAACTTTTTATTGATGGAAGTATCAATTTCTCTTTGATTTGTTTCATCCTCCTTTTTTTATGGTGTTAAATTTTCACTGTTATTATTTTTTCCAAGTAGTTGACTTTAATTAATTAATTAGTTAATTAATAATTAAATTTAAATTCCAGTATAGCTAACATGCAGTATTATATTGATTTTAGTGATTCAACAATTCTATGCATTACTCAATGCTCATTAAGGTAAGTGTACTCTTAATCCCCATCACCTATTTCACCCATCCCTTCACCCACTTCCCCTCTGGTAATCATCTGTTTGTTCTATATATTCACTGTTACTTTTAAAAGCAGAATTCCAATTTAGAGTGTAAAGGAGTTGGATGAATGTTCTTTAATTTCTCTGGGAAGTATCACCCCAAATTAAAAACAAATAGATTTTGACAAGTAGACAAAAGAGATTTATTTTCAAAGAGGACTGACTTAGTAATTATAATTTAGATGATTTGAAGCACTGTATTTTCATTTCCTAAACCAGTTTGGAAAAAAGAAAGGATCTTTAAAAAGTGTGTTTATAAAGAGTTTTTTTTTTTTTTTAATTGGTGAGAGTAGAGAGAAGTGTGAAGTATGTTTTAGCTTTAGATGTGTGGAGAATTTAAAAAGTTTAGTAGGATTACTGTGAACCCTTGACATTCCAAGTTAACATAACTTTCATTTTCTTTTTTTATGTGTGTTATTAGAACATACTTGGAATTAATTTCTACAACTTTGCTTGCCTTCAAGCTTCCTCCTGATTTTTATATCTTTATATTTACTGTGAAATGATAGAAGAATATTTTATACTTAAATTATATTAGACATCATCATGTAGTCAACTGAAATGAAATTTATTTTCTGCATTTGTAAATAACTTCTTAAATTTTATGGACTGCTTGTCAAGACTGAAAAAAATAAACTGTCAAGATTTTTAGAGAGGACATCTGAGAAGTTTTTTAAGCTCAGATCCATTCATCAAATATTTTGTTCTGTTTTTCTGATTTATATTAGAGTTATTTTTACAGTATTGATTCTTATTTTGTGTGATGAGGTTGAATAAATGTTATTAAGTACCTAAATCTTTTTGGAATATAATTTGTATAGTAGATAAACTGATCTATAGATTTGAAATCTGGATCCCTACATCTAATGATACTTTTTTCTTTATATTACCATAATTTTATCTCCTAAAATTTTTGAATTTTCTTTCTCAGAGCATGCGACATCAATGTCTTTTTCTAAATGAAAATGGAAAAAAGCCAAAAGTGGGGATGTGTAGAAAGAATTTTGCCAGGAATGTTTAATTTGACATATATTTAATACCTGCATAGCAAGCGTATAGCAAGATTGAAATACAACAATATCTCCCCAAACATGAGATCCCAATATAAAAATTTGAGGTCAGATGAAGTTACTTTGTAGCTCCTTCTGGCAATTAAAAGATTTTGGATTTCATTGTATGTGAATTATGAGTAGTAATTCTGGAGATAATTAGAAAAAAGGCAACTGGTAGTTGGGAATATTAAAAAGAGAAATAAAAAGCTAATGATGGAGAAAGAACAAATTTTTATAACAACTGAGACAGACACTGAAAGATAGCTGGTAGAAATACTGGGCCTTGGAAAAAACTCCCCAGTAACCTCTAGGAGGAAGGGAGGCTACTTGGTTGAGGCTTCAGTGAGGTAGGCCCGTGGGGCTTGGGAACCTGGAGAGACCAGGAGGCTGGTGGTGGGGATATGGGAGTCGGTTCTGAGTCATAGAATTGAAAGGACCATGGTCATTTAGATGTAGTCACAGACAAAGAAAAAACATGCTTTAAAGTATTTATGTTATCTGCAACAAAGCTAAGTTAATTTATAAACATGTCATTAATATTGGAGAAAAGAGATGGGGAGAGGGAGATTCTGAAAACCGACAGCATGCACGGATACAATACCTATCTTGCTAATTTAGATGTGTAAAATGCATGGTTAACATCTTTATTTAGTATGCTGTTTTTGTAATTTTGTTTTACAAATATAAGGTTTTTTTTTTTTTTTTTTTGCCTTCTCAAAGATTTAGTGATGATATTGTTTCCCTAACCTGTTCTTTTCCTATGGCTTTAGTTTATTGTCTGTAAATTATGCCACAGGGATTTTTCTGGTCTTGAACATCTGTGGTTTGGGGAAAACTATTACAGTTTTAAGGAAAACAAGTACAAGTTTGCATAAAAGGATTTCAAACAGTAAAGCTGGACATGCCTAAAGCAATTTTGGCTGATATCTGGTCACCATAAAACAATGCAGTTTTAAAATGGACATGTCTAACCTAATGAACTTCCCAGAATTAAAATTTCCACCTATTAGACATGGAGATGATCTTTTCCCTCCCAAGAACCAAGTCTTACCATCTTAAAAACTGAGATTCTCTGCTAAGATTCTGGAGTAAGCTCCTTTTAGTCTTGGACTATAATAGTGAGGATCCATACACCTTATGTAATGCTGGGTCCCAGGATTCACCAGCACTCGAATATAACTGATCCCATCTGAATAGCCAAATTAATAACCACGTTTCCACAGCTCTGAGTCTCATCTCCAAATCTGCACAAAAAGCACTGAGGGCTCCCTCAGGGGTTAGTGTACTCAGACACAAGTGTACTGACAATTTTCTACTTTGGTCTCCTCATCGGGAAGCTCGGGCATAGCTGCTGCTCTTAAGGCCTTTTGTGGAATTGTCATTGACTTTGCCATGGGTGCACTTTTCCATGTGGCCAACACCACCAATACTCATTTCCCTTACAGGTGCTTAGGTTTCAACTTAGATGTTACATTCACAGGGATGCCCTCCCCCGTCCCTCCTCTTTCTGTGCCTTCATAGCTCTCTGTACTTCTTCTTTGTAGACTTGCAAACTTGTAATTATTTAAGTGATTTCTGTATTTCTTCAATTTTAAGACATACCCTACCCCAATATTTTTAGCATATTATTTATTTATTTATATATATTTTTAAGATTTTATTTATTTATTTGACAGAGAGAGAGAGAGAGAGAGCGCACACAAGCAGGGGGAGTGGCAGGCAGAGAGAGAGAGGGGGAGAAGGAGACTCCCCGCTGAGCAGGGAGCCCCATGCAGGCAGGGCTGGATCCCAGGACTGTGGGATCATGACCTGAGCTGAAGGCAGACGCTTAACCGACTGAGCCACCCAGGTGCCCCTATTTTTAGTATTGTAGACTGCTTGATATATCTCATAATTGAAAAGAATCACTTTATGTGATAATTTCTTCTGATCATGAAGAAATTATTGAGACAATTGAGGACATCTTGAAATTTGCTTGGAATCCCTTTGGGAATGTGATTGGGCATGAATTATTAATTACTTATTCTTTTAGATCCAGCCTTATTTGGCATCAGGAATCTGGGAAATTTCTCCATTAAATTATGGATGATTTTGCTTATAAAAAGTACTGTAGAGTTGTTAAGATACAAACTTTGGAGTCAGACCTGACCCTTTCCTAGTCATGACAATTGAAATAATATGGTATATATAATTGGTACGTAGTATAATATGGTATTTAATTGATTATGTATGTAATTATGTGTATAATTGATTTTTTAAGTTAGACATCACAAATTTTAAAATGTTAAACATTGAACTAGTAATTAATTACAACATTATGGGTAAGTGCTTGAGTAGAGGCAACTATGAAATGATACAGTAGCATAAAGGGGTGTGACAAGCTCCCTGAAGGAGAATAGGAAAGTTTCACAGAATGCATAGCTTGGATTTAGACCTAAATGAATAATTATTTAATGAATTCATACCCAATCACATTCCCAAAAGGATTCAAAGCAAATTGCAAAATATATAACAATACAGCAAAGTAAACAATAAAAAGACAAATCTAGTCATGAGTAGAAAATAAGGTTTGAATAATAAGATGGAGCCAGAGGGGAGACTCAATGCAAAACTACATGCCATAAAATCCTACACATTTGCCCATTCTATTTAGTATTTTCTCTTTCACTTTCTCTCTCTCTAAAGAGGGGATTCAGGGAATGGGGAATGGTAAGACAATCTGTTTTTAAAAATGATTTATTTAAATTGAAGTATAATTAACATAATCTTATATTAGTTTCAGGTGTACAACATATTGATTCGACAATTCTGTACATTCCTCAGTGCTTACTGCAATAAGTGTAGTCACCGCATAATGTTATAATATTATTGACTATTGTATGCAGAATGGATTGAGAGTGGAGGCAGGGAGCAAGGCTGGATGTGGAGAAGCCAGGAAACCAATTAAGAAGCCCTTGGGATAAGTCAGTTATGTGTAACGAGGGTCTGAACAAGGGGCAATAGTACAGTGAGGGGGCAGATTCGGATTCCATTGAAATCAAGACTGCTTTCACTTGTGGGATTTTGTTCTTTTTGTGTTTTTGTTTTTATTTTTTTCCCCTCAATGGCCATTCTTGTTGTTGTTCAGTAGCTACTGCTAGGGGGGCCACAGATCTGATATTCTGGTAATTTATGCATTATATTTTGGGCTATAGCCTCAATGACAATTACTGCACGACAATCAAAATTAAGTATGGTATGTTGTGTTCATCTGGTGGTGCTGCTTAAGAGGGGTAAAAATTTCTTAAGGTAATAACAACTTCGATTTCTACCATAAGAGCATGGATCTGCTCTTGATCCCCTTAAACTAAATGAGTAGTTTTGCTTCATCTCTGAAATTATGAAACGTGGGCACTTACCCTGTTTGTAATTGTTGAGAGCCTATGGCTTGGTGATACTGAAATGTGCAGTTATAATTTCACTTTTAATAACTTGTTCAGACTTAAATAGACATCTAAAAAGAAGAGAAAACGTAGATACTGTCATAGTGTGTAACACACAATGTAAAGTGACTTCAGTTCAGGAGATTTGCCAAAAATTGGTTAACGCATCTTGAGGTGGGATAGGCGTAAAAGGAGTTGGGTTAAGAGTCCAACAAAGTTCTTTGGAGGGTGATTTTTCTAATCATCCCACACTTTCCCTCCCCATTATGCCTTTGTCCCACCTTACTTTGTCGCTTCCCTTTATAAACATGAGTGTGCCTGTACCGAATTTAAGTTGTGAAAAAGTTACATGAGGTTTCAAGTATTAATGACTTGTTAGGTCATTATTTTGAAACAGCAAAAAGAAAAGAGAGAACATTATGAGAGAAAAATAGTATTGCACAATAATTTCATGGCAAAAGTGCCTCTGTTTAATGATTTGTAAAAGAAGTAGGAAGTGTTTTCAATGAAAACTGCTAATTATTTTGGTTTTCCATATTGAAAACCTGTGATGTTGTTTAAATGTCTCTGTTCATTAGTTTACTCTGCGACACTGGTACGTTTGTTTGCTTTAAGTGGTTTTTCAGTTCTCTGCATCAAATAAGAGTGATGCCGTGATTGAGGAGTTTAAAGTTTTTTGGAAATTATGGCAGTAGTCTCTTGACCATGAGAATCAATGACTTTTAAGTTGTGCTGTTCAGGATGAGAAGATATATTCCAATCATCCTTTGGTCTTGTATTTCATTTATCATCATTTATCTTGGAAGACGGTTCTTTTTTTCTGTTTTGTCAGAAACATCCACAAATCAAATAATTATTGATATACACTTGGTGACTTATGTCTAAAATAAATTTAAAGGTTACTGAAGAAATTAACCTTGGTAACAGTTTTTTTTTGCCATGCTAATGGCTCTTAAGGAATGATTTAATTGTGCATGTCTGTGGCAGGCCGCTCAATGACACTGCTGTTCAAACCAGAAAGGGACAAGGTTGTAAGGTCAAAGACCAGAAATAGCATGTTCTATCACACTCAAATTTTACGAGTTCAAGAATTTTTGGAGCCCAGAGTTTTCTTAAGTTTGATCACAATAGGGATTGTGAATTTATGGACTCTGATTTTTTTTTTTCCTTTTTCTTCCTGCTGTCTGCTTTGCTTTTGCTTGCTGCTGAATTATTGCTTCTTCTTTTCTTCCCACAAGCCCTTTAGTATGTGGTATAGGGATGCAGGAGAGTTTACAGCCGGGCTCATAAACACTTCTTACCTGAGTCCCTGCTGCAGATTTAGGTGTGCTGATTGATCTCCTATCTAGAGTCCAAGGCCTCTGTAGCTATCTAACATGTTCTGTCTGCCCTCATTGGCTGTCTTCTCGCCTCTTACCCAAATGAAAGTAGAATGTGACTCAGCAGACAGTGCACGTGTCACAGAAGGCAGACCCAGATCTGCCTCAGAAGATATACCACCCAGGTAATTCTGCTATCCCAGGTGTGTGACCCTGTTTCTTAACAGTGACTCTTCGGCGTTTACTCTAGAATTTATGGACAAAGACCTCCTGCTCATCAGGTCCTTTCAGAAATGGCAATAAAATATTAGCAATCAGGGAAGAGTAAATCTAGACTGTAAATGAGTGATTCCTCAGAAGCTAAGTCAAATAGAGATGGGACAGTGTATACCTATTTTGTGCTGGGCTCTGTGCTTTTTCATAAAAGTCTTGTTCAAGGAATTCCTTTACTTCTCTGTCTTTTCACTTTGTTGTGCTCTCTGTCAGGTTTGCTCACCTTTCAGATTTGCTAGACTGCTTGCTATTTTACACATTTGACATCATCCCAGTTTAGACTGTCTCCAAGAAGGCCTAAGAATTTTCTAGGTGGAATGGCAATGTAACTGGTAAGGAAGGAAAGGGAATGACCGCAAGCCGTGATTTCGCTAATGCATAGAAAAAAACTTTAAGTAGGTATTATATTTCTTGGATGAACCCATCCAAGCACCCTTTTCTCTGTGCTAAGAAAGGCATTTATTTTCCCTTTTCTCATTACATGTTTACATAGTCACTATGGATGGCTAATGTGTTGTCTTCTAATTCTGAAACATAAAATTGTACCCCCAACAAGAGAAGAAAACTTCCTTTTACAGATTTCAAAACACCAAAGTGGCACTTGCAAGATGTTTTATAAAAAACATCTCTATCAGTTGACACTAGTTCTCACTGACTGTTGAACACAGTCTGTACTATCTCTCAGATCTGTGTTTGTCTGTGTTAGCCGCATTCGCAAGCACACACTCTCTGTAGAGGGAGAAACATAGCCCCTGCAGCTCCGGTTACATGGTCCTCAAGTTAATGGTCTTACAGGAACCTAGAGTGCCTTTACAGGAAGCTTTCACAGAAGTTTCACATTTTTGATTGTCCTGGCTTGGGGTGTATGTTTCTTCCTAGGGCTGGGTCAGCCTCACCTGAATCATTGAACCAAAGCAGATTACTATGGGGAAAGTGATTCCCCAAAGGAAGAGCATTCTAGGTAGACCGATCAAGGTCTTCTTCAATAAATATGATAAAAATGGGGATAACTGGATGAGGTTATTAAGAACAAAATGAAGTATGAAAAACTCAAACCAGACTCAGCAGCTGATATGAGGGTGATCTTAATGTAGGTTGTTTTCTGCCCCACTGTAATGAAAAGACTCTTGGGGCCTCACAGTTTTATAGGACTCCAAATGAGAACATTTCTTTTATCTGATATAGAATATATGAATAGCATTTCAACTTATATTTACTGAGTATTTTTTTCCCTTCTAAGGCAGTGGTCTTCAGTATGGAAAAATAATAGATTAAGGCTTCCAAATTTAGATAACATAGAATTATTAATTTTGTTTGATTTCTGTAGGCTAGAAAGTAGGTTGATACAAAATGAGAAAATGTGTCTTAACAGTTTCCAATGGTGAATGAGTATAGCCAGCCTTATTCAGCATAATAAAGGCAGAGAATTAATGGCTAGTTGATAGTTATTTGCATTTGTAAATGTTTAAATGAGTGCTTTGAAAAGTTCTACTAGATTGTAACCATCCTTGTGGAGTAAGCAACTCTTGTTACACTTCTCCACATGCACGCACATACACTCACACTCATAGAGCTCAGAGTCTTTTTCCTAACCTAAGAAGGAAAGGAATAGAAAAGAAACAGTTTTGTTTCTTAGTTCTCTGGGAAGGAGATGACTGGGACAGGAGGATGAAGTCCCGTAGTGATTGAGCTGCTCTGAGAGGGGGTTGAGGGTAGGAGAAAGGCAGCTGACCTTTTCCATCTCTCAACAGTGTCTCCATAACTCCCAGGAGTCACAGCATACAGTTTGCCAAGCACTGAAATTAAGATCAGTGATGGGATTTGAAGCACTTTATAGCATTACTCATAAGTAATTCTGTGAGGTGGACTCATCTGTGTTTTTCATTTAGGTGCGTGTAGGGATGACTAAAAATATTTGACATTTGATGCTATAGGCATCCATGTAGTATTGACTAGTCAGAGCAGACTCCATCTATAAACATCTGGAACACCTTGCAGGTATGCTTCAACTGGATATCAAATATGCAAAGCTATGCAGAATGCCTATTAATAAGTATTTTTATCTATTAAAATGCATACTTTAGCTCTGTTTCAGTCTGGTTTCATTGATATCAAAATCATTTCTAGTAAAAAGTTGTATTGGGAATTTTGTAGTTTCCTGGCTATTGAAAGCATAACATATATAATTTGTATGTATTTGTATTTATATTAATTAATATAATTAAACATTATACCTAAAGACTGTCTTCTTGGAACATTAATTATCTAACTAAATGATTAATAATTAAGTCCACAGATATTTTGGGGTGCCTGGGTGGTGCAGTTGGTTGGTGGCCGACTCTTGGTTTTGGCTCAGGTCATGATCTCAGGGTCGTGATCTCAGGGCCCTGATGTCAGGGTAGTGGGATTGAGCTCCGCACTGGGCTCCATGGTCAGTGCAGAGTCTGCTTAAGATTCTCACTTCCTCTGCCCCTCCCCTTTGCACGCTCTCTCTCAAATCAATCAATCAATCAATCTTTAAAAAAATAAAAAGTCCACAAATATTTTTAGGTTCCTACTGTGGGCCAAGCTATGTTGGTCTCTGGGTATACAACAAGAAGGATAAGGTTGCTGCCCCCATGGACCTTACAGTTTCAGTAGGGAGATGGATAACAGTTCCAAAGCACAGTAATACATATTGGCTTGAGGAAGCTCAGGGAGCTACGAAGACTGTGTGTGTGTGTGTGTGTTGGGGGGGTGGGGAGAGGTCATATAATATGCTCCTGGGATCAAGGAAGACTTCATGGGAGAGATGATAACTAAACTGTGACTAAAGGATGCATCAAGACATGGGAAGCATAGAGGAAAAGGGCAATGGAAGGAGAGGTTCAAGCATGAATAAAGTTCTAGAAACAGAATAAAAGAACTTCAATAACCTGGAAATGGCTTGATATCTCCTAAGATATCAAGTGACTCCTGATAAGAAAAATGGGAAAATTATTATATTTAAACTTTTTCCTCCTTACTGCCCCCACCCCGTAATATTTGTTTGTTGTTTTTTACACTCTCAAGGTGCATAACTTTATAGCCTGTTCTGTAAACAGAATTCCATCTGTTTGTCCTCAGTTTCTACATCATAAGTAAGAGTGTGTAGTAGCACATACAGGTTAAAAGAAATATTTTCACTCATCTCCTGGTTTATGCCTCTCCTCCTTAGCTCGTTCTGTCTCTTTGACCTGGATTGTCCTTTCTCTTCTTAGTCAACTGGAAGATCTACACATCTTTCAGGATTTGGATCAGATGTTCTATCTCTTACCAAAATTTCAGGGAAAGCCAATTACTGTATCTAGGATACAGTTTTCTCATATCAGCTGTAATGCTTTATACCTCATGTAGTGTGTACATTATTTGGCGGCACGCGCATTATCATCCCATTATTGAGTAATGTCTATCACAGCATGGATGTTAGGGGTTCATGGTACCTCCCGCCTCTCCTTTTTTCTTTCTTTCTTTTTTTTTTTTTTTGAATTTTGCTGTGTACACAAAAGGCTTACTACCTAAATGTGAATAGTATTGCTTTTGTTGCTTTCTTCCAATATCTCAAAAAAACTGGATTGGGGAACAAGGCTTGGATCTGGAATTTTATGAGGGACTTTCTACTCCCTAACCATTGAATTGGATATAAGTTTTGTATTGTGGGTCCATCCTCACTTTATTATTCAGTCATGGGCAAATAGGCAATAAACCCCAGGGCTGGACAGAGGTAGTGAAAAGCATGATAGGAAGTGAGGGGCCAACTTCTTGCCTTTAGGCATAATAGCCCTGTTCACCAGTAAAACATGAATGTCAGAAATGTCAATGTCAAGGGATGTCAGTTCTGACCAGTCCAATTAGTCATCCCTTCTTCAATGCTAAAATGATCATTTGCAAACAGATTTTCTCAGCATATATGTAATTATCTATACTTAGTAATGGAAAAGCTGTAAGTGCCATTGAAGTAAAATCTGGAATATTATACACTGTTGGATGGATAATTGGATTTGATGATTTTTTTTTGAAGATTTTATTTATATGAGAGAGAAAGAGAGAGAGACAGAGAAAGAGAGAGTGAGCACAAGCAGGGAGAGAGGCAGGGAGAGGGAGAAACAGACTCCCCGCTGAGCAGGGAGCCCGACGTGGGGCTTGATCCCAGGACCCTGAGATCACCACCTGAGCGGAAGGCAGATGCTTAACCATCTGAGCCACCCAGGCGCCCCTGGATTTGATGATTTAAATTGTCTTCCAACCCGGAGAATCTATGTTCCTTTTATCTTTGACATTCATTTCACCTAAAATTATTTAATGTCTTTGGGATTTGGTGGGTCTGGACCAAGGAGTATTCTAATTCATGGAAAGGGAATGAATTTATGGGGAAATACTGTTGCTCTGAAGTTTGTTTTCTTTCACTCAATATTTGACCTTGTTGCCGGATAGGGGTAGACTGGTGCAAACTGTAACCAAACACTGTAGATAGCAATGTACATGCATGAACACTGAAGAAGCTTTTGCTCAGTGAGAAGCTATGAGCTATAACTGTCAGATAATGCTGATTGTGATTTTGGAGAATAATCTAAAATAGACAAAACTTGATCTTTTGCCTGAAATATACAAAGCTAGATACTAATTCTTAAAATATAGCATGTTTAGTTAAGATTGGGGATAAATGATCTCATTGATTGCTGTGTACTTAGCAAATAATTTCAGATGTAGTAAGACATAAATACAGTAGGAAAGAGTGCTTAGTCTTGCCTTGAAGATGTATAGCAATCACATTTCTTCTTGCTTATTTATTTGTTTATTTATAACTGTTCTATTTAGGCTAGATTGATGGGCACTGAAGGAATCATGAGCGGTGGAGGGGTGAGCTAAAGTGCCAATCCAACTTTTGGTGTGTGCTTTTGTTTTTACTGAGAATTATTTTCAGTCATTATGTTTCAAAGTTCATTTTAATTTTATGTATTATAGCAACAGTTGATATTTTTCTGGTACCACTAATTCAGTGTTTCATGAAAACAATTCTAGATTTGTTGGTCATATTACTGTAAATAGACTGATACAGAGCACAGTGAAAATGCTAAAACTACATACATTGTGGCTTAAACCTGTAATAACAGTATTTTGTAGAAATATGTATAATGTTACATACCTTTTAAAATTAAGTTAAGAAAAAATATCTTATTTATTTAGCAATTTTGAGTTAACGGAATTAAACAGACCAACACATTCACTGTTGGAGAATTATATACAACCTTGTAAAGTTTCAAGCTCTTCCTATTTTTTGAAAAATGTTCATGTAAGAAATATTTTTCAGAAAAATGGAAAACTCTTTGGCTCATTATACGTTGTTGTATATTGTCCCTCATGGCCTTATCTAATTTTTTTCTGAATGACTCCATTGAAATTGCTTCAGCAAACTTGCCAGGTAAGAACTTTACATAGATTGATGATAACCTATAAAGAAAAGTTCTTTAGTAGACATATCTATGCTCTTTTCTTTTATTTAATTAAAAAATATCTTTCTATTATGAAGTATAGCACTCACAGGGACAAGGGCAAAAAACATCAAAGTATAGTATAATGAACTGTTAGAAAGCTGTAACATGTCCTAGGTCAAAAATTAGAACATCAACGGCTTTCAAGAAGCTGCTCCTCCCAGATATTCCCTGTGTTAGCTAGAGGATATCACTATCCTGACTTTTGTGATCAACTTGCCCTTGCTTTTCTTTATTGTTTAACCACATATGTCTGCTTTTCTGGACAATATAGTTTTTGAAATTTATGTAAATGGAACTACACTGCATATGTAATATTTTTGTGCCTTGTTCTTTTTTATTCAGTATCATATTTAAAATTTATTGATCTTTTACTTCATTTTGAGAGATTTTAATTGTCTTCCATGTGAAATAATTGTCAGGATTGACTGGAATTTATTCTTATGTATCATTAGCAGGTATTTGTTTCACTTCAAGTTTTGTTCCTCTAGGTGATTGTTTTAATGTACAATTACATATAGACTCTCATTTACTTGCCATGATCCTGATTCATTTGTAGAGGATTTTTGATTGCTATTTTTTCTAGCTCTTGGATTATCATATAAATTTATAGAGTGAAAAGATCTTGAACAGAAGGGAAAGAAATAGATGTTGCCCTTTGAAATGATTGAATAAACTTACTAGAGAAGCATATGGTATGAAGTATGGCATGAAAGGAGTTGACTGATAACAACAAGGTTTCAGGGAATAGGGTGTCTGTTTAGTTTCGAAAGGAGAATCAAGAAAGGAAGAAAAAGAGTTGGCATCTTTATGTTTAGTAACCTTTTAGCTTTTTTGCTTAGAAAATTCAGCATTCTGCCAAAACAGCTGCAAATTTATGACAGTCCTAGAGAAATAAGTAATTGTGATTGAAGGATTTTTTACCTAGAATCCTTTTATATAAGGTATGTGATTATGTTTGGAGCCTAAGTGTATATCTTATGGAAAAAAGAAAAGTAAGAGCAGGTTTTTATTTTTTCTTTTTAACTAGGACAGTCCTATTGTTGACAGCAGGTTGAGTCCACAAATCCACAAATATTTCGCCCTACATATTTTGAGATGCTGCCTGTGGAGTCCCAGCATAAAGATTGGCTGACAATTTGTTCAATCAAGTGAGTGATGAAAACAATATTGGAAATTCAGTTGGAGAAGAAGGGTAAAATAAAACATGAGATTCCATTAAAATAAAGTTATTATTGTTTTTTATTAGAGAGAGAGAGTATGCAGGAGTAGGGGGAGGGACAGAGGGAGAGGATCTCAACAGACTCTGTGCTGAGCACAGAACCTGATGTAGAACTTGATCTCATGACCCTGAGATCATGACCTGAGCTGAAATCAAGAGTTGGACGCTCAACTGACTGAGCCACCCAGGTGCCCCCAAATAAAGTTATTGTTAATTAAATTCCAACTTTCTCTCTTTATTCTCTGCTTTTATAAGTGGAACTACCATCCACCCAGTCCCTCAAGTCAGAAATAAGGAGTCATTCTAGACTTACCTTCTTTAGTGTATGTACTACCAACTATCAAAATCTATTGCTTCTTTCTCATAAACATTAGCATACCTCCTTCATGTTCTCCATTGCTACTACCTCAGTTTTGGGAAGCATTTCTCATCTAGTTGCTTGCAATTTTTATTTATTTATTTTTGCCTCCTTTCAAAAGATCCTTTATCTTAGGTATTTTCAGAGGGAAAATTCTTTTTTTTAATTGAATTTTAATTGACACACAATATTATATTAGTTTCAGATGTACAAGATAGCGATTCAATATTTCGATACATTACAAAATGATCACTATGATATATCAAGTTACCATCTGTCCACCATATGAAGTTATTACAATATTATTGGCTATATTCCCGTATGCTGTATATTACATCCTGGTGACTTACTTATTTTATAACTGGAAGTTTGTACCTCTTAATCCCCTTCACCTATTTTGCCTATCCCCCATCCCCTTCTCCTCTGGCAACCTGTTTGTTCTCTGTACTATGAGTATATTTCTGTTTTGTTAGTTCATTTGTTTTTAAGTTACATATATAAGAGAAATATATGATATTTGTCTTTGACTTATTTCACTTAGCATATTATCCTCTAGGTCCATCCATATTGTCACAAATGACAAGATTTCATTCTTTTTTATGGCTAATATTTTATATAATATATATTTATGTATATATACACATATACACAAACAGGTTTTAACACAGGGTGGTCAGAACATGCTTTCTGGTGCTAGCAGGCTAGAGGATGAGCACCAACAATGACACCCACTGTCAGCAACAATTAGGATGAGATGGCAAAATTGGCATCCTCTAGCACTTCTGTCCCAGATAAAGTCTCTGTAGGTTCCTGCCTCTTTGGCATCCACTTTAAAATTAGTAAGTTTGTCCCCCTTACTTATGGTCTAGGTGTTCAATCTGTTGCTTTTGTGCTGGATCTCAGGGTGAGTGAGTTTCCTCATTGGCCCTTTAAGAGTGGGATCTCCATTCTCTACAGTTCGATGATTCTCCTGGTCTTATTCCCTATAGATTTTCAAAACCAGATGTTTTGGGTCTTGTCCTTCTGGTGCCAGCCCTCAGGATTGGGGTCCCTGGTGTGGGGCACAATCTCTTCATTCTTGGAGGGAGTGTTTCATATTTTTGGGATCCATCTCACTTGTGGGGGTCACTTCAGCTGGGGTGGGTCCTGACAAGGCTGTGTCTCTAACTCTTTTACCTTTCTCCATGCTTCTCTTTTGTCTTTTGTTGTGGAGGTGCTGTTTATCTAGTTCTCAGTTTCTTTTCATAGGAAAATTCTTCCATATTTATCTGTAAATTTGTTGTGTCTATGGGAGGAGGTGAGTTCTGGTTCTTCCTATGTTGCCATCTTGAACCCAGTCTTGGAGGGAAGATTCCGAACTAATCTTAGCTTGACACTTTTTTGTTTAAAATCAGTGTTTCCTGTTTAAATTCCCTCTTCACCTTCAGGATAAAGTCCAAGTTTGATCTCCTCAGCTGTAAAAACAAGACTCATCCATTGTCACTTCCCCCCATACACGTGTCAGCCATATCAAAGGACATGTACCATGATCTTTCTTGCCTTAGTGCTATTATACATTGCCTTTAATTTAAACATCCTATCACTCTCTTTCACTTGGCTAACTCTCACTCATCATTTAAGATTGAAATCAAGTGACTTTAGGGAACTTTCTTTTAACCATTCAGTTTGTCTTAGGAGCACCTGCTTTGCATTTCACATTTCCTATGCTTAAGTCCATTATGGAGCTTTCCATAATATCATAACTGTGTGTTCCTCATGTCTGTCTCTGTGACTTGTCTTAGCTTCTAGAGGTCAGCCTGTATGCCAAGTGTTAGGACTGTATATGGGATATAGTGGATACTCACTATATGCATGCAGGGGTCTGGTGAATGCGTGGAAGCAGAACCATCCCCAAGCATGAGGAAAAGACCTTCCCAGCCAGAGAGCTGTGTGCCTTTGAGCCCTTTTGGAGAACAGCCTCACCTCATATTATCCCAACTCAAGAAACTTTACTGATCATTTATTTTTTCCTTTTTTTCTCTTTTCTTCTATCCCTTTCTGGTTCTATTTAATTTACTAAGTGGATCCCTTGCTCAGGCAGTTGTAATTGAAATTGTTATTGAAATTCTTAAAGCATTTGGAAATGACCCATGTTTTATACATGACATGCTCAAGCATTGAAATGTGTTCACATATGATGTTACCTTTATTGCAGAAAATATTTTAACATTATCATATAAATCACTACCACTTACATTGTAATTTCATCATTTCTTAAATCAATATCTAGAGCCATACAACATTTTAAGATCTTCTTTTCATATTTTTCAATGCTGGATTATTATAAAGAATGAAACTTGTGCTTTGATTTATAAGAACCAGAAAACAGTCTCTAGAAATTGGTGTTGGAATTTCTCACATAGAAATCTGCTTTCCTCTTCATACAAATGTTTCTCTTCTACTTTCTTTATATTATAGTGGAATGTCACTTTTGTTGCATGCTTACATGCTACTTGTTTTGATTTAGAAATTTTTTTTCTAAAAACAAAAAATATTAAGATCTTATTAAAAGCTAAAATTAGATTTGTTTGGTTTTTTTAATTAGCTTTACCTAAAATTATTAGTAGCAAGCTAAAATTCATACAAAATACTTTAGAGAGCTCAAATTAAAATCATGTTTATATTCTGTCAAAGACCATGATCTGTTCTTTGAGAATCTTCTGTTGTTTTGCTTAACTCTGCTAGTACATTTTATATTTTGCCTAAACTAAATTGTTTTAACATTAGGTGGTACTGCCATTAGACTGGTTGCGAGATTAAGTTTACACATGTTTCAGCAAGATAGTTCCTCTTTGGTCCTATCAAGAAAATCTCATGTATAATCTTTGAAATATTTTCAAGAGTATTATCACCAAAAGCACGATTGTGGCTATGTCTTCTTGGAACAAATTTATATTGTGTGCTGTACATGGCCAATAGAATGCTCCTGGAATTTTGGCCCAAATTCTGGCTTATATGAATTTTCTTTATCAACCGTCTTAGCACAACTATCCTAGGCTTGCCCTGGACAATATTTTGAATCAGTGATTAAAACGGAAGTCCATTTATTTTCTTTACCTAAGTTGCAGTTTGTACTTTTTTTAAATTAAGTTTTTAATTTTAATTTCAGTATAGCTAACATACAGTGTTGTATTAATTTCAGGTGTACAATAAAGTGATTCAACAATTCTGTACATTACTCAGTGCTCATCATGATACATGTATTCTTTAATCCCCATCACCTATTTCACTCATCCCCATAACCACCTCCCCTCTGGTAACCATCAGTTTGTTCTCTAGTTAGGAGTCTGTTTCTTGGTTAGCCTCTCTCTTTGTCCCTTTTTTCCCCCTGTGCTTGTTTGTTTTGTTTCTTAAATGTCACATGAGTGAAATCATATGGTATTTGTCTTTCTCTGGCTTATTTTGCTTAGCATTATACTTTCTAGCTCTATCCATGTCATTGCAAATGACAAGATTCCATTCTTTTTTTTTTCTTAAAAATTTTATTTATTTGACAGCGAGAGAGGGAACACAAGCAGGGGGAGTAGGAGAGGGAGAAGCAGGCTTCCCGCCAAGTAGGGAGCCCGATGTGGGGCTCAATCCCAGGACCCTGGGACCATGACCTGAGCTGAAGGCAGATGCATAATGACTGAGCCACCCAGGTGCCCTGATTCCATTCTTTTTTATGGCTGAATAATATTCCATTACACACACACACCACATCTCTTTTTTATCCATTCATCTATCAGTGGACACTTGGTCTGTTTCCATAATTTGGCCATTATGCTGCAGTAAACATAGGGGTGCATGTATCCGTTTGAATTAGTGTTTTTGTATTTTTTTGTAGTGTGATTACTGGATCATAGGGTAGTTCTATTTATAGCTTTTTGAGGAACCTCCATACTGTTTTCCATAGTGGCTGCACCAGTTTGCATTTTTACCAGCAGTGCAAGGGGGTTCCTTTTTCTCTACATCCTCACTGACACTTGTTTCTTATGTTTTTGATTTTAGCCATTCTGACTGGTGTGAGGTGATATCCCAGTGTAGTTTTGATTTGCATTTCCTTGATGATGAGTGATGATGATGAGCATCTTTTCATGTATCTATTGGCCATCTGGATGTCTTCTTTGGAGAACTGTCTGTTCATGTCTTCTGCCCATTTTTAATTTGATTATTTGTTTTTTGGTTGTTGAGGTGTATAAGTTCTTTATTATGTTTTGGATACTAACCCTTTATTGGATATGTCATTTGCAAATATCTTCTTCCATTCAGTAGGTTGCCTTTTGGTTTTGTTGATTGTTTCCTTTGCTGTGCAGAAGCTTTTTATTTTGATTTAGTCAAAATAGTTTATTTTTGTTTTTATTTCCCTTGCCTCAGGAGACATATCTAGAAAGAAATTGCTATGGCCGATGACAGAGAAGTTACCGCCTATGTTCTCGCAGGATTTTTATGGTTTCAGTTCTCACATTTAGGTCTTTAATCCATTTGAGTTTATTTTTGTGTTTGGTGTAAGAAAATGATCCAGTTTCATTCTTTTGCATATAGCTGTCCAGTTTTTCCAACACCATTTGTTGAAAAGACTGTCTTTTTCCCATTGGTTATTCTTTCCTGTTTTGTTGAAGATTAAGTGACCATATAATTGTGGGATTATTTCTGGGTTTTCTATTCTATTCTGTTGATCTCTGTGTCTGTTTTTGTGCCAGTACCATACTGTTTTTTTTGTTTGTTTGTTTTGTTTTAGATTTTATTTATTTATTTGACAGAGAGAGACACAGCGAGAGAGGGAACACAAGCAGGGGGAGTGGGAGAGGGAGAAGCAGTCTTCCCGCGGAGCAGGGAGCCCAATGTAGGGCTCGATCCCAGGACCGTGGGATCATGACCTGAGCCGAAGGCAGACACCTAACGACTGAGCCACCCTGGCACCCCCATACCATACTGTTTTGATTACTACAGCTTTGTAGTATAATTTGAAGTCTGGAATTGTGATAGCTCCAACTTTGTTTTTCTTTTTCAAGGTTGCTTTGGCAATTTGGGGTCTTTTGTGGTTCCATATAAATTTTAGGATTGTTTGTTCTAGTTCTTTGAAAAATGCTGTTGGTATTTTGATAGGGATTACTTTTTTTTTTAATATTTTATTTATTTATTTTAGAGATAGAACATGAGTGAGGGAGTAGGGGGAAGGGCAGAGGGGGAGGGAGAGGGACAAGCAGAATCCACGCTGAGAATGTAGCCTGAAGGGGGGCTCAGTCCCACAATGCTGAGATCATGACCTGAGCCAAAACAAAGAGTCAGACGCTTAACCAGCGGAGCCACCCAGGCGCCTGATAGGGATTGCTTTGAATGTATATATTGCTTTGGGTAGTATAGACATTTTAACAATATTTGTTCTTCTAATCCATGAGCATGGAATGTCTTTCCATTTCTTTGTATCGTCTTCAATTTCAGTTTTCAGAGTACAGGCCTTTTACCTCTTTAATTAATTTATTCATAGGTATCTTATTATTTTTAGTGCAATTGTAAATGGGATTGTTTTCTTAATTTCTTTCCTGCTGCTTCATTGTTAGTGTATAGAAATGCAACAGATTTCTGTACATTGATTTTGTATCCTGTTATTTTACTGAATTCATTTATGAGTTCTAGTAGTGTTTTGGTGGAGTCCTTAGGGTTTTCTGTATAGAGTATCATGTCATCTGCACAGAGTGAAAGATTTACTTGTTCCTTACCAATTTGGATGCCTTTTATTTCTTTTTGTTGTCTGATTGCTGTGGCTAAGAGTTCCAGTACTTTGTTGAATAAAAGTGATGAGAGTGGACATCCTTGTCTTATACTTGACTTTAGGGGGAAAGCCTTCAGTTTTTCACCATCGAGTATGATGTTGGCTGTTTTTTCATATAAGGGAACCTACTTTGTTGAGGGTTTTTATCATGAATGGATGTTGTACTTCATCAGATGCTTTTTGTGCATCTATTGAAATGATCAAATGGTTTCTATTCTTTCTCTTGCTGGTGTGATGTATCACATTGATTGATCTGAGAATACTGAACTACACTTGCATCTGAGGAATAAATCTCACTTGATCATGATGAATGCTCTTTTAAAATGTATTGTTGGATTTGGTTTGCTAGTATTTTGTTGAGGAATTTGCATCTATCTTCATCAGAGATATTGGCCTGTAGTTCTCTTTATTGTGTTCTTTTTATCTGGTTGTGGTATCAGAGTACTTCTGGCTTTATAGAATGATTTTGGAAGTATTTCTTCATCCTCTATTTTTTGGAGTAGTTTGAGAAGAATAGGTGTTAACTCTTTTTTTTTT